>NC_140369.1:12570000-13170000 GCF_054491055.1 Hypomesus nipponensis
GAGACCCTGAGCAGCTGCAGGCCATCCGGAGCAGCACCACGCCCCTCCGGCGCTTTGTGGTCATAGATGAGATTGTCTACAACCTGTATGGCCGCCAGCTCATTGACTACTTCCAAGCCTTTAGCACTGTGTACAGAATCCTGCCCTTGCCCACCACTGAGGAAAACAAGTCCATGGAGCTGGCAATGCAAATCCTGGAAGAGGTCCACAAGTTCTCCTTGGACAGACGCACAGAGCCCATTATTGCAATTGGAGGAGGGGTTTGCCTGGACATTGTAGGACTTGCAGCCTCTCTCTATAGAAGACGCACCCCGTACATCCGAGTTCCAACCACCCTGCTGTCCTACGTCGATGCTAGTGTGGGGGCAAAGAACGGGGTGAATTTTGCTGACTGTAAGAATAAGCTGGGTTCCTACATTCCTCCAGTGGCAGCTTTTCTAGACTCCTCCTTCCTTCAGACTGTGCCTCGACGACACATCTCCAATGGCCTGGCAGAGATATTGAAGGTACATTATGCAGAATTGACAGCACTGTTCTGCCCTGATGCTAATGCTCAGTGTGCGTTTGTTGCGAAAGGATAGACACGCAGGATTTGAATGATATAAGGTTGCGTCTTTATGCACCTTTTTCTTTTCATAAAGCCATTTCAACAAAATTAAATTATTGTAGCTAATCTCCACATGAACTAGATCTAACATCGTTATTCTCTGTAGATGGCCTTAATGAAACACAGAGAACTGTTTGAGCTGCTGGAGATCCATGGAAGGTTCTTGCTGGATTCCAAGTTCCAGACACAGGGGCTCCAGGAGGAGGACTCAGATCCAGCCTCTGTATGTACCCGTCTGGCCATTGAGACCATGCTGGAGGAGCTGGCCCCAAACCTGTGGGAGGATGACTTGGACAGACTAGTGGACTTTGGTCACCTTATCAGCCCTGAGCTTGAAATGGTACCTTCTGACCTGTCTAAGTTAATGGCAACAAAATCCAAATATTTGTCAATTCCTTTTAGATTAATCAACACACAATGTATGTTGGCAATGTATGTGTGATTCAGTCAAACCCTACCCAAGGAATTTATTACAGTTGTTTTACTTTTTTAAATGAATGTTTAGAAGCTTGCATGCCGTTGATACGACACATGATTAGACAAGTCAACCATGTGTGGAATGTGAGAGAGCGTCTGCTAAATGACTAAATGTACAATGTTCCTTTCGTTCCAGAAAGTACTCCCTTCTCTGCTGCATGGCGAGGCAGTGAACATTGACATGTCCTACATGGTGTATGTGGCCCGGGAGAGAGGTATCCTGACAGAGAAGGAGAAGATAAGAATCATAAGCTGCATGATTGGTCTGGAGCTCCCTGTGTGGCACCAGGACTGCACCTTGGCCATGGTCCAAAAGTCCCTGTGTGAGAGGCTCAAGCACTCTGGTGGGTTTGTCAGGATGCCCCTACCCACTGGCCTGGGAAATGCAGGTAGGGGAACCTAACAAGATCTCAGATGTTTAACACTACAAACAAAATTGAAACAGTTTTTTTGAAATGTGAGCGGAGATCCTAATCTAATTATACCTAACTACTGTACTATTTGTTATCGTTCTTTTACAGAGATTTTCAATGACACCTCTGATGAAACCCTGTATAAAGCCTATGTGAGATGGTGTGATGAGCTGAGTACAAAACCTCCACATATACCCAACAGGGAACATATAATTGATGTGGTATAGTAGATAATTTCCTACTATCTGTAGAAAATCTCACTGAGCTATATTTCATTATGTAAGATGTTTGTCTTTAATTAAGATACAATTGTTATTTACATAATTTTAGGCATCTTAATGTTTTTTTTAATTGCATTAGATTGAGAGAGTAATGAGAGAATAAGATCATGCAGAATGAAATGAATGAGAGAATAACAACAACATTTCAAACCCTGATATTGAGCAGGATTGAGTATTTCTTGATGATGTTACAAAAAGTTTTTAATAAAATCATATTTTGTTCTAAAAATACAATTTGAGTTCTCATATTGAAAATAATTTTCAGTACCCAGGCCAACATTTAGAATACACGTTAATTTACAGTTTACATTTCAATGACTGAAATCAGAGGCACTTTTTGAATTCAGATATCCTATGATCATTTAATCTCAAATAAAATTATCATCATTCCTATTATATCCTGAAGATACATATGTGCCTTTTCCCGCATTTTATTCTATATGGGATCAGTTTATCAAATGGGACTGCAGATCATCCCCTATTCATATTAGGTAGATCCAGAAATGAACGTGTCTATCCCCAGTGCCCGTAGACACAAGCAGGGCATAATAGTCTTATCTGGAACACAGGTTGTAGGGGAGAAATATTGCAGGTGTCCATTTCTGGTTGATTATGTAAGTGAATAAAGTTGCAAACCAAAACATATTACATTGTACAACAGTAATTATAACAATGTACTCACATATGACCAATACATGGGTTTAGCACATGAGGATAACTCAATTTTGAAGGTGTGCTTTGCACTCAATTAGAGAACTGCTGATTTGTATTTAGTGTAGTTAGGTACAGTTTACTCTATGAAATTTGTTTAAAAGAAACGGGGTAGAGGGATCTGAACTTCAACCCTAACGCTGAACCTTCTCATTTCATCCGCATGACCATGACTGCCTGACCATAACAGTCCTACATTGAGATTTAATAAGTAAGTATGGAGTGTGAAATGTCAAATAATTTATATGATTTATGTACTGTCGATAAAATCAACACTTAATGTTGAAGATTGATGGCAAAAATGTTATGGAGTGTTCACAACAATAATCTAAACATGAAGATGAACATGCCTGTATATTGGCCCTAGAGCAGATTGACAGGTTCCTAGCTAGGGTAGAGTGTCCTTTTGCCAAAGTCAGATGACGGTAAGAATATGAAAGACACACTCAGATGGGAAAATATGGAATCAAACTGTCACTGCTAACATACAGAGCTTATCTTCAATTATATCACATTATAGCATTACAATGTACAACAACAGAAAAGGGCAAAACTGGGAACATGATTCTGCCTTAACGAAATACAAAGCTGTTAAAAAACATGTCCCGTTCTTTTGAATGCTTTTAGAATTAATTGGTTTGTTGCAAGCAAACAGAGGAATGTCTGTTTTCATCCTTTTAGTATTACAGACAGCCTCTGGTGCTGGTTGGGAGCAGGCCAGAAGCCCCAGTGATGGTAATGCTACGGTACAAAATATGAGCATGGTCTGAAGATGTGGTCAGTGCTAACAACCATGCTCATTCTCGTCCATGCTGGAGCTGCTGCTGCGTCGGCTGTTACTGTTGGAGCCATCTGGGGACACTGAGGACAGAAGGGGGTCACTGGGGCTAAGGGGAGACTGGCAGTTGTCCCTCATAGGGTCCTTCATTTTGGTGGCCTTGCCGTAAGGCCCCAGGTCTCCGACGTCAGTAGGGCTCTCGTTGAAGCTGATAGTGCCATTGTTGAGGTCCAGTGTGGTGGGAGGAGACATGTCAGGCCCTGAGGGCTGCTGGTAGAGGTCTGAGGGACAGTCACCCAGGATGGGCTCCTGTTTGATGGCTCGTGCCATCAGCTCTGAGGAGCAGAGAGAGGAGGATGCCACCACAACAAGACCATGAGCCCTCGCCTGCATCTCCAACTCCTGTGGGAATTCATTATAGATACACAACCACTTACTAATGGAGACAATGCTATGTGAAGGGAATTGGGTGATTTGAATGTGTGCTTCATTTTCCCTCAAGAGTCCTGCAAGCTAATATCACTGGCTCTCAGTGTTGTGACCTACCTGTATGCGTAGCATCAAATGTCTGTTAGAATGCTCCAGTCTCCTCTGCCTGCATTCTAGCTCCTTTGTCCGTTGCTGCTCCCGCTGTAACTTCCTGATATAGTCCACAGAGGCCTTCAGAATGGTCCCCTTATTCCAGCGCATGTCCCTAGGGAGCAGAGGGGACAAAGTCTCCAGTCAGAATCATTAAGCAACTGAGCAGCTGATCGTTAAAGCAGAAAGGCTTCATACCTCCTGGCGTTAACACAACTTTCACATTTTAAGTTCTTCTACAAAGAATAGTAGGAGAAAACAATGAATAAAAAGCAAACTTACGGGTCATTAGACTTTGGAATCAGAGTACCCAGTTCTTTTATGCGATCATTGATATTGAACCTACGCCTTCGTTCAACTGAAGGAAAGAGTAAATGTGATTAACATTTAAAATAAAACAAGTTCAAGTCACACCCTTCCTTGTCACAGTAACTCACTTAGATTGTGGTTGTCCTTCTTTTGTCTCTCTTTTGCAAGGGCACGTACCTCAGATTCTGAAATGCAAAAGAAACTTGAATAACATGTTTAACTACATGTTTATCTACATGCTCTTATGGTTCTTCCTTTTGGGACTTATTTAGTTTTCCCAATGTATGTTTCATGTTTTGGCTACCCGCAATGTTTTGGGCTATCTCGTTGTTATGATCAGTGACCTACGCACTTTTGTAAAGCTCTATTTTGGAAGTCGTTTTGTCTGCTAAATGCATAAATGTAAAATGTAACAACAAAACATGTCCCTACCTGAGCAAATTAAAGATATTTTATGTGTTAACATTTTCTCTCAAAATTGTCTCATATCTGGTGATATAATATGATTGTAATGTTTGTTAACATCTATCCTTGGACATCACAGTTTTTAACGTGTACTTTGAATTTGTACATGTTTTACATATATTTTACGTATACATTCTATGTATTGTATATTATTATTTCATATATATTTAAATTCCTAAATTTCAATTTATTACAAAATATATTCTTTACGGGCCTGAATTTACTGTAGGATACATATAAAAATGTCCTCTTGTTATAGATCCATATTGTGTGCAATTTTCAATGTACACAAAATACTTCACCTAATATTCATCATTCATCATATTCATCACTATTAATCCTCACAGCCAAAATAACGCTTTAATGTAAAATAAATAAATAATCATGCCACAGATAACATATTGATAACATACCTACTGGAAAGCCATCTGGCCTTTGATAGTTTTCAAACTGGCCACAGGATCCAGGCTTGTCCAGTATGTGCATCATGCCCGGAGCTGAAGTAACTAATTGGCAAATCATTCATTTATAAGTATGTTATGCATTGCATTATTGCACACAATTGGATAATGGCAGCTAACCAGATGTACTATACTCTATGTGTACTAATAAGTCTACAGTGCTTCTGTACAATGGCTTACAAGGAATAGAAATACCCTCATTAACCACTTTATAGTCCTCTTTAATCTTTTAAGGAGGTTGCAAATTATGAAGAAAAGTTCCGTTCGTGAGTTATCACACGTTATTGTTCTGGTGTTCTGTGCAACGCTTGTCTACAGAACATTAATTACCTGAGAATTCCCTTTTGATATTGGGTAGGCTGGATGGGCAGGAATTGCTGATGGCAAGACCAGGAGGGGGAAGCGTTGGGTTTCCATACATGTCCAAGAGGCTGCCAGAAACAGGTAACTGAAGAATGCAGACACATGCTTGGTTAATCAAAGCTCTGTTCTATCTAAAAATACACTGAAATCAACAGTAAAATATATGGCTTTGTTTTGCAATTTGTGGTGTTTACTAAATGTATATACCGTATTTGAAATCTGGAGTCCAGGGTCCATAAGTCCAAGAATATCCTCATTGTAAGTTGATTCCAAGCTAATGATGTCATCAATTACATCATCCATCTGTTTAAAATAAGAAAATATATTTATCATAAGGATCACAGGTCTTGAAACTGTTTTGGTCAACTGTTGTTTAAATTGATGAGCTGCTCTACCTCTTTCTCACAGTTGGAACTGAGGGTCAGCAAGGCCATGGGGCTGTTGGGGGCACTGCTGCCTGGGCCGGGGGGCATCCCGTGGTCCGGGGGCTGGCTGGGGCACTGGAAGCTGCTGGCCTGGCTGCCAGCTTTACCCCCCAGGCTGGGGGATAGGTATTGCCTAACCTGTTGCCTCTGAGTTTGCTGGATGTGGTATTTAGTTGGGTTCTCCAAGTGTGTCTGCACCTACATACAACAACAAAAAACAAGAACATTTGCATTTGTCAATGTAAAATTTAGATCCGTTGTTTGTTAGCAAATGTTGTGAGAGAAGTCAATTTTGATTAATATTGTTGTCTCTTCGAACATAGGAATACAACATAAAATAGAGATATTAAATTTGAGGCAAACTGATAAATATTCTGTATTGACTCTTTATAAATAATATAAAAAGATTGTAAAGTTATAAAGTAATTGGATCTAAACAATACCAATTGAGATTCAAACCAAAAACAAAACATTTAGGACAAAATATAAAAACAACCTTTCTTACCTGATAATGGCTATATTCAAGCATCTCCAACATTTCGTTAAATGTAAGATATTATTAATTTGATAATTAGTTTCCTGTAGCAGATGTTTACTGTCTGGTCAGTCAACAATGTAATTGCTGGGATAGAATGTGCAAGTGAGAAAGGAGCCTCAGCCAGTTCAACTTATGAAAGACTGAACCTTCATTAGCTATGCAAATACAGAAAAAGGAGGAGAACAGAAAGATTCATCCTCCCTGTTATGTTGTTCCTGTCGAACGATGAATTTATGTCTTTATAGAGTTCATTTGACGTCACCATCTACATCTCACAAAGAACTCTTTTTACTTAAGGGTTACTAGTCTCCAAACTGAAATTTGCTCACGGCTAATTAACGTTTCATCTTTAGTTTCGCTCATCTAGTATGAAACATTATTTGTTCTGAATACAAGAATACAATTGACACCACTGTTCACTTACAAACAGACTTGAATTGCAGGACGGTTCCAAAAATGTACATGGGGTTTAGAACTAACTGACCATCCCCCTACAATGTATAACTTGTTTTCAATTGTGACCTGTGAATAATGTAACTAGTTGGGTAAATTCTTGCTCAGTCGCGCATTTAGACAGGGTTTTATGTTCTGCCCGTTATGGATTTACTCCAAGAGTGAGTCATGAAACTGGTTCAAATGGCTACGTATGTGAAGCAAACAACAGACGTCTCTGCAAAACTAAAACATTGGTCTACAGTTGTTATAATTAATCACAACCGATCCAGCTTCAGAAAAATCATCATAGCTCTCTTTCTACCAGAAAGTAATATGACGTACTGTACATTCAGGTTAATGCTCATTTATCTGTGTTTTGCTCCATTAATGTCCAATGGGATGTACGATACCTAATCACTTCTCAATTTGAATGCCTTGCAACTTCTTTTCAATATTGAATTTGAATGCAAACTTTACTTTAATTCCTATTGATGCAAATATGGCTATATGGGCTTTTACTCCAGAGCAGTGATTTACTGTAGACTTATAAGAGAAGGCATTTACTGACAACACGTGTACTGCTAAGAGCTGGAACCTCCCTCTGTCTCCCTTTCTCCCTGTTCATCTCTCCCTCTCTCTCGCTCTCTCTCTCTCGCTCAATCTTTCCCTCTTTCCCTTCCCTCCTTCTTTGTCTTTCTCACTCACACTGTCTGCACATGTCTCATGCTGTTATCACTATCACTTTTCTATTCACCATTTCTAAACAATCACATGCACATGATCCTAAAAAGGGCTGAGGCCTTTCTACAGTTTTTATCTACATCCATCCTCAAGCACTTGAAGTATTTTTTGGAGACGTGATAAAAGTTAGAACATGGTGTGCTGAATCTTTCTATAATGTTTGAGAGAAATAAACATTTTCTCAAATCCTAAAAACAACCTTGACCATATTGATAACTTCATAGAGTCTATAGCACTAGATGTAATAGATATGATAAAATGGGTACAAAGTGAACTTTCATCCTAAATACAACCTTAACAAAATTGACACAAATTCACAGACCTCTTAGCAACAGAAACAACAAACAAAAACAATACAAAGCCAATTTGTTTCCAGAAGCATGAGTGTTGCAATGTCTAAAAGAGTTGCAGTCCTAACACTTAGATATGCTCAAACGCAATAACTGGTTAGTTTCTTGTTTAAAAGGACACAAGATAACATACCATTACATGTTGTTGGATCATAGATACACTATGCTGTCACAGAAGGTGTTTTTCAATACATTTTGATTGTTACCACAATGTGCAATGTTCCAGACAATGGCAAACAAAACTCAGTTATTTGACTCTAAAACTCCAATATTTAATATTACAGTAATAACTAAAACAAACACTGAAGTTACATGGTACTAGACTTAATCCATATTTTCATAAGTTATGTGGTTAAGTAAAGAGGAGAAACTGTCACTACAGTACATATGGTTTTGAAAGCATCTTTGAATTGATTTGAATTGAGTAGTAGTGCACTACTTTAAATGTATTGTTTGTCTCATTAATGTTAAGGTCTCACACTCCCTCTCTAAACACAGACATTAGCAGATACAGTAGAATCCTTTTGTTGTGCTATGTTGAAACCGTGACAAGGAGCATGTTTCCAGATAGAGGTGAAATGCAAGCAGGGGAAGTGCCCAACGGCCTTACAGAACCTTCAGATAACCAACGAGAAAGAGCCCTTTGTCCTCACATAGTAGAGCAGGCCTTTGTGTTCTCTGCTCTGTGGCCTTTCCTTCAGCCAAACCTTTGGGTGAAGATGCAGTCGTGAAGAAGGGCAGTATTCCTCCTTTCCCTACAGCAACTCCAGGGAGGATCGCTTCATAGTTTCTTTGTAACTCACAGAGGTTTATCACCTACTCACAGAGAGCACATGGCTCTTCAGTACGTTGTAGACTGAAGCCTGGGGATACACTGGTTCTATGGGGGTGAGAGACAGACGTAGTTCCTTGATCCCCATGGCTATTTAGGAGCTAGACAAGTAGTCATTCAGCTTAACCAAGTATGATGCCATTTTGTTTGTTCTTCCATTCCTGTACTACCCCATTTCCACGTATTCCTCAAGCTACCAAAACCAGAGTTGCTCATTTGTAGCTAATCCTATAACATTATGACATTTAATTAAAGTTGAAATAATATTATACTTTTTGACCATTAGAATACATTATTGCAAGTAAAAGTTAGTGAAACCAAGATTGAGAACTATTTTCATCAAGACCAATTAAGACTAACGTAGACTGACACACACTTGAGAATTGTGGTCTAGAGATCTTAAATGAGACATTCAGTTTTGCATCAATCAACTACTCTCATTGAGAATTTGTGTGACAATTGGACCCTTCACCCCATGAAGGATGACTTAACCCCAAACCATGCAGGTTCCATGGAATCTGCAAAGCATTGTAGACATATAATCTGTGTGTCATGTGATGGACAACCACATTGGTTGAGGTTTTTCCCCCCTTTAGGTCAAATCAGAACAATAAATGTACGATAAGCATTATTTGATGACAACATTGGTTACACACTTTTTACACACAAAATGCTAAAAATGGCACTTTGTAAAAAGTTTATCTTTGTAAGTGGTAAAATGGCAATGATTAACAGGGCTTCATCACCACATACCTCCTCCCTAGGTTAATGGAGTCTGATCCCTCGGACCCAGTCCCTGGTTATAATCCTCTGTCATTGCAGGGAGAGGAGCTTCTATGAAGACACAAAACACGTGTTTAAGAGGAGTATTTGTACTTGGGTTGTACTGCAGACAGAGTATTCTTCAGTCTTAACCATATGTGCTGTCTGCTTAGGCCTCTGGCAAGACACTTTGACAAGAATGCAACATCCTATACCCAGAATGGAAAACTTTGCCCAGTTTATGGGGGATAAAGAAAATGCACTTGCCTAAAAAATGAACAATGCAGCTTATGTGTGCAGCTGCGTACAATCACAGAGCTTGGTTATCTTGGTTATGTTGCCCTCAGTCTGGTACTAAGTGACAGTGGAAGTCATTTACTCCAGTGAGATCTGGGGTGGTTTGTACACATTATGCTGTGGGGTCAAGGGATCCAGAATGTATCAGTGCCATTAATTCAGATATGCATAGCACTAAAGACTAAAAATACTTGCTGCAAATGAATACAACTGTCAGATATGTGTCCATGTGCTTATGTGCCAAAAATACAGTATGTTTGCATTGTTAATTGTTAATCAATACAGCAGCTAATCGTACAAATACTATTTAACTTTGACAGTACATGTCCTTACCCTAAACTTTAAGGAGATAAAACAGGAACTCTCAGAAGTTAACAATATGGTGGTCTATTTAGTGTTAAGTACAATCAAACAAAGACCTTTTTCTCTTTGCTGGGTTTGAGTAAGTATGAATCCT
This sequence comes from Hypomesus nipponensis, assembly GCF_054491055.1. Taxonomy (NCBI): domain Eukaryota; kingdom Metazoa; phylum Chordata; class Actinopteri; order Osmeriformes; family Osmeridae; genus Hypomesus; species Hypomesus nipponensis. Next base: position 12,580,282 of record NC_140369.1, read on the forward strand.
TAGAGCACGACTTTCCAAAATGAAGAGCACAAAGATGCAACATTATGCAGTCCAATGTGGAGCCTGGAGCAGAGTGTTTCAAAAGGTCACCCAGACCACCAACTATCGAGTGGAAAAAAGCCAGTCAGTCTGCACGTGGAGCTAAATCTGATGGTATTTAAAAGTCAACTGTTTGACAAGGGCTGTTCAATACATCCTTGGTTTAGTTCTTAATCATGCCTGCTTTTAAAATGATAAAATTACAGTATTATAAATTAGTTATTTTCATAAACATGTCATCATTCAACTTATTTCTAAACACTGTGTTTACTAGCTACTTGTTTATAGCTCATGAGAAGAATTTGCCCCAAAACTCTTTAAGTCTGTAATATCTATTCTAGGCTGCATTTTGAATCCAGCTCTCAAGTTCTGCCCAATCAGGTAAAGATTTAAAATGTCACAATCAATTTTGCAAAGCTCAAAGGGCACAAAAACCTTACAGTATATATAACAAAACACCTTACAGTATATATGCCCAGCTGCAATAATCATTATAACGGTCCCTTATCCGCAGTCTGTCCCATTAAAGCACTCAAAGCAGGCCACTATGGGTCATATACCTGTGTAAGTTTAAAATATCGAGTAGAAAGAAAAAACAGAAGTCAATCTTCACAACAAACAACTAATTTGTTTTCAAGCATTCAACATGTTTGAGCTTGTCCAGCATTGATACGCAGAGTTTTTGTATAAGAGAGGCTTCTCTCCTTCTGAGGTCAAGAGGTCATGTTGTAAATATCCTTCCAGTCCACAAATATCTAAAGGCCTCACTTGTTCAGACAAACAGGAGTCAATGAGGAGAAACTATGCAGGAAAAGTATTTGTTGAGTTACGATATTGTCAGGTGTAGTCTTTCAAGTATACCAACTTGCTGACCAAATGCTGTCCCTAAAGATACGTTCTGTGGAAGCTGTATTTGTACTGGTCTATTCATTGTATATAAGGATGTTTGTAACCCATGTGCTGCATTCAACTGACCACACCGCTCTGAATGGTTAAATGAACCAAGCTAGTTCTAATTAGCAAAGTCAACACTTTTTAATTGCTGTGCATCTCTCCAGCCACCGACTTATCATATTATCCAGTATGTCCTATTTACATGAGTGCTTAAGTAAGCGAATATGTAAATGTATGCTTTTAGGACACCAACACAACTTGATATAGACAATTTACTACAGTTGGTGATTCAATATGAAAGATAATAGTATCTCAGGTTGACAGGCCTTTCTTGGAAAATGTGTCCAAGCAGGTCGTCATGTCATGGAACTGAGTGTACTACACTACAATGCCAAACTGAACTATAGCTACTTTGTAATGACTTTGAAGTCACTCAAGATATGATCCTGCAATAATTATTGAAATTGTAGAGCTACCAGGTCCCCCCACCTTCCTTTAACAAGCTCAAGAATAAAAGTATTGGGCCTAATTATGTGCATTCTTCACTGACTTAGCGTTGAGTGTGTGGTAAAAACTGCCTGCCTTTGTCTTGATCCCTGGTCTGGTTCTTTACTAGTTTCTTGCAGGGTCAGAGGGAACCTGGCTAATTAAGGGTCCCCCCCAGTCTTTAGACAAACCCATCTGAGCTTAATGTTTTCACTTTCATGCCCCAGCAGCTCTGCCTGGTACCTCCAAGCTCATTTTGCCTGAACAGCTTTGGAGGGACTCTGCTAATCTAGTCACAGACAGGTCAAGTTCAAACTGCCACAAAGTATTTGCCCAAGAAGTTAGGATTTCACTGGGTAACTTGAAACTATAAAGAAACTCCTATGTAAGTACCCCCAAACAAACATATTTCTAATGAGAGAATTCCTAAGAACACTTAATTCTGGCAAATGAAGCTTTCTCTGGGATGTCCAAGGTCCAAAGAAATAAGTTGCTAATATAACCACACGAACGTGTTATACCTAGAGACTCAAAGAAAAACCCCTGAAGTATTTGTGGGAAACTACAATGTATTCTGTGCTTTCGAACTGTAGATGGGTCATTGGATGCAACAGCATAAAAAAAGCAAGTGTCCATTTGTATAATCCTTTAAGTAGGCTGTGTTGAGATTGTTTTCCTGGCACAATTTGTTGAAAGGGAAGGTTACACTCAGAAGGTGAACTTAGTTTTTAACTCTTTGATTCCACTAGAGAAAATAACCTCGGCCATTCAATTTAGTTTAGTTAGAACCATCCAAAACCCAATAATGCAGGCACATACACTTAAACTAGCAAGCACTGATAATGCATATAACAGAGATGGGAATTCTAGGATTCACTTAGTCAGCCAGACGGAATAAGCATGGATGATAGTGAATTTAATGTTTTTTGGTTGCAATTGCTGGATTTCAAATAGTGGGCCCATCCCAATCTTTTACGCTAGAATTCATGTCACTACTCTGTCAGGCCACATTGTAACATACATTGCAAACACAGAACAAAACCCTTTGTAGACAAAACAAGTAAATACTATAGAACTGCCTTTCCATGGATTAAAATGTGATAAAAACAATACTTTGTTTTCAGTTAGTATTGTTGTATAGCTTATTATGTCAACAGTTTGATTAACTGAATCTGTTATTGTATAAGCATGCAAAAAGCTAATAAATATCCATCCTTACCTCTTGCTGTGAGATTTGTTACATCCCTTACTGGTTATGAGTTTTGTTACAATTTCCATTTGTTTATGGGGTCCACATAGACATACCAGAATCAAAGCCATGAAAATGCGTCAATGTAGTGGAGCAAATAGGATTATACATGTTAAATGCCAAATGTCTGGTAACAGAGGAATTCTGTCAGAAGATAATCCCTACTATGGATTTAACACAGTCCACTCTGAAAGACTTGTAATTGTCTTTCAGAAAGTGACACACACAATCACTGATTTTTTCTTTCCTAAAGTCCATAATCACATTTAATTTTAATGAAATACATTTTAAAACAACCATCTATTTTAAACATGATTAAATTAGGGATCTAAAACATTTCAAACTAAATATTTCTGTCTAATTCCATGGTGGACTTCTGCGACGAAACTACCCTCAAATAGAAAACCAGAAGTTTTGCCAGTCCCAGTCAAGATATCACCTGGAGGATTGCAAAGTGTATCCAAGCTATCTTATATCTGAAGGTAGCTTACCTTAAGGACTTCCATGGGCACAGAGGTCACCACAGGTAGGTTAGGGGGCCCTGTGACATTGATGGCAGGGGTGTGGGGGCTGCTGGGATGCAGAATGGGAAATGTGTCCCTGGTCCTACTCTTTCTCTCTTCCCTTGGGTCTTGCTTCTTCTGCTCCACAAACTGGTCTGGCGTCAGCTGTTGTCGGTGCAGGACGCGTGACGTCAGCACTGGCTGCATGGGTTCTGGAGAGGTTCAGGACCACACTGGTCCAAATCACTAAGGCCCACCATGTCAAGTGAAGTGGAGGGAAGAAGGAGCCGTAGTCAGATCTAATACAAACACTCACGCAAACAGTCGGTCTACATTACACTGAGCCTTCACTGATGACAAGCTGGATGAGGCAACTTTTAACAAAGAATTAGGACAACTGAAAGAGATAAGGTGGCAGGAAAGTTATTGAAAATGCATAGTTGTTAGCATGGCTCAGTGCAGCTTGTTTGTTGAATGAGGGAGTTAAGAAACTTCCAAAAGACAGGTGGCAGGCAAAGCACAAATATAAAGAAAAACGAAAATATATATTAAATGACTCGAACATTACAGGTTGTCACTGGGAAGGGACAACCAACTGCTTACTTCCTTCTGGCATTCCATTGATAACATTCTATCCCAACATTAACCCACATTAAGATAATACCAACCTAACAATAGTGCCAGATCAGCGATGTGGATAAGCAGGGGCCACACAGACCCTATGAGGGCCTGGAACTACTGTGAGCACTCAAGCTTTTTGGCACCACCCCGACTTGCAGTGCCTAGATAAGGCATTAATTTATTTAGAATGTTACCCATGTGCAAGAATACAAGTGAGCAATAAGGCATTCTTTTCCCTCCATTCCATTCCCATCCACCTTCCTCTGACCCTGTCAAATCTGCAATGTGTTTCTTAAGAGACACATTCTCAGTCCCAAATCTAAATGAACCTGGCAGTGCATAAGCTGTCAGGACGAGGCATTCCTAGGGTAAGTGATCCTTTTGATAAAACCACCACAAAGCCTCTCTAGCCGCACAGCTGTGTGATAATCGCACTAATTAGCTAGTCAAGTTGAATCCAGCCACGGTGCGCAACTATCATTTAGCCTCACTGTACCCATATTAAAGAAAAAGACATTCAGGATCTCAAAACTCCCCAAAACTCCCATATACCATAGAGACATTATGTTTGTGTCTGGAGGCAGCAGAGACAGAGCGCAGCCCAGTCTTGGCTAAAGTTTGTGGAGCCTTTAAGAGGCACATAGACAGCAAGCTTATGGGTGTGACACAAACCCTTGTGTAGTGTCCGGGTCTGTGGGACTAATTTTCAATGTTTACCAAAAGAAAGAATCTAACAATTTTTTCAACCTGAGAATCACCGACCGTGTCTTGTTTTTATGAAAAATATGTAAAAAGAACACATTTTCATTTCACCCCCCTACACATTTACGTCAGTTTTGTTCCTGGCGGTAAAAAGGGTGTGTGTAAGTGAAAACATTTAAAAAATGTTAACAAAAAGGTTTGATGTGTGTCTTGCCTTTCCATTTTTGCATAATTGTCTGCTGCCATGTCTGAACCTCTCTGCATCACCAACCATCTCTGGAGAAAAGGATCCCTCACTGAATTGCTTCTCACAAAGTTTCTTGGGGAGTTTTTCCTTGTCTTGTTTGATGGTTTTGGCTGGTGATAGGTGCTAATGTGTCCTTGCCTGTCCAAATGTCTCTGTTTTTACCCTTTGTTGTATGTTAAACTACAATAGGGTTTGTGGAAATCTGCATAATATCCTGACAAGACACTATATGCTTTTCACATTTTTTTTTTACATTCTGTTTACAGAACGTGCTATGGCTGCATTGCTATAAAAACCTACTCAAGCTCATCACAGTTCCATCAGACCCATGAAAATTGGGTGAGTTACAAAAACAAGAACACCACACAAGGGTTAAAGATAAACGCCTTTGAACTCTCTAGTGCAATGACCTGACCTACATAATCCCTAACCAAGGCAAATCAGGTAAGGACAAATACCCACATTTGCTGTGACCAAGATCCATGCTGAACATTGGCTATCTAGCACCATTGTCCATTACAATAGTTTTGGTTGGTAACATTTAATACACAAAATGGACTTGCACAACATTTACGTGACACTTTAGGCCACTCATTTCAAAATTCTTCATCCAGAGATACGTAAATTATATGAAAGAAATTTGAACATTTTGAACCATTTAGAAGCACATGCAATGGAATGCAATGTTTTCTTACAATGCAATCATTAGCATGACATAAAAAAATTATGCAAAGAAGAAGAATGCATATGATTGAACACACGCATGCACAGTGACCACACACACACACCCTGAAGTGTCCACCAATTACATTTTTCTTCTGCATTTTAGCATCCTTGGAGGGCCAGCAGGAGCAGCAATCAGCCCAATCTACCGAGAGCCATGTCCAAGTGTTCATACTTGGTCAGGAATATGGGCAAGAAAGCAATCTGTTCTGCATATTTTTATTGGGGAAACCCTTATAGACACAGAGAAGACTCGAACTCCCCATAGAAAGGCTCAGGAGATGTAAGCACAGAACTGTGCCCCAGGAACAAATGAGGTGAGGTGACAGTGCATGTCCCTGTGCCACGATGACCTTGCTGTGTGAGTTGACAGTGCATAGTACTGTGCCAAAGTGTCACACTATACAGTTACAATGGAAAGTAAACATTCATGATAACATGTTCCTTTACTGAACAAACAGATACTCCTTCCACACATGGGCAAATTTATCTCACAAATAGGAAGAGGAAAATTCCAGATAGTAATTAACTTGTATCTGGTAGCAACTCAGGCAGAGAGAAAAGGGTTGAAGAGGGCACTGAATTAGTCAGACAAGCCACATGCTATAGATGAAGCATTGCTAGAGCTTGTCTTCAGGAAATATATTTAGGTCTTTCATGCAGTGATTGCATTGATTGATTTCCTGAAAATTAGATGAACTTTAGGAGAAAACTGTCAATATTAAAAAAATAGGAGAATTTTTCAAAGTTTTACTCTTTGTTTAATAATTTGTTTAACTTCTGAAACGTCTATGACATTAAACTTCTCATACAATGTAACGCATTGATGTCTTTATTTAGCACAAAAACTCATATTAAGGTTAGTGACTGATGGTCTGTATTGGGAGTGCTCTTCTAAAGGATCTTCTGTCATGCTCATATGGCAACAGAAAACAATAAAGCTCGAAAAGGGGTTATCAACCCCAGTTTCCCAGGCATGGTGTAAACTGCTGTAGTGTCCACTGTGGTGAAACAACTGCCTGCAGTCACTTCTACATGCAGGCCATTGTGCACAATTACCTTGCATGCACATGGCTCAGACACACAGAATATTTGGCAATTATTGCAGTGAAAATGTTGTGGTGACAATGGTCAAACATCAAATATCAACGAGTGACCACAGTTGAAACAACATCCACAATTCATAAAAATGTTGGTATTTTTCTGATAAGATTATATTCATAAAATAAACACATATTGTGTATTACATACAGTACATAAAACAGTCATTGTTATTTCTGTATTGTTAAAACATATATAATACATATACATATGTATTATATATACATATGTATCATATATGTACATATAAAATATGATAACATTATGTATTCTACTCAGATTTTATTTTTAAAAAGCCCTAACGGCTTTAAGTTGTCTTACCTTTTTGTTTTTATGACTTGCACAAGTAACACTAAGTGTGTGGTTTCATGGTTTAAAGTGTTTTGATCCTTTTCAAGCAGGACTTCCTGTTATGACACAATAATGTGTCATTGACCAATCATCATTTTGCAGCCTGGTGTTTTGTTGCTAGTATTTAAAGATTTAATAATATAAAGTCTCAACTATTTACGGTGTAATTTGTCACTTCTTTGCATTTATATTTAGTATGCACGGCCGGGAATTGAACCAGCAACCTTCTGATTACTAGCCTGATTCCCTAACCATTATCCCTAACTGCTCAGCCACCTGACTCCACTTGCATTAACTTTTTTTGCAATAATTGTGCATACATACAGTTAAAGTGTACAGTATCTGCACACATAAACATGCTGCTTCACTCTGTACATCTCAAAGACACACATGCAACACACGCACACATGCATTCAAACAATTTCATTGATTACCATCAACTGAATACATTTTTATTTTAAAAGGAATATTTTTTAATATAAAACCTAATTGTTTCAGCTATAGAATGTGATCTTGGTTTTCTACGCTGAGTCAAAATGTTCCAAGTCTGACCTACCACAGCCAGTGGTAACAGAGAATAAAAGGAAGCATGGGATGTGAATCAACAGTTTCCAATGACGAGCTCTAAAAGCAGTGTTCCCTCTTCCAGTTTCTGTTTCTTCATCTTCCTCTTGTTGCGTGAGGAGAGATCTGAGGGCTGTATTTGAGTAACTTGACAAATGATTTCTTAACCCTTTCAGATCAGTGATTTGCCACCATTAGCATTTTACTTTAAATCATATAAGATCGACTTGTTAAATTGCAGTTTGTTCAAGTAATTTACATCTTAAATAGTTACTATGGTCCATTTCATTAGTAATAATCTTCAACATTTGAAGTTCTTCTTCTTTCAAGGCTAACAATATCTGACTGTAAGGAAAAACAAAGCCAAACTCACAATAATATTCACAACATGCATCTGACAATCATGGGAGAAAAAATGTATCTGCTAAATGCATAAATGTAAATGTAGAACTATTGAGTCATATTCTAGGAATGTAAAAAATATTTGTTTCCATCTTTGAACAGAAAGAATAGCATATAATGTGGATATACATTCAGCAGTTAATGAAATAAATGATTAACCTCATGACAGGCAATTCAAATTTGAAGAATATCAAATTCCATATCATTTTATCTATTACTGTCAATCCAAAACCCTGGCAGCATACACTGAATGCATAACACTGGGAAAACAGCATCTTATGAAACTGTCAGAGACCATCTTATGAAACTTGCAACTGACATATTTGAGGCCCATGAATTTTCCTGACTGCCTCAGGTAAGGTAACAGACACGAAGAGGGCGCACACATCCTTGTGTAGTACCTGTATGACTCTGTGTTCCTCCCCTTTTGTCATTTTATAAGAGTGTGTCGGTTTTTCAGTCTAGAACTTTCCCAGGAGGGACCATGCCTCAAGTATCCACCATGCTGGAGCATGATGGCCAAGCATCCAGGGGGAGGATCCTGTTGTTGCTCAAGGCCTACTCGACTTAGTAAGTAGTGAAAGATCTGGGCACACCAGTCTGCAAGGAAATGCAATTACCATGAAAATGTATTTTGAAGTATCTGTGGACAATGAAAAGGACACACTTATGTACACACAAAATGATGTAGCTTGACTGTTAAACAATTGGCACATAAAAAGTAAAAGTATACTAAGGACAGTACAGTTTAGATGTGTTTGATAGAAAATAATAATGCTAATTGTTTGCGTAATAATGTGTATAGCTAAACTGTAATGAAGTGTAACTACATAGCACTCTCTACAGTATGTAACTACGAGTACAATGTTGTTACTTTTGTATTGCTATTCGGGTGCATGGTAGTTAATGTAACCCTTATTTAAAGTGTTACCAAGATGGGGTTTTCCCTGACACTTTTGACTGCTTTGGTTTTTTTTTTTAAAGGTTGTGTGAATGGGACATACATTTCTGGTAGAGTTGTTTAGTTTAAGCATTACCCATGTGTATTTAAATGTGATTCCACTGGGAGGCAGTATAAGGCAAGATGTCAGGATCCATGTTTCTCCTCATCATATAATACTGGGAATACAGTATACTGTATGCCTATAACAGTATGTAAATATGCTTTGGAGATGTTATGACATAAGAAAAATTGGCAAAACGTGTTCTTCTTTCATTGCCTGGTGCATATTGAGTAGCATTTGTTTGCTGCGATAGTAGTTATGAATATAATTGCAAGCAAATGGGATTCCTTTTGAAAGTTGCAGACCATTTGAAAATATACATGATAGGCATACTGTATTTCACACAATTCGGGTAATATGGGACATTGGGACAATGTGTATCACACCTAAAACTCCAGTGTGTTTTTTTTCCTGCTATGACAATGTCTAGTCCACATAACCTTTTCTGTAGGTTTAGCATGGGTGTTATGTGACAGGAATCACAAAACTTGATGAGTGTTGTGTCACAGAAAGGGACATGGTAATTGTCAATTAAAAAAATGCATGCACAATATTGCCACGACTTCACATTAACTTCGTTTTTCACACATTTTCACTGTACAGACAAATTATGGGATCTTGCGACATTTGTTCTCCATCGCAATACGTATTACAAGTCCCAGAGGTTTTGGATACATGGGGTAGACATGTTAACATTTTGCAACTGGAAACTGTAGGGCGTGGCGTGGCCTGTAGCGCCACCTATGCACTGATCAACTACATGCTTTCTGAAAAGTGGAAACTATTTACATATCGTGTGTATGTCACTTAACTTTGGCGCGTGTCAATGACTAGGCGGTATGAGCTATTCTGCATCTATAGTTGTCGACGGTAACAAATTATGCGTGTGTGGGAATCCTCTCTACACCTACTAGGGAACATACTATGAAACTGTTTTTATTTGAACTATGCTCTGTGGGACATAACCGCGTTCCGCTACCTTTTTTGGTGGGTCTTTAAGTGGTCAGGTACCTATTCGACCTTGGAATAGGCGCCATTTGTGAAGTGAAGTTTATGCCTGCAAGCGGGCGCGTGTAGTTTTATTGACAGGTGTTTAAACCGCGCGCCAATAGCAGGATGGAGGAATCACTTACAACAATACAAACGAAAAACAATGTTTCCCCCTGATGGCGACTCCTAATTAACAAAAACCGACTTACATTTTAATTGTTATGTAAAGTATTAATGATGATGATAATAATAATAATAATAATAATGTAATCGTAAATAATGTTGTCAGTTTCACACACACTAGTCAAACAACAATCTGAAAAACAAACTGAATCCAAAGGATAACACAAGCTGAGGTTTGAGACATTCAGACTTTCCTTTCTTACAATACCAATAAAAGGAAATTAAAAACCTCTTACCCCCCACTAGAATCTGTATTATTACACCTCATCTTCATATGAAGAAAGGGGGAGGGGAGGCATAAAAGGAGCGCCTCGCAGTGAATTATTTCAGTGTGACCTGGAAAATACTATGGAGGCTCGAAATGACCAAACCCGGTCAGAAAGAAGGCTGGTGGTACCACAACAATCCTATTGTACAGGCGACCTGCTTTCAATTGTGAGGGGATGCATATGATTGGATGTGTATGGGCATTAGGGACTCTTACTCTATGTTGTTTGTTTGATATTTGAGATCATGCATTAAGATTACAGCAATACAAGTTAGGAACTACACATTCATGGAAGGTATAGTAGTATAAAGTGCTTAAAAAACATGATAGTGTATTTTTCATACTGCATAAGGACATGATATTACCAGTTAACCGGTCAGGGCTAGTGGGGGGATTGTTAATCTGGCCTGGGGGAGATGGAGTGGAACAGGACACAGATTCTTAGAGATAGTGACAGGATGCGCACTGACAATGGGCCGGTGAGATTGGCAGAGTGTGTGAGTCAGGGGTCTCTCTCGTGGGGGCTGTCAATGCTCATGTAAACATCTGTTCCATGTGCACCAGAGATGGGATATAATCCCCCTGTCACTAAAATTCATGGTGTTACCCCTTCATGACAACAATGAATGCCATTTAGAAGTTGACCAATCTGCATGGACATTTCTTACATGTATTTCAAATTCACTGAATAAATTACCATGACATTATACCCAATTCAAGATTACAGTCAATATTGGAAGTGCCAGGGTGACAATAATTTGTGTGGTAATTCTGATGGGACTTGAGGCCAAGCTGATATTTGGGGACAGAAATGCTTAGTGCACACATGGCACTGGGGTGAGCCTAATCACTCGCCAGCAGAAATCCTCACAAATGGGGGATGGGAAACTGACGGGAGCCGTCCCCTGGGTGACTCATTTAGGCTTTGAAGAAAGCATTCGGCTCCAGCAACAAATCAGTCCTTTGCATAGACAAAAAGGAAAATCTTTTGTTTCCTCTCTTTTTCCAGCAGACATGCAATGTTTAGATTGCTCAGGGGTCATCAGCCACGCCTGTTACCACTATGACCTGGTTGAGCTATCTTACAGTAAAACCAACCATTTTATACCTTCCATTTCCTTATCCTGTACCATGAGGTTGCAGGGCTTTGTGATTTTTAACACAGTATGCTTTGATTCTACAATGATGTGGCATTCCCTTCCTTCCCCATAGTTTTTCTTTAACAATTCAGTTCTCATGTTCACTATAAACAGCAAATACAGTAAGTACCCCAGTAGGCTGATGATGTTAGAACTGACTTGCATAAACCATGTTTTTTTATCTCCATGTGTTTTGGGCCGCCCAGTCAAATGTGTGGAGAAATAACTTGTATGTCACAAATTGTGTATTAAAGTTGTTCCACATTTAGTCTATGCATAAACCATGGTCTACGGGTGTTCATGTAAACAAACTCCCGACAAGGAGACCTACTGTCGCAACAATCTTTCCACTTGTTAGATAAATAAAGACACACAAATAAAAGTTAGAAACACTGGATGATGTACGGTCCCATCGTGAAGCCTGTTCATTTGCATGCGTTTACGCACCAAGCGCACTGTCATTGGTTAGGTTGTTTTGGCTCAGGCAGGGTACATGGAAATTCGTATGGTCGATGGTTAAGGTAGGGAGTAGGCGGGGTGTGAATGGATGGAGCCGTGCACAATAAGGATATGCCAATCCATGCAGCTTCCTCTCCCAGACCCGGCAGATCTGTGAAGCAAGAGTACAACGGTTGATTGTAACTTGTGTCCTTTATGGTTTTTGGCAAAAGGGGAGAGGACTCCGGTGGACATTTCCTATTAATCGGGACCGGTGTTAACCTCTGCCCAACAAACGAGTCGCGGAGTTCAATTCAATCCCAACATCGAGTCCGCAACGAAAAGGTAGGCTATCATTTGTTTACATGTTTGTGTATGCAAATTGGTTTTGAATTCACGTTTGTTTCATCCCAGACTGTTTTATATATTATGAGAGACTATAAAGTTAATATTATTGCTGTCATTTTTTTTTTACTGCATGTCGTTTTATTTATATTTAAATAATCATAGCCTACAAATTTGTTTACAAACATGCGTATACCTGTTCCCTCACTTGTTGATTACTTAAAATGTTGATTATAAACACCGATCCGTTTTGAGACTTGAACATACTACTAACATACACACACACACACACACACACACACGCACACACACACACACACACACACACGCACGCACGCACACACACATGCACGAACACACACAAATCCATGCACTTTTAAAGACCCTCTCCTTACTGTCACACTTTCCTGTATCCTGGAAAAGCAAAACAATGGGGTTGACGGAGACAGAGAGAAGGCAATGTGACATCCTGAGTCTGCTATAGTAGTGCTCTAATGTGGGAATTAAAATAATTGTTTCTACAGTTAATGCATTGAGGGATGTTTCATATCAGACACTTGACAGCTCGGTAAAGAAAATAAAAAAAATTTCAATACCATAATTAGATAAACCACTCAGATGTATGGTTTGGGGTCAGATGGCTGAGCGGTAAATTATTAAAAATATTAATTGAATATTAGTAATATAAATTGAATCGGCATATTAATCAGAAGGTTACCGGTTTGATTCCTGGCTGTGCCAAATGACGTTGTGTCCTTGGGAAAGGCACTTCATCCTACTTGCCTCCGGAAATGTCCCTGTACTTACTGTAAGTCGCTCTGGATAAGAGCGTCTGCTAAATGACTACATGTAAATGTAAATGTTTACTGTGTCCACAATTACACTTCTCATGGTTAATATACTGTTCAGTTGCAGTGCCGGATCAGGGCAGTCAGTGCCAATATCCCTGTGCTGTAGCTATAGTGAGACTAAACAAAAGCCTGGAAGTAGTTTGTATAGGGGACATTATTGAATTTGTGGTTTATAAAAGAGTTAGACACATACACATCACAAAAGAGGGACGGCATTGTGTCGACTTTGGTCTAGGATGTTCAGTTGCTTTCATTGGGGTCAGCGTTTCCAATTCAATAAAACTATTAACTGTCACAGAAGATTCCATTGCTGGTGCTCAGCCAGCACAGATAAGAGTTATTTGCCAATCAGAGTACATTAATGGACCCATCCATATAATCAGTTCAGAGGGTAAATAGCGCCTTTTCTGTTTCGATGAAACAGAAACAGCCTTCAGAGTAACACAACGTTCATAGACACAGGTCTGAGAATTAAGTCAATAATATGTTCCCACCTTGGCACAAAGTCCACTTACCTTAACATTTCTCACAAACGTTTGAAAAGGAGGATTTTCAGTTACCTGATACCCTGGGAATGCAAGTTCATACAAACCTATATGGTAGATTGCACTGATCCAGTATAACAGGTTTTCCAAACTGAGAATTCCTCCACAGACAATGCTTCAATCTGTCTGACTACAAGGACTACCTAAAACTGAGAATGCAAATAACAATAGGGTAAATACTTATTATTGTGTATGATGATCCCCACTTTAAATTCTTTCTCAAAATATTGCATTTTGTGCAGTTTTATAGACATTATATCATAAAGTCTATGAAGCAAGTTTGTTTAAATAAGCATGCCTTCTCCTTTGTAATAATGGGGTCTAGTGTAGGTCAAAGCTTCAAAGTGATTCTGGTCAATGGCTGTTTGTGGGTCAACTGTAATCTTTAAGCTAAGCAGTGGAAATCAATTCAGAGCTTCTGCCACTGTGGATCACTGTGTGAATGACCAGACGGGAAATCTGAAAAGGAGAAGTACAGTATTAAAGAAACACAATATGAGGGAAGCATTTAAGCAGTTAAAAAAATTTTTTTGTTATATAATATTTGTAATATGTTTGTGGTGGCAGAGATTACCACAATGCTACTATATGTTTGGATTTACTCCTCTTAGGGGTGCTTAGAAGTGCCAAGTCTCTAAGGCCAAAAGAACAGGACACAGGTTAAGAACATAATATGTTATAAGTGTAAGAACATAATATGCTGCCAAATCTCCCAATATTGCAAGAAAGAAACGGTTAACACTGTCAGTTGTGTACACTGTCATCTTTTCTATCTCAGCTGAACATATCCAGAGCAGCACACAGGCAAGACCTTTTCCTGCCCTGTCCTTGTTTTTCCTTTTGTCTCCAGACAGGACATCCTGTGTAGAACAAATAGTCGGCCTTCTTTCCACAACACTTTCTGAAATATCCCAGATTTTGGAATAACCCCCTCAAAAAGATCCTGACAAACATACAGTGTATAGGCTGATGAGGAGAGAGACATGAACCAGGAGTACTTTCCTTCTGGTCCGTTCTCCTGTCTTTTAATGTGGTTGGAACAGTTATCATCTAATGACTGATGATGAGACATACTTGATTTCCTTCATGAAGCGGGGGCTGGTGCACAACAATGCAGCAAGCAGAAGGTCTCTTTACTGGCAGGTTCTTCCTCTGGGATCCAGGTCTCATAATCATTTAGATGAAAGAGACTGTATTAAAACAATCTGCTATCTATTTAAGGATATGGAATTCCCAGGTGGTGAACAATCCCTCCTTCTAAAATCCCCAAGCACATACAACTCCATATAAATTATTAAGGAAATGGGGAATGGATTTATGGATTATCAATTTGTGTCAGTTGTCATTGATTGAAGCACTTCACAGTAAGTGGCTCTTTTCCTATGGGAATTACATAAATCACAGAAAAAGTCACAAATCTAAACTTTTAGAGCATAACAACATTGTGGCATTTCTGGTATAGTATATGTTCCTAAATAATGTACAGGAACAAAGCCCGATAAATATCATATATATATATCACTGATTTATAAATATGCTAATCACTGATAAAGCTAGTGTTTTTATTCCCTCCATTATATGGAATCATTGTCTTTATGTATCTTCCCAGATATATTTTCGAATTCCCTTTGCTCTGATATAGGGATGTTGTCTGATCCACTACCAGTAGGTCTGGTGGTGGGGCTGTAGCATATCCTGTGTCCCAGTGGACCTACTAGTGTGGTAGTGAGACATTAACTGTAGGGTGTAACTCCCAACAGAGCAAACATCAGCAGCATCCTAGTGCGGGCACCAAATATCCCTCAGCTTTGTTTTTGTTAGTCTCTTCCTCATCCCAGGGCACCTCAGACAAGGGTTCAATTGCTCAGAGGCTCTCAAGATGGAAATAACAACAAAGCCTTACCCTTAGCTACCCTATGCTCTGTGTGTGTCTGAGGCTCTGTGAGTGTCTGCGGGTGCAAGCCTGCTGCTAGGCCTGCTGACTGGGGGAGCTGTCGATGAGCCTTCCTGTAATTACCCTGTTTGTGTGCTGTCTTGCTCTCTCTCTCTCCCTCTCCACTCCCCCATCTCTTTCTTTCTCTTTCTCTTTGTGTGTATTATTTTCTCCCCCCTCTCTCTCTCTCTCTCTCTCTCTCTCTCTCTCTCTCTCTCTCTCTCTCTCTCTCTGTCACACACACACACACTCACACACTCTGTCTCTCTTTGTGTGTATTAGAACTGTGTATAAGGGGGTAAACAAAAAACACACACGCACATGTTCACACCAGGGCAAAAGGAGAGATTATTTAAGGGGTGTTTCAGAGATGAATGATAATGACCACTGAGAGTCTCTATGCTGAGTGGGGGAGGGATGTGGACAGAGAGCTGCTCTGCTATTATTTTCTCAGTGAAGCGTTCTACTGACAGACACATGTAGAGCCTAGAAACAGGCGTTTTCACAAAGCAGACATACCCTGAAGCCTTGAAACCAGAGAGATCAATAATGCTCAGTGGTTAAAACCCCATGTGAGTGTTTCACACATCTAATGCCAGAGGGGGTAGCACGGTAAAGAGGCTGCTAGCAAGCCAAAGTTCCATATGAATCTCTGATATTGAGCTTTCCTCTCAAAGGCTCATTTTAAAGATGCCTGGAGTAAGATTACCTGGGATACATCATTGTCTCGTCATTCTTTGTTTCTATATTGTACTGCACAGATTCATCAAGCATGTATTGTTTCATATATTCTGCATCTCTTTTATAACTTCTGCGTGGTTTTATTAGGAAATATAGGCCTACTGTAAGCTATGTTCATAAAAATTTGAATGATGTTGTGCTAATAGTGTTGAAAGAGACAGACAGACCGACAGGTTTTACGATCCTTTAGGTGGATGAGTGGATGAAAGCCCTGTATTGTTAATGATGTGTTGTATGAGCACCCTCTTACCCACACACATCTCTCTCTCTCTCTCTCTCTCTCTCTCTCTCTCTCTCTGTCTCTCTCTCTCTCTCTCTTTCTCTATCTCTCTTTCTCTCTCTCTCCCCCCTCCCCACCTGTCCCCCAGAAAGCCACCTGTCCCTCAGCACAGTTCTTCTCATCTCTCCTCATCCACTGCAGGCGTCCAGCTGCGGTCACCTTCCCTGCTGTTGTGTGTGTGTCTGTGTGTGGTTGTGTGTGTGGAGGGGGGGGAGCAGTGTAGGGACGAGTGGGTTCACAATCACCTGCCCAGTGGCCCAGAACCAAGCCAGCGCCCCCGCTGATCTGTACAGGGAGGCCTGTCTGATCACTGCCACAGAGAGGAACACTATACGATTACTGGTGGCAGATACAGCACTCAGTTATCACTGAGACATGAGGAGGGCTGTCCTGCCATTGTGTTACTGACAGAGGGAAACCCTGCCTGGGTCCTTCAATGGAGAAGCTGTCGTAGAGTGCACAGGGATTGTTCAGTGTATTTTGTGGTTAGAGGTGGCTCGGTCACTCCCTGTCCTTTGACAAGAACAGATATTATGTGAACTCTGCTGCTTTGACAGTCTGTGTTTGATGGAAGAACCTGTAACTTGCACAATTATGGGACCTCATTTGTACACATTTACAGAGACAACAACTCAATCTTGACCCCATATTACCAAGGCTTCAACTTATCGGTGACAGTAATAGGAAAACTCACTTGATGTAAGTGGCTTTTGATAAAGTGTGTGCTAAATGCTGCAAATGTCAGCAGTAAATCTAAGACTGGTTAGCAGGGTCGGACTGGCCGTCGGGAGAGTCGGGTGATTTCCTGAACGGACGGTCAAACGGCCGCGGTATAATGGAAAATATATAAAAATATATATATAATAATAATACACAGTTGTGTTACAAAGTCCCGGTCCTGACCTGGTGGCTAGCAATGTCACTGAATAGTTTGCAGCAGTGAGTGAGTATCTGACCTGAGCCCACACAGAAACCTAATATGCTGGCCGTGTGTCTTGGTCTTCAGCTGCCTTGGGGTGCTTCCATAGAGACAGCAGCCTCCTGTCAGAGAGACAGCAGGTGTCATCCACACTAGCTGGTCAAGACATAGTCATCCCCCAGAGAAAAGACTGGGTTTTATTGAAGAATGGTCAGTGACCTTGTTTGTATTTGAGTACAGAAAAAAGGACTGACAGTCTATGTGAGTATAGAAAATCTGTACAGAGAAGAGAGCCCAGTAGCAGGTTATCATGACCTCAGGGTCTGTTCTGACTGGGACTGAATGAGTTCAGAGAGCTGTGTCCATTTTGTGACAGTAAAGAATGAACTAACATAGTTGAATGATTGCGATTTGTGAGCAACAGTTATCACTCAAAACTAGTGGATTAGCATATCTCTGTTCTTGGAAAGAGTTTTGTAGGATGAGACAGACCAGTGTTCATCCAGGTTATGGTCCATATAGGTTTGATTTTAGACTGTCTAGATCTGTTTTTAACTCATCTAGTCTTCCATATGTGCCACTGTGTGTGTACTTGACAGTTGGTGTAGCATGCATAATGACCTCTTTACTGGGTCCCAACAGACCTTGTCCTGGTCTCCATTCAAATCATGTTGATAATTAGATTCATGATGGGGTAACTCATCCCAACCCCCACCTCTCAAGTAGCTTCTAAACACAGCTTTGAACACAAACAGTCCAATACTGCGAGTCCAATATTTGATACAACAACAAGAAATGTACAAATGTATGACTCAAAAAAGGGTTTATATTTTCAAATTATATTTTGACATTGTCTTCAGTGGTCTCTTATTCCACCTTGTGAGACTCTTTTTTTCTTTCTTTCTCCTTCTGGCTCTCTCCATCTCCCTCTCTTTGTCTGTCTCTCAGGACCCCCACAGAGATATTAAGGGAGCCCATTCATATCCTCCATCTCTTGGAAATAATATTTAAACCCGGCTCTCTCCAGCTCTTTTTGTACCCTGTAAGAGCTGCCTCTGCAAATCTTAGCACCGACAATCCCTTGAGGCGCTTATTTGATGGGGCAGACAGTGTGTGGGTGACACCAATGGCCTTGGTACCCCCCTGGCATCTGGGTTATACACACACATGGTTTGTCACAGTTCAGGGCTTCCAGCAGGCCTCATACACTAGGCCTGTATGACAGTGGAGCAGACTCCAAATCCCAGTTACAACAGACATCTCAATGGGCTGATGGTGGCAATGCTGACCCCCAGGCCCTGTTTCCACCCCCTGCCTGGTGGGACAAAGCAGGGCTTGACTGTACCATCCAGGCATTCACAAAAAAGCTTTTCTCTTTGTTGCCTGACTCGCCAACTAGAGATTCATCACATGGCTTTAATTGGTTAGACTTGAAATGTCTGATGTATTAAACAGATGCAGTGATAACTAGTCAATATGCATAATGGCTACCACATTCAGAGGTGTAAATGTTAGATGGTAAAGATGGTTAAATGGTAGATGTTTGAGACTTTTCTTCCTCGGGGTACTACAGAACTTATATAGAACTATCCTTATGTATATAATACATACTTTAGCTCATACTAATTAGACTAAGGAAAGATTGAGCACAGGCCAGAGGATGTTATTGGAATCCAATTAGATTCATGTTTTTGCTCATGAGGCATGTAGGCATGCATGAGACATGTGGCATGCACATTCAATTACAAACTGAATGCATAACTTGACATCAAGCACTTTAATATTTTATGAAATCACAGCAACTTATATTATATTTATGACTACAAACATCCCTATTGGTGTGTCAAGCTTTGTAACAAATTGACCACCTGCTGAGTTCCTAAACAGAAGCAGCAGTCACTTGTTTTCCTTGTGAGCCAGGCCACTGTCCCTGGAGGCATGGGTGGCACCCAAGGCTGGACAGGGAGTCTTCACACTGTAACATCCAGCCAGTGTGCCAGTCAGTCATCCAGGGTTACTTTCAGTGTGTTTCTGTGTGGTTTTGTGTGTGTGTGTGCGTGTGCGTGTGTGTGTGTGTGTGTGTGTGTGTGCGTGTGTGCGTGCGTGTGTGTGTGCGTGTCAGCCTGTCGGCTCTCTGTCTGTGGTGGAGGGACTGTCAGCTGCAGACCTATGTTTATGACAGCTGTTTCCCTACCCTCTTCTGGAGCTGTGGCTGGCATCCCTCTTTTAGACTGTTAATATACTACTTACTGTACTACAAGGTCATTGCAATTCCACAGTAAAATGGGTTAAGATATGCAGACAAGTGATGGGGTATACCCTGTCAGGTTTTTTCTTATATTCTCTTAAGACCCAGCCTATTAATACTGATAAGATAGGGGACTGAACAGAGAAGCACAGAATTGAATCTGGCATACGCTGTTTCTGTCTGTTAGAAGAATCATTAGAGGAAAGGGACATGCCTGAGGTTTGCAATCATGTCAGCAGAAATCACAAATTAGATTCATGAAACTATTTTTGGAGGTCATGATTGCTAAATGCAAGCAATGGCACACAAGACAGAATTATCTTTAAGATTTTCTACACCTAATGGGTTCCCTTTGTGTTACCAAGTGATTCTCCTTTGGGGAGGAATCATCCCATCTGCTGGTGAAAAAGGCTTGTTGCAGCCTGGATGGTCTGGCAGTGTGTCATCTTGTATTCTGTTTCAAGGGATAGAAAGAAATACACAAGCTTGAAAAATACAACTGCTTGTCAAGTACCCCCTGGTAGTCCTGAGGAAGATCATCAATTGTGACATAACTGTGTCTTGTTTGCTGCGTGTGCTTAGGAGGACCTTATCAGAGGAGTGTTTACCACAGTGACATCAGAGAGGATTGCGAGTCATTGTGTGAGATCATGCTGTGTTGGTACCAGGCTCTGTATTGTCTTATTGAACGGGTCAGAGGGAGAGAGAGAGAGAGACAAAACTGAGCTGCACTGAACACTCTCTTCACAAACCATTTACATTTTACATTTAGTCATTTAGCAGACGCTCTTATCCAGAGCGACTTACAGTGAGTACAGGCAAGTAGGGTGAAGTGCCTTGCCCAATTGCTCGATTCCGGCTGGGAATCGAACTGATAACCTTCTGATTACTAGCCCGATTCCCTAACCACTCAGCCATCTGACTC
Organism: Hypomesus nipponensis; assembly: GCF_054491055.1. Classification (NCBI taxonomy): domain Eukaryota; kingdom Metazoa; phylum Chordata; class Actinopteri; order Osmeriformes; family Osmeridae; genus Hypomesus; species Hypomesus nipponensis. Next base: position 12,600,973 of record NC_140369.1, read on the forward strand.
CTACTTATCCCATTCATATTTGGGTTATGGACAATGCCCTGCAGTTTAGTTATATATTGGCTGCAGTTTTAGGTCAATAGTCTTCCCTCCTCAAACAGGGGCTGTTGCAGACTGAAGAGGTGATGATTAGAAAGATTAGATAAAGAGTGTGGTTCCATCTCAGTCAGGAGATGTAGTCAATTCTTACCTTCTCTTGGGATCCCCACTGTCTGTTTATTCACTTCTCAGTTAACAGACCCCTAGCTCATGGATATCAGCTATGATGATCAGACACCTGCAGGCAGTGTGTGTGTGTGTGTGTGTGTGTGTATGTGTGCATTTGTGTTTGTGTGTATTCCTGGCTCAACTGCCTTCTTTGTGGCTCTGTGAAAATAATCATTGCATACTCTTGTTTTGTAGAATCATACATGTTTTCTTCCGGTCTTACATAGAGTAAGGAATCTTCTTAGTACTACAGGGGAAATGCATGTGACAAGGCTGGTCTTGTGTCCACCACAGCTGTGGCTGTTATGGCTGTTGTTACTTCAAGCAGCTGTTTACAGGCCCACGTCTACGATGGGACACATGGTTAATTGAATCTACCCTCCAGCCGAAGCCACAATGTGGGTCTCTAATGAATTTTACCATCCAGAATGAGATCAATCCAATTCCTGTCATGCCCTAATACACAAATTGAAATATCAATACAATGTCATTCTTTTTTTTTTTATTGCTTCACATTTTTGTTCATGGTACTTTTCCCAATACGAGTTTGGACACTGTAGACTGATGAAAAGGGATTGATATTCCCTGGAGGGTCATCAGGAGGTGTGTGTGTGTGTGAGAGAGAGAGAGAGAGAGAGAGAGAGAGAGAGAGAGAGAGAGAGAGAGAGAGAGAGAGAGAGAGAGAGAGAGAGAGAGAGAGAGAGAGAGAGAGAGAGAGAGAGAGAGAGAGAGAGAGAGAGAGAGAGAGAGAGAGAGCATGTGAATGTGTCACACCTTGAAGACTACCCGTCCTCTCACTCGTCCACACAGCTGTTAATGTTTTCGAGCCATGGTACAGGCACAATTGATCAGCCCATTTTCATGTCCCTCTGCTGATTTAAACCGGAAGTCTCCAGTTACATTAGTCAGCCTCAGGCTTCAGGTTTGTGATCTGTGGCTTTGGAACATGTTCTGCATGTGTTGACGCCATTCACACTAATGCTCTAATGGATCTTATTCACACACACGAACACTGTATATGTTTACAGAGGGACCATAGCCTGAAAGAACACAATGCATTTAAGTTTATTATCTCTGATTTTTTACCTTTTTTTTTTTTACTGTTGATCCAAATTAGCTACAACAATAGGATACATTAGGATGTTTGTAGATATTAAGAAGAAACATGAAACTCTGTACTTGGTACTGTGCTACAGTTAACAGTGGAAAACTCATCACACTCATTCTATATTCCCTTTCACACCGGATGTGATGTGAAGTTTCCAAGGGAGTCAAAGGAAAACTATAGTTCCAATTGTAGCCGTTAGAAACACCACTCTGTCACCGCTGCTGGTCCAGATGAAGTGTGTTTTTTTGCAATGTTTCCCACTGGATACAGTGGTCAGACACATCTGCTACTCTCAGGAAACTGCTACCTCGCAGACACTCATCCTGGGTCAATAACACCTCAGCTATATCCAACTATGACATCCTCATACTGAAACCACAAAACCTAGAATCTGGGAATTCCTTCAACAAACCGACGGAAGGAGTAAGAAAGAGAGAGCTAGGGAGGGAGGGAGAGCAGAGCCCTTTGCACTGTGACTCAGAATAAAAATAAAGGGTGTGTTTACAAGTAGTGGAGAAAATGAGCTGTCTGTCAGACTGCATGAGAGTGTATGCGTGTGTGCCACTGTGTTTATGTGGTGGGCATACAAAGCCTCTGGTTCTTTGTGGGCCCACCCTTCCCTCCCTTCCTCTCCCTCGCTCTGTGCTGGACCAGGGCCCAGGGCGGGATGCTGGAGGCTGGCAGACCAGCCTGTGGCGTCTACTCCAGCCTCTCAGGAGCTCTGACATTACATCAGCAGCAGCCATAGCGAGTTTCTACAGGGTAGAGGCATTCTGAGATCACAACAGCAGTGTCACAGAGCCTGAGATTGTCCTCCTAGCTATATCCTGAGGATCCTTTGTAACTTTTCCAGGACTGTTACATATATTGTGATTGTGAGACTTTGTCAGTAGCTGGAGGTTTAGCTGGGCATCAAGGACTTACGTGAGGGGGGACAACAGTCACAGTGCTCTCCATGACTCTGAGTTTCATGTGTGGCGTGGAGGAGTTTCTGGCTTCAGGCAGCCAGTACATGTGGAGCCTGGCAGAGCAGACCTTCAGGAGATGGTACTTCCAGGGGCTCACACCATACCGACGCTTTTTTGAGAATTGGCGCCGGCTGGGAGAGTGTTATCAGGTATGCCAGGAGCGATCAGTGGGGTTTTAATTTTGTGCTTATATTGACAACCTGTTGTAATGGTCAGGAGGTAGGCTCAGTTTTTTTGTAAGATGGATTTTGACCACAATACATACATGAGACACACTATAACTTCTGAGATACGTTTTTGATGGAATTCTACTCTACAGTGACTAAAGCTAACCTCTAGTATGTGTGTGCATGATTGTGTGTACGTGAAAACCTGTTCTTAATAAGGGTCTCCCAGGATCTGGAAGTCATTAGCTGACAGCATGGCCAGTCTTTTGATCTCACCCTTTGACTGAAGTGAATCACTTCAAAGTCATCTTTAAAACTATTTGTATTGTGAGGTGAGAAGGTACTTATGAAAGTCAAGTTGACAAAAGTCACATTTCTTCTCGACTAGGTAGTCTAAATCTAGCAGACTTCTGCAAAAAATCTAATTTGACTAATAAGGGCTGACAGATGACAGTTAACTGGTTACATTTGAATTTAGAGGCCGTCTGTTGAGCCGAGCGTCAGGAGGGAGGTGACCAGGTTGGGGGCGGGGAGGGCAATGCTATGGGGTGGGTGCTGCTAAACCCTTGTAGGTCAGTGGCAGGGGGTCATGTGAAGAGGGCAGGGCCGGGGCCCATCACCCTAATGACAAGAGCTTCAGGGAGATGACCTCTCTGCTGTGGCCATTGCAGAGCACATGACCTCCCTTTAAACATGCCTGACCTCCTCCTAACACTCTGACAGCTCCTCAACTTTAGTTTGGGCCCCTGCCTTCCAGCGGGTTTTCAAATGAGAGCTTTACACCCTGCCACCAGTGAAGAGTAAATTACATTAATGTGTACAAGATACACCCATCACACAACATATTACCTTCTCGTAGTCGAAGGGTATGTAAAATGTTTTATAGGTCTTTATTTATTGTTTGTGCTTGTTGAGCTCTTGAGCTGTGAAAAATATTCAGCAGACAGGGAATTAGATATCCCATCAGATGTTTTTGCAAAGGTGGATTTATACTGCTGACAGCTGTGGGGAATCTAAGTGTTAAGCCATGCAGTTTTAAATCTTTTCTATTTTGATGTTTTGATGTCATTAGTCTGTAACAATGCTGCATTGATATGTACCCTGGTAGAATCATGCACTGGGCGACCCCACAATCCTTTTAAGGGTTACTATAGTGACTAATCCTGTCTTAGACAATGGCGCTTGTGTAATTAACAGCTACAATAATTCTGTCCATTAAGACGGATTACACACAATCCTATGTTGATCTATGAATTTAGATCCATGGCCTTGCTGTTCTCTATTTCTTTGTCGGATTGAGACTGTGATTGTAATCGTGTGCAACAGTATGTCATCCATTGGTCAGATATCAAGGCTTTTGCTTGGTCTTTGATGTCCAGTCCTATTGTACCAATGAAATACAGTAGGGTTTACGGCTCAAAGCAAACTACAATGGGCATTCGTAATCCACGTAAACTAATGTTTTTTTTTAAACATTCAAGTTTCCTTGACAGTCCCAAAAAATGTATCAATAAACACTTTGTCCAGACTTAGTGAGAGACAGTACATTCTACCAAATGACCAGGAATCTGAGGTTTTGTGTTTTTTTTGTATCAAAGCAAAAAGTAGCTTGTAAAACTGCTTAATGGCAGCTCTGTTGTGGCAAGGAGAACAATATATCCTCGCAGACTGCAGTTAACAAAAGCCCAGAACCTCTCCTCCCACCCTGCGGTCACTGCATGGTCGTCAACATGACTGTCACTTTCCACCAGAGAAGCCAGGCCTGACCAGTTGAAGGCCACATGTGTTTCACTTTGAGTCACAGAAGTGAAGGTTGTCTGTCCCTCATTCCTGAGTGGAGGCCTTCCTTGAGAAAGGACTCTGACACACATGCTATGCTGTGGATAGGGTACCCTTTTTCTTAATCTTGTTTTCTTATCTGAGCTTCAACAAACACGTTAATCCTATCATCAATGCATTTTCCAAGAAAAGCGATATATATATATATATATGAAAAGCAGATTGAGGCTTAACATATCAATATCTCAAACAGTCATTTGAATGTGCTGAATGTATACTATAGTATGTGTCCTCTGTGTGTGGTTGCCATATAGACAATTAAAACCCTCACTCAGCAAGGACTAGTCATAGCAAATGAGAATGTGCACCTGCAAAAAAATGCTGACAGTGCCAAAATGAACACTAACATCCATTTGGACAATGGAACAGAAATCCAATTTATCTCTTCAACAACTCCACATGAGGAATTCGATTTCCTTACAGCAGAGCAAAGGTACTGATGATTCAATTGTGTTCCTTTTAATAAGACAGGCATAGATGGAGGTCATGGTTGTGGGGTAGCCATGCTCTACACTCAAGGTGGAAAATACTAGATGAAGAAAAGGTGGAGCTGTTGTTTGAGTGGAGACGGTAAAAGAAGGTGGGAAGTGATGGTTTTCTGGTAGTCTGGGAGCTGCATGGTGGCCTCACACCTGTTCTGTTCTCCCAGATGACAGAGGGCCGACTCTGCCAGGTGCACCTCCTGGACGACAGGAAGCTGGAGCTGCTGGTCCAGGTAAGGCTAATTAGCAGCTACAAAGCTCTGGCCACCGCCTTGAGTACCAGACTTGCAGATCTTCTCTCTAAAATTGCACATATTTATCTGTTTATTCTCAGCCCAAGCTCTTGTCCCGGGATCTGTTGGATTTGGTGTCGTCACATTTTAACCTGAAGGAAAAGGAGTATTTTGGAATATCCTTTATTGATGACACGTATGTCATTTATCATGCTACAATATCTGAGCTGTATTTTTTACCAGTTGGAACGGTGATGACATGGCATTTCTGACCCTCCCTCCAATCCCCTACTAGTGGTCAGAAGAACTGGCTCCAACTGGACCGAAGGGTCCTGGATCATGACTTTTCTAAGAAGACCGGTCCCTTACAGCTCAAGTTCCTGGTCAGGTTAGTAGGCTAGGCTCTGCATCTATTAAATGAAAAACAGAGTATGAGATATGGCACTATGGAACTATGTATTGCACCTGTCCAAGGTATATTAAAGTAAACTGAGCAGAGCTTCTTAGTAAAAGAACTTACAATTACTACACACGTGTGTGCATGTATTCACATTGTGTGTCACGTGTGAGATGAATAAGGATTGTTCTCATCTTCGATTGCAACTTGTCAAATTGCAACTACTGTCCAGCAGGTGTCAGCGATGTAACAGTGTCAAACCCTTTCATAGCCTACATTTCAAACATGTATTACAACTTTTGTTGTTGTGATTTACAGGTTTTACATTGAGAAAATCTCATTCTTGAAAGATAATACAACAGTGGAGCTGTTCTTTCTCAATGCAAAATCATCTGTCTACAATGTAAGTGCATGAAAGATCCCTCAGAATTAATATTATTATGCAATGTGTAAAACACACTCTGGGTGTCTAATGCAGTGTAAGATGTGAGCATGAGAGATGTAAGACATAAACCAAATGCTGCAGGCTAGCATGTCAGGGTAAATGTATAGGCTAATCTTACTGATGGAATTAAAATAATAGGTTGGGGAGTCATACATTTAGCTGAGGGAATGGCTGACGTGAAGTTGTGACAAATACATTTTAACGTAGGTAACAGTTCTTTGCAGTTTACCGCATATTTAAATGAACCTGTATGATGGAACATTCAAGGTCGAATAAATAGAATAATCCAATATCTGTCTGTTCAACTGTCACACTTGTATGTAATTTGTTGCCCAATATAATGTGGTATCACTAAAATGTCTAGCTCATCAAACAAAATGTCCCTTAACCCATGCACTTTCTGAAATTGATTTTGAAACTTTTTTTTTTTGGTTCCGGGCGTGAGTAGAAGCACTAAAGTGCAACTTTCTTTACGCGATGGCCAGAGCCGTTGATGGCGATTGGCCACGATGTGGTCAAAGGAAACGTTGAACCTGTTCGCAGAGTGTACCATTCCCTTGGAGGGTGTATCTCAGAAATCCTTTTCATTTACCAAGCTTTTGATTACAATCGCTATAATTTAACGCTATCTTGATATCTATGTTGATGTATAATTTTAAGTAATGATTAACCATACTAAAACGACAGTTTTTGAATTGATCAATATTCAAAATACTTGCACCACAAATGAAGCGCAAATGGTTTAGTCGGTAACTGTGGAACGAGGTACGGAGTGCACGGGACGGTCGAGAGGGAAGAATCTTCTGAAGTCAAGTGCTTTAGTTGTTTCTAGAAACCTTATCTTGATTATTCATTGAATAATTCCGTCTTTTTCTATCGTAGGAGACAGTCGAAGTGGAAAGTGAAAATGTTTTCAAGTTAGCCGCATACGCGTTGCAAGTAAGTGTTTCACAAATTGAATTGACGTGTAGAAAGAGGGTGAACTGGGCTATTTGATACAAGTCCAAACGCAATGAAGACAGACCCTTGCGTACTGTACATAGTAATCACGTTATGGTTGATTAGAGGTTTCAACCGTTTATTTGTGCATGTAAGCTATCTGCATTTGGTTATTGGATCCTAATTGCCTTTGTTTTATTTTACCTTAAGGCATGGGTAACAGGGGGCAGTAAACAACATCAGATTATGCTTTCTACTATATTGCAAAGCTGTTACCATAATGACGTGTACATGCTAACAGCTTATTTTATTCATTACTTTGTAGGAAGCAAAAGGAGACTACACAAGGTAATTACATATTTCCATAATTCCAAAAATGTATCCTGACCTGTAAATACATTAACGATGTCAACAAATAGCTTTAAATGTATAATTACTCAGTGGACCCAACTCGCTGAGTTGCAGCCCATGGGCATTTGCTCACTTATAGCCTAACTATTAACAATTGGAGTCGCTGTAGATTATTATATAGATGCCAAGGAAGTGGACTCTTGTTTGACCCACTGAGTAAACAGTAAACTCAGAGGGCCTTGGTTGGCCCTGGTGGTTAGTTAATATTCAACCTTATTGACTCAGATTTTTGTTTATGTTGAAGTTGATGATTCCTGGACATTGTACTTGCCCTTGTATGTTGGTACCTGTTTTCCTCTGAGAAAAAGCCTGTGTGTAAAGTCAGTCACTGTTCCAGCCAGGTGTACACAGTGAAAGTCTATCGGCTCTTAGTAAGTCAATTGTGTAAAGGACATTAAAGGACGTGAAGGTTTATTTCAAACTCTATCCACAGCAACAACAAAATGAATCATACGACGATCAGACTTGGTTTACATTATTGATGTTTTTGTCTCTTGCTGGCTGTGCGAGACCCCACTTAGAAATATGTTTTTGTTGAGGCCCTCGCACCAAGAGACTTGACCTGGCGATAAGACTAGTTATTTTAGCAATCAGTACGATGGGAGATGCCTGCTCGGGTCTAGGAATATGGACCTGTGTCTGTCAAAGTGGCTGAGCAGGTTATTGCAGAACCTGTGTGTGTGTCCTAGCTTTGTACCTCTAGAGGCCCCGTGTATTATCTGAACACAAAGCTTTGTGCTCTGTAAGGGATTGTATGGAGTGAATGCACAGTGATATTTCATGCTGAAAATGCAGCTTGGGCCATCTTTGTAGGCTCAAAAACACGCTTCAGCATATGTTTTTGTCTTTTTTTCTTCTATTTTTCACTTTACAAGCCTGACTGAGTTGATGATGTTACACAGCTTGCCCTCTAATGCCCTGCTCTGATCTAGCAGTATGTTTGTAGATGGCCTAGAGTGTTATCCACGCCAGTTCCATCTTCCAGGTCATGTAGGCGTGGGGATGGGCTGCACTGTGTTCAGACTATGAAAGCACAATAAAAAGCAATCTGCCAGCAAGTCTGTAAAGCTGTGTGGAGGGATGGGAGCTGGGCCAACTATGAACTGGTCTCTCTTTAATTGTCTCAGGCTGATGTGTCTTCACTGGTGGTTTTCATTTCTACCTTGTGGAAGGAAAAGGTCTGCAAATCCCTTCATAAAACACTGTACTGCGCTAGACAGGCATGAGGAGGGGCCCTGGAGCTGTGAGATTAGATATGTAGGAGTTCGGGAGACCCCCTTTCAACCAACCAGCCAGCCTGTTTTAAGAGGGATGAGCCTTATAAGTGCAGTCCCACAGCCCAATGGCAGACAGCCGGGCGTCAGAGGGGTTTACCAATGTGATGTCATCACTGTGGTCTGAGCCAACCTCCTGCTGTACCTACCTTGTCTGTTTCCCAAGTCGGACAACCCGTGACATGATTCTCAGTGCTGGTAGGCAGGATACATGCCCATTATCATGGTTAACTCAGGTCACCTGACCTTACGTACGTAAACGGAATGGATTTTTTTGAGCATGAAATAATATGGCCAGAGCATGCTACAAGTTCCTGAGATTTCTTTTCACGTTAACAACAGTAGGCAGCCCACATGCCACATCCTTGCATTTCCTCAACAGTTACCAAGTCTCTGCCCACTGAAATACAGCTGACGTGGGTGTTACTCCTACACTTTGACTGCGCTGAGCTTGACTGGGTGGAGGAGTTGCCCCCATGTCCCAGGAAGATAACAGACATCATAATGAATTCCAGATTGCTGACATGGCGATGTGGCTAAGTAGTAGATCACCCCAACATCGCCGGCCCCAGCATCCCATAAAATACACGCCAGCGAACTGCCATGGCAGCAAAACCCAGTCAACCCAGAAAAGGTGGCTTGCTGCTGAGGAGCAATCATTCAAGTGGCACTGTCGTAGTTTTTTTGTCTTTTCGTTTTGGAACTCAGGTAGCAGGCAGTTTTAGTTTTATGTTTATTTTGGGTTTAGGCTTATCTTTAAAATCACAAAGTATAAACCAGCTGTTTGAAGTCAGGATCAGGTCATGTATTTTTGTTTTCTTATGCTTTGAAATGGTGGTGATTCTTGCAGACCCATTATGCACAGGGAAAGCAAACCAGACCATCCTGGACGTCACAGTGGGATGGTACTGATATGAGTACAAGTTTGGAGTCTTGCCTTAGAAGCCCAGTCCTATTTTTTAAGAGCTCTGGGACGTGTACAGTACCTTTCAACACTGTGAGAGCCGCCAGTGCTGGTGAATGGCTTTTGTTCACTGCTTCAGTGGATTGGCTGCCAAGTCATAGCCCTCTTTGTCCACTAGTAATTGTAGACCAAGTGCCTCCCCCTCATGTTGTTGAAGTGACTCATAGTTCACTATCGTAGACCTTGACAGTGACATACAGTTTGTCCACAGACACAGTGATAACATGCTATTGCTGTCCATCACTAATCTTGCATTTTACTTCACACTCAAGGGTGATTGGTACCTGTTTATTTTATAAACTATAATCTATGGACAGATCATACACTTGCTCGTAGCAACCTGCACTGACATGAAAGAACTTCACGGATAGAACCATATGACAGTCTTCTTTTAAACAAGACCGTCTGTTGGCTTAAAAGGGCCTGTATGTTCTACCATAGAGGAACTTTGGCGAGACATGAGTTAAGATCAAGCCCAGTTCTGGCAAGCATCAGTGCTTTTATAGATAAACAGGTGAAAAATATCCTGACACTGCACCTTTCCTTGGGTTTGGTTTTTGAGTGATCACTGATATGCAGCCACACTAGAAGATTAAGGCATTTTACTGCTCTGTTAAACCACAAGCCCACAAAGAACGGCTTCATACAGTACAGAGTATTTTCTAAACAGCACCTTAACATTACTTTGTGCTCTGTTCCTTAGATCTCAAATGAGGTCATTACAGGACACAGATGTATAAAGACTGGGAGAGAGATACTCATCTAAAAGAGAGCTAGGATAGTAATTGGTATCAAGCCTTTGATCAGTCAACGGTGTCATTATGGATTTTCCAGGTATATGAAAATCCAAATGTTGTTGTGAATGATCCACTGCTGTAACATGAAAACAACTGTCCTCTTCCACAGTGTTGAAACAACCAGATGTGACCTGAAGCAGCTCCCTGTTCTACCCACTAGAGTCCTGAGGGAGCACCCTTCTCTGGCTTACTGGTAAAATGCTGCCACATTAGCACATTAATCATTCAGGCACACTGAGTATTATTCCAGGTGAATTACACAGACAGACCAATATAGACCCACAGTCCTGACTACTACCCCCCCCCCCCCCCCCCCCCCCTTCACATGCACCAAAAGGCTTCGGTGGAACACCTGGATGCGCAAAGCAATTATTTCCCCAGATGAGCAGTTTAGAGACAGGGAGGTGCACGCCGAGTCCTGCCTGGCAAGATGTTTACCTGAGCTGGGGGGGACTCATTAAGGAGTAGCTACGCCGTGTTAATGCTGTCTGGCCAGCGGCTCGCGTGTACAGGGAGGTGCTGAAGGGGCAGTGCTGCTGTCTGTCCCAGACCGCCAGTGAGTCCCTCTGACTCCACATCACTGCTGTCTGTCCCAAGCCGCCAGTGAGTCCCTCTGACTCCACATCACTGCTGTCTGTCCCAAGCCGCTTGAAGCCATCTGAGGCTGTTGTCTGTCTGACGAACAGCAGCTGGATTCACATCAGTGGCCAGATTGGATTTGTGTGTGTCTGTGTCGTGATCTGCAGAATCGGCGGTCCCGTTTGCCTTTTAGGAGGGATGATTGCAGCCAGAACTAGTGTGTGTGTGTGAGTGAGAGGAGGAGCTGAGAGCCATTGGCAGGCCACGGGGCCAGACGTTATTTTCTGCATGAACAGACAGAATGTGTGTCAAGCTGAGGACTGTCTGACCATCACTTTCGGTTGGGCATGTGTAACAGTCTGATGGATTATTCATCAACGGCTCGGTTTGTGTATTCCAGTGAAGACCGAGTGGTGGAGCGTTACACCAAGCTGAAGGGCCTGAGCAGAGGACAGGCCATCGTGCAGTAAGTCATGGAATCCACTCTGTACTGAACCTATGATCACATGATCAGTGAGCTGCCTTTCATCTCAGTGTTCATCTCTCTACCTTCACCTGATCTGTCTCTCTCTCTCTCTCTCTCTCTTTCTCTCTCTCTTGTGTTGTTGTCGAAGGAGGTTGCTGTCACTGTTCAAGAATGTGTCATTAATTAGTGGACAGCTCTTACTGTTGGCAGCCAGCCAGCATGTAACAGTGCTTCACTGTGTTAGCCCTGGGACAGCACAAGCTCAGGTCCTTTACACGCCTGGATGATTGGTGCCCTTGGCTCAATCAATCGGCTTACCCTCTCTCTGTCATGGCCCTGGAAAAGAAAAAAAAGATATATATATCGATCGACCTGCCACTGTGAATGACAGTGGCTGCGGAATGACTGTGACTTAAACCTCATTCTGTCCTCTGTAGGGCAGCCACCCTCAGACAGTGATGAAGTGTAACTGCCTGAATTACTCTTAACGTGTTCACTCTCTTTGAAGGTACTTGGCCTTAGTCCAGTCCCTACCCACGTACGGAGTTCACTATTACTCAGTGAAGGTAAGAGCATTCTCCGGCAGACCACAGTTTCTAATGTGGACCTGCGCCGTCATTTCCAATGTGCCCTCCTTCTCATTTCCAATGTGCCCTCCTTCTCATTTCCAATGTGCCCTCCTTCTCATTTCCAATGTGCCCTCCTTCTCATTTCCAATGTGCCCTCCTTCTCATTTCCAATGTGCTGACTGACGTCAAGCCCTTCCTGAACCATGTGTGTCGTGAGGGCCGTTCAGCTGCCAGGTCTGGGGTCTGAGCGTGTGCTTCTGCCGCCCTTGTTCTGTGTTTAGTTCAACTCAGTAAGTGGTCCCTCTAGAGATCTCTATGTGGTGCCTCGGCCACACCGGCTCACCTGACTCGTTAACCCAGAGTGTCTGAGGAGATCAAACATGGGTGTTAAAATGACTCAGCCTGGCGGCCAATGTTTTAGGGGCTGCTTAGGTCTATTTGATCTCTCCTTGTGTTGCTGCCGCTGCTGCTACCAGCCTAATGGGGTGATTGCCTCAGTAATGTGCTGTTCTTCTTTTCAAATGTTCCCACTGAAACGTCCTCTAATGAGTGGTGTGGCGTGGTGCGCCCTGTGCTTCTCAACAGGACAAGACAGGCATACCGTGGTGGCTGGGAGTCAGCTACAAAGGCATCGGCCAGTACGATTTACAGGACAAGCTCAAACCTCGGAAGGTAGGCTGGCCTCCCTTGTCCCCTCCATTGTGACTTTTGTTCTGCGTGCTCCAACTGGCCTCCCACCCCCGGTCCTTGTGGTTAATGTTCTACCAAACTGTAAATAGCTGAAACAGAAAGTATGTGCTCTTGTCCAGGGTCGGGGGGGGGGGGGGAGTGAAGTTCTGTTTCTTTTGGGATGGAATTAAGGTTACACTGATAAGAGGGTCACATTCCGCATGAACTAGAACAGTAAACAGAACAGTAAACAGAGACATGTAAATCCCTCACATATGAAGCTCTGTGACTTTCCTGGGCCTTCTTTACCTGGTGTGGTGCGTTCCTGTTAGATCTCTGTTGATGCTGCTGGGTGTGCTGTGGCAGCAGATGCCAAGGCATTAATAGCCATGTTCGGCTTATTAAACCCACCCTACTACAGCTCCTTCCCCCAGCCTCCCAGTGGAAGGTGTAATTATGGCGCCCCATGGGGAGCAGCAGGGCTCTGGGGCAGGGGCTGGCAGAGAGCCAGGCCTGGGCCAGGGTGGGTGAGGGGCTGGACTCACCCAGACCAGCGCTCCCCTGTAACACCCCAACCCCAAGGGAAACCATGGGCTTTTTAATATGCTGCTTTTTTTTTCTTCTTTTTTTGAAAGTACACAATTCCTTGTCCCTGTTTCTTGAGGGGCCCATCATCTGGCCATATTGATAGTGCTTCCTGTCATGGCCGACAGCCTTTGTATTCAGGACAGTCCCCCCCCCCCCCTTCAACCCTCTCCCAGCATGCAACGCTCATTATGCAAAGCTGCTTGTCATTGTGTGTCTGTGTCTGTGTGTGTGTGTGTGTGTGTATGTGTCGTAGAGCAAACAATTGATCAAGATCAAGCAATAAAACACAATCACCTTGGTAGGGGGCGTGAGAGGGGTGTTCTGGGGGGGCGGCAGATGGATCCCACCCTGTTCCTCTCACCCAAGGAAGAGTTTTAGGGAGCCGGGATAGAGAAGGGTTTATAAGTGTGGTTTTCCCCCGGTGTGGTGGCAGGCTCTAAAAGAAGCTACTGTAGCTTAACCTCTCATTATACTTCTCTTTTGGGGTGTCTGTTTCATCACTTCCTAATGAATGGGCTGCGACCAGAACTGCCCCCCTGCTGAATTGGAAGAAAAAGGAGACTTGAATTGAAATGTATCCGGCTGTCCTTCGCACAGAGTTTCAGCTCTCAGTCTGGTGCCTGGTGATTTGGATATGAACAAGGACGTGCACATCAAGATAGAGTGACATGACAGTCCACTCACGGACTGAGAGGGGGCCGGATTTGAGAGGCAACTTCCAAGATGGAACAGAAGCCGCCGTCGCGGAGAGGCTCTTTATTCACAGAGCCTTAAATCATTCACGAGGTCTTCTCTCTACCTCTCTTCACTTCTCCTCCTTCTTCTGTTCCCGCTCAGCAGGTTGCAACACTTTATGATTGCGTTCTGGACACACAAAACTTCAGCTACTTTTCAAGTAAAGTCTCTTATTTGAGTAAGGTAGACAGTTTAATTCCCAGAATGATAGCATATGTCATTAAATCAGCCATGTTGTTTCCTCGACGCATGAAAATACTCCTTAATTATTTATAAGGATGCTGCTACCATAAAAAGCAGTCTTCAGTTCTATTGGTGTACTTGATGTTCCCCACAAATTCAGATAAAGCCATGCAAACATTTTCAACCCTGTATTTAAACTGGTTAAAGGACACTCCCCGTGCTTGCATGACTCAATCATACAGTAGTTATGTCATACTCAGTGCAGTGCCCCCAGTGGAAATGTACAGGTTGGCCTGCCTTTTGCCAGCGTGACATGGTTAGAAGGGTGGGGCAGTATGTATCCGAGTCAGGACCTTTGACACATATTTATGTTAGGCTGGGGGGTCTCCCAATCAGGATGTTCTGAGCCACAGGCATTTTTTTCCTCCCCATAATGAGGAGTTTTAACAACTAACAGCTGAAACGAGCTAGGAAGAGATGGGGAACTACTGCGGGTTTCATACCCATTCACTGCATGTCTCAGCTAGGCTAAACCTTTGGTGTTGGAAAGTTACAAGTCTTTTTTTTTGTTTGTTCTATTTCCCTTGTGACTGTTGAAAGATACGTCTGTTCCTATGTGCAGTACACCTGTGTGGTCTTGTGGTGTATCACACCCAATATGGAATTCATGTTATAGTTGGCCTAGGTAACTCTTGGCTCTTATTAGCGGTTACAATTCATTAGCATGGTCTCTGGTGTGTATGCGTGCGTTAGCACATGAGTGTTGAGATTTTGTAGACGTTAAATTACCTAGTTAAGTATGTGTTACATGTTATCTGTTTTTTTGAATATAAATGGTGGTAAGCAAGTGTGGCTCCAGGTTTAGTGAGTTGGAGAGAGGTGTCCCATACAATGGGACGAGCCTGTGGGAAGTGGAGAGACTACCGCTTCCCATTGTTCATTAATGACCATGCTCCCAGTTCACTGTGAGGCTGCCCCTGGCATTGATCAGGACTGCAGTATCATCTAAAGCAGCAGGGGGGGAACCACGTTAGACGCGCCACTGTCTGGAATTCCTGACAAGTTTCAACGTATTTGGGATTTCATGCTGTGATATCAATGTGTTTAGTTGAACACCCAGAGATTTTGTTTGTGTTGTGATTAAGTGGCCTCATGTCTGCTGTCTGTATCTGTTGCATGTGCAGCAGGCGGTGGCGGGGTAGTGAGAGATTCCTCCAGGGTAGGTAGGACCCTGGTCTTGGTGCTGAGATGTTGCTGCCTTGTTTTCTCAAGGAGGTGAAGAGGGCGAGGTGACTGAGATCCATTAATGATTATACCAAAGTTGTAGATTCCTTACATATTTGCCCTGGGCAGTGGTGGTGGCTGGAGTCGATTGCACTGTCCACACAACAGGGGCCTGCGTGGTATTTAGAGACAAGAATACCCCGAGTGTACCGCAAACACAAAGGGTTAGATTACAGAGGGATTATCTAAGGTCTGGAGAGGTTCCCGGAGCCTAAGTGAAATCAAGGAAATGAATTACTTCACACGAGAGATGATACATCAAATACCTTCGGGGAAACTCAACTGGTCTGTCTGGTTTGGCCCAGAGGTTAGTGAGGTGTAGAGAGAGAGCGAGAGAGCGAGAGAGCGAGAGAGAGAGCGAGAGAGCGAGAGAGAGAGGGAGCGAGAGAGAGAGAGAGAGAGAGAGAGAGAGAGAGAGAGAGAAAGGAGTGCCAGAGGAGTGACTATGAGACATAGAATGTATGAGAAACTGAAGTAGACCAGAGCACGGCACAAGGTGGGCGAGGGCCGAGGGGGGGTGTGTGCTGATGTCAGAGGGAGGGAGGTAGGGAGGGGGGAGGGGGAGGTGGTAGAGGGGCGGGGCCTGCTCAGCTGAAACTCTTGCAACACCTATTTGGCTGCTTGAGAACAGACAAGAGCGTATTGTTCAAGGAAGCTCTAGCCCTGTGGGAAACTCTGCCAGAGGACTCGTTTCTACTCACCAGGGATTTCAGAAGTGACTCAAAGTGATTCCCTTGGTAAGCTCTCCATTTTGTACTTGACTCAACAAGGTGGCTGAGTTAATCTGTATATTTTGTGGTTGACGTTCTATGGTTGTAAATTTTTGATAGGCCAGTTTTACCTGGTACCTTCTAAGTGACTTTGCTGTTAAGTATTTTAAAAAGTCAATAACTGGAATATGACAGGATGGGTGAGTTGAGTTTTCAATAAAGCTATTAGTGTCAGTGTTTAGATCAGTAAATAGACTCTAGAATCTCTAACGTGAGATGATCTTGATTTATGTCTCAAGGGACTGGTCTATGATGTGTGATTACTGTCTAAAACTCTGGAGGCCAGGGTAATATATGACATGATTCAGAGCACTGCTTTGCTGGGTTTATTAAAGTCCCCCCTACATAAATCTCCTATCGTGGATTTTCTGTTTATTGCATGATTAGAGCCAGGGAAGAGCCATTTACTATGAAAAGGACTGAAAATGAAATGACTGAATCTGTAGAAACCTGCATTGTACTGGAGCAGATGTTTTCTCCTGGCTTAAGACAGCGTTTTCCCTCTAGGGCAGAGTGAAATGAGAGGCTGACTTAGCTAGGCTCAGGCTTGTACTGTTGTAATCAGTCTACTGACAAGGCGCTGGGTAAGACTGGCCTCACACCTGACTATCTGCCCACAGCAGCCTTGACTGTTGTGCTGGTGCTGCTAATACTGTAGGTTCTCTGGAACAGTGTCTGGTTTATCTAGAACTAGGCATTTTGGTTTCCCCTTCCTAGTAGCAGTGTCGTTCAGTCAGATGAGGCGTCATGCATTGGCTGCGCCGAAAGCCGCTTTGAATAATGGGAAGGGATGTAGCTGTTTGTTTGTATGCAGCTATGTGTATCAAAGCACACATCTCCAGGCCGGCTCTCAAACAATGTGTCCTTATGCACTAAATGATGGGTGCTGTTTCCCCCTTCCCGCAGTTGTTCCAGTGGAAGCAACTAGAGAATTTGTATTTCCGTGAGAAGAAATTTGCAGTGGAGGTGAACGACCCACACAGGTAAGAGCTAACAAGAGGGTGGATGCTTCTATAGAATGTAGATTCCCCTCTTATCATTCTCACAGACTGTTAAACTCAAGACCCCTCTTGCATTTGAGGTTCCTAATCCCTTAACTAGTTTAAAGGTGTCTGCAGACTCTAAACACATTTTAAGAGCACCGTGTTAATGGTTCTGACCTGACTCTCTCAATTGAGACCTTTCCTGTTGTAAAAGATTGCTACAGAATTCACAGGTCACTTCAGTACTACTTGTCACTCAGCACATAGGTTTTAGTAACTTCGCCCCTCACTGTTACAATTAGTGACACCAACCCTGTTTAATTGTATTATGGAATTAAACTTGATTTGAACCAGTTCTTTAGTTTCAAGGAAATTCAACTGTGATAGTTTTATTTGATCCCCTATTTTGGTATTACTGTTTTGATGTCATCACTTTGCCTGAAAGTAAGCCACACTTGTATCAACTAGGTATTTCCCTGTATTGTTTTTAGCTGGGATAACATTTATTGAATTAGTCTGACCCATGTAAAAGTGGCATCAGTAATTAAAGTGTGTGTGTGTGTGTGTTTGTGTGTGTCAATCTGTGTGTGTGTCTCTGTTAATCCCCAGAAGGCCAGTGAGCAGACGTACGTTGGGGCAGACAGGACTGGTCATCCACTCGTGGTATGCCAGCCACTCTCTGATTAAAACCATCTGGGTGATGGCTATCAGTCAGCACCAGTTCTATTTGGACAGGAAGCAGAGCAAAGTGAGTGTGTCAGCAGCACCCATCTCTCCTCCCCAGGCCCGATCCCCTGATCTCCAGCATCTGGCTCCCGTTCAGCCTCATCACGGCTCATTACGCCCATCTCTTACTCTCCTGGCCAATCCTGCCCTAACATGTAGTGACCTCCCTTGACCAGATATGTGTGGCCATACCCGTCTATTCATCAGAAACTCATCAGAAACACCCATGTCCTCCATGAACCCCTAGCTATACATAACCCCTATAGGTTCAAACCAATTGAACACAACTAACTTACCTAATATAATGGTAGGGGAAACACTGCTCTGTGTTGACCGACGTCGAGAGTCCGTGCGCAAGGAATCGGTGTGCTGCACCTTGAGGACATGTTTGTTTTGATGTGTGTACACGAGTGGTGCGTCAGGGTCGTCGCGCAGCATGAGCAGTGTGCGATGCGGGTGTCGGGGAACGGGTGACGCGGGGCTGCAGTCAGATGAGCTTCTTGGCCTCGCTGTCTGTCTCAGAAGCAGATGGTGTGTCGGTGTTCATCCAGGAATAGTGCCGGTCCTGATGGATGAGAGGGGCCCCCCGCACGGAGCCCCGGAGCATGCAAATGAGCCTGCTATCAGGCCGCACCATCATTAAGATGAAATACTGACAAGCGCTTCTGGGTTTTTCTTCTTCTCTCTTTCCTTCTCCCTCCCTAGTCCAAGATTACCACCGCCAAAAGTTTAGGAGACATCGCCATGGATCTGACAGAGATAAGTGCTCCCCGGATCAGTAAGCTGTCCAGTATGGAGAGCAAAGACCGGCTCATCATGGCCAGCAGTGGAAGCCTCATCTCAGCAGGTAAACCCAGGGGGGCTTCCTTCTACTGAAGATGCCATTGGAAGTGGTTGGTGGTTCCTGGGTGTTGACGTGGATCTAACATGACCCGTGTGCCCGTGTGCCAGGTTCGGTAGACTCTGAAGTCAGCGAGGAGCAGAAGAAAGAGAAGATCGCTGACCTAAAGAAGAAGGAGAAGGACATGCAGGACGCCCTGGCTCAGAAACTGGAGGAGCTGAAAAAGATCTGCATGAGAGAAGCCGTGAGTATCCCCAGATACTGCCAGAGCCCCCATTGTTTCCCGCATGCAATATTCAGTGGTCTCATTTGCCCTCGGCCATTTGTTGTGTTTTAGGAGCTGACAGGCAGACTACCTAAGGAGTACCCTTTGGCTTCAGGTGAGAAGCCCCCAGCCATCAGGCGACGTATGGGAACAACCTTCAAGCTGGATGACCTTCACCCCAACGAAAAGGTTAGTTGGACTGCAAGAGTAAACAAATAGCTTCAGCCCCTTTCTTTCAAAGTAATCCAAGACATTATTGACGTGTGACACAGAGTACACGTGTCTTGAGAACGGATGTTGGCTGGATCCCGTGATGGACGTATGTTTGTGTCCAGGACCCCCATCTGAGGAACCTGGAGAGCAGGTTTGCTCTGCAGCAGAAAATCGTCGAGGCCGCCATGAAGCTGGCCAACGAGGCAGAGCTCGCCAAAACGGTCAAAAAGAAGAGGAAGAACAACTGCCTGGATGCAATGAGGAAGCTGCAGGACATCGAAGATGAGATAAACGCCTACAGAGTCAAGACTGGCAGGAAGCCTACTCAGAGAGCATCACTAATCATACCAGGTACTAGACGGCACACCCCGTTCTGGACAAATGATTCCAGACGCACTTTGTCTGTTCTGTTCTGAACCAAAAAATGTCTTGGATTGGTATCAGCTAGAGATAGGTTTAATGATCTTGGAGTGACTTTAATGAAAGGCCTACAACGTCTCTGCCATGTCTCTGAAGGCCTGTTCCTCCTCTCTGTTCGCAGACGATGTGAACCCTGCAGAGCTCAGCTCGCTGTCTGACAGCCTCAACCCAGAAGAGGGTGAGTTGTGACACTCTGAAGTGCAGATGTGTAGCTGGAAGCTAACACTTCCCCAGTCACTGACAGTGCCTCCTCCCCCCCCCCTCCTCCCCCCCGTGTTCCAGACGATGACCAGGAGCCTCAGAGGCAGCGCTCGCGCTCAGTGCAGTACTCCCCTCGTGCCCACCACGCTGACACCCTGGGCCTCTACTACCAAGCAGATAGACGGGCATCCGCCAACGACCAGCATCCAGACCTCCCCAGCCCCAGTAGCAGGTAGGCACCGCCCCAGCTCCCTGGGCCCCAGCTCCCTGGGCCTCTGTCTTGTTTGTCTTGGGACTGTGGGAGCAGTAGCAGCCAGTACAGACCTGCACGTAGAGAACCAGGCCTACATTCCTGCCTACTGCTCCTCCACAATCTCACCCTTATCAACCCAGACGCACTTCGACTTTTAAAAATAGACAGGGATGAGCATGTTCCTGCCTGCTAAAGAGTTTGAATAACACGAAGAAGAAAAACAGTCTAGAACTGGAGAGCTGGTTTGGAAGCCAGAAACTTGAAATGTTTACCAAATAATATGGACAATTTGCTGCTGTGAGAGAACAAGGATTCAGTGAATCGTGATTATTTGAAATAGGTTGCTAATGTTGTTTGTTGTTCCGTGAGGAGGTAGATCAATGAACAATGAAATGGCAGTCACCCAGGTGTAAGTTCTGACTGCCATCATAACATGAAATCAAATATTTTCATTGGTCCATTTCCTCGTTGTGAGAGAGAAAAAGCTCTGCAGTAAAAGCTCCAACCGAGGAAGTGAAAGAGTTGTGAGGGCATACTTCTGATCTGTGTTCCAGATTACATTACGACCAAGTCCAGGAATCGTTCCACTTGAATCACCAAGACGCCCCGTCGAGCCAGCGCGCCCATTACAGGCCGGCCTCCAGACAGCCGCATCATGACACCCGCAGCATGCCCCCCACCCCGCTCCTCACCCGCAACGCCCACAGCAGCATCCAGCTCAGGTAGGACCTCCCTCCTCGCCCCACCACGTACACGCACGCGCGCAAACCACCTCGCATGCACACCCATGCCATGTTGAACGTCAACTTAACAAACCAAGCCCAGAGAACGAATTAGTCGAATAACCCCCCCCCCACCCCGGTAGTTGGAATGGGATATTGACGGTATCGCTGCTCCCTAGGTCGGAAGACGGCCCGCAGCACTTCCGCCAGCGCAGCGGCAGCCTGGAGTCCCAGTCCCAGTTCCTGCCGGAGGTGGAGGCCCCGGCCCCAGCCTTCACCATCGCCCCGGCACGCCGCAGCACCAGCACAGAGGTCCTCGACGACGGCTCCTCCTACACAAGCCAGTCCAGCGTTGAGTATGCCATCCCCGGCAACCACAGCCGGCACCCGAGGGACCGCCGGCGCCACCGGAAAGGAAACATGTACGGCAACACGGGCAGCATGCCCAACCTGGCACAGACGGACGCCCGCGGGTACACGTACCAGCCCCGGGCGCGACCCACCACCACGGCCTACTACGTGACTGGCTACCCCAACTACCCGGACCAGGAGCCGTACTCCCACAGAGCCTACATGTACGAGGACGAGCAGGAGGGCCACTACAACGTCAACCCCTCCTACCACCAGGCCCCCGCCTACCACACCCAGGACATGTACAGTCGCTACGGCAACGAGGAGATGGACAGTATGACGCAGCACCCCTACGCCACCCTGCGTCCGGCGCCCAGGGCCCACATGGCGCCCCGGAATGAGTACGCCCCCAAGAACATCCAGAAGGCCCTGGTGGCAGAGCACCTGAGAGGCTGGTACCAGCGCAACACGGGCCACAAGCAGGCAGGCTACGACTACGACTACGACGGGGGCTCCCAGCACAGCCTGGGCTACCAGACCATGCCGGCCCCCTACAGCCACAGCAGCAGGACCACCTCCTTCTCCTCAGGTAGACACGGCGGCAGGGGGGGGTGGGGTGGGGGGGGGGGGACTAGCCCATAGGCAACCTGTGTGATGTTTATTTGTACAGCCGTGAGTGTGAGGGGTGCACCCAAACGGGGGGCGGTTGGTGACAGATCCACATGGCACACGTCTGTTTTCTCGTTTCTGACCGCTCCGTCTGTCCTGTCTCAGTGTCGTCGGCCTCCACAGCAGGGCCCTGGCGAGGACACCCAGGGGTGGGCATGTCGGAGTACGACGTGCCCGGGCAGCAGCCCTGCTCCTACAGCACCGCTCACTACAACCTCACACCCGCCCACAGCAGGTGAGAACGAAAACCCTCGCCCTCGTTCAGCTCCTTATCGAATTAGCCACTCCCTAATCCCACTGAACCATGGCGCGACGCCCCGCTCCTTAATTAGGTAGCCTGGACGGCTCTTTGGTTTCACTAGCCCGACACGTGCACATGACTCTGTTGACTTTGTAGCCTATATTACAGTCGTTTCTAAGCGTCGAGCGGTTGTTGGGTCAGAGCTCGCGGTGATGTGAACAAGCATGGCTGTGGGGGGGGTTTGGGGTCAGATGGGGGATGTGTCGAGCGTCGGGGCTTCCGCGGGGCTCAGGGTCTCTGCTCCTCCTGCTTAACTGTCCACCGGCCGCTCTCTTCTAGATACGGCTCCCCCGTGCTCGCTAAGGGCCCGTGGTACAGCCCTGACGGCCACAGGCAGCGGGCCTTTCTCCCTGCTAGTTCTTCCTCCTCCGCTTCCTCCTCCACCTCCTCCCTGCTCTCCTCCTCCCTCCCCTCCTCCTCCCCTGGCTGTCGGGCGGGCCGGCTGGCCTGCATTCCCCAGCAGCCCCACAGCTCCAGAGCCTCAAGGCTCAGTAAGGTCTCCTTTGCTAAGTGTAGCCCACCATAGTAAGTAACCAGTGTGAGGCCTGTGGATGTACTCAGGCTGCTGTCCTGAGCGTGATGTCATGGCTTGCTTTTGTGTATGGTTTTTTGTTTTTGCTTTTGTTTGAAGTGAGCTAAAACGTCTCTGCCTGTGCTCTGTGGGCTTCTCGTGACACTGAGCTCCAGTGCTGCTTGTTTGATCTGTCTGTGTGTCCAGGTAAATGCATGCCTTTACCACTGTTGCTCATGTTTGCCATCTGTTTTCAGCTGCCATAAAACCAGTCAGAATTGTCCTCCAGCGGTCACATTTGTCTTGCGGTGTCCCTTCACCAATTAGACTGTTCCCTCTTACCTCTCCACACCTCCCCCTCCCCCCCCCCCCCCGAGTCCCACCTCTTATGTGATGTCACTCATCCTTGACCCCTGACCTCTCGTGTGCAGATGTCCCCCAGAGTATGAGTGGAGGAGCTGGGATAGGTCGGGGGGCGCTGCTGGGTCACTAGAGATGCATGGTGCTGTTGCCCATGCACATGAACAGGAAAATTAACGCCCTAATCAGAGGCACAGTACAAAAGAAAGGGTGAGAGAAAAACAAAGCCTACCCTACTTAGATTCTCTGGTGTCGGTAATGCATGGGATCTAAGGGGGGGGGAGCACCGGGCACTGGGGGTTTCACTTAATTTTGTCTGGTGCTCATTGGTGGTGGGACTGCATACAGTCAGGTGGGGGAATATGTGGAAGGTGGAACATGTGACCTCTGTGTATTTGGTATATGATTGCTGTGTGTAAAAAGCTTTGATGTGCATCTGACCTGTGTGAGGTGTGTGTTTTAATCCTGGGACTAACGCTAGTCAAATTTGTCTAATATGATTTAATTAAGTAGGCCTAGATGCATTTTTGGGGGGAGTTTAGGTCAAATTTGATAGCTAAATTTAGCAGCGCATCATACAGGTCATATACTCCATTGTGTAGTAAGTGAAAGCCCAGGTTTAAAATGATTCCAGTGCACTCTCAATGAGTGTTTGATTAAAACATTTCTAGAGACTGCTGAATGTTCTGCCTAACGTCTGTGTGTGTGCGCCTGTGTGTGTTGCAGATCCTATGTAGATGTCAATCAAATGGACCCCCACATCCACAGTTCATTGAACAGTACCTTGGACCCAGAAGACCCAATGATTTACTGGCATGAGAATTCCAAACCCGGAACAATAGTCTAGCGGACATGTCATGCACTGCCACATTGTGAAGGTGTCATGTGCCTTAGACTGCACTTACCCGTTTTTCTGGAAGAAGGAATTCCAAGAATCAACAAACTACTACAATGGAACACAACTAGTAGGGAAACTAGGTTCAGTTTCTGAATGAGTTCCTTGCCAAACAAATTGCCAAAGCGAACTAGAAATGTCCGCACAGTGCACTGTTTGTCCTCTGAAAACAAACCTGGGCATCTGATTGCCATATTTTGAGTTAGTGTGGTAATGGCACTTGTGTTGCACACTGAGCTTACTCCTGAAGTAGGCTGCTATGGTATAGAGTCTGTGGTGATGGAAGCTCCCATAACCATCCCTCTCACCTTGGAACTAAGACAAGACCTCAGTATGGCATTACAACACTACTGTGGGAGACGGCAAACATTTAGACGATTCCAGTCTGAAAACTGGGGTATATGAAAATGACTCTTTCAGTATGACAAATGATAACCTACCCACAGAATCATCACTGTGACTATGAAGAATGTGTTAATATTTACACAATTAAATATTGAAATGAAGGACTTGACTCGTTTAACCTGTGAGGATGGCCACCTTAACACCCTCAAGTCATTTGCACCAGCTATTTACCAAGTCTGGAACCCTATTATCCTCAGTAATTAGAATACTGGATCTTCATTACCAAATCCCTCATTGTGTAACTATTTAATTATAGCCTAAAACACATTGTCTTTTCCACTCAATTTATCGAAACTCTTTGATATAATTGATGGATGTGTTAACCCTTGATGGCTTCATCTCATGGTTCATTGCAGTGAAACAGAGTTCCAGTAGAAAAAGAGTATTACATTCCATGCTGGAATCCATGGACCGGTGCTCTCCATTCCTTTTATGAGAAGGAATTTGTATGTACATGTTGATAATGTGAATAAATTGTGGTTCTGTATTTTAGGAGCCTTTTTATGTATTTGAAGAAGCATGTAATATATAGTAAACAATCACATTTGTTAAGCTGGTTCTTAGTAATTTGTATAATTGCGATCTGTTGGAATAAAAAAGAAAAAAAAGATTGAAACAACATTTTTTCGAACTGTGTCATTCAGTTGCTGTTTTTAAATGGCCGATTGAGATAGATTAAATGTTGAATGAGCAGAATGAAACCTGTATGGATTTGTTGAAACATAAAATCCAAAACCATTTAATGAAGCAGTTCAAGTCTTTGTCTCTTCAGCAAGTCTAGTTAATGAAATGGACATTACTGAAAGGAAATAAGGATTTCAGGACTGCAAGAGAAGGGCCTGAAGCTCTCTGATAGTTGAAAGAAGTTGTGTAAAGGGAAGTGTCTTATGAATGGCTTTGGTCTGGATTTTATTTCATTTTCAGTATCAGACCATAGTCCCAGAACCCAAACATTTACATTTAGCCATTTAGCAGACGCTCTTATCCAGAGCGACTCACAGTAAGTACAAGGACATTCCCCTTGAGGCAAGTAGGGTGAAGTGCCTTGCCCAAGAACAAAATGTCATTTGTCAAGGCCAGAATTTAACCGGCAACCTTCTGAGTAATAGCCTGATTCCCAAACCAGAAACCTGTGTTCTATTCAGTTGTATGTATCCCACTAGGAGGAATTTGTTTGTAGACAGGTATTAAAACACATTCAATCCATCATAAGTACTACATAAACAGTATACCTGACACCACACAGATCCAGAAATAAGTTCCGTCAATGAATACTTAATGCCATTCATTTATGCAAATGTAGCCTCCCAATAGCAAAACAAACTAAAGAGTTTTTTGTTCTGTGGGTGGAAACTCTATACCTTCTTCCTGAAGGCAAGAGCCCAAACTCCCCCTTCAGGGGATGGTCAGTACAAGCCAATATGGCCTGGGTCTTCCTTAAGACCTGCCTAACATAAAGCTCAGAGAGCTAAACTTGGTTTACACCAATGACCTTACTGGCTTTTCTGACAAGCCGATCAAGCCTGTTCTTATTAGCCAGATTCAGATACCCAAACCACAACACAAAAGGTCAGCACTGACTCAATAAAGGTTCTATAAAACAGAGTCATTCTATAAAACAGAGTAAGAATCATTTTTGTGCACACCTTTAAAAAAAAATATTCTCAGGAAATAGAGACGTTGCTGTACCTTCTTAGAAACGACATCTGTGTTGTTCTGAAAGCACAGCCTGTGAGCAAACACAGTACACAAATATGTAGAATTCTCAACCAAATCAATCTCAATCCCCTCAATAGGGACTGTGTTAGGGATGTCCATGACATAATACTGATTGAGAATGATCATTATAATCAAACTTATTATCTTTGTTAGTGCTATTTCTTACTGTCATCACAAATAACAATTTGAAACTTCAGACAGTAGCCCAGCCAGTACCAACTGTGTGTGATGAAAAATACATGATTAAGCTGACAAGAAGATGTCTATTGACCTATTTGGCTTTTGCGTAATATTATCAGTGACATTGTAGGTCTCTTTTTTTTGCACTGCTGTGTAGCCAAGCTTGTTTTCTGTCTCTAAGTAGTAAACCTGAGAAACCAGTCTTAAAAAACCAGACACACCCTTCTCCCTATAACCAACCCTGTTTCTTTTTTCTCTCTGAATGACAGTCCAATGTTAACAGCACAATCTGCTCTATAGGAGGCCGTATAGTGAAGTGAGCATGTGACCCTGTCCATGCTGCTGCTCTTCAGTTGAATAGTCTGTGACCCTTCACCTCCTTCTTACCCGCCTGCTCTACACTCTTCTCAGCATTTCAAGTGTATCCTTCCACTTCTGACCTCCTGTTGAGGTTACAGTTCATCAGCTTTGCTTGTCCCTATCCCTCCTTAGAGTGTGGTGGTTTTTAACTCAAGTGAACTCTGGGGAGGTCTTATTGGGTTCCAGCTCCTGTGTTTGGTAGAGAGGGGGAGAGAGAGAGAGGGATATTTGCAGCTGTCTCCCCATGTCTCTCTCCAACTTCCTCCTGGAGACCAGCTGCACACAGATATCAGGCGTGCTGCAGATGAAAGTACATAAACATTGAGCTCCTATGGGCTCCCCCAACTGACACTCCACAAACAGTCTCCCCTCAAGTCAATCACAGATATGTGTCAAACCAATTTGGGGTTAACCCAACTGTAAATCATGATAATAGTTCAAGCCTCTTCTTCAGTGCAGGGAAACATGCCGTGTACACAATGTGGAAAGGCAAGGAGCTGGATCACCAGTCAGGCTAATTGTTTGTGGCCAGACGGTCATGAAGAGCAGGAGGCCCCTCCGGCAGGTTGAGGTGTTTTCATGAGGACATAATGTGTTGTTCCCCACGCAGGGGGCTTCATCAGAGCATTCCGCTGAATGGTTAGTATGTGATGGGGCTCGCTAACCAGCTTAGCTCCCCCAAAGCCTCTCAGGAAAGCCAAGTGTGCAGTGAAGCATGATGGAGAAATGCACAGCAAGCTTGTGTTGAAGTGTGGCTGGATGAGCTGGCCGTTTGCATGTTGCATCATACTAACTTGCTCTCTTTACAATGGCTTATTACAATGAGAAACAGCTGGGTCGCATAAAAGTCAGAAACCAATCAACACATCAACGTTTTAACAAATCACACCTCTCTGAACAGTAAAGGCAGTTCCAATGGGATTGGATGAGACATGCCACAATGTAAGAAACCTGTGTTTTTTTGGGGTACACTAAATGTCTTATGCTCTTCTGAGTCGTTTCTGCAAGACATTACTTTTCTGTTGAGACCTTTGCCAGCATTACATGGCTAGACCCACCCGTGTCCAGTCAGCCAATACACCAAAGGCACACGCCTGTTGGGTGAGCAGCACATAACAGACACATATGTTTGTGAAGATCCCAACAGCTGCAGGGGAGAGAGAACAAAGGCCTCCTCTGTGCACACACAGACTTGACTTGTGCTTGCTCTTGCAGGTTGCACAATGCACACGAAGGAGAAGTACCTCTGGATGGACCATAAATCACATTTCTGCAGTACTAGGAAATGACAAAGCCCCACAGCTGAACTCTCTCTGTTGATAGCTGTTCACTAAACACTCACACTACACCAGGGCATATACAGGTCTTTAGTATCAATGTCTTTAGAACACACATCACATCATTGGAATTTGTATTTGTTTATACAGTTATAAAGAGTTAGTGTCACCTACTTATATGTTCCCAAATATTCCACTGCATTAAAGAGCTTGTGTCTTGCTGTTTTATTGAACACTATCTCCTCATTTGCAAATTTCCTTTGGAAAGCACCATGGTTAAAGTGACCAAAGTAGCTGACAAAGCAACAGAGAACTGTAAGTTTGAGTGACTGCAGATGAACTCACTCAGTCACAACACTTAACTCTTCACTACAACCCACTGCAGCCCCTTGACTGGCAGTGAGACAAGTTGAGAAGAGAGCAATGTTAGTCTATCCATCACCCTGGAGGGACTGTCAAGATGACCTTTTGAGAAGCGGGATCAATAGGGACAGACATGGGTCAAGACCTTACCCTCTTTTGAAGTCTTAATTCAAATGTTTGTACAGTGACCATTAGTTGTAATTTTGACACCTGGTATTTTAAATTTATAAATGTATTTAATAAACACATAAACAGACAAAAGCAAGTGCATAGAAGCACGTGTAAAAGACACATTACATTTAAGGGGAAGCATATTATTTTTAGTGACAACTGATACAATCCAGTCCTCACAATAGCCTGGCAAATGTTTGTTTAGCAAGCACTTTAATTCTCTGGCAAAAACGGAACAAATTTCAGTTTACTTTATTAACATTTATTAAATAGAGATTTTGCGCTTTGTGATGCTTTGTTGAACCAAACAAATTACAGTTGCCACAATACATGCGTCATTAAACTTCTGAGTAAAAAACATTGTTAACCACATCATTTGTAAGATAATTTTGAGTTGATTCATGTAACATTAGTTTGGTTTATTAGACCTTTTATAAAGTGACCTTAGTTTGTCCAGTTACATGATACAGTTTCTGCTTTGGGTTTTGTTAAATAAAAACCTGAAAATATAATAATATATCAGTAATGCAACTCACATTTGCATCCTCAGCTACATTCAACATACATTCTGAAAACATGCCAGATTTGAAGGTTGCGAAACGTTGCACTGTAAATACATCATAACTTCAGGGGAAGAGCCCTGACAAGTTTTGGGTGCAGTAAGACACAACCCGAGGTTAGGTTATAGCCTATTTCACTGATTAGACACACTTGGTGGTTGCTCTTCTCTCACACACACTCTTCAGAGTCAATTTTAAACTTGATCATAAATGATCAAACTGAGATATTACAATGCATCATTGTTTTAGCGACAACGGTGTCTCTTTCAATAGATGGAGTTCAATTGTACATCCATATGTGTGTGTGTGTGTGTGCGTGTGTGCGCGTGTGTGTGTGTGTGCATGAGCAAAGTGGCATGTGCTCTTTTCACTCTTTTAATTTGCTCTCCAGGAAGTTTTGGATCTTTTGCAGCTTCTCCTCCTGTTGGCCGAGTGCCTCCAGAAGAAGTCCCATGGGGGACTTCTTCAGCCCCGCCCCCTCAATCCTGTTCTCCAGTTTATTCTTCATGTTGCGGAGGCGAAGCGATGCATGAGCAAAGATCACTGAAATCATGCAGAAAACACAGTACACACATACATTTTCCATCAGACACTGGAATATAGTACCGCTTCAGTCCTCTCTAGAAGTGCAGTTATTACAGTTATAATGAATATATAATCACTGTGCTACATAGTTCTAGTAGCATATGTATATTAAATGTATATATCCATGTATATAGATATACTTGTTTAAATCAAATCTCAAACTTACAGGCAAGAGGAAAGGTGATACCAGACATGAACACCATGACACCCCCGAAGAGAGACATGAGAAAGTAGCTGGCTACCATCACAGCAATGACAAACATGGTGGGATTCTGATTCTTGAAGTTCTTGATTATAGCCCTATTCTCTCCAGCCCACACAGAACCCAAGAAGACCAGAGACACAACTGCCATTCCCATGAACATTCCTATGGGATTCAGAAACCTGCAAAGAAAGA
This sequence comes from Hypomesus nipponensis, assembly GCF_054491055.1. Classification (NCBI taxonomy): domain Eukaryota; kingdom Metazoa; phylum Chordata; class Actinopteri; order Osmeriformes; family Osmeridae; genus Hypomesus; species Hypomesus nipponensis. Next base: position 12,630,772 of record NC_140369.1, read on the forward strand.
GTATCACATTGTGAAATACACAGTTTTTTCTTGTAGTCATCAGCCCCATCTAGTGACCAAATATTGTCAGTACAAAAAATATATTTTTCATTGACAGAATTTACAGATGTTGCTCAAATAATTTAATCATGGGTCGAGCTGGGTTTTTCACAGAATAATTATCCTAAACTCTGCAGGAACTCCTAATTTGTATAGATTTATTTTAGGGCACTGTAAGCCTCTGATCAATGACCAATTATCAATGATCAGTTGACCTTTCCACACACACACTGCCATTTAGACAGCTGTCAGAGTAGTTGACCTAACAACCTAGCTGACCATAACAACATGATGACACATATAAGTACAGAGTTCAATAATTTTATCTTGAAGAAACAGACCTCCTGGGTCTTGCCTCTTTCTCATAATGTGCCCGAGCATTCACACAACTAGGGTCTATTTCGGTGATGAAACCATACTAAACTTGCTAAAACCATGCTGAACTTCTCTTATCTTCAAAACTGTGATATGTAATGTTACAAAACATTAAGTCTATATGTGCCACATCATGCCCTGGTCAGTGTTCCATATCCACAACATCTTCTTGCTACTTCAGTGGGGCAAAACTTCCTTTTACTATATAATACCAACCATTTGTTTGCTAATATTACGACCTCCTTTACTTTTTGGAAGAAGGAAAGGTTATTAGAAGCTACACATAGGCTTTATGCAATTCAAAGCATGCTTAGTTATTTCCTGGTGACCCCATTCTAGCTATGTCGGTCAGAGTGTTTAAGTTGTTTACAACCTTTCCATTGTAACAGCATAGCCTTTCTTGTCATACTACACGTCACCCCCAAACGGGTAGTCTGGACCTCCGCTGCAGAATGAGGGGGACTTCATGACACAATATGACACAGCAGCACCAGAGATACTCACCCAACTATGAGGAAAACAATAATGGCCATTGCCAAATAGTTTGTCTGGTAATAGAGCAAGTTACTGACAACCCTGTTGTTCCATTTAGCGAGATCTTTTACATCTGGTTTGGCAAAACGTTCCCAACCTGGGAAGAAATCGTCCCATAGTCTCAACGGTGTCAGCTCTACCTTGGCCATTTGGCTAGTGGCTACGTATAGTTTCTGACACAAGCCAAAGGCGGAACTGAAGATGATTAAGCTGATTTGGAATTCAGACGTTTCTCGCGATAGTTGTAATGTACATCTCTAAATGCTTCTGATTTGCAGAGAAACGTTTCGAATGATTTTAAAACTATAAATACAGTCGATAGTCGATTAGCTGATATTATTTATTTGTTTTTTTTATTATAGTTTCTTTTTTCAACAATGATATGACTTCCAGCAAAGGTGAGCTTTGGCAGATGCTTTTTTAAATCTGAAGAACGCCACGCTACTTAGGCTACTTATATAATGTGTGGTGGGAAATTACATAATATATGATAGAATGATACATGAATATTTAATAGAACACTAACAATAAAGTCAACGGTGTTTCTCTATTTTCGATATTACAGAACCCCGCCTCCACATAAATGTCTTACTGGCCAACAACCACGTGTTATGAAACACACTTCCTCGTTGAAGTTGGCAGCGACAAGAATGTCTAGGCAACTGGCGTAGTCAATAGCATTTCCGGATTTGCTAACTTAGAAAAGAGAATGTCTAATATAGAATATGAATTTGTTTGCAGAACCGGGGAATCCAGTTTCAGTTATTTACACACACTCCCTAATTGAAGGAGGCTATGTAGAAAAATACTATATAGCTCAACAGAGTGTACAATAAATAAATAAAATATCTATAGGTTTTAAGCCTTTATTTTGAAATGTTTTTCCCTACATTTGCCGGAAATGTGTTTCTTAATGAGGCTGTCTACGCTCTTCTCGATTGCAGCTGAGTTGCACGTTATGAACGTTGATGTCTTGCAGGCTTGTTAACCATCCTTCAAATAATATCTATTTAGTTTCAGGTCAGTCGTTATGGCAGTAGTTTGAATGTGTACGCTGTTTCAATTTGACTTTTAACGTGTAGAAACTAGGTCTAGCTGTAGCTTGAACAATTGTTGAGAAGCTAGCTAGTTATATCGTTATCCAGTGTGTCTCAGCTTCTGTGTTTCTTAAATTATCTGGCTTTTTTAGGTTACTAACTAGCGTTAGCTCAAGTCAGACCCATAGTTAAATGAACTGTCAGGTAGTTAGCTAGCTAACCATGTTTGTTTATAATAGCATGTAAGGATTTGGCTCAAAGTTTGAATGATGTGTTTCATTTCAGATGTGGGGAAGAATCCTGAATGCACGTCTGATTGGCAATAGAATAGGTAGTGTGTGTTTCACTTGGAGCAACAGAAGTCTCTTTACCATGCAACTGAAGACTAAGGAGTTCCAGTCTTTATTTACTGATGGACTTAATGGAATCGCAGGTAAAATTAGATAGTTCTTTCACATACATTTTCCAAGTAATTAAAAACCCTAAATTTTAAATATAAACTATATTAGATGGTTTAAGGATATAAATCACATGATCAGTTGACATGTTGACACTATCACACCCACCTGTCTTGCTGTTTTGATGATAACTTTCACAGAACTTTTTGAGAAGCACCAGTTTGAACTGAGGATAGCTGGGGGTGCAGTACGTGACCTCTTGTCAGGGAAGAGGCCAGAGGATGTGGACTTTGCGACCACAGCCACTCCAGAGGAGATGAAGAGCATTTTCCAGGCAGCAGGGATCAGGATGATCAACAATAAAGGGGAGAAGCATGGGACTATCACTGCCCGAGTAAGACATCATTCACCACTGACTATTTGAACAGCTGCAAGAATGAACTGAGGCAATAGGGCTTGCATACTCATGTTCTACACATTATTGCTGTTTGCCTCGCTGTCCTCCACCTTGCTGTAATTTGTCTGTTGTTTCAGCTGGATTTAACCTTGTGTCCTTATGCAGAGAGAAAAGAGATGCCATCATACCTAGTTTTGATCCTACTGCTGTACATCATGTATTTGTAAAATATTTTTGCATATATATATTTACATGTAAGCTTCACAATGAGAACTTCGAGGTGACCACACTACGAGTGGATGTCCAGACAGATGGTCGGCATGCTGAGGTGGAGTTTACTACTGATTGGCAGAAAGATGCTGAACGCAGAGACCTCACCATAAACTCTATGTTTCTAGGTAAAACATGAATGAGGAGCTCATAAATGACCAAAGACTTGCACTTAACTTGTTTGTTACTCATCTTGTTTGTCTCAGACTATTCCATTGTCCCATTGCAGGGTTGGATGGAACTCTGTATGATTACTTTAAAGGGAATGAAGACCTAAAGAACCGAAAAGTTCGGTTTGTTGGTAGCGCTGAACAAAGGATTCAAGAAGACTACTTGAGGATACTGCGGTATTTCAGGTAATACTGAGGCATGACCAGCTGGGACTGGGACTTAGAATAGACGTGGCTATTTGGTCATACATAATATAGTGACATACTTACCCACCCCTTCCAGGTTTTATGGTAGGGTGGCAGAGAAGCCAGATGAACATGACCCTGACACCTTGAAGGCTATCGAGGAGCACGCTCGTGGGCTGGCAGCCATATCAGGGGAGCGCATCTGGGTGGAGCTGAAGAAGATGGTGGTGGGCAACCATGCTGATCACCTTCTGGAGGTCATGTACGAGCTGGGCCTGGCTCAGTATATCGGTGAGATACCAAAACTTGAAATGAAAGCTACTGAAACCATGTTGGTAGTTTTACAGGCACTACAGTCTGGGAGTGAAAAATGACCCAATAACTGTCCATTCATTTTAACATCAATATATTTGAGAGGTAATACATTTTTATTTGCATTTCTCAGGATTACCTCCAGAGGGCAATGTGGAGGAGATGAAGCAAGTCTATCAGCGTACAAAAGGCCATTCTCCTAAGCCCATGACCATCATCTCTGCACTCTTTAGAACCTCAGAGGAGGTGGACAAGATGGACCTGAGACTGAAAGTGTCCAGGGAGGAGAAGAACCTGGTCCTTTTCCTGATCAAACACAGACGGGACCTCCACAAGTGCCAGCAGGAGCCCGGCAGTCTGAAACCCTTCACTGACTTCATCATAGATGTAAGCCCAGCAACTTGTGTGTTTTACATTACAATTTAATAAAATGATAATATAGATGTCCATTAATCCCTTTTAAATAGCATGAAATAGCATTCTAGTGAAGAGGATTTCCTTTTGATTTTCCCACCCCCCTCTCCCCTGAAGAATGCATGTGGACTGTTTGGTTAAGTAGACTTGATGTCATCCTCAGAGTCGGGAGGTGGATGCCCAGAATAAAGTGTGTGAGCTGCTCAAGTACCAGGGAGAGGAGAAGCTCCTGGCAGGGCTCAGCAGGTGGTCCATCCCCCGCTTCCCCGTCAGCGGACACGATCTGAGGAAGATGGGCATCACCTCAGGCAAGGAGATAGGCACCATCTTACAGGATCTCAGAGATGTGTGGAAGTTGAGTCACTATGAGATGGTCAAAGAGGAGCTGCTAAGTCATGTCAACAAGTCATGAGTGGTCAGGTACTATAATAGACTGGAGGGGGTAAGATGCTGACTGACCGCTACATGAACTGGGATGATGCAGCTAGCAAGTTCTGCTCTCTCACGGACTCACACTCATCACCCCTGTCAGTGAACCAAGATGAATGGAATGGAAAGGAATTAATATGTCACCAAGAATGGGCTAATTATATTGAATTATACTTACTGCATTGGGATAATATAATTTCCTATCTGCACTTCTGTATGCGTTATGGATATAATGCCTTGCAGCACAGCTCTCTCTGCATAGGGAAAGCGAGTTTGCAATCAACAGATGCTGTTGGTTTCAGAATCTGTAGCATTATAAATCTGCTGATTTCTGTGCTGCCTTTCTGTAAATGCATTTGAGCGGGAGCAATCTGCTGTTATGGGTTCATTTGGAATTAATCTAAGAAGTTTTCATATTGGAAAACAGACCCTTCTCTTTAGTGGTACTACCCAATTGTGAGAGAACAGTTGGCAGTGGTACATTTCTCCAGTGTTGTAAATGTTTCAGAGCAGGCTGCCCTAACATTAAGCAGAATTTAGTATTTATGTTTGAATTATAAAGGATTTTTGGTTGTTTTGGTTTTGTTTGTGTATGATAAATAACAAAAAGCCCATCAAAACTGTTATTTATTATGGCTCAGAATAAAAATGTGTGGTTATTTTGTCTGTCCAAAGAATTTCCACCACAATGTAGTTGTATTAGTAAGCTTGAACTTGAAAATCATCAAATATCCGTGTTTTTTAGGCCTATTGTTTCCTAAAACGTGACGCCCTTGTCGTCGTTGAAAGCTCCTCCCCACTTTAGACCCTCGAATATATAAATCCTTGGCTTCTGACTTAATAACTTCTCTAACCCCACACCTTTGAGATCGTGATGGCATATCTAAAAAGACAGAACTATATTTTTCTTCTGTCATCGATAGCTATAGCTATTATGTTTTACTTATTAATAGCACAGGCGTATTTCAAGTGATTCGAATGAGCTTGATTAAGCACCAACCTTGAATCTATATTTGGACTTAAATACCAAAATAGACTATTTTGTTGACTGAAGACGTGATTATTTTGGAAGACAATGTCTTTCTTTAGTCTTAACTTGAGCAATATTAGTTTAGAGAAGGGGATACACCATGATCAGCCTCGTGATGAGCGACTGGCACAGATTGAAATAGCTTTATTGAGCATTATATTGGTAAGTGCCGCAACCCTAAACTTTGGACTGTTAATGGTTCTTTGGAAACGGAGAAAACAGCTATCGAGGATGCGCGTCTTTGTTTTTCACCTTTGCTTAGCAGACTTGGTGGTTACATTTTTCCAAGTGTGTCCTCAGCTGATATGGGACATAACGGACAGATTCATAGGTCCTGACATAATGTGCCGTCTGGTGAAGTATATGCAGGTCGTTGGCATGTTTGCATCCACTTACATGATTGTGGTAATGACGATGGATCGGTACCAAGCCATATGCAACCCGATGGTCACTTTTCAAAGACGCAGAGCGCGTTGGAATGTCCCTATTTGTGTTGCGTGGAGCGTATCCCTCATCTGCAGTCTCCCTCAAGTGTTTATCTTTTCCCGGGTTCAGGTTGCGCCTGGTGTCTACGACTGTTGGGCTAACTTCGTCAAACCGTGGGGACTTAAAGCTTACGTGACTTGGACGACGCTTTTGATATTTGTCTTACCCATCTTAACTGTTTTAGTTTGTCAGGTGCGCATTTGCCGCGCTCTTCATGTGAACTTTCACATGAAAACTAAGAAATGTGGCGAGAATGGCACCAGACCACTGCCATCAAGGGCAAGCAGCATAGCTCGGGTATCGAAAGCAAGAATCAAGACCGTGAAGATGACAGTGGTCATTGTCCTTGCCTATGTAATATGTTGGACACCGTTCTTTACTGTCCAGCTGTGGTCCGTTTGGGACGTAAACGCACCCACCGAAAGTAAGTACCGTTTGTTGCTTGAACTTCTGATACTTTAATAACTGGTAAAGCGATGTTATTAAAATGATATGAATCCACCTGTAGTCTGAATAAATAATGTAATCTATCCCAGCAACATCCTTAAGGATGTGTATCTTGCTGGGATAGATCATAATCACACAAGTGATTAGTAATTACTAATCACTTGTGTAGCAATACCGATTTATGTAATGGCTTGTTTTCTATTTTTCATGTGTGTTTTTGTATTTTATTTTAGCTGCCACTTTTACCATCCTGATGCTGTTGTCAAGCCTGAACAGCTGTGCGAATCCGTGCATCTACCTGCTCTTCAGCGGGAGGCTTCCTCAGCGTCCTGTAGAGATGTGTGTGAGCCAGTCTGACATAAAAGGCTGTATGAATCACGAGGACGCTACCATGGTCAACTCCTTATACATCAGTTTCAAGAGCATGTCAGAGTCCCGATAAAACTGTTATCTTTGATGTACCTAGATTATAGAGTAAATATGTTGGAACACAAACGCAAAATCCACAGCTAACTAGTGTTCCATGTCTCTTACATGTTGTGTTTTTTAAAAGGGGGAGACCTGTACAGTAATGTAAATATACTTATATAATTAGGTTTATCATGTATTTCTTTATTTTACTTTAGTGAATTGTATTGTATAGGTGTTGATACTGGATTGTCTACAAACATTTGTACAAAATGTGTTGGTGTTAATTTCATGTTATTTTATTGATATAAATGTCTGTGCCATCAGCACTTTTGTAAACGGTCTTACTCAGTGTATTGTTGGAACGGCGTGTACCATTAAATTGGTAGACGTACTTTGTTCTTTACTAATGTAAATTATATGATTGCTACCATAGGAAACAAACACATTTGGCTGCATATTTGATGCCCAAGCATGTCTCGATCCGCTTCCCCTGTTTGGTGGAGAAGGGGGAATTTTTGCTATGATATTACTTGGACCAAAAACCTGAAATCAAGATTTATGTTTGTTTTGAATGAATGAAATGTCTTCATATCACCCAACACAATATGTTAGGATAAAATATAATGCTAATATGTCACATTCATGTGGTCCATGTTGCATCTGGGTAATGTTATTAAACACACCACAATTATAACAAATAATCTACATGTAATGTTGATCATGATTACAAATTGTGATCATAGTTATTCTCAAAGTGTAAGACTAGCAATCAGGGAGTTGCTTTTTAACCTTTTGTGCAGATGTGAAAGTGAGGAATGAAAATATCCTCAGACCTATTGTGGCATCTGGCGCAGGGCTTGACTAGCGCAGGGCTTGACTAGCGCAGGGCTTGACTAGCGCAGGGCTTGACTAGCGCAGGGCTTGACTAGCGCAGGGCTTGACTAGCGCAGGGCTTGACTAGCGCAGGGCTTGACTAGCGCAGGGCTTGACTAGCGCAGGGCTTGACTAGCGCAGGGCTTGACTAGCGCAGGGCTTGACTAGCGCAGGGCTTGACTAGCGCAGGGCTTGACTAGCGCAGGGCTTGACTAGGGCTTTACCTTTTCAGTGAAAGGATGGCCACCAGTCATCATCCCTGCCTCTTCACAACGGATCTACTGGGTATGTCAGTCAGTTTGTGTCAAATTTATACAACTACTACTACTTGGTCTCTGACATAGGACTAGTTTGTTTTATTTTGCAATGGTTATCAGTTTTCATTATCCCACAAACCAGGGTTAAGGTCTAAACCTGATTTTTATTTCATAGCCCCCCTTCCCGAGCAAAAATCTGCTTTTGCCAGCCCATCACTGAAAATAAGTACTTGTTCTTAATGATTCTGCCTGGTAAAATAAAGGTAAAATAAAATGGTTTAAGGCAAGTCTAAATGAGCATGGTAACAAGGTACCCCTTTAAGGCTACTGAAGATATGCTCTTACTGTGTTGTTTCTAGTACAGGCTCAGAAAACCTTGTGCTGCATTATATATGTTGTTTCCCATCAAGGATTCTAATGAGTTTCTATGGTCTGGACCACTATTAGGCCATAAGGGTCTGCTCCATGTCGGAGGGACCAGTGACAGCTGATTAGCTGTGTAGACCACTGGCCTAGGGACTGTTCCCCATATACAGGCTCATTAGTTTACATGTGTACATGTTTTTTACCTGAAAGTTCTGGACTGGTGTACACAAGGTCAATTTGTACTGCTTATTTGCCCTCTTATGGTATTCTATAGCTCATTAACCATACATATAATACTATTTTAACAATATAGATGTCCATCTTGCATATACAACAGTATGGATGGCTACAGCTTTTTTTATAGCATTTAAATATTTATACAGACATTTATTCTACTTTATTTATTTTGATAAATAAAGTAGTATTCAGAACATACCTGCTATTGGGTTTATTATATTGTGTGTGTTACCTCTGTTTAGATTTGTTCTGTACCTATGCAGATGGATGTACTGGAATTCTTGAATGTCCTTTGGGATTGATAAAGTGAATTAAATTGAACTGAATTTGAACTGCGTATGTCAAGACAGCAGCTGTTGCACCTCAGGTGCTGTTCGTAACTCCTTGCTGTGCCCCCACAATCAATATTTAAACACACCACATGAGACTGTGCCACATAGACTACTGTACACAGCACAGTAATTAGGGAGCAGTGTTATTATTTTTTGCATATGGTTCTTGAATGTTACCTGGTGCTCAATGTGTTTTCAGATCAGTTTCCAGATGTCTAAAATCAAGTTAAAATCAAACAGTTCAACATTCAACGTGGATGACAACAGTATTACATCAACATTTCAGTTACATTTTGAATTGACTGGATTCTAATAGCGTATCACGTGAGGCAGGTGGAAGAGTTTCTCTGATGTAATATTCATTTCAAGAATTATGGTGTGGGCCTTCAACTTCTGCTTCATTAAAATGAAATGGAGCCATGACTTTGTGAAGGCTGGTACATTTCCATGGAATGCATTTTTCATTCTTATACATTGGGGATTAAAGAAAAGTGCTCTATTAGTGAAATAAAAAGCCTTTATGAATATCCTCATCTTGAAGTAAAGGTTCAGGTGCATGAGAGATTTCCTCTCAAGAGCTTTGTTTTTACATCCCTCCACCAGTACATCAAGAATGGGCCTGTAAATGTAATTTCCTTGAGAAACCCTTACCACCCTCTCTAGAAGGAATGCCACTGTCTGTGTTGCACTGCACAGTAAGTGACTAACAACTGGTGACATGAAACAGACACGGCTGATGGGTTGATATCCTCGAGCTTGAGCCTGGTTACCACTCACCTTGATTATCTGAAGCCCTCAGGAGACCACAGCCAGACTTTGATGTGGGTAGTGGTTTTGGAGAGATGTGTTTTACGTCTCATCAGTGTTATGTAAGCTGTCAGTGGCTTCCATTTCAGGAAAGCAGCAGAGGAGAGGCATCGGGGCAATCAGGGAAGCACAAATTGTCAGGAAGGTTGTTGGTTGCTCAATAGTAAGGAAGCTGTGCAACACAAGAGGAGCCAATGATGACAACAAAGACGCTGGCAAAGTCTATGACGTTTATGGTCTTCAAAATCAATGGAGACAAATCTACCACAGTAATTAAAGGTGCTCTGGTGTTGCTCAACACTTTATTTACTAGAACAAGAAAACCTTAATGTAGGATTGTAACATAAGGGTTGGCAGCTTTAGCAGGATCCCTATGCACATTTTGAAAAATTGTCTGTCTATGATGAGAGTCAATAAGTATATCCTTATTTATGAGCCAACTGTCTCTTGAGAAGACTGAATGGGAGGATAGACCATGGAAAGCAGAGTCCATGGTACAAGGAGCATGCCTAATATTATATATTTGCTGTTGTGTTTTGATTGAGTATTGAATAGGTGCACCTTCCAGATGCCCATCTTGGATTTGGGTATGATTTGTAAAAAGGCAAAGCTCAGAATTGTGTATCAAAACTTACTGGTTTTACATGACATTACAACAGGTGCAAATACCTGTACGTCTGTGCTGAGGTCAGACTGCAGACGGGAACCATGCATTTCTAGCACAGGACACTACAACGACAATTGCATAATCAATACAAAGCAGTACAAACATTTCCCATTTAATCCCACAATTTACACATTTACCGTCTTAATCTCAGTTAAAACACAAACATTGGTAAGCATAGACTACGTGGTGACGCTTGTCCTTACCCGCTTCACATTAATTACCGCCGGCCACCTCTGATTGAAAAAAAAGACTAACTGTGGCATGCCAGCTACCTGTATTTAATTAAAATGAACCTGGTCACGTGACAGAACCAGGTGAACCAGATGGCTCCCTGGTTTATCCCCCTCCCACCTGTCACATAGATGTAAAGAAAATGTATTTGAATTGAGAATTCATCTTCATTTATCATTTTATGTATTCATCAAATCATGTACAGTCAACTCAATCCCTGACTAATAAGCGATCATGTTACAAAGCACAATCTTCCAGTTCTCTAACTATGTTTTAGCTGTGTCTGAGAAATTGCTTTTGCATCATTGTAAAGCTATGATCTTCAAGGGACAAAATGTGTATTAGTCTAATTTCCGAATGATCATGATACAGAAGATGGCACATTTTGGGGATAACAGACCATGTACTAGAGAGGCTTGGATCCTGCAAAAGGACACCTAATAATGACAAGTACTTGTGTATGTACATGCCTTTGGGTTCAATGTGGTGATCCATTGGTGTGAGAACTCTGCCACAGTTTTCAAAGAGAAGCTCCGACTTGGATGGTAATGTGTTTCACTGATGCTCCCGTCTCCACCTTCATTTAGAGGATCTATGCTAAGGAGCTCACCATTCATTCTTTTCATGCTGTCTAGCTGCTGACTGACAGATTAGTCTCTAATCGTGTCTCACATCACTATGCCAGGCGGGACTGAGTGCAGCCTACTGTATGCCGCAGGTTCACTGACGAGACAGGATCACTGCATTATCATTATTTATCAAAAGACTTCAGTTTATCAATAGCCCGTGTCTATATGTCTGTGTGTGCTGCACTGATAATGGTTAGTCATAAATAATGCTGTCAAAGAGTGCAAGAGGGGAGCATCACCTTAATGACTTATGGTTTTTGCTTATGAAAATATAAAAGCCATTGAGGACTTATTGAAGCAAAATTGTCTATTATCAAACACAGGTTGGATCTCATAGAACATGTTTGATTGCAGGCTTTAATGTCAATATCAACTAATTTGTTTCTTTGATGGATTACATTTGAGAGGATGCCTAATTGGTTATGTAAATATTGATATGACAGTATTATTTAATACATGTTCTAAATACTAAATGTTCAAAAGACTTGTACTCCAAAATCATGTTTGTTCATAATCCTGCTGTAAGATCCAAAGTTTTCAAAGTAACGTTTAACATCTGCAACAGAGCAGAACCATTTCTCCAGTTTGACCTTTTGCTCCAGATGTCTCCCCTGTATCTTTCCCTTTAGTACTCTCTGTTACGCCCCCCTCAAGCCCCAGAGAGAGAGAGCTTAACACTCCCTCTCAGGCACCCTGCAGTTTTCACTTCTAACTGGCCTGTCTCTCTCTCAGCCACGCTCCACCTCCTTCCTTAGACAGTTTTGGGGCGTTTTGCTCCCCACATTGAAAGTCTTTTCTCAGGCCTTGTCGGTTGCTCCTCCCATGTACTTTCAGTAAAGATCATCTTGGTTGGTTTCAACTCTTCATTCCCAGCTGTGCCGTTCAATTCAATATACTTTGAGTGCAGAGGAAAAATTGCAAGACCAAGCTATGATTACATCAAACACGTACTCTAGCACTTCACAACAGGCCACCCAGAAAAATACATGTTGTTACCTTGATTATTGTACACGTGAGAACATGTTATTTTTATACAATTATTATAACAACATCAATGGTTTGCCCCTCTCCTTATTGGCCTGTAGAAACTCAATATATTAATATTCTTATTTGTGTACTGACGTGCTGTCCGTGCTGCAATTCTGAAGCTATTAATCAGAACCATAATCATACCTTAAATTTTGCATTCATTGGATGAAAAAAAAGATAATGCAGTGTCATTTGAGACAACAAAAGAACACAATTTTACCCATTGCTGTGTAGTGTATACGACACATGCGTCAAGCCTGCCATCTTCAAGAAGGGGCTTCAAATTCCATTTCAAAATGGAGAGGCAAAAAAAATCACTGTTAAAGTGGAGAATGGACCATTGAAGAAGATTGACAGCTAGGCTGCAGACAGGGCACAGTCACGCTGTTTAGGGATACACAGGCTGGGAAAGGAGATTGGTGGCTTTACAGGCAATGTTTGATTTACTTGTTCAGTGACAGCCACACCTGGACCTAGGTAAATTCAAATGTGGCAGAAATAAAATAACTATCAATTCAATAGTGAGCCAACACCTGGCCGACTATTCATGATCAGCAAAACAAGATTACAAGAAGCCATCCTATATTGGGATGTATTGTATGTTGATGTTCAACATATCAACTCAATTTGAAGGCCATTTGAGGGACAGACAGCTCTACCGGTACTCTAACAAGACCACTGGTCTTTCACATACTCAAAGTAAGTTTGCCAAATATTTAAAACCTACCTACAATAGTCAGCTGTTTTTGGGACCGTTCAATAAAGTGTATGAGATAAACTTGATGATCTGTTAGACTCTAGAGCATCAGTACAATGATTCTGTATGTTATCAAAACAAGGGATGTAACCAGGGTGCAGGGGGTTTGGGGGGGTCTGACCCCCCTAATTAAGACTTGGACCCCCCCAAAATAAGTAAAAACAACAGGTCGGAGGGGTCGATACACGCCCTTGAGAAGAAGTTGACCCCCCGATTGTCATTGTATAATTCGCACTCTGGATGTAACTAAATGTATAAGAGTCATTGATCCTTGCTGTATTCAAGAATATGGTACCAGGCTCTGCTTCAGAGGCTTTTGTATGGGAATCATCAAGACTGATTTGGCTGTTGTTTGTTCCAGTCTGCCAGGTCCAGATGGAGAGTGTGTGGGGAAATGAACCGTTCTGGTACCCACAGCAGGAGGAATCAATCCTCAAGCATGATTTTTATGTGCTGATTGCTTTCAGGGCTGTCATTTTTCACAGCCGTCAAGCCCCTGCAAGTCAATATGGGTACGATGATGATGGGTGACCACCTATAGATATACAAGTCATGTATAGTAGTAGCATCAAACATGCGGTCCCCTTTGCTCATCACTACAGATAACCAGAGGACATCTGTGATGGCTAAAAGCCATCGACAAATAACATTTGATTACGTTTCTCAGTAAGACATTTTATTTTATCATAGTCATGCTTCTTTTATCATGGGTATGTGAAATGCATTAATCTACAAATGGCGCCATGTTTGTAGCTTTCCTGTATGTGGTGGGAATTCTTAAGTAGGTGATCTACAGCCTTGATTTGCTACAAGAGTTCACATTCAAACCCCAGTTACCATGCACAGACTGAAACTATATAAGCTTGTGTTAGGGGAGACCAGAGGGGAGAATCTTAGTGTCAAATATAGGATACAACGGATACAGTATAAAGGGTTATTGGTCTCCTTAACTAATGCCAGTGGACTCATATCCAACAGAATGTATTGTAAAATAATAACACGTTGTTCCAGAGCAACATAACATTTTATGTATCACAAAGCTTTTAAATATCTGTTAATGCAGCAGATAAGGACTTCAGACACAGTCACAAATACAAACAGATGAACATACAAATACTAATAGAAAACTCTGTGTCTGTTTCTCATCCAAGTTTTACATAACAGGAAGTTTCATGGAGTCAATAATGTGATGTGATTTTCAAAGGATACAAACGCTTAAACAAAACGTCAAAGGTGGCCATCTAAGTCACCGTGTTCATCAGAGTTGGCTGTTGCATTTTCTGTGAGGTGGTTTTCTTGTGGACATTTAAGTCCCTTTCATACACCACACCTTGGATTACTTTTGAGAAAGGATGCCATCTCATGGATGTTAATGGCAGTGGGGGCACACCAGTTGCCAATCAACTGCCTGAGAACCTGAAGCCGTTTCACCTAAGAGTAGTCTCTAAGTACTTCTAGAGCAAGCGCAGTCCCGTGGCTGGGAAACTGCCATTACATTGTCATTGAGAAATCAAACTAATTTAAATTCCAGACAAATTTACAAGAAGAACCACCTAACCCCACAGAACAAAATAATGTTGAGAAAATGCGGATGATCATTAAGTGGGAATTATTCTAAATTGTCAGTGCCGCATAAACTAGCGGTTTGATAATGTGAAGATTATGTAATGTGAATAAAATGTCGAATCCACTTTTTGTTTGATCATGTTAGCTTTCTCTCCTTGTCACGATGACAAACTGATATGTTTTTCTTGTAGAAATGTTACTCAATATAGTATTAAAAGTAAGGGGGATGATCTTCTCCTGAGAGTCTTTTGGAAGTGTGATAGACTTCAAATTGTTGTTCAATAGCATGCAAATATGTTATCACTTTACCTCATCCTATGCATCCATGCAATGTTAGTGTTCATCCAGAAGATGTCAGTAGTGACTTAAAAAAAAACGTGTAACAGTCAATGGACTTAGAATTCATCTCAGATGTGCTTGTTACATAAGTAAAATGTATGTTGTTCATTATACCATTATCTTGTCAGTATTTGTTAAATGAATCCTAAAATTGACGTGGTGCCATTTTTGCATGCTGTTGTGCACCTTACATGCAAATGAAAAAGCCAATACTTCAAAAGGTTGTATCACTTCAAAATTCAACAATTTCCAGAAGTAATGCCACTGAAAAGGTAGATGTAACATTTGGGGTTACATCTAGCTTTTAAGTTATAGTAAATGTTTCTCCCCATACAGGGATCAATCAGGGCTTTGGGAGGCTTGAAGGGATCGATCAGCAAGGCTTTGTGGTGCTTGGCATTTATCTACCATCCATCCAAGTCCAAAGGCAACTCTCAAGGACACGGAAACTGGCTGTCAATACTGTAAGCATGAATCAGCATTTTGGCTCCAGACATTGTGTATTGCTGTCATCTGGGTCCTATATCGTGACCACTAGTAAGGTGACATCAATTACTGTATCTGACTAGCCACAGAATGTCAAGATTAAATATTTACTGAGACACTATAGTTGATCTCATAGATGTGCTGGTCTGCATTTGTATCATAGGTTATTTATAAACCAGTGACTCAAATTCTTCTGGAAATCAATAAAACACACACGGTCAATCTTCAGCAAGTATGGTACATGGCACAAGTTCCTGTCAGTGAACACATCTGGGCCACTGGTAGAGGAGAATGTAAACCAGTAGGAGGCCGTGCAGCTGGGCAGCACACAGACCATGTCTCTGTGGACGCTGAGAGGGTCTGCAGCTGCCAGCTTCCGAACACCCCTAACTACACAACTGTGCATCATTCACATGGGACTGTTTTCTGCATATGAGTGTCAACAAAGAAACTAAGTAATTGCTCCCAGAACTGAATACTCATGATACACTCAGCTGAAGCTGAGTCGGTATATATCAGAAGGTATATTAGACATTGACAATGATAAGTCAAAGCCTCCACTGCAAAATATCCCTTACGACTCTCACGTGATAACTCAGTTCTTAAATCCACACGTCTTTACACATCGGCCTTGATATCATCAGTTACCAAGTTTTGATATTTGATGGTGGATATTTGTATTTATAGTTCTGACAGCATGCAGTGTCCAATAATTTCATAGCATTTGTTTGTATTTGTGGTAGATATTAATTCTGGTCGCAGCATCCTGCATGGAGCTGATAAGATGCACACTGTCGCCAAGTCAGTAACTATGGAATACAGATTAGTCTTTACAGACAAGAGGAAGAGAGAGGGGAAGAAACAGAGAGTACTGAGTGCGTGTTTCTTTGTGTGCAGTTACGGTCTGGGATGGTATTTTATGTACAAACTGTATACCTGTGGTGTCCCATTGTGCTATGGGGACTGTACTGTGGCAAAGGAGAGGGGTTGACCTTTAGCGAATGTCACAGTTTATGTGTTCTCTCCAGGAGACAGAGTGTCCGCCGCTGCTCTCATCTCCTCCATGTCATCAGCTGTCACTCACTGTCAGGGTCCCTGTCCCTGAAGGCCACCAAATTCATCTCATCTCCCTCACTCACCCAGCTGACGAATATCAACCATGTGGTGCAGACACAGGCAAGAGCTTGTGGTGAATAAACATTTACTGTATGCATTATATGACAGTATGTTGACATTTCCATTTGCAGGGATACGGCATGACTACTAGATATATGTTAGGCTGCATTACCATTCCTGACAGCATGCGTTCACAGATGATCATCATGGAGGGTGAAAGAGAACACAGGATGAGATGCCAGCAGTTTGGGTCAACAAAGAGCTCCAGAGAAGCAACAAGTACCTGAGTGTAGCCAAACTGGAGAGAGACTACTGGGTTGAGAGAAAGGTAACAAGGAGGGGGGGGGGTGCTTGCAGGAGCTGCTGACCACCATCGACCGGCACAGAGAGGAGGAGAGAGGGAATGTGATCGCAGCATGGAGCTGAGAGGAGAGGGATCCTGAAATGACCCCCCTGTCCCCACCTCTCCTGTCAGAGAGCAAACCGCTGGGAAGCCAGTACCCACAACAACCCTTCCATCCACCGTGTTCTTTTTAAACTGGTTTGCTGGAATGAACCAGCTCTGGTCATTAATGACGGGATTTGGGAGCTCATCAAACAGAGCTTGAACATGTTTGTCAGTCCTACCTCACTCCAAGAATTACGTTGCTGTGATGCTGTACAAACGGCTTGTCAGTGACTGGGTAAAAAATGCACGTTCCACATTATACTTGCTAATTTTCACAATTCCTCTGTTCTGCAAAGCAGACCTATTAATATTTATTTGTATATTTGCATTCTTCTTACCAGGGATGCTTGCCATGTTTAACTACGTAGAGGAGACCAATGCTTTCACTCTTTAAATATTGATGGGCCAGTAATTATTACTGTATAGACAGTCAGTCAGGTGTCCTTAAGTGCAGAGAAAGGCGCCTTGGAAAATAAAATGTATTATTATTATTATTAGTAAATGTGTTTATTTCTGTATTTATTTTAGTCCACCTCACCCATGACATTTCTGTCAAAGGTATTTACAGACATTCATTGAAATATCCTAGCATAGTATAGGGTCATAAATTTCATGCAGTGCCGCTTGATGTTAAAAACACAAGCTGGTGAAAAGTTTTACAAGCAAAGTGTCACCAACTACCATATTAACTATTCACTGGATACTACCAAGCAAGTATTCACGAAATGAGCTGGGGGTATTTTCAGTCATGAGTTGTTGCCTCAGACTCCCATTAACACAACTGTACCTGTATTGCCCTCGGCCACTTCTTGATATTTCTGACAAATATTCATCCTCTTTATAGTTCTCACAGCTCATTTCTGCCTTGTCATGTAGAAGGGAATTGGGAAGAATAGCAATCTCACACCATGTTCAATTTGGACCTGAGAGTGTTTGTGGCCATTGGGAATACAAGCAAAATGACAAGGCCGCTTGTCCTGAAGGCAGAACTTGTAAATAATAAATGTGTGTGTGTGTATGCATGTGTGTGACCACACTAGACCCCAAGGTGCTATTACAGCACATTACACCTCGGGCAGCCACTGTGCCAAGAATCAATTGAGATTTTCCACTTCAGTAGCTTTTTCTAGGAATTTTGTAGTTCGACAGGGGAACTACAAGACATAGTAAAATACATGGTTTTAGTTTAAATGAAATCTTCATCAATTGGGTCTTTTGACAATTTTCAGTGTTCCTATTGTTCTGTCGGTGACTGACCAGCTTTCTTATAGCTTCCCTGGGTATGCCATGTCACTAGTAATGTCCAGAAAGATTGTCCACAAATGAGTTTCTTGATTGAAACATTTATGTGGATTCATTCCTGTTTACAATGTTAGTTGAAAACTGTAAAACAAAAATGAGTGACATAAATACAAAATTATTTTACAGACAAGCATAAAATATACAGCCACAACAGACCAAGAATGTGTTGTCATTTGAAATGAATTGAGTGATAATGTGTGTTTCATAAGATCGAGGTTGTCCACAGATCTTCCTGCAACTGTTTACTGCCACCAGTCAGGGTTTTCCATTTACATTGTACAATTCTATTGTTCCATCCAAGCACCAATTAGATTTGGTGATTTGGTTTCCCCTCCCTGTGACATTGAGTCTGATACATTGGAAAAGGGATTGGATTTCTATGTGGCTGAAATGGTTTTGCTTCCAGTGATGTGATCCTGGCGCCAGGCCTACAGTGTTATAGGAGATGGTGGATTAAGAACAAAAGCACATGTTGAAAATATTGGCTGAGGAGGACGCCTTCTGGTACTGGACAGCATGTTGTGTTTGTCTCTCAAGTTCTTGGTTTATCCGATTGCTGGCGTTCTGACACTGCAGGGAGTCCTTGTGAAGGGCCTCAAGCACAGGGGAGGGTGGTGGACCTGACCTCCTGCTTATCTGGGTCAGGGCCACAGACATGGTGGATGGAGGCTGATTTATAATGTTTACATGATCATCTTACTGTGCCACCAGTGAGCACAGAGACCCCACGCCCAGAGCACCATCATCTTATTCCAACACATGATCTCCTTTATTTGCTCATACTGTGGAATACACCATCTGTCTTCCTTTACTGGCCACACTGCTCAATGTGCAGCACAATTATAGAGACTCAAACACAATCTCTATTTCAATCTCGCTTTTTAGTCTTCGTTTGAGACCTTAGCTTGTGTCGTTCTGTCAGGCACCAGACGTTCAGTTAAAGAGGCATCATGAAACTTTAGAGGTCCACAAAGACATAACTGACACTTGAAGGAAGAAGAAATCCCTGTTCACTGAGGGGTGCTGAGGCCCACTGATGTTGACAGGTTTGGGTCAACAGGGTTTGTCTAATCTCAATAAACAAAACAAAACCAAACAAAGAAAATTCTGACTGCTGTTGGGGAATTTCAGAATGGTTGTGGATGCATTCTGAATGGTTGTTAGGTTAGTTTTTTTGTGTGACAGAGCAGTAAGTGTGGATCAGGTTTAGTTCACTTTCCAGCACCAGCAAAAATATTTCCTATGTAAATATCCTGTGTCAATGTACATAATGAAGATCGTCATTCATGCAATGTAAAAAGAACATAGACCTTTGAGATTCAATAGATGTCTCTTGTTAAGTAAAGTACTTCTGGTAAGTGGCACAAGACAAACTGAAGTGCACAAACAAAACCTTCTTATTTTTTTGAAAATGATGTGTGTTATATTCTTACCCAGAATGCATTAATTTAAATGTTGATTCTCCCAAGGTTTTCATAAAAGAAAGAAAACTGTATTCATTGCTTTATCCCAGATTGCAGCGTCCAACACGATAAATAGAGATGTCTTGGGGTATGGCAATGTAATGAGTTATATCTGCCTCGGTATGCATACTACCTAGGCGTGTGAAACCTACGGTGTGTGATGCTGTCTGTCCTCATCTGGTTTGAGCCATGCTGCCCAGCCATGAGGCCACTGAAATGTATAAGGCCAAAGCACCAGACCTGACATGTCATTTGTCTAAGTAAAAAACATAGACAAGAAGCAATCTCCAACACAAAACAAGAAATTCAAACCATCACTCTCTCACACTTCCTATCACTGTTTGCCACTTCTTCATGTCTCTCTCTGCCTCTCTCTCTCTTATACACACACTCATGCTTTGACACATACACGCACACATACACACACACCTCCTTTAGACATTCCAGGTATTCCCACCTTGTCTGCATCAAGGTATCACCTAAAGGTATTCTTGGTCCCCAGCTCACAGCTTATCCAATTACAACTTCAGCAACAAAGACTGCAATGAAGTCAACTCTGAAATTGCCTAGTGGGATTTCAGATTGTGTTCCCAAGAAATGTCCTCCCAAAGGACATTGTTGTTTATCTACATGAAGTTGCCTGAATGTGATGTGTACTATGATCAAGGTTTGCACTCACATACAGCATGCTATAGGTATCAAGCAAGATTAGTAATATTCTGCAGCAATTATTAGTATTATATAATTGTTTACTAATGGTGCCAATGTCAGTAGCATTTGTTTTCCCATCATACAAGTGATGAATGACTTGTATGTGACAGAGTGTGCAAGAAAGGACAGCACTGTTCCATCTTTGCCTTGGATATATAAACTTCTTCCATCATTTGAATATAATGTTGTCAGTTTGAAGACAGTGATCCAGTGATGAGTGTTACCTGTTCGGACATGGAGGATCACTCTGAAGATAGATTCTCCCTCTGAGTCGCTCCCAAATACTGTTGTATGATTTGCTGTTCTACAGTGCTCACATCCCTGTCTTTTATGGTAATAGCGGATGTGCTTACCTGTGAAGTTGTTGACATGCGGCGGGGAACAGCTTACTTGAAAAGGCACAATTTCAGCTTTGTCAAAGTTTGAGATGCCACATGGAATACTCATCACAGAGCTTCAGAGCTGAGGCTGACGCCCCTTTTGATGCGCTTGAAGCTTACACTGATTCACCGTGAACAAGTTATGCTCATTAGAATTTTGAAACTTACTGCCACAAATCGCATTAGCAGAGCATAACAGGATCCCTGGTGATGCAGGCCACACAGTTACTTCAGCTGACTGTATAGAAGAGGTATGGAGCTGAGTATCTGTCAAATCATACCCTGGAGGATCTACACGGTGAAGCTGCTTTCATCTATTTATAGAAAGTTGTTTTGGTGATGCACTTCTCACAGTCAGGAGACACATGAGTTGGACACACACATGCATATTGATGTGGGGACGATAACCAATTCTATGCCTCTGAATTGCCCTCAAGCCAGTGGGAATCAACACTGTTGTAAAAAGCAAATTAGCTTGACAAAATGTTAACTTGTTCAACACAATGGCTAACGTTTTGTTAAACTTAGACACTCAGCATTACTGAAACTAGCAAGCAAGAACTTCCCAAGGCCCGACCCCAGACTGCCACTCCCCAAGCACAAACATTGTAAGAAATACAAGACTAATAGCTGCAGGCACTTGACATTGCTGCTTCCTTTTGTTGCACCAACAACAACAACAACAACAACAGTGTTGTTCCATCTTACTCAAGTCAATAATGCATGGGAGACAATTAATAATTGATCGTTCATTTTATATAATTGCTGTTATTGTGTGTTGAATTATTGAGAGTGAGGGGAGGTTTACCCCTTCTTCGTGGCTAAGGTGTTTCTCCTGCAGATGACAATAACTACAGGCTTAACACTCTGAGAGGTGTTTGCTGAGTAAAGGTGACCTCCAAAGTATGGGTATCTGCTGATGCAGCAGTCATGAAACTCCATGAAATAATGATTCACAATTTTCAAGTGTACAAAAGATTAACATGATGAAAACCTTCCATCCACTTAATATAACGATGATGATGACTTTTTGGACATACATGCTGATTATAGAATGAACTGGTGGTGGATTATCATTGTGGATTGTTTGTTTCACTAATTTATGAAACCACAAGGAAACAAATATCCTGCTGCTTAAACCATAAAGTTACTCTTAAAATGATCTGTTCCTGTCTTACATGAAACATGGGTAATCTAACCTTCCACTAGTCATTTATTGGACTCTCTCCAACATTGATGTGTAGGCCAATGGATTTATAGGACTCCCAAGGAGTGAATTCATTTTTCCAAACAAATGAAACGGACTGTCACACTCTGAATTATTAAGTGTGTGATATCTCAGCAGAGACATAATAACGCATATTCTGGAAGACTGACTCAATGACATCATATTCATATGGATGGGAAGCTCACAGGCCCAGATGACATCAAGACAAATGGTACACCAGAAAAGAGGGCTCATCAAAGCAATTAACAAGATAATGCTGCTTCAGTATTTAAGGGATGATTGGAGTGTTGAGGGTGAAATAGCAGTGGTAATAGTGAAGGAACTTCACATGAATGCTACACAGATTAAGATCTGTGAAGAGAAAGAGAAACTGGAGTGGTAAAGTGGCTGTGGATGTCATTGAGACACTGTAGGGATGTTGCCAGATCTTCACATTCAACCTCACTGATCCATATATGCTTATGCAGTAGATTTTTGAACAGTGGCTTTATAGAGCTCACCCTCATATCAATGGCATATCCAGTCTGAGCTGCAATTCCAACTCATAGTCCCCATCCTAACCTTGTTTCCGGGGTAATTTCTCAGTACAGCCAAACCAGGCGAGACCATTCCCACTCAATCCGACTCTTTAATGTAAGCCTCTTATAATGCATGTCTTCAAGTACTGCTGTGCAGCAGTCTGGCAGAATGCAGGACCTCCTGCCTGTCATCTCAAAACATACAGAGGATGTCTCATGTCTGACATTCTGTACAGAGCTTGCAGGGCAAGGGGGCAGGCACTGTGAAGATAAGACAATCCTGTACGACAAGTACTTCCAAAAGCACTGTACATGCAATGACATTTACTGATATTCCATACATTGACATTTTTATGTGTATTTGTTTACACTGTCATTGTGTTCCTCTTTGCAGAGTGGTGGATTTAACAAGGTGTACTGTGGCCTTTTGGCTTGATCGAAATAGATTGATGATGGGGTGAAGGTCAGAAAAGAGCCAGATGTAGGAAAGAGCAGACACAGGATTGTTCTGTCAGAAATGTTAACCTTTCTTCTGTTGTGGATACGAGAAGTCAGCTCTCCTCAGAAGGATCAAAAATAGTGTTGGAGACGGAAAATCTTTCAAACTCAAGGTGGCTTGATGGTTTATTCAGCACAGCAATACAGGATACACAGAAGATACAAAAAGCAATCACATTTCCTTGGACAGCTCATTATATAGACAGATATGAGGCACAATCCCCCGCCCTGCCTGAGACTATTTCACAACCTTCTAGAAGGTTCTAGAAGGTTCTTAAACTGTTCATAACAACCCCAAACTTGCATGCGCTTCCCCTGGCTCTTAAAGTGTTGATGAACTCTTTTCTCCTCAAAAGCCCCCACTCTACATGTTCTCATTTAATCTCAACTCCAGTTCACCCCAGTTCTCAGTCTCCATCCTATCCATGCAGAACCAATTCCTCTCTCTTCCATCACTCCTTCTCTGGTTTCCGGTCGATGGGTTTTACCTTCAAAACTTTGGTAAGCCCCCTATTGTTCTGCTATTGAGACTCTCGCACACACCACAGTCTCCCCCATGGCTGACTCACCCTGGCCCCCCTTTCTCCTCACTGTTTTGGGGAGCCTTGCCTGCCACTTTTGAGCTTTCTGATCGGTACCAGCTGTTAGCTATTTGGACCCCCCCCCCATGCACTGCCCAACAGCCTTGTTGACTGTGTAGCGAGCCTTTTGTTATGTAAGTCTCACTCACACCATCCACACTACGTGAGATATGCACACTCATTCATATCTCTCGACTACCAAACCAAGCTCCCCGCTGCCCCTTTCTCTTACACTGGTTTGGCCTACATTCTCCTTCTTAGGCCCATGACCTGTCCCCTGCCCAATAATCAAGAATCCACCACACTTCTTTGACGGCTAGTGATGTGAATTTGACTGTAAAGTACAGAATAGGGCTAAAGAACAAAATTATGAACCTCTGTAGATGCCTTACCGAGGATGGCCTAATCATGTACAAGGTAAATTCTGAACAGTGCTTTTTAACACATTATCTTGTTAACAGTTTACCATAGTGATAACTGTTTACACAGTTTCAGCTAAAGGTCAAATGAGGGCTATTCCTGGGTATGTGGACAATTTTGAGGAGGAATTTGCCATTACTACTTGCAGCTATATTTATTATTGTTCTGCTTGTATTTACTGCCTTTGCAGGAATCGCTTTCAGGCAGCAGAAGGCTGCAAATGTGCTTAAGCTGCTTGAGTTCCAACTGTTCATAACAATTCTGTCATGAATACTTCCTAAGTATGAAACTAATACACAGAGAAATGCATTAAATAGAGAGTATAACCAAGACAATGAATGTGTATTAGAACAGCTTCCACTGACAACTGCTGCCTGCAGAAACTGACAGATCGTTCTTAAAGTTTTTGCACATTTCCAGGTTAGCACAGTCATCTATTTTTAGAGGAAGCCAATGTGCCTTTGGGTTCTTCTGATGCTGGTTCAGGTGTCACCTCTATCACAGTTGTTTTGCTATTTTTGAAGCCTTTAATGCTGTTTTTTGGGACACAGAGTGGAAGATGACATTTTCAAACGCCAGACAAACAGCCTATATTAACCGATGCTTTTCGGTCTGAAGTGTGCTTTTAGAACTAATAACACCACCTTGTCCTTTACTCTGTTTTCTGAAGGAGGGGGAGTTGATATGTGTACACTATCTAACATTTTACAAGTTTCTGTTTGCACAGTCCAGGCAGGGCCTCATGTCCATGGTAAATCTCTTAAATTGGTAAAACAGCTTAAAATGAACCTGCACAACTGAGACAGGTGCTCATCACTACACTTTCAGTGAGGTCAGCCCATATCACCTACCCCCTCAATGCCATTATTCTTAGTCTGAAAAACATTGTTTATTTGAAATGTCGATTAAGTTATTCTCAGTGTATCCAGGGTAGGTGTAAAATTACACAAAACAAAAAGTCACTTGAAATGACACTTAAGTCACCCACAGTTACGCATGTCTGAAATATTACACCATGTAGCAGTAGACGACAGCCTTCAGCCAAAGCCATTAGGAGCTAATTAGCCATCACTAATGTGAATCTGCTTCCATTTATACTTTCTTTGATTTACTGGTCTTCCAATGCCACATCTCCATGATGACAGTATTCTGTTTTACAGAGCATCTCAGTTTTCAGTGCAGTATATGGCGCCATAAAAAAAGCTTTTATTGCTGCTTAGCACCACTCATGGGAGAGCCTTCATATGCCGCTGCTCTCAGTCCTGTCTGAATGGCCATCACCATGTTTTCACTCTCCTGGTGACAGGAAGACAACTTTGATGTTGTTTGTCACTAAGAACAATTCAAGGTTCACCTCAGCTGAGTGAACCCTTCCTGATGTCCCACACTGATAGCCACAGTGCCTTCTCCACTCCTCAAATGTGGTTAATACACAGCAGCCTGTATTACCATTCACAGTTTGAACATTCATTTCACTTCAAACATTTCCCTTCAATGAAAACTAAAATATACAATGTACACAAAAGGGACCATACATTTTGTGCGCATTACATTAGCCAAGCCTGTTGGGTTTACTGTGAACTCGCCCTTTAAAAGATGACATTTGCTTAGAGTGGGGACCTCTGTTAAATCTAGTATGCTAGGTGGATTAAGAGCTTCCTGACGAAGCACTCTCTATGTCCATGACTGTCCTGACCCTCCCCAATTGCATCTGCCGTTGGCAATGGCAAGGGCTAGTTTTTAAACAGTGATTCACTCTAATGCGTGCAAAGACCTCTGCTTCACACTGGCCCATGGATCTCTCTCTCTCCCTCTCTCTATCTGTCTCTTTCCCTCTCTTCCTTCCTCCATCCAGTTAGGGGAATCAATCTGCATGCCAGGGTCATCCGGGCCAGAGAGAAAGATGACCCAGGCCCCATGGGTCACACAGTGCTCTGCACAGGGCCTGACATTCAGCCTGTGGAGGATGGAGGGAGAGTGACAAGGGAAAGAGGAGGAATGTTGGGTCTCTTGATCACATGCAGGACTAATGCTCATCTCAAGCACTTTTCAGAAGATCGTGTGGGTTAAGATTAAATACTCAATATGCCTTTGCCTTTATGAGGCTAAAACAATATATGGGTTATGGGTACTGAATGGGTGTATGGACACTAAAACACTTTTCCAGAGTGCAAATTAATATTTGAATTAGGTAAAAATACATTTGAAAGAAAAATAGAAATCATATTAAATCTCAAGTTTGCCATTACAGAGTTCATTTTTTAAATTAGGGAAAAAGTAGAGTTTATGGTTATCTGTCAATTTAATTCTACAGGTCTTTAGTAGAATTACTCTCTAGTTGACTCCAGTGTTTTGTCTTATGTCCTGGAAGTCATTTAACAGAGATAAATACTCCTTTGATTGCTGATCATTTAATTCGCAATCTCAATCTCTCTCAGTCTTTATCACTCTTTCTTTCTCTTTCTCTCTTTCTCCCTCTCTCTGAGCATATATCAATCCCTGGGTGTTAATGAGAAAGCAGTTATAGCTGTAATCCTTCAGTGCTGATAAAATGAGCAGCCTTGTGAAAAGCTCCTGGAGGGAGAGAATCAGTAGCTGTTAAGACAGTCAACCTGGGATGAAGCTGACTCAGTTGGCTCCAAAATCTAATTTGTTGTGTAAGGCTGGGTGTCAACCTATCTCTCATATGCTAAAATCTGGAGTTGCTCGACAGGGTCTCAACTTGATGGCTCTCACACCCCATTGTGTAACGTATTGTAGCCTTGCTAGTCATATGTTGATAAGTAAGGGTCAAGATTTGGTCTGATTGGTTGTTGTAAATTAGCCACTTCCATTGAAAATTCCACATGTCCCCAGCCTGCATAAAAGTAAAAATGATCTTAGTTATGTCTCTCTCTCTCCCTCCTTTCCTTCCAAAGCACTTTGTACAGGCTATTCAGCAGGCATTCTATCAAAGCCCACCTGCTGTTCGTACAGTACAAGTAATCAGGGAGCTGTAGAAGAACATGTACCCTTCTGGATGTGTTGTTTATGTGGGCTGCAGTGTAATACACCCCTGCTGAATGCTGTATGCTAATAAAGGCTTTGTGTAATAGACAGACACAGGGAGCTGCAGGGTGGACTATCCAGCCAGTGTTCCAGCGACTCTCATAACATCCTAGCCTCGAGTAACTCCCTAATCATGGTCCAAAGTGATGAGTGCTCCTAACTCCTTTCCGACCTGCCATTACTCTTCATTACATCCATGCAGAGACAGCAACGAGCATGTAACCATGTCAACCACACTCAGCCCACGGATCGGCCCCTGTGGTTTATTGGCCAGGACAGTGATCCATCTCTTCCAGAATCAAAGCCACATGAGAGGACCAGGGGGTTAGGCCACAGCATGTAACATGGCTTAGAATACAGCTGTGGAATGAATGCAGCCACACGCACATAAACACACACAGACCAACATGCAGGGACACCTGTTTATCAAGGATGTTTGGAGGACCAGTGCCTGCCCACAGCATTGATTTCAATATTTATCCATTTTTGGATTGGGAACATGTTTTATGCTCTAAGCAATGGGGAGTGAGTTTGCATAGATCCCAGAAAAAAATGCAAAGGTAAAATCTGATGTGATATTTATGCTTTTATTATCAGCTACTTGCCTGATTTTGAACGTTTTATAATTTAGAGGGGAAACCTCTGGAAATTGAGCTAACTCCCTGGATTCAAGTCTCTAGGGAGACTATAAGCTCCAGGTCATATCTAGCTGAATACCGGGCTCAATTATACTAAACGTTCATCTATAGATTCCACAGTGGTGCTATCAAAGAGGAATATCTCAGGTAATATGTTATACCTGAATAATTATATGCAGGTATTTTAAGCAGTTACCATCACCAGTGTGAAGGTTTGTGGAGCTGACACCCCTGACTGTAAGAGAGAGAGAGAGAGAGAGAGAGAGAGAGAGAGAGAGAGAGAGAGAGAGAGAGACGTGAAACAACAGCGAGACATGGACCTCCCACTGCTCACAGACACTGGAAATCCTATTTGTCACGGAACTCTGTGTGGAGCTTACTTGGTTTAATTAGTGAGGCTTGTTGCACTTCAGAATTGGATTCAAAACATTTAAGTAAACAAAGACAGAATTCAATGGATACATTTACTTTACCAGCAAAAACATCATCATAAAGAAATCTACAGATTCACAGTTTTCTCAAGCAGGGCCATTGCTGCACAGACAGTGTTTATGTGAACATAATAATAACAGTTGTTCTGTACAACATATCAAACAC
Source organism: Hypomesus nipponensis (assembly GCF_054491055.1). Classification (NCBI taxonomy): domain Eukaryota; kingdom Metazoa; phylum Chordata; class Actinopteri; order Osmeriformes; family Osmeridae; genus Hypomesus; species Hypomesus nipponensis. The sequence goes on from NC_140369.1 coordinate 12,659,231, forward strand.
CGTACTACACTCTTGACTGTCAGGTACATCCTCAACCTGTTAGGGAAATATTTATCAACTTTACCAACTATCTTTAAACCTTTTACCCAGTTATTCTCATCTACCTGCTTGATCAATATCATCAGATGTTATCTCCCCTCAAGATTATGTTGTGTCAGTATCTTTTCTTCTCCCTACATCAGCTCACATGTCCTTTCCTCGACCCAGCTTGTGTTGGCTCTGTTATTGTTCTGCTACCTCAGCTTAAACCCATTTTACAGCTCCATGGAGGCAACTCTCCTCTTTTATCACAATAGCACCATGACCTTCTTTCTCAGCAAACATTCTTCCACGTATTGCAGGGAACTACAGAAATATCTATCTGGATCTGGGAGAAGCATCCTTCTTCCTTTCTGAGATGACATGGCCCACATGGGAACCTCACCATCACAGTGAGTAATGTGCTGCTGGTTTGTGGTTGGGGAAAACAGTGGCACAGCGCAGTCAAAAATGAGATATTCTGCAACAAATTAATAAAGTTTATGCAGTCAGGTAGCTGCAGTATTTCTTCCTGTGATTTCCATCAACCACAGTTTCCTCCATGCCAAACGGTCTGCCTATGTGGTGATGAACCTCACAGCATGTCTGCTCTTACTATACCTTAGTTTACCGTGCTAACTTATCTTAACTTCTCATACATTACCTTACTTCATCACCCTGCAGCCAACCTTAGCTGACTTTATAATACAATAAATCATCACCATACCTTATCTTACATCACTTTGCCACGTTATCGCATTGAAATGACTTTTGAGTGGCTTTAATGTTTTGTGCATTTATCACTATTGACTCATGGACGTTTTTTTTAAATCAGTAACTCCATATTTATGACTATCATTATTGAGGCTCATCAGCACTAAATGTCATGCCACTGTGGCTCCTTTGTATGTAAAGGTTCTTTCAATTGGCATTCTGGAACACTGGGCTGATTGAAGATCGGAAATTAAATGCCCATTACCATGAGAAGAATTGGTCCCACACAGACCACCATACAATGGGCAGACAGAGGCACAAGATTGGTCATTTGAATTATGACCAGAAACATTACTGTGAAAAATAAAACATTTCACAGTAATTGTTTTCCTCTCCCTGGCATGGCAGGAAAGGTTAATTGCATTATGAGTGGTCCATGCCACATTTGTTGTCTGATGAAGGTTACAACAGGCCCCAGATTATTATTACAGTGCACTTCCCTTCATTCTGCAGTATAAAGCTATTCTAAGGTCCGATTTGAGAATCCTTGCTGCTCTGATCATTAAGTCAGTATAGGTTTGGACTCTGTAAGATGGGAGTGATCAAGCTGACTTCCAGTGTCTCACTAGCCCAGACCTCCTGCTGGTAATTAGCATTGTTTGCTGAGACTTCTGGTTCACTTTGAGATGCCCCTTTGTCATGATCCTGCTCCTCCAGCATAGCCATCCATCATTTAGCAGCATGGAGTCATGAAGAGGACATGACGAGGCAGATGTTCTGGAACAGGACCACGTTCCTCCAAAGCCTCAATAAGAGCCTCACTGGAGGCAGGAAGCGCATTCTTTCCCAGCCTTGAAATAATACCATCACACAGGGCCATGGAGCAGCCCAGGCTGGTCCCATTCTCCGTCCATACAGCTCAAGGTCGCAGCAAACACGGCAGGGTCAAGGTGGCAGGCAGACAGGCTCTGCCTCATGCATATGGATGCAGCTGCTCCATCTGCTCTGCTGCAGTCTGTGAGCAGGCAGCACTGGTCTCCCTGACTCGGCAGCATCCCTGCAACATGGCAGTCTGCTGACAGTCTACAACAAGTCTGTCACACAGATAAAAAAATGTTATCCTGTCATTTTCAACTTGCAGATTTTGAATTTGTACTGTGATTCTAAAGGCTAAACGCAACTGTTATATCCCAATCGTGTTGCAGGGTGTGTTGTTGAAACCGACAGAAAGTGTTATTATTATGATCATTGGAATGAAAGAAATAAGAGGGTGCAGTTAATCAAAGAGAGCAGGTTTTCAAGCTTAGTGCGTTAGGGAGCCAATCACTGCAGCCTTGTCTGGTGACCTTGATAAGATCTCAAGCTGTTTGGCATGGGGCTTTAATGCAGCTTTCTGGTTGGTCTCTCTATGTGTGATCCCCATGGGGTCGAGCCTTAAGCTCCTTCTGTCTGAAGTGCCAGTCAGAGGAGGGGGCTGAACATATACTGAATCCCCTTTGCAAATGTCACCCAATGTGTTTAAAAGAGCAGCATTGTGCTCTGCCTACAGAGGTCCAGCAGGTGTAATCATCTCCTTTATATGGCGTTTTCAAGCTGCTTAATGATGCCAGGTTTGTACCATTCATTTCCTACAAAGGCAATCCTCAGACTTCCTTACATGGTCCCCAATATCCTTAATGTCTCTAGGCATTTTTTACGAAGACATTTTGAAAAAGCAAAATGCAAGTCTTGTTGATTTTCAGTTCTTGTTTGCTGCTTGTCATTTTTATAATTGAATACAAACAAGTTACCAATTGTTGAGAATTATGTTTATACATTTAATTTGGCTCAGTGTTTGGACTACTTTAACATGTTTTTCTACAAATTCATCCAGCATATTTTTATTGTCTATCTGGATCAACTATTCTGACACAATCAGCGAAGCAGAAGAAATAGATAAATAAAATGTACTGTACATGTTTGCTCCAAATCCTTAACTGGGGTAAAAGAGTCTGTATATTGTAACATTCACAATGCACTGTGCTCCGATTCCCATGTCCTCTGTTGTATTTGCAATGTAGGCTTACTAGAGACAGAGAAACCCTGGGGCTGTGGGCAAATGAAGACAGATGACCCGTCCTCTCTGTTCAATTTAGCAGACTTTTTGTTTAGGAAACACTGCATGCAATGATTAGCTCTGTGAACAGAAAAGACAGCTTCGTAATGTTTTGGAGGGGGATTACATCTGAACGCCATAATTATATTCGTTAAATGTTGCCCAGTTATGGAACAGCCCAGAGTCATTTTTGATAGAAAGTATTTTCAAATATGGAAGAACCATACTTTTGCTTTCCGTTAAGCAATTATATAAAAGAAGTTCCAGTAAATCCTTCCCCGGAGGCTTGATTTGATGTTCTTTGAACATTGCTGCCAGTCACCGTGACTCGGTACGTCTATCAGACTGGATATGCTCTGTCATAGCGATATACACCAAATAACATCAAATGGTTACGTAGACCATTGTTCTTTAGGCCTTTTAGGTTACAGGGATTGTTAATTAGATTAATGATCAGATATTTTAGTTGTTGTAAACTATTCTAAGCATTGCTATCTCATTATTGTTATGAAATAATGAAAACAATTATTTCATTTTAACTTCTAAATGATCTGCAAACATTTTCCTGCATGAACTTTAAAGTATACGATCAAATTATTTCATAACAGCTCAGAAGAAATGACAGGGAATGAAAAATGCACATGCCCAAAACAAAAGTAACTAAATCCAGACTAACAAAAAGCACAATAGAGCTGTACTCCAGACATAATCTTTCATTGATCAGATTACTCGGATTAAAAAGATGTTTACACAACAGTTAATTGCAAAAGAGGATTTCTAGTCGACGTATTTAAAACAATAGCACTTCTTCCAAATCTCATAAAGATTTGTTTCATTGAATAACAATATTTATACACTTTACAGGTTTATCACAAGCTTGAAAAGGGTATGAGATGATGGTTTTATCATCTCATACCCTTTTCACTAAGCAGTATAAACTGCAATCATTTTGGATGGAAGAAAAGAGAGACAAGCCCTTGTGTCATCACTCCTTCATCCCTATTTTGGCCCAAAAACCCAAAGACCCATGTCTTTGTGTATTTCTTCAGGGAACTGTTTCCTTGGTTCTATTCCACTGTAGTGTGCCTCTTTCCATGGTGCTGAAATCACCTTGGCTAACATGCTGGGATGCACAATTGTGCTGTGCAGCGATACCTAGAAGAATGTTCAAAAGAACTACCATCCGCACAGCTGCAGTCTCAACCTCAGCCTGAGGGCCTTGAGATAGCACACTGGAGGAAGGAGATTCGGTACTTATATGAAAAGATAGGGCTTGTAGGAAGAAGCTAGGCCAGGAACAGATTATTGGTTGGCGTTTGATCTCTCCTTCAGGTCCTGTTGGAGTGTTTAACTTTCATGTGCAGTCATCCTTGCACTATATGTGCCCTCTTCTCATGCCTACCTACAGCACAACTTTCCTTACTTTTCCTCACCTCTCTTTCTTTCTTTTTTTTCTTTTGTCTTATCTACGTATAGTTCCTATCGAAAAGAGTCTCCTGTATTGACATTTCTGCTCCATGGACAATGCTGGTCTAGCTGCACATAGACGTCTCCTATGTGGTTACTAGGCAGAGGATATGAATATTTAAAAAGCGCCTTCGTGTGCATGTGCTGAGTAAATCAAATTTGACCATCTCAACTGATGGAGAGGCGGGATATCTCTCCTGGGAGAGCATGGTGGGGATTCCTGTGAATGGTTCAAACATACCTCCACTGGCCCCTCCTCACATGAATGACATGAATGCCTACAACAAAAACAACAAAAACTTCTTGTTGTATATTTGTTTATTTAGACACCTATCCTCAAAACCAAATGATTCAGATCTGACCTGCCTCAATTGCATTGCATTCCTCATTCTAACTACAATATCTTTATGATTATTATTGCATTTTGTCATGTAATATGCTGTGAACATTCAGTGTTATTTGTGTGTGCAATACAGAGAGAGACTGAGACAGAGACACAGGGAACGGGAGAGAGAGTAAGAGTGTGTGCATGGTGTATGAAAGAGAGAGAGAGAGAGAGAGAGAGAGAGAGAGAGAGAGAGAGAGAGAGAGAGAGAGAGAGAGAGAGAGAGAGAGAGAGAGAGAGAGAGAGAGAGGTTTCAAACACCTCTCTAAGCTGTTAAAGTGAGCTAGCTGGCAGGTGATATTCCCTGAGTCGGAGACAGCGTAGGCAAAGTCAAACCATTAGATCTGCCCGGCAACCACATCCATGTAGGCATTAGCAGTGTGCCTGTAAGATTCAGTCTGCCCATGAGACTCCTCCCATATCACTGCCCTACCTCTGAACCTCTTAACCCATCAACGGTGTCCACTGCTTCCAGTGCTTTACAGACCACACATAGCTGTGAAAAGTGAAAATAGATAATGTTTCAGTCAAGACATTTCCAGTATATTGCCAGATTGTTTATGCACCTCAATAGGATCCACTGTAAAACCCAATGCACTGTACTATAGATGAAAGGATCATGTAAATCTTTTATTGCCCTGTGGCTTTGAAGCCACAATGTCTGAACAGCCTTAATCCTCCTTTATTGCAGGCTCTGATGGACCACTGTCATGAGATGAAATAAGTCAGCAGCAGTAAACTATGATGTGCATTCACTCTGCCTCTGGAAACATATTCTGAAGACAAATCAGGCCCAAATCCTTACATGGTTAATTCTTCTGTCTTGTATACTCAAAAGAAAGGGAACGAGAGAGAGAGAGAGAGAGAGAGAGAGAGAGAGAGAGAGAGAGAGAGAGACTAACAAAATGTAAAAGACAGCCATGTGAGCTACATAGAAGACTCAACAGTTGGCATATGAACGATAATTCATGAGGGAAAATATGATAAACATAGACCCTGGGGATCATTCATGAGGTGCAATGTAACCAACAAAGTGAGCTTTCAGGCAGCTGGAGGTCATTCAGTGGGGGGGGGAGTTTAACTGGTTTAAAGGGGACTGTCTGAGTCTCCTCACAGAGTATACAGAGTATCGTGGTGGCCAAAAATGTATTTGGTTGAAAATGTGATAGTGTAGGGTATTACTGATGAGACAGAATGTCTTTAAGTACGCACCATTATCTTGAGGGCTGTTATATGTTTTCGCTTCTTGGGAGGAATTGTTATGAATAAAGGAGTAAACAACATCTCAGGGAACAGAGATGGGGGGGGGTTGCCAAGGGCTAACAGCTGAAACCCTTAGGACTGAAGGCCAGGACTGAAGGACTGAAGGAGTTTAGGTTTGCTCCTGTTCTGAGAATATATGTTCTCCATGGGAGCAAAAGAGGGAATGGAGAGAGCAGGTCGAGCTGACCGTAGACAGATATTGAGTGAGTGCACATGGCGGCCTCATTGGAGGGTGACTGACCCGGGAGAAAGTATGTGAAATCATTGAGAAACAGTATTATGAAGGGCGAGGGATTTAGACTCATTTAGACTATATAATGTGTTGTATCCTTTGTATGATTATGCTTTTTGTGTCTTCCTGTACCAACTGAGCATTGCTGAAATAAACCATTAATTCATCTTGATTTTGAAAAAGATCTTCACATCCCCAACTCTCATTTTTGATCGAAATCCTGCTGAAAGAAACAATCCCCACAGTATAAAATCTAGCAGAGCTGTCAGCAGCCAGTAGGTAGCCAAATCAGAGGGGGGAAAAGTTGATTCCTGGTCCTGGAGATAAGGTAGGGTGAGGCCCCAGTGATTGTCTCCTTCTGTTCTTGCATCCTACCAGCAGAATCATCCTGACAGCCTGACCTCGCGGAGGCCTCACAGCCAAATGATGTGTTACTCTGGCCTGGAACGGACCTCACAGGCCACTCGAGTCACCCCAGTCACAGCCTTGCCCTTCCACTTGCCACATTGACCTGGAAATGAGTACAGAGACAGACCTATAAGCTTGACCTAAACCTATAATCTCCTCTAACACTTCATAATGTATCATCCTGCCCTCATCTTGTACAGGACAACAGAGTTGTCATTGCTACTACTTGTACATTCCACACACATTTGTTATGCAGAGCAGTTTTGTTTTCTCCTTTCTCTCTGAGGTTTTTATCAAATCTAGGAGTCATTCAATTGCAGCCGGCAGCTGCGAAGGATAGCTTTTGGTTTACTTCAGAGTCCTTCCCTTTGTAAGAGATCAAGGGGACACTGAGACACCCAGCACAACTGTGTTGATGGTGCTCCCTTCAGCCTTCTTTGAAGCTGGTTGTGTGATCTGAAGTTTAGTATTCAGAGGGTTGTATCCAAGCTGCAGATGACAAGGCCTGATAAACCACAGTGTTTACTGCACAACTTAATAGGTGGAATCAATAGCAACACTCAATACTGTGAATACAAAATAGTTGTAAAGCAGGGCACGCTAGCTAGAGTATATCACCACCTCAGCGACTGTGTGTGTGTCATGTGATATCCCACAGCCAGATAAACACTTTTTGAATAGAATTTCCCTTATGTGAATCAGGCCCAGTAGCCTACTACCGGTCCATCAAGTAAAATGTACCAAGACAATGTATGGGGGGAAATTGATCAAATGTGTTCAAACTACTTGTCATTGTCAAGATTTCTGGCGTGATGTATCTATCCAGATTATTTGATAGATCTGAAAGTATGGATTCAGCTCCCCTCATCCAATTTCTAGAATCCTCTGTTTGGCAGGAGACAACCAGGTAGGAAGGCAATCTGTTTTCATCCCTGCCTGAACAAGGCGGGGCGGAGGCCCATTCTAGCAGAGAAGATTACTGATATTCTCTCCACCTGTTTCCTACCCATCCTGGTCTTGCTTCACCTTACTATTGGGGTGTGTTCAGTCATATACAGAACTTCTGCTACCTTTGCGAAAAAGTTAAATATTGACGTTGTGTAACTGATCATTCTTTTAGAACATTTTAGAAAGCATACACTATGAAGTGTGTTGGTTCTGATGCACTGGTTTTTCTATCTCAAATAAATGTGTCCGGATTCTGGTAACAACTGATTCCTTGGATCTGTCATCTGTCTAACAAGGTCTTTATATTATATAAGGTTTCAGAAGGGTGGTTATCAGTGCATTGAGACTGAGGTGCTTCAAAGACTTGAATCGCATATACTTATTGAGAGAGTGAGAGCACATGCCACTTTACATCTGGTCCCATAGAAAATACAGGATTTTGAGTTCGTATTTTTCAGCTGTTTAGATGCTTTAGAAGTACCTTGCTTCGAAGGGACACTCAAAATGGAAGCAATTATTAAAGGAGGGCTTCCATTTCAAACCTTTCGCATCTTATTTGTCTGTTGTGTGGTTGCCATGCACTTTTAGGCATGGCAACAGAGCTGTGTTGTGGAACCACAGCCTCTGTACAGGTATAAGTGGGTTCATGTTTTGTTTGTCTAAACACAACCCTTGGAAAATGGATAATCATATTAGGGGGAACCTGTTTCTCTGAGAAAAGTATACCACTAATGGCACCTCACAAATTTGGCATTGTGTTCTGATGTTGTATTAAACAAGAGTGATATGATGGGTGGGCAAATGTGGGAGAGTTGGTCGATATTTTAGACAGGTTTAAAAATGTCTTCAATGTAGGCATTTAATAACAATAGGGAAGAAGTGAATGGTCTGATAGCCTACATGATTGCGTCAGATAATAATGAGAATAGCGTATGTAGCCTACTAGTAGGCCTACTGGACAACTTCAATTTGGAAAAACTTATCAACTGAAGAACAAAGTGATAAATTGTCCTCAGGAACTACGTCGAGAATTGAGGGGGGGGGGGAGACTTTCTAATAAGAACATTTTAGGTGCCCCCCCTTAGCGTCTTTCTTCACGCCCCGCGTTGTCCCACTGCGCAGCCTTTGCGCCTGCCTTTGTTCGCACCACAACAAGCCTAGAACAGATGGTGCTCTGCTTGGGTGAAAATGACAGGCACCAGCTATCAACCAATAGCGTTTTCAGGAATCAGCTGACTAGTCTGGACAGCACCAGGTGTTAACATTTCTTTCCTGGAAAACGAGAAGTATCGGCGTAGGCTGCAGGTGCTGTGTGGATGTCTATGAATCGCACCATGCTCTTCACAAAGGCTACATGGGAGATCGCAGCATAGTGGATAAAGGAACAACAAGTACATAAAAGATTGTTAGAATCGTATGGATTAAATGTATGATACCATCTTTCCTTTAACGCGACAAAAATTCATTCGTTTTTTTTTGTGTGGTTATTCACTGATCATACAGACTATGGGTTTTCATTCGAACCCTTTCTGATGTTAAAAAGGAACTGCGTCTGCCATCATCCTTGCATGCCGACAAGGTGAGAACATACCTATATTTTATTTTTGTTCTTTTCGAAATATTGTTTAAGATACAGAATAAGTTCATTTTAATTTAGGCTACTTAATTATTTGATTGAGAACTGAAAAACACTGAACGGATATCCAAATAACTCCTTGTAGTACCAACTATAGCCTAGGAATTTGGCTTTATCTCAAGTTTTAAAGGGAAAATAGGGTACAGTCAGATTTTTGAAGTCATAATTATAGGCCTATTGATACTTTTAAGTTGTATGAGGTAGGTCTACAATTAACGAGTATTCTACCCATATTCTCAAAGCTGCATATTTCTGCAAAGACAAGGATGCCAAATCAGACTTATACATGCATGCATTATTGGTCAAATTCATTTAAATATGAAAACCCGTAGCCAAATATTGATTACGTTCATAGCATTGATAGGTGAATAAAACATTTCCATGCCTTTACTATTTTTAACATGCACAGTAGCCTACGCGAAAAGCAATTAACAATGCGTCAAATATCAGTTCGTGGTAACAAACTTTGATCCGTCTGCTGCTGCACCACTACCGAGGTAAAGCGTGGTGTGAGCATCCTTGCTAAAATGTGATTTGCATATCAATGTGAAAGCGTGTGGGCAGATGTCTCGATTCGCTCATAATACCCGACAGAAGTTGAGCAGGCGACGGATATTTGGGGCATTAGTCTACACAATAAGGTCGCCACAAGAACTTTAAAGACAACTGAGTTTGGGGGGTTGAATGACAATTGTGATTAGCTAAAGGTCTTTCTTGTTGCAGTTGTTGCCTGTATAACAGCTGAGTAAGAGAGTTAATAGCTTTAACCATGCTCACTGCGGGTAGGTCTCGTTGATGGCTAAATGAAGTCAAGAGAGAAAAAAAAGTTTTCAATGCAGTGTGACAGTGCCTATTATTACTTCACTCTTTTTCCGTTGTCAAATTGATAACGCCGTCTCCCAAAACGGAAAGATCAGACATTCATGAAAACACACATAACTCTGATCTCTGCGAACACATTGACAAAGGCCTACTAATAGGGTGCGTGTGTCTCCACAAGGCAGAGTTGGGTGACAATGCTGCAGCGCACCGTTAAGCACCGTGAGGACTGAACCCCATTATGGGCTGGGGCTGGGCAGCGGGATGGAGGGGGAGGGGGGTGTTTACTAGAAGAGTTGCTCATGGTTCTTTTGTCTGGGTCATTGAATTGGAGATATTGGCTGTTCATCTAAGGAGCTCCAACTCCCTCACTTGGATGATCAGTCCTCTGGAGAAAACCAATCGTTGGTGTTTATGTTGCTGAAGATGAAGTGGTGGATTAATCTCATGCATGGTTGTTTGCCATAAAGTTGATTGAATGATAGATTATATTGGGACTATTCAGATGGAATCAACTGTGGCCTTTTGAGATTATATCAGCCCTCTTGAATTTTTAAATGAGAGGTTCCTGTCGACCTTGCTTGTGAAGCGCGTTATGTGGCTTCTCTGTTTCATCAACTGGCAACAATTACTTGAAGATGCAATTAGACAAGCTCTTTTCTACCACAGATACAATAGCTTTGACTGTACAGGAAACCCTTCTATCCCTGTCTCTGCATATATAGCCTGGACATAAGTCTATCTAATCATGTTTGTACTGTAGAAATAAAAATAAACAGTAAAAGCTCTCCACCAGGGGACACTCATGGTACACTGCTTTTATCAACCAACTGACATTCATTGTTTTGCTGACATACATAAGGAACTTCATTTTTGCATGAATTTGAAATAAAGCCCAACTCCTTTGCTTATCCCCAACGGCAAATCTTATTTGTTAATTTATATTTCATTCTGAAATATGTGATAGGATTTCAACTCTGGAAAGATTATTGACGTTAACGCAGGATTGGAAAAGTAAACACGTAATGGAAAAAGGATTTTCCTCCTTCGTGCATCTGAAAGACCTGATGTCTTTGACAGCAAATCCTAAACAATTAGCATTCCAACAGTCGCTGTTAGTTTGTATCCCAGCAATATCATCACAATATAATCCTACAACTAAAGCTATAGTTTGATTGCACAACTTTTATTTTGAGGTGCATTGTGAAATTCCAGTAAATCTGTCATTTTAATTTGGACCTTTGTAAAGTATTCTTCTGTAGATACGGTTAACAAACCTCAAGACTCAACTTTGCTGAATGGGCTGGTTTCTTCTGTGTAATGTGGGTGGGAATGCCATTTTAAGTCAGGTATTCTGTTGTATTTAGTAAATGCAGTTGAATCCAGTGATAATTGCAGGATTAGCTCATAAACAATACGTTTAGTCTGTCTACATTTAGGCTGGCTACAACATGAAAGTAAATATGAAATGGATATTGATTTTATTAATTGGAATGTTTGTCTTCTTTTCCTGCAAAAACATGTAAGGAGATTACTCTTATTTAAAAGCACAGTGATTAAGACATACACACATTTTGAAACCATCATATTTCCTCAGGTATATCTCTACCTGAGCATCTTTGTACAATCCTGACAGGCAAAATCAATTTGAACCAAACTAACAGCTTTTTCTTCGGGAGACAATACTGCATTACCCCTGATTCACCTCTGCTTCATCCTGTCCCAGAAGAAATCTCTTGCACAGGACGAGTTTGAACTTATGCTCTGTTGCCAGGCCGTTTGTAGTCAAATTAATTAGTCAGCTCACTCTTTTTAAAGCTTATTAAGTACTATCGTCTTAAGCAAATGTTGTTCACAATGCATTTTGGTTGAGACACCCTTGCAATGCAGTACCTAAGGTCTCTCTCAAAACTATAATATAGTAAATGTACTGAATTGTGATAATAAGATGTGTAGCTCAGACATTGTTCATGATGTTTACTGCATTTTAGGTAAAATACCATGTCCTTTACTTTGAGGAGACAATGCTGCATTCATGAGGAGAAGCAAAAATGACTCCATCCAGTGTTTGTACTAATGGCATATGGGGTAGCAGATGCCCAAGTAACCCCTCATGAGAATCCTCTCCAATCTAGACAGTCAGACCAGGAAGGGGAATGGTGCAGTCAGGTCCTGTCCTTGAAACAATGAAAAAAAAAACGAGCTTAATAAAGCCCTCTCCCTGATACACATGATACATAATAGAATAGATGAAATTTCACTTGATTATTGACATTGTTATGTAATACATACAGCACCAAGGGAACATGGCTCAATTTCTTACAAATCATTTAACATATAATAGATCTACTACACTACATTTATGTTTTCATAACATTGCTGTTAAATTCAGAATGCAGTTTGTTTTTTCTTGCTTGGGATACAGTATGCAAAAATATCTCATTATATTTAACTATTTTCAAGGCACTGATGATCTGGTCTTACTGTGCCTGTTGTGTAGATGAAAGCTCTTAATGAAAGTTGATTTTTCTATTGTATGTGCATTATAATGAGCTGATTTAGGACGCTGATGTCTCAGAATCTCTAAGGGGCATTAAGCTCATGATCCAGAGTTTTATTAAGATTGTTCACATGCAGATTTGTATAATAATTACAGTACGTTTCTTTTTCAGATTCCCTTTGTTATCTCGAGATCTACAGAGGCTGCAAGGATCACAGAACATCTAGACATTCAGAAACAATACATCTGTTATCAGAAGGACCTAAGCTATACTTATCTCAATCATTTAAGAGGAATAAAACCACCAATCAACTAAATCACTGGTTAATGACAATATCACAACTTCCTTCAAATTCATCTTTCCCTTGTTCTATCCCACCTTTTGTGGGTAGGGGCAGGTGACCAAAAGCAAACAGAATGGCTGGAGAGCGCTTCAAATACTGTCTTCTGGGCCAGTTGTTTGCTTTCGTGATCCTGGCAACCGTTGGACTGTCCTCTGTCCAGAGTAATGAGTGTCCCCAGCTCTGTGTGTGTGAGATCCGACCCTGGTTCACCCCTCAGTCCACCTACAGAGAGGCCACGACCGTGGACTGCAACGACCTTCGTCTCACACGTATCCCTGGCAACCTCTCCAGTGACACACAGGTCCTCCTTCTGCAGAGTAACTACATTGCAAGGACCAGCGAGGAGTTGGAGCAGCTCTTCAACCTGACTGAGCTGGACCTCTCCCAGAACAACTTCAGCAGCATCCGTGACGTGGGCCTGAGTAACATGTCCCAGCTCACCACCTTGCACCTGGAGGAGAACCAGATCACTGAGATGCCTGACAACTGCTTGCAGGACCTCAGCAACCTTCAGGAGCTCTACATTAACCATAATCAGATCAACATCATTTTCCCCAATGCTTTTTCCGGGCTGCACAACCTGCTTAGGCTCCACCTTAACTCCAACAAGTTGAAGGCCATTGACAGCCGTTGGTTTGAGTCCACACCCAACCTAGAGATTCTCATGATTGGGGAAAACCCTGTGATTGGTGTCCTAGACTTTAACTTCAAGCCTTTAATCAACTTGAGGAGCTTAGTATTAGCTGGAATGGATTTAACAGATGTACCTGGGAATGCCTTTGTGGGACTTGATAATCTTGAAAGTCTATCTTTCCATGACAATAAACTGGTCAGAATTCCTCAGAAAGCCCTTCAAAAACTGCCAAACCTGAAGTTCTTGGACTTAAACAAAAACCCTGTCATCAAAATCCAAGAGGGGGACTTCAAAAACATGTTGAGACTGAAAGAATTGGGTATTAACAACATGGTGGAGCTGGTGTCTATTGACCGTTACGCCCTTGACAATCTGCCTGAGCTCACCAAGCTGGAGGCTACCAACAACCCCAAGTTCTCCTATGTCCACCACTATGCCTTCCGTGATGTTCCAGCTCTCGAGAGCCTTATGCTGAACAACAATGCCCTAAATTCCCTTTACCAGGCTACAGTGGACTCTCTGCCCAACTTGCGGGAGGTCAGTATCCACAGCAATCCCCTGCGCTGTGACTGTGTCATCAAATGGATGAGCTCCAACAAGACCAGCATCCGCTTCATGGAGCCCCTGAGCATGTTCTGTGCTATGCCAGCTGAGGTCAGAGGTCGACATGTGAGGGAGGTTCTACAGCAGGACTCCTCTGACCAGTGTCTACCCATGATCTCCCATGACACCTTCCCCAACCACCTCAACCTGGACATCGGCATGACGGTAGACTTGGACTGCAGAGCCATGTCCCAACCAGAGCCTGAAATCTACTGGGTAACTCCAATGGGAAACAAAGTGATGATGGATACCCTGTCTGATAAGTACAGCCTCAGTAGGGAGGGGACGCTACGGATCTCTCACATCCAGGTAGAGGACTCTGGAACGTACACATGTGTGGCACAGAACAAAGAGGGCGCAGATACCAGGGTCATTGCCATTAGAGTGAATGGGACTCTCTTGGATAGTACCCAGCTTATGAAGATATATGTTAAACAAACAGAGTCCCACTCCATCCTGGTCTCCTGGAAGGTTAATTCCAATGTCATGACCTCTAATATTAAGTGGTCATCTGCTACAGTGAAAATAGACAATCCCCACATCACATACACAGCCAGGGTGCCAGTAGATGTTCATGAGTATAATCTCACATATTTACAACCTGCAACTGAGTATGAGGTCTGTCTCACGGTCTCTAACATTCACCAGCAAACTCAGAAGTCATGTGTTAATGTCACAACAAAGCATGCTACCTTTGCTGTAGAGATATCTGATCAAGGGACCAATACTGCTCTAGCAGCTGTAATGGGAACAATGTTTGCAATCATCAGCCTGGCCTCTATGACCATATACATTGCCAAGAGGTGGAAAAGGAAAAACTACCATCACTCTCTGAAAAAGTACATGCAGAAAACCTCCTCCATCCCATTAAATGAGCTGTATCCTCCCCTCATCAACCTGTGGGAGGCAGACAGTGAGAAGGACAAAGAGGGCTCCTCAGAGACCAAACCCAGCCAGGTTGACACCACACGGAGCTACTACATGTGGTGAGAGATGCTACCAATGATGAATGCAGAGGCTTTCTTTGAGGAGCACAAACATACACCTTGGGCTTCTTTGTGTGACAGTCAGATCAAGGGCATTTTCTGGCATTGGAGGCTAAGGACAGATTGATATGTCAGACTTCTTAGAAGTGTACTGCCTTTTTTCTTGCCCCCTTTTCTGACACTCAGTATGGCAGCTTTGCTTAGCTCCCAGGACTTAGTGGTCACTGTGCTTTATTTTTTTGTAACCATTTGATAGCACAGCATGGATATTGTCATGGATTCACTGAAATCAGATCAATTTTGATTTGTATCAATGGCAGTATTCTTTATAGATGCAATTTTCTTTAAAAAAAAAACAGTTTCACTGTTAACTGTTGTGCACTGAAATATATAAACAAAATTGTCTATTGACTTGAATATAAGCTGACAGTAAGTTTAGACTTGATATATTGTCTATTGAATTTAAGTTAGCAATTGTTCTGTAATGTTGTATCAACTATGATTTAAACTAGACCTACTTTCTGATCATAACAAGCAGTTGATTTAGAACTTAGTTTGCAGATTGAATACTGTAAACCAGCAATAGAAATATGAATGTTTATTAAGTAGTTATTAGACTTAAGGCTTTTTCAATTATCTACTAATTATTTTTATTTTGCTAGGATCTATCACTGGTTTTGTTGTGACTTACACACATATTGGTATATTGAACCAAGCTCAAATAAACTACATTTTTTCTCCTATTTTTTACACTATGATCCTCAGAAGTTGTGTTATTATTTGCACATTTGCACAATACACATTTGGACATTAACAGTAAATGTAAGGACTAGATATGAATGAAATAAGGACTGTACATAAATAACCCTGAAAAAACGAACAAACTCTCAAAACAGTCGTCAAACTGTCTGTTTCAGACAACTTTAAACCCTACTTAAATGTGTATAAAGAGGATTTGGGTTTTATTTTGACAACTGTTCAAGAAATAGTATGATTGACATAAAGCCATTATTGTATGCATACAGCAAAGCAGATATAAGATCAGTACACCATATTCTGAAAAAGGAATTAGATTACAGCAAAGTTCTCAGTTCCTCTTTTGGGTAAATACAATGTACCCATGTTAATAAAAGCATGCATGCCAATGCCCCCCTTTCTCCAGGCCTTGTTATGATATGGGTGTATGGAGCAGATGAGAAGGAGATGGTGTGTAGATCAAAGAAGGGAGTGATTATGGATAATGGACACCATTATCCAGCACAGATTGCTGTATTATCTGACTGTCAGCAGCTCTGATGTAATGAGCCAGATGCTGTTCCACATTCTCCCCACTTCTTCTGTGAGACTTAGTTGTAGTTGGATTGATCTTCGTAATATGTTTTCCCATTAGCTTTTTCCATCAATATGACAAAGGAATGGAAAGAAGGAACTTGGGTTTAAATCTAGATTTTCTTTTCATGTGACATTATTTCCAAAAAAGTATCATGGATCTTCAATAAAAAGCTGTTTTACTGGTTGCTGATTGCTTTAACTGTGTTTGATGTTGACTGTCTGGCAAAATGCGACTATATCAGTAGGTTCCCCTGACAACGTATTCAATTCATGTACGATCATTGTCTTTCCCCTCTGGTTCAGTGAAGCTCATCTACTTCAAAATAAAGACAACAATGGAGTCATTCATTCTGCTGTCAGATAGCTGTCATTATACTTGTTTGCTGTGGAAGGTAGCAGTTACCTGGAAGCAATGTTTTGTATTGTCGTACCACTCACCACTGGGAGCAAGCTGAAAAAATAGCACTGTTGTAGCTGACTGCAGCAACAAACCCCAGTATCAATGTTAAACCTTCTTACATTATGCATCTGGACCAAGAGTGGATCTTCCCTACATGGCTGTGCCCTGCATTGTGAGATGTCATGGGAGGATCTTAGAAAACAGAATTGAATGTCACCAATCCTTTTGGGAGACGTGTCCTGTGTGTTGAAGTTATGGGTATACAGGGTAAGATAGGACCAAGTTTACAAAACATTGTGTGCTGATATTGCACATCCCCATCACACCATCCTTCATGTCAGATCATTCACTTTATAGTATCTGTTGCTGCTTTGAGGACAGGACAGAACTTTTAATTTTGTTGGATGCTTATCAATAGAGGCTTTTTTAATGTGTTTGGGAAACAGCGCCATGTCCCAACCACTGTTTCCATGACAACTCGGCGTTGCTCCCACCTGCAGAAACTGGCAGCAGTCTGAAAAAGCCCCTGGGCGCAGAGCCTGAAATACCACTGACAAGGTCATCTCCCCATAGGCACAGAACCACAAAAACACCATGTACCTTTTCAAAGGTGTGGAGAGATGGCGGGGAAGACGGTATTCTGCTTTTGCAGTGAAGCCTTTCAATGTAGACTTCCTGTCTAAATGTTTTATTGTGATTCAACATTTCATTGAACCGTAGTACTGCCTTCTAATATAAATACAGATAAATATTTTAGGGTTAATAGTTGTGGTTTTGATTGTTTAGGGGTATGGTCAAGGTTAGAGTGATTCTTTTTTGTTAGGGTAAGCATAAAGGCTACGGTCTGTCATACAAAAGAGGAGTTTGGTCAAAAGTTAGTGGAGGAAAAAACACTTACCTTGGGGGGTGTAAAGTGTGGATAAGCAGGCATTCATCCAGGATGCATGTATAACAAATCATATGACAGAATCCCAGTACATTGCAAATGTGACTTACTGTACAATATTTAATCTTGTGCTATTATAGTGGTTTCTGGAAAGCAATACAAATATCAAATTTAGGGATAAGCCGCACATAGAGTTACTGTGCTTTCAACATTATAGTATCACCAAGACTTTATATGAATTATCAGTGACACCTGGTCAATTAAGGCCACCCCAACAATGTTTGGAAACATCATGAATACATACATTTTAATACATTAAACACATAATGGAAGATTATTAACTAAAACCAGATGAAGAAATCATTGCATCAACTTGCTAATGTGTGTTGTCAGTGGTGTATGTGAACGTATCGGGATGTTTGTCACATTCACTTTCCATCCCGGAGGCAGGTTCCATTATCCTTGCCTTGTGCCTGAAGGCTGTGTCTCTGCAGCAGGCTGTCCTGTCTCTCCTGCTCTGTGTGTGGGGCATCCAGAAGCCCAGATCCAGGGTGACCTTCTGTCTCCACCTCCTCCCTTAGGAGAACCCTCAGCCCACTTCCAACAGGTCTACGGCACACAACACTAGCTGAAAGAAATTAATCAAAAATGTCATCTTTCTGCTCAGCGTGAATGGGGAAGCCTTGTGCCAGTACCTGTCCATTAGGTTGGCTCACCTAAGACTTCAAAGGGAGAGATTAACTTAAAATTTGACTTAATATTCTTCAATTGAATAAGTGAGTCAGGAGCTGGAAGAGAGAAAGAGAGGAAATCACCCATAGCCCCATGACTTACTCTATAAATGCTCTTCCAGCCTCTGCAAAATATTATGGAGATTCAGCAATATGTGACAAACATTATTGTTTTCATGAAACACATTTAATCTCATACATTGAAAAAGTTGTCTTGATAATAATTTCAAAGATTTTCCACACACACCATAATTTCCCCTCATACTTAAACGATGGAATCTTGAAAGACAGCTCAATTACTCATTCACATCTACTGTGGAGATATAGCCCTTACTTTTCTCTATTTGCCATACAAATTTAAATATATACCATAATATCAACCATTAAATAAAGGCTGGCACTTCATGAATCTTACTCAAGTTCCATTTGAGGTGAAAGTGACAGGCCCTGTGTAAATAAAAACATTTCAGTCTTCAAACAGTGTCCCGTTTACCAGTAAAACTGGTGACATCACTAAATATACGTAGCTGTAAGCACATTTTACAATTTTGTTGTTGTTGGTATTCTCCTCCTCTTTAACACAGTGTTTGTACAATGTTTTGCGCGATGCACAAGTGCGTGTAAGTAAGATAACACTGAGTGAGGACATTGTCTGCAATATTTCTCATCTGTGATTGGTTTAAATTGACTTCTCACAGACAGGCCATTTCATGCCTGTGTGGTTTCTGATTTCAGTTGACAAGCCCTGAAAAATATGGAGCCATTGTGATTGTAAGATATGGGCATGACTCATCATCATTCCCTAGTTTTGGTCTGCAAAGTAGCTGTTATAAAGCATTTATAATCATACATGTTTTATGATATGTTCCTTTGTCAGCATGTTTAACTTAAACTGCTACAAATTACAGAATCTTTAGATTAAAATATATTTATATCTGGGAAAACCCCTACAAATGAGGCAAAACCATATTTGGTCTCAACAGAAGTCAGCAAATGTTGCTTTGTTTAGGAAATTGCCCCCTCAGAAACAAAGGTTTTGACCTATACCAGGTTAAGTGGAAGTAGACAAAAATAATCAATTTGACCTACAAAGCGGAGCCTCTTAAGGGAGTTTAGAGTGATGCCTGGCATGGCTGCATGCAACTTATTGATTGAATGAGGCCAATAAGAGTGAGAGAGTGATTCCTATTTAGTTTGGCACAAGAGGGTACAGTACGTCTATTGTACTGCACTCCGAAAATTTTAAAAACAAGAAATCATTCTGACATTTTAGACTACGAGCCATTTCAGACCTCCTACTTCTTGGTGATAATATTAGCTCATAACCATTATATTTCCCTCAACAGATGTGTTGAAGACTATGCAGTTCCTATTGGATATCGGCTATGCTTGATCTGCTTTATCTGTACATCGGTCAGTGCTAACGAGCACACTAACTGTACACACTAAGACTGCTGAGCTTTGAGATGACGAGACCCTGTAGCTCTAGGCTGTGGTCACAGCAGTGTCATCAGTCTCCCAGACGTGCTCAGACCTGCAGGCCAAAGCAAAATTACCATAACTCTTTGGCCAAGATGACAAGGCATTTCTCTTCAGTGTTCTCTCCCCCACTATGGGATTTAAGTATATGCCCAATCTGATAAATATAACCATTAGCTTCACACCCAATGTGAGAAAAAGTGACGTTTATGCTCTCAGTCCAACACGATGAGTTAAAAGCATTGCTTCCCTAGGGGGTCGGATGAACAAACCTGATTCCTTTTAATTGCTTCGTAAAATCTTGTCATGTGAGTAAATCATGCTGCCACTGCAGTTGCCTAGCAGCAGAGGAAGTCACACTGCCAGCCTCATGGGAAGCCTGCTTCAGGGCGTACAAACAAGCTGAAGTCATTCAAGCATGGCTCTCACTTCAACAGAAAGGGTGGGATAAGTTTGTGAATGTTGTATTTCTGTAGCTCTTGACAGTCTTGTGACTTTTTTTTCTAAAATATGTCTTTGTCTTGCTATTGTGACAACTTCTATATATTTTTGTCCTGGCAACCATGTTACACTTGTTTTACAAGCCCTTTGAAAAGCCATTGGACTCAACACAGGACAAGTCACAGCAATTAAGCCCACCCACGCTAAAAAAAGAGACTAAGAGAATCATCTTTGTTACCCAAAGTCAAACAAGACAGTCGCTGTATCCTCACAAGTAGAGTCCATTAGCAGAGGAGCGGAAGAAAAGCTGGAGTGTTGTTCATAATGTTTTTCAATTGCACTTTCCGTGCCTTTGATTCATTGGCTCGTCAACTGATTAACACCATGCTCAAAGTTATTTTGTGTTACTGTATGTTCTCATTAAATCTCAAATCTTTGACAAGAACACACATTAAGAACCTCCAATTACCTGTCTCATCAGGAAAGAAGAGGTTGGTGCGAAGACAAACTTCATCCTATTGTCAAATGTTAAAAGAGGAACACAAATTGTCAAATCATATCAGTCAAGGGATGGTTTACTGAAAGTGCAGCCACTTGAGATTGTACTTGTTTTCTTGTTTTCCACATTAAATCTATTTTTACTTAAGTGTGAGTCTCCACATTTAAAGAGGCCGCATTTTTCTTGTAGATTCACATTTAGGGAATGCCAAACAATATGACTTTTTTTTGGCAAGGTCGGAAGAAGATAATGGAGGATTGGGCACGTTTTTTTTCTAAAATACCAGCTGACAATGTGACCTTCTCCCATCTGCTTCACTTGGCCCCTAGGGAATCAACCTTTGGACATCAATTATAAATCACAACAACATGGAAATAACATCATGGCAAAGTTGAGCTCAAGAAGGCTTTTTAAAAATAACTTGCCTGAGAGTAAATTGAATTATTCTAACACGTTTTACTACAATATAGATTACAGTGTTGCAAAAAATTGAAGTCTTGTGCATTCTTTAAACAAATAAACTCAACCTTCAGTTATAAATGTGATTAGAAAAGTATATTTTCTATTTTCTATTTGAAGGAACTTCACCAAATTCTTCTACATTCCAAACATCATCCTCATTCTTTTCATAATTGATTGCTAAACTGAATTCCTCAGGGATGATTTTCAGAAAGATTGGACATAGATTGACATAGATTAAATAGACAGCCATGGGTGTTTTAAACTACTCCAAATTAATCTAGACTTGTACTCTGGATTTCACAAAATATCATATAGTTTTGTAAATTTGCATGTCATTTAAAAATTTTCCCTGGAAAAACTGTGTGCTTTTGGATTTATTATGACAATGAGGAAACTCTGTTGTGTTATGCTGTGGAAACCAAGACATCACTACTAGCATGTTGTATTTGTACAAACAGACAGACAGACAGACACACACACACACACACACACACACACACACACACAGACAGACAGACAGACACACACACACACTAAATTGCATTCATGGCTTCGATCTAGATTCTAGAAGGTCAAGGATTAGAGAACTCCAACATTAGTATCATACCGCCACCTACTGCAAAAACTGTATAAATTCGCTTGAAATTAAATGTATATTTTCCACCTAATAAATCTCTCAAGATTTTCAGAATTAGAACCTTCGTTTTTTTCTGGTTTATGATTAAGGCCTACTTACCACCTAGTGAATTTCTGCTAATGTGACAATAATTCTTGTCAACGTGTTTTTAGCATGTGATACTTTTATTCTGAAGGATTGCCAACCAGGAAGTACTTCTTGTTTAGTATTTTAAACGTGAGCAAGGAGGCTAATATGCTTTGTTGTTTAATATGAGTTTACAGGGACTCAGTTATTGGGATATCTGCCAAGGTCTTGAAAATATTCCAGTTAACGTTGAAGAAAACGTTACCAAAGGGGAATTTCCGACATTTCAGGTAAAATAGTCTCCTAAATTTCTGGAACACCAGCTGGTTGTCGTGACAAAAAATAAACGACTCCGTTCGTAGTAGCTGTTGTTTGTCCTACAGTCTGCAATGTTCTTTGTGTGACGTTTTGTTTTAGCCATAGAACCAACCCTAATGTCTTAAATTAAACGGGTGGGATATAAAGAGCCAAAGTTGGGTGCATGTCTGAACTGCTAACTGCCACCTGATGGCAGCACATGATCACTAGGCTGCAAACTATTAGAAGAGGGAAACATTCCAATGCCTTACCCCTTTAAGGCATTTTAATTGTGTCATGTGTTATTGGATGCTGTTAAAATGTTAATCTAATTTCTGAATGTTTGTCCTTTGTTTCAGTATTCTCCAGAGAATATCAAAGGGCCAGGATGTATCATAGAGCCCAGTGAGTGTCTCCTTCCTGGATGCTCCTGCCAATCTCACTCCTGCCTGATAGAGAGCTGCTCTTGCCTTCAGAGATATGGGCCAACATTCGACAGCCATGGTCGACTGTCCCACCATGAGAGCCCTGACTCTGGTTACTGCACACCTGTGTTTGAATGCAATGCTATGTGTGGCTGCGGTGAGGCCTGCTATAATCGGGTGGTTCAAAGAGGCCTGGGGATTAGACTGGGGGTCTACCTCACAGAGGACAGGGGCTGGGGGTTGAAAGCCCTGGAAACGATTCCATGTGGGACCTTTGTATGTGAATACGCAGGAGAGGTGATCGACTATGTTGAGGCCAGACACAGACAGCTAGCTCAAAGACCTGGGGACAGCAATTACATTATTACTGTGAGGGAGTATGCAGGACAAGGAACTGTCAGTGAGACGTTTGTGGACCCAGCCATGGTGGGAAATGTAGGCCGCTTTCTGAACCACTCCTGCCAGCCTAACCTGGTCATGGTGCCTGTCCGAGTGCACTCCCCGGTGCCTAGACTAGCCCTATTTGCTGGAAGGGACATTACCCTTCATGAGGAACTGACATTTGACTACTCAGGATGTTTTGGCAACAAGACAGCTGTGGAGAAGATGCTGGTGCAGACTGCTCCTGGCACTGAGGCCAGCTGCACAGCCACACTCGAGAGGAAACCATGCCGCTGTGGTGCCTTTAATTGTGCCAGGTTCCTGCCATTGGACATTTCTGTATTCAACAATTAGGAGGCTTAATTCTTAAACTTCCTTGTGTGTGGGCGTTTGTAACTGGTTGATCAGTAATTGTTGGAAGATCAATGTACTAGGACTATGTACATGTACAAGACAGTTTGTTTTTGCATGGAATTGTGTTTCCCATGTACGTAGTTCTTACTTTCAGAAACATCTTGTTATTGTCATAGAACAATATGACGCATCTACAAGTCTTGTCATCCCTGCTCCAGTCATAGACGACCCATCTGGCTTACTGATGAACTAAACACATGCTCCATCTGTGTAGAAGACTGCACTACAGTAGCTGAAAGTGTATGTCTTTGGTGTCTGTCAATTAAATTTATCAGAGAGAAAGCTTGTTATGTAGGGCATGTCCCTTCAGACATAGCTATCAACACACTTCAGTCTAAAGTGTCGTCTGACTCTGGCCTATATAAGACCTCTGCCCCACTTTTTGTAGACTAGCAGGACCTGGATGGAGGATATCTTTTAACAAACAGACACTACCTTTGTGTACAAGAACATTCAGTTTCATAAGGATGTTTATTCTGTACCTTGTTGTTCAAAACTCACATTGACACAGGCTTTACAGCTAATTTGTGTCTTATCAGTCAACTCTACAATTGTATTCAGCATTTCTCTAACATCGTGTCTCATCAAAGGTATCTTAAGATCTTCATGGGACTCAAATCTCTGGAGGTGAGAGCAATTAAAGAGGGCCGGAGGGTATTTTCAAATAGAAACGGGTCTTGTTCCCCTGTTACAGGAGGGGCGAAGGTGGCCCACTTTGTGTGACCATTCTTAAATCAGGACCCTCTCCTTTCTAACTGCTCCATTTCCAGTCTAGACCTGTTTTCATCTGTGCTGTTATATTAATATCCACATCTGGGCTAATTAGAAGGAAGTGTTCTGTCCAGAAATGAGACTAGCTCCAGTCACGTTGAACTCCACTGTATTGGAAGTCCTCTGCCAATCAGAGTTCTGCATCAAGTTGATTTGTTCTTTCTGTGAGAGCAACAAACTATAAAGGACTGAGTACAGCATCAACCTACATTTACTTTGCTCTAGTTGTTTCATGATATTGGCGATGATTGATGTGAACGTAATTTCTAAGTGCAATCTGCAACAACCTAACTTGTATGAACAATGACAGTACACCCTAACTTAATCAGTTTTAGCAAAGGATCAATTTACATTTATTCATTTAGCAGATGCTTTTATCAAAAGCGACTTCCAAGAGAGAGCTTTACAAAGTGCATAGGTCACTGATGTGTAACATCATTGATGTTACATTATCCTTGGATCGGCCAGCATATCTTTACCGTTTATATAATAAGATAATGAACTAGTAAAAACTGCTCTCCAAATTGTTCTTTGATGTTTCTTTTAACTGCTGGTAAGGTGGATAGTTCCCCTCAGAAAATGCAACTGGGAGTTGTGAACTGGCAGCAAATTGCCTGAAACTACAGGAAGTGCCCTCAGATCTCTATGGCAACAGGATGTGTGTACGGTCGGTAATTGAAGAGACGTTGTTCTTAGGTGGAGGATCCATGTTCTGCTGTTCAGGACTGGAGATGGATTAAATGCCTCATTCCCGGGACAGTCACCTAGCAACCAGCCATTAATCATATGAGGTGAACTTCCCCCTGTGATCATCACAATAGTCACAGTGAGACAGGGACAAGATGAACATACTTGTCACAAGTATAAATACTGTTATTGTATTGCCAGATGCTGGACAATTTTAATTTGCTCAGCTTCTTGGCCAAACCCTGTGAAGATTAGAGACAGCTCTGCTGTTATACACTACTGTTTAGTATTCGTTAGTCAGCTCCTGCAGAAGATAATGTTGTTTGGTAGAAGTGATTTGATTTCAATTCTAAGGTTGACGGCCATTAAAACACAAGCTCACAGTGACACCATGTTAACGTTCAGTTAACCAGGTTACTCTAGCTACTTTCCATCCCAATTCACAGGGCTGTAAACACTAAACACTGTTAACACTATAAATTACATGATGGCAACACAAAGGAAAGGAAATAAGCAGTCTATTTTAGGGTGTGACCAGTGAAGAAATCATGTTTGGCAGCATGTCATCTGAAGTAGAAAACCTCTCTAATGAGGAAGCAGATGTCATTGCTACCAAAAAAGTGTCCAAAAACAAGCACAGATATCATCAACTGGACTCATCAATCCATCAAAATCTCATTTGAAAATAAGTAATCGTTTTAAACTTGGTTGTGTTGCAGGCTGCTATATTTGTTTGCATACTGGATCCATATGGATTGACTCATAAGTAGTCTAAACCTTCACTATAGAATTAGTGCTTTTAGTGTCATGTGGCCTAGGTGACTGGTCTGATGGAAGCTTGTTCCAACCTGTACAAGACACAATACATGAGGTTGTATGTATGTAATAATAAACTGCCTAAATAACTGGACAACGTTGTGCATTATACTAAGCTGCACGAATCAACAAATGACTGAATAAATGCAATTTCAAAACATCAAGTGATGATGCCCAAAATGATTAATTCATGACCACTGGATGCTCTCCTGCTTGGGGAGTTCTCTGAGTTCTGCTGTGCAGACATGTACACAACTTGTGGGCCATCACGTGATCGCACATCATCATGTCTGTCATGAGACTGAATCAAGGGGAGGGATTGGGAGACAGGATGAGGAGAAGCACTGTTGTCCTATTTAATAAAATGAATGTTTACTTTTATGTAGATTTGAAATAGTCTAGGGATGTACAGTACCTTGGAGTACAGAATAACATAATTCAAGATCCCATACTCAATGAGAATGAATTTTCACACGCTAACAGCAGCAGTAG
This sequence comes from Hypomesus nipponensis, assembly GCF_054491055.1. Classification (NCBI taxonomy): domain Eukaryota; kingdom Metazoa; phylum Chordata; class Actinopteri; order Osmeriformes; family Osmeridae; genus Hypomesus; species Hypomesus nipponensis. The sequence continues at coordinate 12,685,499 of NC_140369.1, forward strand.
AATTAGTACCACAAACCACCAGGCCTAATTAGAATATCTTGGTAGCTAGTTTAATAGGCACATCTCCATTGAGGATACTAAGGCCATTAAACCAGAGTAATTGTCTTTTATTTTAGGGAGGTAGAACTCTACCCTGTAGGCCACAGCACCAGTACATGTCCTCTTGTTTCTCTCCAGATCTCTCCTGGTCACTAAGCTCTGATGACAAACAGGGCAGGTCATCAGTATGGACATGACACAGCTGCTTCTCTGCATACAGTTGGGAGACTGGAATAATTTATAGAGATGATTAAATGCAAAAGAGAGCCATAACAAGATTGTTGATTTACACAGCATGCACAGACAGGTTTATGATGAAGCAGTGGTTCAAAAGTGCAGCAAAGAAAAATACATCAGCCTAATCCAAAAGTCAATTTTGAAAATGTATTTTTGGAAATGGATGAACAGGATCCATTTGCAGGCACAAAATATTGTTTTTATTAGACATACAGAGCTTAAGACATACTTATTAGACGTACAGAATCCACGCCCACGAATTAACCTTTACATTGTTAACGCTAATCATGTTTTTTATTCAATGTAATACATGTACTATATTCATGTAAAATGGGGTGTCGTGTGTAGCCAGGTGAGACCACAGGTTTAGAAAAGGCTGTAGAGGAGACTTTCTTAAAGCATTTCATTCACTCTAGGACATGGTGGAAGTGGCAGTGTATGTCCAGTCCCTCTACTAGCAACACAAGCGCATGCTCCTATGCCTGCTGTGGTTTCCTGTCCTATATTCACCCAGCCACTTCCTCCACATCCTCTTCTTCATCCTCTTTTGAAGTACGTCTGTACATTTTTAAATGTACAAAAAAAAGCACCTAAATATACGTAAAAGAATAAGGGATCTTCAGAATGTACCCTTGCTGGATTCATTGACTTTGCCCAAGCAATTGTTTGTTTTGTTTTTTTCACTGATGCTAGAATTAGATTAGAGACTGGGCATGTAAGAGTAACCATCCTGAAACTGTAAACAATGCCACAGAGTCAGGACAACCATCAGCCATTGCACCCACACAGAACTGGCAGAGAAATGTCATCAGGCTGAGTATGAAGCTAGGGCACACGTACATGCACACACACTCATCCATATCACACATACATACACCCACACAGATGGTCACTGCATTTTGTACTGACTTTCTGCTAAACAGACTTAGTTGCTGTATTCTGGATGAAGTATGTGCTGGGCAAGGATCAGAAAACCATGTAAAAAACAAGCCTATGTCATAAAGGCAATATCGGACCTTAGGAGAACCCTTTTGTGTCCAGCATGTAACAACTTTTTCGTTGGTCCTTGCAGGGAAAAAACAAATTATTGTCTGGCTTCAACCTGTTATGAGCAGGAGGTTTCTCTCAACAGTAAAGCAATTTGGTTCAATGAATGGCTTGCCAGTATACTTAGCTGTCCATGTGATCCTTGAAAATCAATAACAATGATGTAAAATATATGATTTTCCAAGGTATTATCAGAAGTTAAATGCATTTTAGTGATATAATAAAACCACTTTATGAACCTCATTCTGTACACTTAACACTGAATCGTACATCCATAATGGCCAATGGAACAGTATTTCATAAACATGTCAATGACTGCTTGCAGTCAACGGTGTCTGCTTTTGAATGGATTTGATTATAAATTCCTTGTACTGTCTCTATGACAACGGAGAATGAATTGCAAAATTCCAGACTTAAATTAGAATATAAAAAAATACAATACAATATGTACCAAGCAGGGGATGGACCTGGATCTGGGAGACCTTGTCTGTTTTGGTTGTTGAATTAAACACTTGATTATGTAGAGTAACATGTCACTTATCATAACTTCAACTGTATCAAAACATGGCCCTATCAAGTAGATAGAGCACAGGGTTAGGGTTAGGGTTACGTCAATACATGAGTCACAGATCAAAGGGATGCTCCCCCTATATTACAGCACCACATTGCTTTTTCTGAAATGAGCTTCAAAGCATCAGCAGAAGTGAGTAAAACAGAGCTATTTGCTATTATTTACATATCAATTGGCCCCTGTATTGTGCTTGTAGAGAGAGTATTGCAGGGTGGATGAGTAATGTAGGAGGAGGCAGTACCCCACACTATCCGGCACTTCTACAGATTCTGGGCCTTACGCATTATTCCTTATAAACCCTGCAAGTCATTGTCATTGTTTGTGTGTGCAGGTGCGTTTGTGTGTGTGTGCGTGTGTGTGCGCTCCTGTTGTGGAAACTTAGCCACAACCGCTCTAGTGTAAAATATCCAAAAACTGTTAAAAACAATTAACAGGGTTGTGACAGTTCTACAGCATTGACATTAAAGAGCCCTAGATGATTGGGAGGACTATTCAAATTGGACAAACTGGTCTCCAGCTTTGTTAAAAATATATTAAATCTCCAACAGATAATCTTAGTTGATCTCATAATCCAATGGGAGTTGAAACAGAATCAAATACATGTACTTAACCTGTTGAATATACAATACTATTGGGTGGGATCTATTATCAAAATAAAGTTTGCTACTCTTTATTATAATCCTCTGGGATATGTTTTAATGACTCCAATAAAGTGAGTGGATGTTTTTTTATGTTTATGAGAAAGGATGCTGATGAGTCTGTGTTCCAATTCCAGCCTCAGAAAAAGAAACGTTTTTAATAGGGCATCATGCAAATGAACTAGATCACTCTTTGGGAGGGTCTTTGTTTCTTTTCTGAATTTTTTTTATTGCTATGTAAAATATAGTCTGGATCATAAATAGAGAGGACAGAAGACGACATATCATTTAATGAACAGTCAATATCTATGATCGATGATTTTTGCTTGAAACAGTTTAAGGGCAAATTTCCTGAACAGGACTGATTAGGTTTGACATAAGAAGGCATATATGTAAGTCATAGGCACTGTAGATGTATTACCAGGGTCAATCTTCAAATCTAAGAGTGGGGAGCTCCAACCATAGTGTGTCTGACAGCTGAAAGTCCTCTCAATTATTTGCTTTCACACATCCCTTTTCATTCTGTAACATGCTCAGCATGTGACTGTTCTATAATGGCAGTGTGTTTCTGGTTTTGACATTGCACCCCTTCTCTCCCACAAAAAAAAAATACCATACTGTACATAAAGAAACAACTTGCACATTCTGGTCACATTCTATAGAAATAAGCATATTATAGACCTACAGCATCTTTTGTTGTTGTTGCTGTTGTGTTATATTGTATCAATCTTTTTTGTTCATTCGTGTGTGCGTGCTGTAGGCCTATTAGATATTTGACACGTTTGAGCGTCAGCTTTACGTTTTAAAACTGCATTTCCCAGAAACCACTGCTGCAGTATATAAATTGCGAAAGGGGCGTTCCTTTAAAGAGCATGTGGAGGATGTAAAAAGAAGCGGATTGCAAGTACCACTGAGGACAAAATCATCTGTCAGAAATACGCCGCTTCTTCTTGCTGGAGTTTCGGTATTATGGAATTATTCGAGGGAAGGCTGGTGGAAATTCACGTTTGCTGACCCATTCAATATAGATTCTGTTTTCGCTGGCTTTTTCATTCTGGAAAGGTAAAGTTGATCTCAGTCCGTAGTTTTTAGCGAAGCATCATCTTTGTCATTGCATTTAACGATACGATAGCTATATCAAACATATTGGTCAAGGAAGTAGCCCACGCGCTTACCGACACTGGCTTTATTAGTATAGCATTTGCTGCATAGTTTGTAACACCGCTCAAGTCAAAATGGGCCTAAAATCTTTGTCCATAACCATAAATTCCTCTTGACTAACATGTATTGGGGACACCAGCACAATTTAATTTTTGTTACAAGGACACGTGAGAGATGCCAGGTCTTCGGACAATGTTGTCATCAAGCGCGCTTCCCGCTGCCGCACGACACTTGATCAATTTTAACATTCTAAGCCTGTCCATTTTTAGTCATTTGTCATAATAGCCTTGATAAAATCAAAGAATAAAAGCTTTACAACTAAACACTATTGACAATTTTTGATAGTAGACCTGGAATTGCAGTATTAGGTTGATTACTAGATTAGTTTGCTAACTAGGTCACTGCGGTCATATCAATGTATCTGTTTAGTAATAAGATGGTTATCATTGACTTTCCAGATATTTTTATGGATTCAATATCATTTTTGAATATAGGAGCAGAACATGTTACATGTAGTGCTTTCTCTCAGATGTATAGACATCTGACTCGTTTTATTCACAAAGAGCAGGTCTCAAGCCATGTTAAATAGGTTGTATGTCTTTAGGTCGTACTGTAGATCTTTTTCCATAAAGTGCACAGTAATTTGAATGTTAAACTAAGCATATATGCAAATACAGTTTAAATAGGTAGATAATAGTATCAGTTAGTTGTGCTTTGCATGGTTTGGAACAGGGCCCTTGTCTGTTGAGCATCAGAGGTGAGTTCTGAGGTATAGTTTCTCAGGAATTCAGTTGCTGTATCATCTCTTTTTCTCCAGTAAGGTCAAGAGCTCATTGTGTCTTGGTGTCCTATGTTATCTGCACTGCACTGTATTGAATGCTGTCATCTGTTGATACTTATAAATGTGTGTAATACAGTACACCATGCACACCCAACAAGGAGATCTGTGTTGTGGAAATGTTCCTGCATGTCACATAGTTCCAACAGCCAACGCTCTATTCTGATATCCTCACTATCAGAAAGAGCATTTCAGTCTACTTCAGTTGATCCAGTTAGCTGCCAAGCATATTCTAACTCTAACCCTGTTTATGAATTCAGTGCTAACAAATTAGAAATGTGTCATGTTATAATGTAATTGCTGAAGTGTAATGTTTGTGATATAAATATGAAATCGATATGTTATGATTTAGTCTTCCACCAGTCCACCACCAATTTGCTACATATGTGACTGAGATTTGTATTTGTTTACTGACAGTCAGCTACAGTATACAGGAAGGTTTTCAGTCAGGTTTCTGCATCTAATCTAAGTTAACTATTCAATATTCCACAGAAACACTCAAGCGTGAGGAATCATGTCAGACAAGATGTCCAGTTTCCTGCATCATGGGGATGTTTGTTCCCTTTATGCGGAAGGCTCCACCAGTGGATTTATCAGCACTTTAGGGTGAGTACTGTATGATTGATTCTGATAAAATAACCGTCTCTGAACTTTATTTAAACTCGCATATTACCACACACTTAACCCTGTTCTACAGATCCAGATTTAAAGTTCAGAATTCACTATACTGACTGTTGTATTGTGGAATTGAAAAGATTGAAAAGATGATCAAGTGTAATGCTGGATAGATTTAATCCCATTTTAATTCAAAAGTCTGGATAGTGTGTGTTCTCTTATATTTTATGATTTTTAAACCAGTTGCTCTTGCTATAGATGTTTAAACACCATCAATTATATCAAACTAGTTTGAACTGAGATGGAGTGTACAATGGAGACTCAAGAGTTATACTTGACATGGGGGCAGAAGTTTGCATCACCCTAATCTCAGAAATACATTTTGAGAAACTGTATTTTCGGTCAGTGGTCAGAAGGTATAGGTGACATGGAAGGGTCACTGAGAACCGCTTTGGACTGGTTAGCCAGACAGGGGAAAAGATGAGGAAACCAAAAACGTGATGTGTAGAGTGGAACGGATTTGGGGAAATACTGTGTGGCTGTATCTTAATACAGATTTTAGGATGAAGAGCAATTTTGTTTCTCATTCCAAGTAGTCACTTAGAGAGGAGGAAGTGGAGGTGCATCTTTTCGGGTTCCCTCCAGAGCTGTAGATTTACACAGATATTATTGTTCTCACACATTATCAGTGGATACACAGAGGCTGATAGGCCTGGACAACATACCTGAGTTTATAATCCCATTAGCAAGTGTTTGTGGCAGGCTGGCGTCAGAGCTGTGTCGCTTCTCTGTATCCCTTCTATTTAATGCTCCCGTCTTTTTCCTCTGGTGTTTACCTCTCTGACAAAGAAACTGAAAGCAGCATCTGTGTTGGTCTCTCCTTAGGTCTCCATGTTTGGCTTTGCAAACTGTACATCTTGATCATGCCTCTTCACCTCAGTGTATGACACTCAAAATCGCTTAATAACCATGGCTTTTCACAAATAGGTCACCACGGTAGTGGTAGTAAACGCATTCATGGCTTTGAAGACCGGCACCTTGACAGAACTCATTTGTCAAGTTGCCTGCCTGGCACTGTTGCGTCTAGTAATCATTTTTCCTCCTCCCTACACTGTTAAGAGGTACGCTAACAGTGTGTACGAGGGAGGGAAAGAGGGAGGGAGAGGAGGAGGGAAGGAGGGAGCTATATTTAGCAACAGCATTGAGGAGGTGCTACTGTTGTTTCTGTGCATGTGAACCCTGAGAGACAGCTGTATAATGAGCCACCTGGACTGCAGCTGGTTGAGAGAGGACTGGACACTAGGTCTAGGGCTGGCATGAGCAGCGGATAACCATGGCAATAATTGGTGACAAAAATTGGACGTGGAGAGGGATAGAAGGAGGTTTGGGATGGAAGAAAATAAGAAAATCATTCATTAAACGCTAGAAAGAGGAGGAACTGCAAGTGTTACAACAATGCTTTTCACATCCAAATATTGACTTAATCTTACGATAGGAGAAATAAATCTGTCACCTCAGACCTGTCTAAAAATACTAACAAGATGAATGACAATATGCACATGATTGTGGATGTAATCATTTCCACGGTAGTCATGATTGCCTCCTGGAATGGTCTACAGAATAAGAAGGCCCATAGCATGCTTTATCCTTTTCTCTGTTTAGGCTGCAAGCAGATTGGGGGAAGTGAAATTGTGTACTTTCTCTTTAAACAGATAATGTTACTGTAATTGGCTCTGCTTGTATCATATCCTGTGAACAGCATCTCTGTATCCTTCGAGTACCACACTGCATGAGCTAGCCTATAAAAAGAATCTGCTGACTTGCCTGACTCAATAAACCTACTGAGGTGCCAAGTTTGCCTAACCAACTATTTTTCTATTGCATTATTTAGCAAGGGATGTATAATTGTTGATGACTGTGTACTGTAAATATAATATATAACCCACAGTCTGTGTCCAGGTAGTAAATACAATGACTACAAAAATAGTAAGGCTGACGGATTTGCTCCGTTAACCAGAGGAACAGCTTCTGTAGCTGCTGCATGAAGCGACTGAATGTAGCCTAGCTACCACATGTGTATCAACTGACCTTCCACCTCAAAGGGCATATCTTTGACAGATGTTCCCAAACCAAATGTTTACTTATCATAATGCCAAACAAATACAGCGAGCACCATACAGTAATGCATTGTTTTGGTTTGGTCTTCCAGCACTATGAACATGGCATGATACACTGACTACAAGGTCGACGTGAAGCCAGTCAGATTTCATTTGAATCATGTCTTCCATATCATCCAAACCAGATGAGCCACTTAAAAAATACAGTTGCTCTTGCACATACTGTAGGGTACTTTAGGGCACTCCAAGTATTTGTTGATTTGAATCCACAGCTGTGTTTCTTTTAACAAGTCTATTTGTGTGGTGCTGGTGCATTTATCAGAGAGCAGATGTCTGGTTTTGATTCAATACATTGGATTTGCCATTGGAGACTGTTCTAGAGGTTTGACAACATGAAGAAAAACAGCAGTGTCAATTGAATCAAAACTCAAAATAAATGCACTAGGGACATTGCCAAAATCGTGGACAAACCAAAATCAACAGTTTGGTTCCACCACAAGAGAACAAAAAAGCCATGAACTCAGAACTCAGATGTTGAAAATATCTCAGTAACACTGTGTAACACAAGCAGGAGATGGGACAGCTGCACTGTAGTCCTGACTAGGCATCACCAGCAAAGTACCCAGCATCTGTTGTTGTTTAGTTAATGTGAAGTTGCAGACTTCAGTGATTGCATGGAAAGGATATGTGCGACCATATGTACGTAATCTTAAAAGGTCCAAAAACTACATTCTCTAAAATAGGGGAACTGTACCATCATTTTAAAATAAATGTATCTGATGTGTAAAAATGCCTTCAAAATGAAGCTGAATCTTCACTTTAACCTCATTACACGTTCTACTTAAGTGAACTTTCTACTTTTGTTCACTGAACAAAAAGATTACTTTTCGTCTCACTGTATATACACACGTTTCAGGCAGGAATGTAGAGGAAATCTGGGCAGACACTGTTCTTGCTCCATTTAATCCTGGCCTCAGCCTTAGTCCATGACTTTGCACCAGGCAGAGGAGATGAAACGGAGATCAGCCACTGTTTAGACTGCATGTTTTTAGACCTGTAGTACTGTTGGCGGAAAGACTGCTCTTGTAGAGATTTGTGATCAATCTTCTGCCAATTAGAACTCCAGAATATAGTCAGTATGTGATGAATGGTACCCATTGTAGATTTTACTCTAGCCTATACATTACAGGCATAAATGATTACGTCCCACTTACGAAGTATTGTAAAATATACCTTATATAAAATGTACGTTTTCTTTTTGACGGAAGCATGTTATTACAATTACAAGAAAAGGGTTATCCTTTCATCAGGGTCATCTTCTGTCTTTTTAAAGATAGTTTTCAACTTAGATTTCTTTGATTTTTGCTACATCCATTTCCCCTTCTATCGTGACACGTTCTGACACCACTGTGCCACAGTGGACTATTTAAATGGACTATTTGGCAATCATTCAACATTTACATGAATTGAAATCCAATTTCATTAGCAAGGACCGGGGCACCTGTCATGATATCAGTGATGACGGATGAACTGTAGCAAAATTACCTTATTTTACAGATTAAAATGATCTACTAGACATAAGCAGTAGTACAAAATGATGACACTCACATTCAGATTTCTAAACTGTCATCACTTGTGAGAAGGCCTGGCCTGTGATGTCATATTTATTTCACAATGTCTAAAATGATAGTTTTATTCAGTAGAGATTTACAGTAATCTCTATTTTTGTTCCCAGGCTTGTGGATGACCGCTGTGTGGTACAACCAGACACAGGGGACCTTAACAACCCGCCCAAGAAGTTCAGAGGTAAGGAAGGAATCTGGGACAAGTCACCAATCACTATAGTCCCAGCAACCACTCTGTCTCACTAGAGATGAGATGAGAACTGCATTCAGAGCTGTGAAATAGCTTTAGATTTCTGCATTAAATGCCATAACAGTGTACAAAAAGTTAGGTTATAAGACCCACAGAGGTGATGTTTGGTGCTTGTGATGTCACTGTTCTTTGTCTAATGCACCCTTTGTTGCACACGTTTGCCAGAGTCACAGTCTTTCAAATGTCCCAGTGCTCTGTGAGGTCACTGTTCTTCTAGAGGTCACAATGCTCAGTGATATCAAAATCCTCATAGGTGTCCCAGTGATATGTGATTTCAAAGGCCTTTGAGATGTAACTTTCTTCTGTGACATCATATTCACACTATCAAGTAGATTTCATAATGAAGCCATTTTGGAATGTCACTAGGTTATCATGAGGGTTATTTATTTAATTTCACCTTGTTTTTCTGAAGTGCCAGGACACAGTGCCTTACATCACTACTTGTGTTCTGTTGAGAAGACTCTAGACTAGCTGGGGTAGAAAGATTCTGTTCAGCACTTTTAGATATTGATCAATTGCATTTTATGCTCCATTCCTTTGAACCCAAAATGGGAATTCACACAATTCATCTTTAATCATCAAGTCCCTAAATATAAATGTTTCGTTATTACGCCATATATTTTGAAAAGGTAATATGTTCAAATATGGCCCTTCAGACTGTGAAACATGTGTGAAGCCTACTGATGGCAGACTGCCATGTTTCTTTAGCCAATGAAGCTGACATGTAGAACTATGCTGTCTATTTCCTGCCAGTATAAGCAGTTGGGATTACACCAGGTTTTCTCCATGAGCTAAGTTAGGGAAAACGGAACAGGTTAGTGAGTCAAATTGTCTGTCTAATGCTACTACACAAAATCTAAAAGTCCAGTTAGGCCACCTGAACAACAAGGATTACTAGCATGACCATTGCCAATATCCACCCTACAGTGAATTGAATGTCTATACCATATCCCCAGCCAGCTCCTGTCTTTCTTTTTTCAGTGTGGTTTTGTTATAGGAATATGCTTCTCAAGGATTGACATCAGACAGAGGCTCTTATGGTTGAGGTGTTTTAGGCCAGTAGTCTTTGAACCCCACTCTCACTGAACCAGCCTTAGATGGTATTTTAAGACACTTCTTAATTCACAATCAACATGCTTCATGCAATGTCGTTTAGATGGGGTAATTTAAGATGTTAATTCTATGTGTTTTTCAGTCATTTGACACCAATTTGTCTTGGCAATTACCATCATTAAAGGACTAGACTTGTTTTTCTGTGAGGGTTAACCAGTGGTCAGTGAAGAACCGCCACTGGGTCAGTGTGGTTGCCACAGTAACAGTATACCGATTTTCTGATGTAGAGTCTAACCAAGACTAGCCTACATGGTGACGTTTGTCTCTCAATAATGCTCTTTTTAGCTCTAAGATTTAGTAAACAATGCTGTTTGAGAATACTGCAATACAAATACAAAAGATATTCAGCATAACATTGTTCGATTGGATGGATTCGTTGTCAGTGGGTTTGTTTGATTCGATTATGTTACACTAGGCCTATATCATTAAAATGTTGACTTAACTACCTTGTCACAACTTTGTGGTAACCCTATAGTTCCAAAACACCAACAACACAAAACTGAACTTATTATCTTATCTTATTCGATACCACAGGACAATATGTGGTGTATGTTTATGGTGGATTTTCCTGCTTTCTGGTACATCAAGGTTAGTGTGAACTTGGCACCAGTTTGCAAAGCACTCAGGGAGTGTGTGTCAGAGGCTAACTGATGGGATCCAGGAGGTGCTGGAAGCTGGGCTGTTGTCATGGAGATCTCTCTAAATTGGTACTTGGCAGGCCTCCAGAGCAAGCTTTTGTAAATTAATTCTTGAAGCAATTGCCAATGTGGGTTTCATTGACTCATTCATCGGGTTTGAAGGTTGTGGAAATTAAATTGTCAAGGTGTTTCTGTCCAAATTTGACTTTATTTGATCTTGCAGGACAATCATCAGAAAGTACCACCCATGGTCATTGTTATCATTTAACATTCACTCTGTCAGAGAACATGTATGTTGAATACTGACGACACACAGTCTTCTTACCTCTCATTAGAGTAACCCTGATCTGTCGATCTCTATCTGAGGACAAGTCAATAGCCTGAAGAAAATGGTATAATTGATTCCCAGTCCACTCTGAGACCTCAGGCTTGTCAATAGTCATTCCTGACTGTTTTAGTCTTGTTGACGGCCGAGCCTTGTCTGTCATGAGTGTCTAGTTTGAACACCTGTCGTGTTAGTGTCAGTGACTTTTGGTCCAGTGGCATAATTGTATGTTTTGGGTCACAGGAAAGCAAATTTCTACAGCCCTTCCACCCAGACCACCCTCTTATATTTGGAAATATTGACACAATAGTAGAAGAAATAAAAATAATTAAAGAATGTGCTGTAATATGTTGCAAAACAAGAACAAAAACAAGGTCTCCTGTCGACAAAAAGGGTCCCTTGAATTGGTTTTCTTGCTTCTAGACTGCATGTTGCAGGACTAAACAACTTTTCCAGACACGCTTTCGTTATGTTCTCTCCTATTTCACTTTCCTAGGAACAGGGTACTTGGTCTTTGCCTAGTAAAAACTCACTGCAGGGAATTGAAGGATGACTGCCCACTTGCTTTCAACAGTTGGTACAGCGGATTCAATAATAACAGGGGAACAGATGCATAGTAGGGTTGTTCCTCTACCTTTATCTCCTGTAACGTAAGCAGGCTTAACATCCGTTAGATATTTAGGGCTGTGCTTGCTCTCAAAGAAACACACTGAGCCTGGCCGGAGTGTAATCAATACTAGACTGACTTGCTGAGAGAAAGAGGATTCTGCTATTTTGTTTTGTTTTTACAGTGTTATATTTATGTTTTAATATACCACTGTGACAGTTTGATGATACAATTCTGTTGGTTTTCTGTAGAAAAAAAAGCATTCCAGTTTGAAGGAGTAGAAGAAAAAGGGGATTATCCTATCTGTAACTGACCTAAGCAAATTCAATGCAAAACCGCATTCTGTGCTATAGCGTCATCAGCTATACTTTCATCAGCGGTGTTTTACATTCCTTGGACAACTACATAATATGTGGAAACTGTTCATGGCTGTCAAGCCAGAGGAATTTTGGAGCTCTGAGTTTAAAGAAGCTTAGATTAAATATAGCTTCCAACAAAAAGTGCACTCTTTTGTTGAGTAACCAAAGACACACTGCAGACCATAGTAAATAATGAGTTCTAATCATTCATTTTGTGGTCCATCAGTTCCAAAGCCATGTCTTCAACATGACCCCAGGCTCTCTGGAGACCTCAGCATCCCCCCAGGCCTTATGAATATGAGGAGGGTTTTCTTGAACCAGCCAAGCCCACCTGCCTTCTCTCCAGGCAGCCAAGGCCCTGCAGCAGCCTGCTTGAGACTCACCACTACAGCGCTTCATCCCTGCCTGAGCAGAGGGAACGTCTACCGAGTCTAAATCCTAAGACGCCTGACAAGTATTAATAGCCTGTTTAAGCTGTTTAAAAGGCCTGATTTCCAAGGAGCTTGAACACATTTGAAACCTTTGCTTCGTCCTGTCTGATCTGCTGTGGAACAGGAATGGCTTTGGTGTAATGCTTGTCACAAAGGTGTGTTGGCTTGAGGAGATGTTGGCTTGTAGAGACAGGGAGAGATCATGTAGGCCAGACTATTGCAAGGTTTCCCGCAGCACTTTTCAGTTGAGGCGGCCGCCTAAGCAACACACGCCTGCCGCCTTAACTACGTTGTTGTCGTTGTCGTAAAAACAATAAAATAATTTAATAGCGATATCCAACGTTTTACTCTGTCCTGTTTTTTCCCCTCCATTCCAAACCATGACCAACGCCAGTCTCCCTTCTCTGCAGAACGCATTAGTCCCCCCCCCCCCCGCATTAGTCTACCGCACAAACTACCCCCCCCGGTCTGAGGGCAAACCCCACCCTACCACCTTAACGAACACATTTTCTGCGGGAAACCCTGTATTGCATTCACAGACACTTCTCAGAGATCCTTTAGAATGTTGTCAGCCCTTGTCCTCTTGTCCTATTCTCCTTCACCCCATTTCTCTTTCCTCTTCACTCCAGAAACCCACTTTCTTTCCCTTCACTCTTTTTTTCATCCTGGCCTCCCACTGCCCCATTTTTCTCCTCCAGTCTTCACCCCCCCCCCCCCTCTCCTGTACTCTGTCTGTCTCTCAAGACAGCTCAGCCCTGGACGCTGTGGCATTGACCGACTTTTCCACAGCGCTCCCCAGGATGGTTATTTTTAACTCTGTCACAGATAATCAGGTCCCCCTCTGGTAGCTCTCAGATGGCCTTGGAGCCTGTGGCGGAGGACTACGTTCTCCATCATGTTCGTGTCACGGACCTGATTTATCATTGTCATGCCGTTCCCTGCAGTGTGTGGTGCGGACCTCAATCGTTCTAGATCAATACATTAACCTACTGGAGAATCTTGAGGGTTCGTCACCATCCCAGCTCTGTTGTGTGTTGGCTGTGGCCTGAGCTGTAAATTGTGCCATCTCTGATCGCATTGCCAAACCTGTCATCATTCCTTACACTTATAATCGACCCAGTGATTCATTCATCATTCCCCAAGGTTGTCTCCTATAGGGAGTGTGCCGTATGCCTGAACCACAGGCTGATGGACAAGTGAAGAACACAAGCCAGGAGCAGGGAGGGGACTGGCTCAGACAGATGAGGAACACTGTTACTAGTGATACATCATTGGGTTCCAATCCATGTCCTGTTTTTGTTTCCGTTCCCTCTCCAGACTGCCTGTTCAAGCTGTGCCCCATGAACAGGTACTCTGCACAGAAACAGTTCTGGAAGGCAGCGAAGCCCGGAGGGAACAGCACCACTGACACGGTCCTCCTCAACAAGCTCCACGTGAGTCTCCTCACACCTCCAGCCTCACCCCCTGCATCTGTCCTGCCAAGCACACCCAGACGCTAGTAAAGCCTTCTGCATTGATCCAAGGACACCAGGGCACCAGTGCACATTCTGTCCCTTTAAACCGTCCTCCCTGAAATCAATGATGTGGGGATTTTAGACACTTGCAATGTCTGACTGTACTTGTCTTGAAAAGAAAAGAAAAAAACGTGTTTGACATTTGTACCTCCTGTCTGTGTTTCAGCATGCTGCTGATCTGGAGAAGAAGCAGAATGAATCCGAGAATCGAAAGCTGCTAGGAACTGTTATCCAGTATGGAAATGTCATTCAGGTATGACAGGGGGGAGGCCCTGGTCATTAGCTGTCCAGGGGATGTATGAGTGTGACTGGCACACTGAGGCACTCATAATGCTGTGCATAATGCTGGATCTGAACAGCAACAAACCTGGGATTAACATTGACGACGGATACAGTATGGACTCTACTGTGTGAGTTGGTGTCAGGTGGTAAACTTCAATGCGAGTTCACATGGTGCCACAAAAGGTTGAGGCTGGAGGGTTGTGAAGGCTTGCGGGTGGAAAGGGGATTTAGGGCACCCGGGCTGTCATGCTGTGCCACTCTCCCAGTGGTGGATGATCAAGGCTGTCAGGATGTGGGTAGAGCACCTGGAAGTAGAGCACACTGAAAACACAGTGACACCATTCATATATTTAGAAACGTCCTCTAAAAAATGTAATTTGTTACTTCTTCAAGTCCCTGCTCTCTCCCCCAAAACCAGCTTTATGTCGTTGTTAAGAAATGAACCGTGCAGTGGGTAATTTAGACACAAAAATCTGTGTGATTCCTCTGGGCAAAATCTTTAGCAGTGAAGGTCATGAGAACCATATCTGAACCAAGTATTCAAAAATTCCTGTGTGTGTGCGTGTGGGGGGGAGAAGTATTTCTGCCCTTACACTTGATGTCTCATTCCTTTGGGATATCAAAACATGTGGACTGTGCCAGTCTTTGACTTCTATTCACCTCAGTCTGTTCATTCAGATGTGTTATTCTATTGACACAACAAACACACAGATTGTGTCTTCCAAGTGTTAAAACACATCTTAAACATAACTTTAATTTGTTATAGTCTATATGAAATCCTCCAGTCTTGTGAACAACATGTCTGTAAACCAGGTGGTACCTTTATAGGTAAATGACTTATCTCTTCATGTTCCAGCTGCTGCACCTGAAAAGTAACAAGTACCTGACGGTGAACAAGCGTCTGCCTGCCCTGCTGGAGAAGAACGCCATGAGGGTGACTCTGGACTCCGCCGGCAACGAGGGCTCCTGGTTCTACATCCACCCCTTCTACAAGCTGCGTTCCCTGGGAGACAGTGTAAGTGTCCACTAGGCTTGGGAACCGAAACTCCCTTCCAAATTAGAAACCGATAAGAAAGTTCCCGGTTCCGAGTATCCCCCCCCTAATTTAATTTTAGTTCTGCTTATCGGTTCTTACTCCACATATCTGCAACGACATGTGTGGACGTGTATCTGCCAGGATCTATTGTAGGTGACTACGTCATACATCAACACACAACAGCCATTTGTTTAGACACAAGCTGGCATGCTTTACGTACTGTCACAACAACAGTGTGAAAAAATAGACAGTGAAAAGTGGGCTTTCAATGTAACTCGGAAACAAAAATAATTGCTACACCAACTTGACACATCGAGCCGATTCTTAACTGACAAGACAGCTGACATTAATTATTACAGTAGTTGTTTTGGTCAGTGGAAGTCTGGTTGTGTAGCTGCCAAGCTAAGATTAGGATGTCCTAGCATTCTGATGAATTCAGATTTGTAAAATCACCTCAGCCCAAATTACGGTATCAAAAGCAAGTTCATACACCTTTATTTTTACATGGTGTTACTCTCTTGACTTACATCTGTTCACTCATTTCTAACAAGCGAGTCAGCTATTTATTCAATGCAGAACTTCCCAACTGCCTTGGAGAATTGTTTTACTGTTGGCTACTTCAGTGTGGCCAAGAAGAATGTCATAGCTACAGAGATTGGGTATCGTTTGAATTTGATCAATTCTGAATGCAAAGTGAATTACTGGTTAATTTCTAATCAGGGGGCATTTTGAGGCGGACTGCGGGAGCGGGGAGTTTAAACAAGGCCACATGCAAATGAACATGCTGATGCTGCACTATTGTATTGGCCATAGAGCTGAACATATGCTTCATATCTAGACAGCTGGTCTAGGAAGTGTTAAACATGAGCTTTATAGGTGTGTTAAAGTCTATGTATATGTCCTACTGACATGTTAGTGCATCTCAGGCTTGATCTATTCGAAAGGAAACGTCAACCACTAACAACTGAGACAAACCACAAACATGGAAAAGTGCTTTCAAACGTGATCCGTGGTCCCAGCTGCCATTCCTTGGTGCTGGAGGAGCCCAGCTCTCTAAGCAGAGCTGAACTGTATTCATCTTTTGCATATCCTCTGTTGTTGACGTTTTCGTTTTGCTTTTTGGTATGGTTCGGTTACAGGCAGGTGTTGTGCACTGCATTGAATGCACTAGAGTTTGCATATTGCTTCCATTGCCGCTTGGGCATTCTGAATGTTCAGAACGAAGATATTTTTTGTTGCCTAAACATTTTTCCTCCTTTTTTCACCTTTTGGGGATTGAAACAAGGAATCGATTAGAACCGGAACTGATAAGCAGAACCGTTATCGGAATCGATTAAATTAAAACGATACCCAACCCTACTGTCCATCCTAGCTGTGGTGGAGGTCAGAGGTCAATGGTCTCGAACCCCCGACATCATGCTGTGCTTTTCACACTTGCAACATGGGTATATAGGCATATCGCAAAATTAAGGAGCTGATCATGATAGATACATTCTACACGGTGTCCTGTATTTGTATCATGTTATATTGTGTTGGTCTAACATTGTGTGACTACTAAGGTCAAATCCCTTTTGCTCTCAGACATCGAGGGAGGAAATGTGATTAGGAGAAGAACAGATAGAGATCTCAGTGAGTTCATTTAAAGCTCCTGGCTTCAATGATCTCTGCAAAGACCATTAACTAAGGGATCTCAGGGATAGGACACTAAGCCTTTTGGACTAAAATAGAATCAGTTGGGAGTTGCATATATCTGGCATGTCAAGCAAGTCATTGCTAAAAAATACAATTAAAATATAGCACAACAGCCCTGGAGAAGTGATACTTTTTTAATCAAAAAGCTTTATTGGGGATTGTAACTGATCCATCTCAAGTTAGAAATGGGCAATGTCTAAAATGCTCCCTATTGCTTGAAGGCTGTTATAGTAGCTGACAAATACACCACGTTCTATGATTCCATCACAACATGTATGACACATAATAAATGCCCAGAACTGCCGGTATTCATTTGGAGAACTGACGTAGGAAAATGACTTCATGCTTTGCATGGACCCTCAATGTTGTTAACAGGAACTCTGTGTTTATTGTGGAGCTGCAACTTCCACCTTGTTATCCTGCCACAGCTGTTCTCTTAAGCTAATGTTGGGACTAGTGCCAAAGGTTGAGGTGATGTTTTGAATAGTTTATCTTGAAGGGCACTTTACCTCTGCTGCAGACTGTACTGACGCATCACTTCCTGTCCAGGACTGTGTAACCGCTCCCCTGGGTCCAGTGTGACTGTTAGATATCACCCTCCGGATGACACTAATGGAAAGTATGTGTTTGTGGGTTTCTTTAGGTGGTGATAGGGGACAAAGTGGTCCTTAACCCTGTGAATGCTGGACAGCCCCTGCATGCTAGCAGCCACCAGCTGGTTGACAACCCAGGATGCAATGAGGTACATGAACGGTGGATTTTCAGGAGCCTGCTTGTCGATTTGCATGTGTAGCAGAAGGCATCTCCGTTTTTTAACACCTGCATCTTTCACTTCCTTTGTTAACCGTTACCATTCCTTTCTTAAGGTTCACCTTTGGTTCACTTACTTGAATACACTTACACTGTACATTATTACCATTGTGCCTCACATTCAATATCCTTGTTCTCATGGTGATAAAATGAAATTGCCACATTTAATTGGCTGTGACCTTGCTCATAATCTAATGTACTGGGAGTTTATTTACTTTGGCTTAATGCTCAGCATGAATAAAAAAATATTACTCTAAACTTTTCATCTCTTGAGATGCACAGACATTATCACTTGAAGTAAATCCCTAATCTACCAGACTAGAAACGTAGTTAAGAGTCCCTGTGTCTACGTATCACCCATCCTCCTCCTCTCTCTCTCCAGGTGAACTCTGTAAACTGCAACACCAGCTGGAAGGTTGTTCTGTTCATGAAATGGAGTGACAACAAGGAGACCATCCTGAAAGGGGTAGGCGCTCTTCGGAGAAGGAGGACTTCCATGGAAGAACGCAGCATGTTCCATGGATGGATGTGGATAGCAGTGTCTTTTTCTTTGCGTTCAGGGTGACGTGGTGAGGTTGTTCCACGCTGAGCAGGAGAAGTTCCTCACGTGTGACGACCACAGGAAGAAACAGTACGTCTTCCTCAGGACCACCGGCCGCCAGTCTGCCACCTCCGCCACCAGCAGCAAAGCACTGTGGGAAATTGAGGTCAGCAAAGGAGTTGGAAAGCAGAAGCTGTCTCCATATGTGTTTTACTTGTATGGTTAGTCCAGATAAGGAGAAGCGTTCTCTATGGCTCTGCTACTGTAGGTGGTGCACCATGACCCTTGTCGAGGAGGCGCTGGTTACTGGAACAGCCTGTTCAGGTTCAAACACCTGGCCACAGGATCGTACCTGGCTGCTGAGGTGAGTGAGGTGTGTGTGCCTCCCGTGGGTGGACCTCTCCCTTCTCTGCTCCATCTGCATCCATATCCCAGGAGCACCCAATCACAACATAGCTGTTCTGCTGGTGGCCAATAGGAAGGCCTCCTCCTCACAGTGCGTCCCTAACAGCGAAGAAGCCCCCTTTAACATGTGTGTCTGCCAACAGGTGAATCCAGACTATGAAGAGGAGAGCAGAGAGCAGCGGTCCTCAGTAAGTCAGCCTCCCCCTCTCCCCCCCTCCCCCCCTCCCCCCTCCCCCCTCCCCCCCTCTCCCCCCTCTCCCCCCTCCCCCCTCTACCCTGCTGTTTTAGTGGGGTACATACAGTTAGCAGTGTCTGTTGCTAACCTTTGGCTGAACTTCTAAACTCTGGTGGATCTTGTCTCCCTGTCTAGGTGGTGGACTTTGTTCCCTTTAACTTCCAGGTACTGTCTCTGTGTACTCTGTGTGTATTTGTCCTTCATCATCTCCAGTGTTCATTGTTTGATGGATAACGGATATTTTGAGGGGATCTGAGCTTGGAGAAAAAGAAAACTGCCTTTGTTTTCTTCCTCTGCTTGTAAACAAATGGTAGTTAGAAACAACATTTAAATGTCACCACTGGGTGTCATCATTTCATCTTTATAGTGCATGTGATACTGAATTTCACCTACAGATGCCAGTGTCGTTCTATTTATTGCTGGTCGAGCTATGTACTTCACTTTTCTGAGTGGAATATACTATAGGGTGTTCTATTTGCATTCTTTTATGCAACAGTGTTTTGAGCATTACACAGCTGACTTAGGTGAACTCAGTGACCATATAGTTACTTGTCACATCAAGTCAAAAGTTACAGTCCTGTTGTGCGGTCGATCAATGTGTACGATTACATCAGCGGAAATAGGCACACTGTATGTACTATGCAATACATACAAGTCACACTGTGCCAATCAGGGCCGTCAAATGCACCAATTGATTTTTCCCCCATTCACTGTGTCTTTTCTCTCCCCAGCTGGACTCAGAACACGAGGCTCTGCGAGGGCGTCTGCGGACCCCACAGGAGAGGGTCATGTACACACTGGTCTCTGTCCCCGACGGCATGGACATCTCCTCCATCTTTGAGCTGGACCCTACCACCCTGAGAGGGGGGGACGCCCTAGTGCCCAGGTACAGTACACAGCCAGACAGCCTTTCCTCTCTCCAAATGGGGATTTCTTCTCCCTGCTGGATCTGGCCTGTGTTTTTCTAAGGGCACCCGCATATGAGTCAGGGTTTCCTCTCAGTAGTTAATGGTCCTATACCCGATCCCCGTCATGTCATAATGTGGACCTGGGTCAGGCTGGCTCAGGGGAAGCTGTGGGAGCTTCTGTCCTGCTGACTGTCTGCAGGGAAAACGTGTTGCTGATGGGCAGCTGCGAAATGACAAGCTGCTGTTCACTGATGAGATCACCCTTGACACCTTCCATTGATTTCCTGTCTGGTAATGAAATGGCCCTCTGTTGGCATGCCAGGGGACCAGCTAGAGGTTGTCAGGCAGAGAGAGTCAAGGCCCCAGGGAGTCTGTTTCCATGGAGGGTTAGCAGAGACAAATCTGCATTTGATGCGTTTTTTTTTTTGTTGTCGTTTTTTTTCTTAGTCAGATAAGATCATAATCTCACTGAGTCAATCGGAAGAAAACTCTTTCAGCACTTGAGTGGGTGTAGTTTACCACTTCAAACACCTGTTGTGTATGCGATCTGACGACAGCAATCTGATGGTGTTACGGTTGAACCAAGAAACCATGGAGACCATGGTGTATTTTTGCTGGATGGGTTGCAATAGAGATGAGATGTTGCATGAGGGCCTGCCCCCACGCCTCATCATCCCCTGCCAGTCATTCTGGGGGATTCAAGGGGACAATTCTGAGCTGTGGCTACGATTTTGTCAGGAAACAATGTAATCTGTATGAGTATTCTACTGTACAACAATAACTGCAAATAACAATATTTTAGGGTTTCCCGCAGAAAATGTGTGTGTGTGTGTGGGGGGGGGGGGCGGGGGGCAACTTTATTGACGATACAATACTGTCTCGTGTACCTTATTGCTTCAATACACCCTATTATTTAATAATATGGCTATGGTGTACATTTGTAAAGTTGTCAACTTTACAATTATTCTTAGGTATAAATGTAGGGTGGGATGGTAAGGACATGTCCCCACCAATGTTAGGAAACATGTAATTGTCCCCACCAATAATTACGAATCTAAACATATTTTTTTCATTCTTTTAACATTTTCTGTTCCACAATTGGTTAGCCTAATGAAGGGAGATTGCCGTTTTGGAATGGAAGGGAGAAAACAGGACAGAGTAACACGGCTGATATCACTATTAATTAAATATTTAATATATATTAAATATAAAAAAATAAAACATATTTTTTCTTTACAACGTAGTTAAGGCGGCAGGCGTGTGTTGCTTAGGTGGCCGCCTTTACTGTAAAGTGCTGCGGGAAACCCTGTATTTAAACGTTTTGATATTAGGGACCAGCTAGGCTTGACCCTTTTTCTCAAGGCCAAGTATAGAAAAACAGGCTTTCGTTTTGAAGTGACCATGGCTAACGACTGGGTTCTCATTTCAGTCTGTACTAGTACACTTCATCTCTTTTTATTGTTAGCAACAAAAAAAGTTGTTTCAGAGTGTGCTACATGGAAATAATGTTTTTTATAAGTCAGTTATCTTGATTGTTTGATCTAGAACTTCCTAGTGTGTATAAAGGTGAATGTGCCATGTGAGAAAAGCTCTCATGCCAGTCTAAATGTAGCTGTCACGCCTGTTCGTATTTGATCTCATCTGCTCAGTTTTTCTCATGTCATCCCCGCTTGGTGGTGGAGAGGGAATGTTGTTTAATAATTACAGGGCTGCGATTGTCTCTGACACCACCATCAGATAAGACCTCACTGTAGTACACTGTAACCTGTATTGAGTCACGTCCTCAGGTGCGTGCCTGCTCTTGCTGAGAGCCCAACGCGCTTCCACTCTCCCCCCCCCCCCACACACACACACACACCCCTAACCACTCACACCTGAAATAACCTTTGGTTCCCGGTACACTGACAGGCTCGAGGTGTCAGAGTAATCAGTGCTTCTGGTGAGCGTTGAGAATCCAAAGCTAAGCTTGTTATACCCAGTGGATGATTATGTAACCCTGCCAATAATACAGCCTGTCCAGTGTCTATGCCATCTACTACAGAAGATGTAAACACACGCACACGCTCGTGGTTAGAGAGTCACTTTAGTTGGCGGAGGGAGGGCTTTGATCGGGCCCATCTGTGCTCCTCCGTAATGGCAGCAAGGGTACTTGACTGGAAAACAAGACGTGTGTGAATGTGCAGGGCCAGGTGTCTTGTTCCTGGCCCAGATGCAGGTCATGTTTCCAAGCCTCTTGTAAAACATCACCGTTTTTTGCTTGTCACACAAGAATCCGGTCACGTGGCTCGACAATAAGAGTGTGTTGAGAGGTGAATACCGAGGCCTTCCCTGTTCACGCTAAAACACCACTGCCACATGTGAACAACAGTATGAACACAAGCCAGACTTGCCATTCAAGTTAGTGTGAAGTTGTTGTGACGCTCCCCTGAGGGTCTTTCTCCTGTGTTCTCTCAGGAGCTCCTTTGTGAGGCTCAGACACCTGTGCACCAACACATGGGTCCACAGCACCAACAACCCCATCGACAAGGAGGAGGAGAAGCCCGTTATGTTACGGGTGAGTGGCTGAGCAGGACTTCCTCCTGCCGTTGTTTACATGCAGGCACACACAAACAGTCTCATCTACCGTAAGCATGTGAACTATCATGTGAATGGGGAACTTGATTTATTGAAGAATGTTTCCTTTTCTTTTTAGATTGGCACATCAGCAGTTAAGGAAGATAAAGAGGCTTTTGCCATTGTGCCAGTCCCCCCGGCTGAAGTCCGAGATTTAGACTTTGCCAACGATGCTAGTAAAGTCTTGGCATCTATAGCTGGCAAGCTGGAGAAGGGCACTATCACCCAGAACGAGAGGAGGTATGAATGAAAGAAAGAAAGAAAGGCAGCTGTTGGCCTCACGTACTGTACTGTAACATCCACATGCCTTTTACTGTAGGCGAACCGTTTTTTTTGCAGTAGAAAATAGGAAAAGATCTCCAAACGTTTTTAAGTAGATATGTTTGGGAGTTCTTCCTGACTGTCTTCCAGGTATCTTGGTAGAGCTAGGCTAACATCCCTGTGTCCTCCAGGTATCTTGGTAGAGCTAGGCTAACATCCCTGTGTCCTCCAGGTATCTTGGTAGAGCTAGGCTAACGGCCCTGTGTCCTCCAGGTATCTTGGTAGAGCTAGGCTAACGGCCCTGTGTCCTCCAGGTATCTTGGTAGAGCTAGGCTAACGGCCCTATGTCTTCCAGGTATCTTGGTAGAGCTAGGCTAACATCCCTGTGTCCTCCAGGTATCTTGGTAGAGCTAGGCTAACATCCCTGTGTCCTCCAGGTATCTTGGTAGAGCTAGGCTAACATCCCTGTGTCCTCCAGGTATCTTGGTAGAGCTAGGCTAACATCCCTGTGTCCTCCAGGTATCTTGGTAGAGCTAGGCTAACATCCCTGTGTCCTCCAGGTATCTTGGTAGAGCTAGGCTAACGGCCCTGTGTCTTCCAGGTATCTCGGTAGAGCTAGGCTAACGGCCCTGTGTCCTCCAGGTATCTTGGTAGAGCTAGGCTAACATCCCTGTGTCCTCCAGGTATCTTGGTAGAGCTAGGCTAACGGCCCTGTGTCCTCCAGGTTCGTGACCAAGCTGCTGGAGGACCTGGTCTTCTTCGTGGTGGACATCCCCAACAGTGGCCAGGATGTTCTGGAAATCATGGTGAACAAGCCCAACAGGGAGAGACAGAAACTGATGAGGGAGCAAAACATCCTGAAACAGGTACAGCCGGCCTCACACACAGACGGAGCTCAACACACCCTACAGGCCTTGGAGACTGTTGGACTATCATGCACATATACATAGTACTGTATACCATCTGGTTCAATTCCAACTGTCCCCTGCAGATCTTCAAACTGCTGCAGGCTCCCTTCACAGACAGTGGGGACGGTCCTATGCTGCGTCTGGAGGAGCTGGGCGACCAGCGCCACGCCCCCTTCAGGCACATCTGCCGGCTGTGCTACCGGGTGCTGCGACACTCCCAGCAGGACTACAGGAAGAACCAGGTACCCGGCTCTTCTCCAGGTTTCACCACTGGACCTTCTGGTCCTGAGAGCTCGTATTGAGCCGTAGCTCTCCGCTCTCTCCTGCAGGAGTACATAGCCAAGCAGTTTCGCTTCATGCAGAAGCAGATAGGCTACGACGTGCTGGCTGAGGACACCATCACAGCCCTGCTCCACAACAACCGCAAGCTGCTGGAGAAACACATCACCGCTGCCGAGATCGACACCTTTGTCAGTCTGGTCAGGAAGAACCGAGAGCCCAGGTGAGCCTTCGAGGAGGTGGAGATTGGTTCGCAGCCTGGCACCAAAGACTGGCACAGTGACAAAGTCATTTGTGGGCAGTTTGGGTACCGATTTGTTTGTGTAAACAGAAGCCAGGGAATGTTTGCAGATGTAGATTTATTCAGATATATGTGTGGGAGTATCAGTGGAGGTGTTTGTGTAGGACTGGCTCTAGAGGGAATAGTGTGAGCTGGTATTGAACTTCTACCTTGTCTAGTGTTGTTGATGATATGGAAGCCATGCTGACCCAGAGACCTGAATAAAGAAGGCCTTTACAGGTTGATGGCGTTTCAGACCTGGCATGGGAATATACCTGGGCCTTGATCCACCAGTTTCCAGTAGGACACAGTACAGGCCTCAGGCACAAGCAGGCCACAAGCAGCGATGCAGTAATTGAGGAGACCCTCATTTGGTCATTCACTACTCACAGTTTGCTCAGCATGTGACTCATAAAGATTGCCCTGTTTTCCCCATCCCATGTGCCCAGGTTTCTGGACTACCTGTCAGACCTGTGTGTGTCCATGAACAAGTCCATACCTGTGACTCAAGAACTCATCTGTAATGCAGTTCTGGACCCCAGCAACGCCGACATCCTCATTGAGACCAAGTTAGCCCTGATAAAATGACTACCCTTTAGTCTGATTTGCTCTTTGTTTTTCTATTTTTTTTAAAGTTACTAAATATTCAACTATTTCAGTACTGTAATTTTCGGTGTGGATTGTTTTCTATTTGTGTACCCCCAGGCTTGTCTTATCAAGGTTTGAGATTGAGGCAGTGACTTTGGGGGAGGCCCCGGTGGAGGCCGAGGAGGACGAGGAGGAGGTGTGGCTCTTCTGGAAGGACAACCTCAAGGAGATCCGCAGCAAGAGTGTCAGGGAGCTGGCCCAGGACGCCAAGGAGGGCCAGAAGGAGGACCAGGAGGTGGTCAGCTATTACAGGTAGGACCAGGAGGTGGTCAGCTACTACAGGTAGGACCAGGAGGTGGTCAGCTACTACAGGTAGGACCAGGAAGTGGTCAGCTACTACAGGTAGGACCAGGAAGTGGTCATATACTACAGGTAGGACCAGGAAGTGGTCATATACTACAGGTAGGACCAGGAGGTGGTCAGCTACTACAGGTAGGACCAGGAAGTGGTCAGCTACTACAGGTCTGCAGAGAAGAGATGGTCTTCAGGGAGGGACAGTGGGAAGTTTTGTCCAAATGTTAATCTTGTTCCTCTCCCCCTGCAGGTACCAGTTGAACCTTTTTGCCAGGATGTGTCTGGACCGCCAGTACCTGGCCATCAACAAGATCTCTGGCCAGCTGGACGTGGACCTGATCCTGCGCTGCATGTCCGACGAGGACCTGCCCTTTGACCTGCGTGCGTCCTTCTGCCGCATGATGCTGCACATGCACGTGGATCGCGACCCACAAGAGCAGGTTACGCCCGTCAAGTACGCCCGCCTCTGGTCCGAGATCCCCTCCAAGATAGCCATAGACGAGTGAGTTTGTCTCAATGGCTCCTCATTTCAATGATTAGCAGTTTACTATAATACTCAAAACTTAACTGAAATTGTCTTGGTTAATCCTGTCAGTTATGACAATGATGGAACTACTAGGAATGAAATCAAGGAGCGATTCTCCCTCACCATGGATTTTGTGGAGAACTACCTCAGAGAAGTTGTATCTCAGAACATCCCCTTCTCAGACAAAGAGAAAAACAAGCTCACCTTTGAGGTAGGCTGCACTGGACACTGCACGAAGAAATGTCTTCTGGCCATAATACCTATGTAAGACCTCATCCCTGTCCTCCACACTCTCTGTTCAAAGGTAGTGAACTTGGCGAGGAACCTCATATACTTTGGCTTCTACAACTTTAGTGACCTCTTGAGACTGACAAAGATCTTACTGAATATTCTGGACTGTGTTCATGTCAGCACCATCTACCCCATCAATAAGATGGAGAAGGGCGAGGAAAACAAAGGTAACAATATTAACCTCACGTCTTAAATTGTATATATTGTAAACTCTTTAAGCAGATCCAGTTGGCAGTATCGAAATAATAACATGTATCTTCTGTGCAAAGAGGTGTATTCAGCTCACTAGATTGTGTGTCTTCACAGGCAGTAATGTGATGAAGTCTATCCATGGGGTGGGGGAGCTGATGACCCAGGTGGTCTTAAGGGGAGGGGGCTTCCTGCCTGTTACACCCAATCACCAGCCAGAGGGAGATGTGGTCAAGGCCCAGACCGAGCCAGAGAAGGAGGACATTCTGGTGATGGACACAAAGCTCAAGATCATTGAGATCCTTCAGGTGAGCGGGCCTGGCTTTCATAAGCGGTTACACCAAGCTCAGTGACACAGTAACTTTGAGTATCTGTGTTTCCCTCCTGCAGTTCATCCTGAATGTGCGGCTGGACTACAGGATCTCCTGTCTGCTCTGCATCTTCAAAAGGGAGTTTGATGAGAGCAACCCTCAAACTGAAACCCCGACTGGTAGTCAGGATGGACCCAACAATGTCACAGGTCCGATGCTTTGTTTCCTTGGGGTTTGCCTCAAACTAGCTGTATAGGAATTATCTATCATGGGATATTGTATGAACGTTCAAGCCAACATTAACTATTTTGGTTCATCAGGAACTCTAGACTTTGAAAACATTGAGGAACAGGCAGAAGGAATATTTGGAGGAAGGTAAATCATCGCATTATACCATGAAGGTGGAATGGGAAAAAAGTATTTTGAAAATGGTCCTGGTTGGTTACTTGTTCTGCTCTCACCTAGTGAGGAGAACACACCCCTGGACCTGGATGACCACGGAGGTCGCACCTTCCTGAGGGTCCTGCTCCATCTGACCATGCATGACTACCCTCCCCTGGTGTCTGGAGCCCTGCACCTCCTCTTCAGACACTTCAGCCAGAGGCAGGAGGTCCTCATGGCCTTCAAACAGGTACTGGAGGCTCCTTACCAGACATTCTGAGGTCCACTCCAGTGACCAAGAAGCATGGTCGTATTGATAACATGTTACACATATTATATGTATTATTGTATAGGTCAGACCAGGCGTGTCCATGCTTTACTCCCAGGTCAGACCAGGTGTGTCCATGCTTTACTCCCAGGTCAGACCAGGTGTGTCCATGCTTTACTCCCAGGTCAGACCAGGTGTATCCATGCTTTACTCCCAGGTCAGACCAGGTGTGTCCATGCTTTACTCCCAGGTCAGACCAGGTGTGTCCATGCTTTACTCCCAGGTCAGACCAGGTGTGTCCATGCTTTACTCCCAGGTCAGACCAGGTGTGTCCATGCTTTACTCCCAGGTCAGACCAGGTGTGTCCATGCTTTACTCCCAGGTCAGACCAGGTGTGTCCATGCTTTACTCCCAGGTCAGACCAGGTGTGTCCATGCTTTACTCCCAGGTCAGACCAGGTGTGTCCATGCTTTACTCCCAGGTCAGACCAGGTGTGTCCATGCTTTACTCCCAGGTCAGACCAGGTGTGTCCATGCTTTACTCCCAGGTCAGACCAAGTGTGTCCATGCTTTACTCCCAGGTCAGACCAGGTGTGTCCATGCTTTACTCCCAGGTCAGACCAGGTGTGTCCATGCTTTACTCCCAGGTCAGACCAGGTGTGTCCATGCTTTACTCCCAGGTCAGACCAGGTGTGTCCATGCTTTACTCCCAGGTCAGACCAGGTGTGTCCATGCTTTACTCCCAGGTCAGACCAGGTGTGTCCATGCTTTACTCCCAGGTCAGACCAGGTGTGTCCATGCTTTACTCCCAGGTCAGACCAGGTGTGTCCATGCTTTACTCCCAGGTCAGACCAGGTGTGTCCATGCTTTACTCCCAGGTCAGACCAAGTGTGTCCATGCTTTACTCCCAGGTCCAGCTGTTGGTGACCAGCCAGGACGTGGACAACTACAAGCAGATCAAGTCTGACTTGGATCAGCTGCGCTCCATCGTGGAGAAGTCAGAGCTGTGGGTTTACAAGAGACAGGGAGAAGATGGGATGGATGGAGGGGACGGAGGGGACGGAAATCAAGAGTCCGACAACAAGAAGAAGGTGCCTCTCGTCCTCTGCCTGCTCAGATTGTGTCTCCTAGCTGCATGCTCAGTGTTGAGTCTTCATGGTCCAGAAGCGAGTCTCTCTAATACACTGCTGTTCTTTCCGGTTCCCTCCCAGGGAGAGTCAGACAAGAAGAAGACAGAAAGCACCAGCAGTTACAACTACAGAGTTGTCAAAGAGGTGCCTGTCATTTTCTGCTTGATTCGGAGCGATAAGATCTTTTCTAACGTGCCAGAGTGAGGTCATGCGGTTGTCATGACCGCGGTGCCTGTGTGTGTGTGTTCAGATCCTCCTGCGCCTCAGTAAGCTGTGTGTCCAGGAGGGAGCCTCAGGCAAGAAGAGCAAGAAGCAGCAGCAGAGATTGCTGAGGAACATGGGGGCCCACAGTGTGGTCCTGGAGCTGCTGCAGATTCCCTATGAGAAGGTCCGTTCCTGGAGTCTGGTAACCTGCTCCTCCAATCCCATCGTGAACCAAATTCATGGTAACACAATGTGTTTTGTGGGTTCCGTCTGAACACACCAGGGTGAGGATGTCCGTATGCAGGAGATCATGAAGCTGGCTCATGAGTTCCTGCAGAACTTCTGTGCGGGGAACCAGCAGAACCAGGCCCTCCTCCACAAACACATCAACCTCTTCCTCAACCCAGGGGTGAGTACTGTAGGCCTCGCTCTGGCTCATCCTGAGGCCGGGCTGGGCTGGTCCAGTTAGCAGAGCAATCCCGCGTCACTGAGCTGGATGGTTAGATGCTCCTCTGCTCCTAGATCCTGGAGGCGGTCACCATGCAGCACATCTTCATGAACAACTTCCAGCTGTGCAGCGAGATCAACGAGCGCGTGGTGCAGCACTTTGTCCACTGCATCGAGACCCACGGACGCCACGTCCAGTACCTCAAGTTCCTCCAGACCATCGTCAAGGCCGAGAACAAGTTCATCAAGAAGTGCCAGGACATCGTCATGGCTGAGGTGGGACTGCACTGATCCAATCTTCTCTTGTTTGTGACTTTCTAGTGTAAAAGTCATTACATTTGCTTGAAATGGACTGGCACATCAACACAGATACTCATTATTAACAAAGCACTCAGACACGTATGTCTGTATTTAGTGACATGCGTATGTATGCATTAAGCATGTTCTCGAGTGTAGGAAGAAAACCCCCAGCGTGTCTCTCTCGCACCCAGATGGTGAATTCAGGCGAGGACGTCCTGGTCTTCTACAACGACCGCGCCTCCTTCCAGACCCTGATCCAGATGATGAGGTCGGAGCGTGACCGCATGGACGAGAACAGTCACCTGATGTACCACATCCACCTGGTGGAGCTGCTGGCGGTCTGCACTGAGGGCAAGAACGTCTACACCGAGATCAAGTGCAACTCCCTGCTGCCTCTGGACGACATTGTACGAGTGGTCACTCACGAGGACTGTATACCTGAGGTAAGGGAGGAATGAGAAAGGGAGATGGCTGGAAGAATATCCTACCATAAAGCGAGAATATGTAGGTGAATGTTACAGATATGTTTACCGATGACTTGTAATATCTGAATGACAGCGTCTTTATTTAGCGGCTTATTTGGTGCAAGTTGTCTTTGCCTCTACCATTTGATCCTGATAGTGTGGATGAGCTTTACAGGTAGCATGTCCTGCGTTACTCTTCAGGTGAAGATTGCCTACATCAACTTCCTGAACCACTGCTATGTGGATACAGAGGTGGAGATGAAGGAGATCTACACCAGCAACCACATGTGGAAGCTGTTTGAGAACTTCCTGGTTGACATATGCAGGGTAAACTTCCAATATCCTAACAACTCTGATTTCTCACATGTTCATTCATCAGCCAAGTGTCACAACATCCGATATGTATCTACTTCCATCCAGTGTGTTACTAAACACACTTCAGGATAAAGGCGTGCATTACTGCCACTCTGGCCAATCGTTGGAGGACTATTATTATTGGGAATATATCCAGTGTGCATGTGGAGTCCAGATTTGGAGTATTGAGACACTGTCCATCCATGTCCAGATATGCAACAACACCAGTGACAGGAAGCATGCAGACTCTGTCCTGGAGGGTTACGTAACAGAGACGGTCATGAGCATCGTGACCACCTTCTTCAGCTCGCCCTTCTCTGACCAGAGCACCAGTCTGCAGGTAAACACACGCACAGGAATAGACCACAACTGACCAAAACTAGACCAAAACACTCTCAAAAAGGAGACAAGGTCTCAAAAACGACAACATTAATATATACAGTATACACCAATGTCATCTGCAGTCAGCCCCCACACTAATGGAGAACCTCCTGAAGCACCTGTGAAATATTAATGGGTTATGACCAAAATCCTATTTTTGAATTTGATTATTGTTTTATAATCCGTGATTATACTTGATTTGTGGATTTGTCTTTGTGAAGGATTGATAATGTTCCATATGATGAAAGTAACGCACATTGAATGATGAATGTAACACATGACCTCCCTTTGATGCAGGCAGCCCGACACATGTATGTGAGTATGAATGACACTCCCATGTTGTCGGTTTCCTCTCACTGGGTGTGTTCTCTTGTCAGCAGTCTGAACACATTTCTAAAGGGTTCCTCATTCTCTTGTTCTCCCTTGTTTAGCATTGAGTCGGAGCTTCTTTCGTAGAATCCTTCACGGATGACTTAACCCTAACCCTGTTTCATAGAATCCTCCCCTTGCCAAATACCAAATAAAACCTTTGAAACCGCTCACAACTGCAGTTTTGATGCAGACACAGCGTACTCTGTTTTGGGTCTGCCATATACTGTGGTCTGCACTCTGCACTGTAGATGTGTGTTGTTACACTTAAGGCTGCACCACATCAGCTTCTGACACTAGTGCTAGGTCACTATGTTCCCCAGTAGGCAGCTATCCTGCTATCAATGCCAATGTTGCTACAGGACGTTTTTATCCTGTGACCTCTTGATCTGCTGACATATGCTCCAGCCACTGAGCTATACACTCCCTCCAGTATAGGTCCTGTGGAATGACGGCAATGTCCTTCTCTCTCTTGTGACAGGCAATCATTCTTGGAAAGGTAACCGAGGTATTTGTCATCTCGTAGGTTGTTCTGCTGTCGACACACAGGGTGTCGTTTGATTGGTGTGGTCGTGGTGAAATGGTAGCGATTTGTGTTAGAGAGAGGGCTATTGAGCCTGGTCGGGACAGCCATTGTGCGCTAAACCTGAGTTTAGACCCCCCCCCCCACACACACACAAGTTTGGTGCTAGGTTAGCTCCCTCCAAGTGGCTTCCAGATAAATCATGCGACCAACAACCCTTTCTTCTTTTCACTGGTCCGTCCGTCTGTTCCTCTCCTGTAGACTCGGCAGCCTGTGTTTGTCCAGCTCCTGCAGGGCGTGTTCAGGGTGTACCACTGTAGCTGGCTCTCTCCCACACAGAAGGCCTCTGTGGAGGCCTGCATCAAGGTGCTGTCTGACGTGGGTAAGACACTCGCCTTTCTACCTTTTTAAGCCGTCGACTGTATAAGAGCTACGGCTATCAATTCCTGTTTCGCCTCGTGAACCCTAACGTCGACCTCCTTATGGTCTCCACCACCCAGCCAAGAGCAGGGCCATAGCCATCCCTGTGGACCTGGACAGCCAGGTCAACAACCTGTTTGTCAAGTCCAACAACGTGGTGCAGAAGACCATCACAAGCTGGAGGCTCTCTGCCAAGAACACGTCCAGACGAGACTCCGGCATGACCAGCTCAAAGGACTACAGGAACATCATCGAGAGGCTCCAGGTAAAACTGAGCCTCAGCCTGACCTGAGCCAGGCTCCTTTCACGAGCAGTAAGATGTTCAAAGTTTATAAGAGGATATGTTGAAACACACAGGCCCTTGACAATGAGTAGTGTTACTGTGAACCAAATCTGCATCTGTTGTAACATGGTTCCCAGAAACTCCCAGAAAACATGCCAGGCTAATTCATCCGGGTGGCTTTTCAATGCTTAACCGTAAAGAAAAGAACAAAAAAAGAAACTGTAACGATGCCAAAAAAGAAACTGTAATGATGCCAAAAAAGAAACTGGAATGATGCCAGAATGGAGTTGGAATGTAATTCCAAAGAAAGTGCAGTTGTTTTCTTTCACTCATCCGTTGACATGTTTGTGTGCTGTGTTGCAATGCCGTGCAGTCACTGTAATCGTACAGTAACTTCCCTTCCTCCGTCCCACGTTCACACCCACACAGTGTCAACATCAGCAGAAAGATGATGTGGTGCAACCACGGCGATCTAGAATTGTTCGATGTTACTAGGAGTGCGGGTGAGGTGGCTTCACATCACACGTTTGTCAGCTTTGTTTTTAGACTTAACAGTCCGCCCCCCCCCCCCCCCCCGCCCAGGCTGTTTCTGTTTTTACCCACTGGCCTGATGAACTGTCGGAGACGACACGCTCACAGTTCACCTCACCTTTCCCCACTCGAGCCAACTGCTCTGGGCTCCACTGTCCAAACGATATGGCGGAGAGTCAGGCCCCAAACCAGAGTTCGCATAGAGCACCCTCATTTACCCTGGGCCAGCATACCACGATAAGATCCAATGTCAGCCCGTGTGTTTTCCTCCAGTCCCTCTGTGAGTGTGCTTGTGCTCTGTGCCCCCCCCCCTCCCCCTTGCAGGACATTGTGTCGGCCCTGGAGGACCGCCTGCGGCCCCTGGTCCAGGCTGAGCTGTCTGTCCTGGTGGACGTGCTGCACCGGCCGGAGCTGCTCTTCCCGGAGAACACAGACGCTCGCAGGAAGTGCGAGAGCGGAGGCTTCATCTCCAAGTAAGAGCAGCCCGCGGCCGTCTCCTCCTCTCCCGGGAGGTGACGCCTGGCGGTCGGGTGGCACGGGGTCGCCTCTGTCCTCTGGTCGTCGTTCCAGCGTAGCGTTCTCCCCTGTCCTGTGAGCGTGCAGTCACTGGATGAACCAGGTGTGTCCCTTCAGTGGGGGCCGAGCGATGATCCCGGGGCTTTGTCTTCACATGTCCTGCCCTGAGCACGGCGCTCACACACAGCCTGGGGTGCGTCGTGTTTGAGAAGGTCTGACATAGGATTACACGGGCTGCGTCTGGGCTCTTTGAACAGGTGCCGGCTCGGGGATTAGCCTACTCTAAAGTGCCGGGTGGATTAGAGTTTGGAGTAGCATGTGAGCGTGCACCACTTCTCACTCTTTCAGAGCAGTGGTGGAATAGAATGGGCTCTTTGTGGAGGCACAGGCACTCCTGAGGAAACAGAAAGGGCCCACCGGTTCTCTTTGAAAACCCAGTTGTTTGACTGTGACAGTTGTTACACTTGACTTGATCGAGAATCAGCCTACTCAAGCTAGCTCAGCGATAAAAAGAAGGGGGGAAAAAAAACAAAATAAAGGCTTGACGTTCTCGATCCGTGTTGACAGTAGAAATGATTTGAACCCTTTTAATCAAAGAGTGAATGAGGATCTGTCCCTTGGCCTGACCGTCCTGTAAAGTGAGGTGAACCTGTCTTTGACTAGACTGATCAAGCACACCAAGCAGCTGCTGGAGGAGAACGAGGAGCGCCTGTGCATCAAGGTCCTGCAGACCCTCAGAGAGATGATGACCAAAGACCGTGGCTATGGGGAGAAGGTATCTTCACTGTTTGCCGTCAACATACACTGTACACGCACAACCACAACTCTACAGCATGCACACACACACACACCCACACACACCCACAATCAAATAAAGACGCACGCCCGCGCCTACACGGACAGTCGTGGCTGCGCACACACACACCCACACACACTCAAGCAAAAGCACGGGTGCACTGCCCTGGCCGTATCAGGAAGTAAAACAGAGAGAGAGGAGGTTCTGGGATCTGGACAGTTACTGTAGGGTCAGGAACAGAAAGCAAACAGGGCTGAAGGTACGTTGAGTCGGTAGATGAAAGGATCCAGTGGCCACTGAGGACTGTGGTTACTGTACCTCTACTGGTATTGATAATCACAAAGTCTGTCTCATGAAAAACAGATTCCCTCATGTAGTAGACTCCTGGTGGGTGGTAAGAAACAAACAACCATGTATTAACAGTACCAGCATGCTAATCACCCAACACTAATACACCATGTGAGCACCCTACATCCTTAACCAACTGGCAGTGACCCACAATACTAATACGCTGAGGAAGACCTCGACGATCTGCTTTTGTTTTCTGTTGAAACCCAGTGTGTGACGTACTAACTGACATGGCGTGTGAATTCTCCTGTGCGTACATGTCCAGCTCACCCCTCCACACATGGCTCTACTAACTCTGCCTCTATACTCTTCTCTTCCAGCTGATTGCCTTTGATGATGAAATGGATGTGGCTGAGGTTGATCATTTTCCTTATTCCTTTTGTGGCCCACCTGTAGATTGTTCTTGTTTCTCACCAGTGGTGTTCGATGTGCTCATGCTGGTTGTGTGTGTCAACTGTCATTAGCCGTCCGTAGCAGCCTTCGGTGTCCATAGTCTTCTTGCTAGGGTGTGCTAGGGTCGCGCTCATCCCAGTACAGTACTGCTAGCACACCAGGCCTTGGTCTTGCCTTGCTGCGTTGCACTGTGCCTATACGCTGTAGCCATTTGCTTGGTCGTCTAGCTGCTTATGTATGCACGTGAGAAAATGGCAGTTTGTTCGTTCAAATGTTCAATCTCCCATGCCGTTGCGGCATCAACCGAGTTAGCACAGAACTAGCAGCCCGTCTGTGGTTGGTTTTCAGGGTGGTTCTACTGAACTCCTCACCATCTCTACCACAGCAGGTGTGAGTGTATATATAGCTGTAGCTATCTCATAAATGTAGCACTGGAAACCAGATCTGCCTCCTGATCCCCACACCCCAGTGTGTGCATGTGTCTGCATGCACGTGTGTGTGTGGTCTACAGATAGCACTGAAGCCACTGAATCCTCTGTCTGTTTGTGAATGCTATGCGGCTCTCAGTATCGTGTGGGAGGGGCCAGTGTGGCAACACTTTCTGACAGATGACTCATGCTACCAGACACCTCTCTTCCGCAGAAGGGTTTCACAGTTCCAGGAGGTTCCCTGAACTTCTGTGAACAACGTGAAGCTCCACCGGTTCTCACTCTTCATTCTTCACTGTCATATATGGAATGGCATGCAGCTTCGTCTGCCTCATACTTGACTGATTAGACCCTCCCCGAGTGCTTTCAATATCACCGGGAACATTTTCAGTTGAATGAGCCAGCACGTGCAGTGCACATGTGTACAAACAAATCACCCTGATGGGAAAGAAAATACCCAAATGGATTCAGACAATGCGAGTGGGAGGGTACTTGGAGAGCCACAAGTATTTGGAGAGCCTCAGAGACCTGTTGCTGATAGGTCACATGCTTTGAGTGTCTTCCCTCTCTCTCTCTCTGTCTCGTGCGCCCTCCCTTTTCCCACTCTTTGTCTGTGGTATTCTAGCCATCAAAATTCCCAGCTGCACCCCTTCCCAAGAGAGAGAGAGAGAGAGAGAGAGAGAGAGAGAGAGAGAGAGAGAGAGAGAGAGACTCCGTATTGCCCTGACAGCTCCTCCCTTTTGACAAAATCAAAATGTACTCAGACAGGCACCCCACCCATGACTGCTCCACGTGCAGGAACCCTGGAGGGCCCCCCGTCGGTACACAGTGTCCCTGCCCCCAGGCACACCCACAGCAGTCCTCATTTCCCCCCAGAAGCAGCAGCGGTGTTGGCGGTGGCAGCGCGTAGCGGCAGCGCTTACACGGCTCTTCTCAGCCCGCTGCTCCTCTGTGGACCCAGCAGCAGGGAGCCCACACACTGCAGACACGACACACCATCCCTCCTCTGGGAGACACTGACAAACCACTTGATCGGCAGGTTGAAGGGAGAAGCTGTTTAGACTGTGTGCGTGTCTTCCAAGTGTGCTCGATGCGTGTGTGTCTTCGCAGCAGCGGGGATAAGGGAGTGGTTATCAACAGGGGATAAGGTATCAAATGTGATGTAATACAGGCCTACAGAGATAATATAGGTTTAGGCTGCAAATATATGTTCTGTGCCAGGTTATGTAACAGATTATTTCTGTGCAGGAAATCTCTCTCTTTCTCACTCCTTCTCAGGATACATCCATACCAACCGATTCCAATCCCCTGATTATTCCTAACAAACACTTAGTGATACATCTCTCTCGCTCTTTTTTTTTTCTCCTCTCTGTACCTTCTCTCTCTCTTTCCTCCTCTTGCTCTTTCTGCTCACTCTCTCTCTAACAGCTGTTGCACCATTTCCTCCCTCCTCGCTTGCCTCCTACCCCTCCCTCCTCTGCCCCCCCTCCTCTGCCCCCCCCCCCGCCCCCTCCTCCTCTGCCCCCCCCCTTCCAGTGTTGTTGTCCTGTGCCTCTGTCTGCCCACCATGCACAGAGCTAGTCCTTGTGTATCCTTTGTGGTTGGGTGAGAGCTAAGTAGGTGGAGGCGGATCTCTAGCCAACTCCTCCCATCCTCCCCAACAGGGGGAGCTGTGATCGTTTCTCTGGTCCGTGCAGCACTGGCCCGTTTTTTTCCCCACCTCGGTGATGCACGATTTGTGGGCCGGGGCCAGAAATCAGGCAGCAGTTACGTAAGGAAGAGGATTCGTCTTTTCTTTTTTTGGGGGCCTGGATTTCTGACTCTCCACCGAAGTGTGACCTTCGGCGGTAATTGCCAATAAAAGTGTGGTGAAACTTTTTAACTGAGAAACACTGGCAGATCAACGTGTTGTCTGGAAGCTGGCCGGGGGGAGCCAGAAGAGACAGGCCTGAGGCTCGCTGCCAGCCCTCACAGCCCTCACCTGTTAACTCTTTAAAGATGGCCGCCGACACAGCTGACTGCTGATGTCATGGTGCTAGATGAGGGCACGGCAAATCAGTACTCGTCCTCCACCCCTCTCCATATCTCTCTACTTTGTCCCCCACCCCTGTCCTCCTCTATGTCTTCCGTGTCTCTTCCTGAACTCTGTTGGCTTGAACATGTCCAGAACGAGGGTGGATAAAAGGGCTTTCTGGGTTTGGAAGGGAACGAAGAGGGGAGGTGCTGATGACAGTCCCTGTCGGCCAGCGCCGGGCCGGGTTATGTAACTACACGGGCGGGAGGGAGGGAGTCAGGGCGGGCTGAATCAAACACCTCGGGAGAAGGCCCAGCTGTAAAACAAGACCAGAGACGACAGGTGGACATTCCACAGACAAATCATCTCATCTCCTCACGGGTGAAATGGCGGTTCTCTTCGTGATGTGACCAGATGTTTGGTCCCGAATCTCCGAATCCCAGTCCGGTCAATGCCACTGGGAAATGGAAGAGGCACTGGTGGCCTGGCCCCAGACACATGTGCCCTGCTCTGATGCCAGCTGCTCTGTGTGGGCTGTGTGAAAAGCATGGGCGAACCGGGGTGTTGAATCAGTTAGGTAGCAACCAACTGGGTCAGATAAGGAGCAAGATAATAGTCACGCAGTGCCACTGAACAACAACATGAAAGTACCCTGGTGACGTTGAACTGTCTAACTGAATTAGAGGATGAACTAAAGCCTGAAGAGCTGCAGACAGAAGAGGTCTGTTCTGTGCTTGTTTGCACGCATCATCCCCTTGACAGTGGAAATCAATGTGTTTACGTCAACAGTCGGCCTGCCCTGTTAAGGGAGTCTTGTCTTGTCTCATTATTACTCAAACACAGCTTGACTGGGTTACTGAGCTATTGTGAACCCCGCTGTGGTCGCCATCTGCCTTTTCACTTTGAATCAAATCTGTCATATCCGTCCCCTCAACAAACACCACAAAGAAAATTGTCAAGTTGTTCCTTTCAACAATCCCCAGAACTTGACATGTTTTTCAGGTCTTTTTCCTGTTTGCTGTGTGATTTCAATGAATGATCTCAGCAAGTCTGGATGTCAGCTTCATGTTTGTGTTGTGAATCTAGAAATGAATCTAACATCTGTTTTGTTTGCATTTGTATGAACTGCAGCACATGCATGTACTGACTGCCTCTTTGCCATCGTGCTGCTACTATACTAAGCCCCTTCAGCCTGTCTGCTTGGCTTTTAACAAGGCCATTTTCCTTCTTCATTGCCTCCTGCAACGCTTAGCCCTAAGTATAGTTTTCTAGATGATACTAATTATACAGATTTTACACACATTATCATGCTTCTAAGATGAACGACTGGATCATTTGATAGGAGTCCATGTTCCCTGCTATGGTTTCATTTAATGATGTCCTTGAATACCCTAAAATAGAACTGTAACTGTCCTGTTGCTATGCAAGCATAAGATAAGCCAACAGTGGTGTTCTAGTTCAGTAGCCTTGTTTGGCCCAGACCAGTGGCGGAGCCTGAGCAGGGTCTGACAGCATACAGCTGTCTTTAAAGGACAGGCTTGTTGTTCTCTTTGTCACTCTGCCGCTAGCTTTGAGTCATGTGCTTGTGTTTGGGCTGGGGCACATGGACGAGTCACCCTATCAGCTGGAGCCAGACTGGTCCTCAGTGTAGCTGGAGTGGACCTTCTCTGTGGGCTCCCACTGGGAGGGGCCCCGGCAGAGGTCTTGACTGGAGTCCACGTGGACCGGGGAGGGAGCCGCTCTTTGGGGTTTGGAACGGCAACAACATGACTAACTCTGCGTCTAAATGTTTGACTAACCCCTAACCTTTTATCTCCACTCAGCTGGCCCCTCCACCTGAGCCGGAAGTCCCTGCCGAGGTGTGTTCAACATCCATATTGGCACTGCGAGCTCCAATATGGGTCGTTGCAGATGGTAGATTGTCTGTGGTGTAGGCCCTAGGCGCATTGTACTACTTGTGTTCGAGTCATCTCCCTTCCACGGAAACGTGCCGATCCTTTCCCACACCATTTTTTCCCATTTTGACCCACAACATGTTTCCCCCCTCGGACCCTCAGTTAGCCTGAGATCTGGCCCCCCCCCTCGCCTCCCTCCTCCCATTCATCTTCCCCTCTCCATTCATCCCTCCATACGTTACACCCATCGGTTTGTGAGTGGAATCCAGTTCCCTGACTTTCTTCCTGTGGGTTTTTTGGAGTAGTAGGCAGAGTTGTTGGCCGGGGCAGATGGGAACATGAGCTTAGACTGTGTCAGTAGCGCACCAGCTCCGTTGTGTAACCTGGATAGGAGTCTGTTTCTCCCCTCTGGCAGCCTGTCATCCTGTTAAGTCATAAACATGGTTTCATTTGCACTGGGACAGCAAAGCAAAGGGAGCTAACAGCGTGCCAAACTGCTTTATTTCCAAATGTAATTATTTATATTGATCTAAATGTCACAAGGGGGCAGGATGTCGTTGCTCATTTTCATTTAAAAGTGGTCAAATATACCGGATGTTGAAAAGCAGTCATGTATATTTCTTGCATGCTCGTGTCCCTTGCCCTGCATCCCCCTCAACACCACACCTCCTTCTGGTAACCGCATGATGTTGTTTGCCCCAGCTCCCTGCCTGCTAGGAAAGTGACTAATTTGCACAGAATTAACCCCCCTATTTCTTTTCCTTTTTGTATGATTTGCTTTCTGCTAACTCACCTCCCCCTCAGGAGCTTGATCCCAACCACCCCCAGAAGCAACTGGAGGATCAGACCAGGGTAGGTACTGTCATGTTGGTTGGGCCCAGTTTCATAGAAACTGGCCTGGTGTCCCGAGCTCCCTCTCCTCCCTGCCCACTCCTGGCTGCCCGTATGCACCGAGGCACTCCCTCCCTGGCACACAGCATGAGGCCTGCCCCCCAGGGTCCCTCCCCTAGCAGCTGGCCACTGGGAGGTCCAGATGGAGAACATGAGATCCTCCAGCCTATGATGCAGGGTGCCGCACAGACTGGCCTCCGGCATGAGGCCAGAGAGTCCACTCAGTGTCAGGACGCGAAGGGGCGTGAGTTATAGCAAGGGTCAGATGTCAGGGCCAGACGATCTCCCTTCAACACGTAGGCCCGGGTGTCCACCCTGAAGATGGCCTGGTGGGTGGTTCCACTGAGCTCCTCGTATCAGGAGAACATGTCTCCAAGCTCCAGAGGCAGTCTGAATATAGAGGGTCAAGTTCAGCATTGAGGATACACTTCCCTTTACCAACACAAAGGAAAGAAGAGTTTTGAGTCGGCAAAAGAAGCTGAGTGTGTTTTTTGTGAGCCCGGCCCGCCATCCAGTTTAGCATTTTAATGACATGTTTAAGTCGCTGCATATGTCGTGATTTGCCACAAATGTGCACAGGGACTCTCTACTTACAATCTAACAACACACTACTCGTGTCACAATAACACGGATGGTTGAAGTCGTGTGAATGTGATGGGGAATATGTGGACGCTGGACTGACACCTGGTATTCCTGTCAGGGAGAAGCCCTTCGCCAGATCCTAGTGAACCGATACTACGGCAACATTAAACCTGGAGGGCGGAGAGATAGCGTTACCACTTTCAGCAATGGTCCCCTCAACACTGGAGGACAGGGCAAGGCTGCAACAGGTATGTATGTATGTGCGTACGTGTGTGTGTGTGCACGTGTGTGTGCACGTGTGCGTGTGCTTGTTTCTGTCATACGTGTTTGTGTTTGCCTGTCTCTCTGCCTGTCGGATTGGACTCTGTTGATAAAGACTGACAGACAAAAGGAGAATTTCAAAGGCATTAAACCTTGCAATCTCATCTGAAACGGTGTAATCACAGTGTTGAGTCACAGCCTGTTCCCAGACACCCTGCTCACGACCCTGCACATGTCCTCCTTTGAGCCCCTGGTTACCTGCTCTGCCTCTCAGCACGCCAGCACTTCCCTCCGGCTAAAGCAGGCCGTGCTGTTGCCTGGCGACCAGAAGGAGCTCTAGATTAGAGAGGCCTGTGGACACACCTTCTCCCCAGCTCTGAGCTCCTTTGGGAGCTGTTCTGCCTGCCTGGGTGGCTGGGATCAGGATCAGTGCAGGAATGGAGGCAGGAGCAGGCTGCATACAGCAGGCACCCCATACTGTATGTTGTTGTCAAGCTTTTGATGGACGGAGGTAAATCGTGAAATGACTCTGTGACTGCCCCCACCCCCCCTCCCCCCTCCCTCACACCCCCTAGTGGTCAGCCTGGCGGCTGCCGGCCGTGCTGAGTTGAGCCTGGCGGAGGTCCAGTGCCATCTGGACAGGGAGGGGGCGTCCGACCTGGTCATCGACCTCATCATGAACGCCACCAGCGACCGCATCTTCCAGGAAAGCATCCTATTGGCCATCGCCCTGCTGGAGGGCGGGAACACGGTCATACAGGTGAGGCAGCACACTGGGCAGGGTCAGGTCAGTCTCCGCTCTACGGACTCTCTATCATGATGAATGGGGATAGAGCAAATGGACCTGTTTGTGGTTGAAGCGTTCCCCTCATTAAAGCGCTGAATGTACTGTATTCAAGACCAATAAAATAAAAATCACTTTTTACATCTGAGCTCAATGTGAACCCAAAAACACAGTCATGATAGTTTTGTGTGAACTCCCATGCCTGTTCTTTTGTCTGGATAATTGGAAATGAGAGAGGGCAGGGGGGAGGAAATCTGGGAACCCACGAGCAGAACAGGAAGAGGAGGCGGAGCCGAGGCGAGGCGAAAGCTTCAGGAACTAGTCATTTGTCTGCTTGGGAGAGGTCCAAGCTCTGTAGCCTAACACGTCACCACATCCCCACAGCCAGCCGGGCTGCCATGACAACGAAGCCCGTTGCTAAGCTCACAGCAAGTTCGCGAACATGAACTGGGGGTTGAGGGTTCGGGCATAGGCTGATTCTACGGCTATCACAAATGCAATGCAAGGTGTGTGCATGCATCAATTGTGTGAGTGTGTGTGTGTGTGTGTTACCTGATGGCTTGATATCCGTAAAGTGGTTGTCTGCTGAGCCCTGGCTTCCCGCAGTTCAGGCGTACACGAAGGCACTCACATGACTGTTGTTACATAAGAGTTTGCCCGGGTTGGAAAAAAAACGTCGAGAGCATCAGGCCTCCAAGCATTCCTACTGGGCTCTTGATGTAGATCCCACTGGGTCGGGCCAGAGAGGGGAGGCTGGGCCCTGGAGAGAAAATACAGACTCCTCTAGCTGCACTGCAATCACCTGTAGAGCAGCAACCGAGAGCTCTCTCCTCAGTTCTACAGTTTGTCCAGACACGTTCTATAGTGCTGGAGGTGGCATAAAAACTGTGGATGGGTGTGACTTTTTATTTGCGTCCTGGACCGAAAGTTAGTGCAGTTTCTCGCTGAGAGCGTGAAAGAGCGTGCATTTAACTGGAGAATTACCTCGATTAGTCATAGGGATTTTTCTCTTGCACTTTAAAGGGATTGTTATGGCTATTACGTGCCTTTCTATTTAGGGAAACCCTACTATCCAAGCCCAGTATTGCTCTTACATGACTGATCCCATTTCATCCCACTTCTTAACAGCATGCCAGTCTGTGTCCTTACGGGGGTCACTGTACAAGTCTCCTGGGCAACCTCGCCCTCAGCTATAATCAGCACATTGAATGGGTATAATTGTGTGCGCACTGCTAACTCCACGCTAACAACATGTTGTTTTTTGAAGGAGGACAAGCGAGCCTTGTTGTAGCATCACTCATGGTGCTGAGACATTCGACAGCATCAGCAGACGCCTCACATTTCTCCCTCTTACGCAACGCAGAGACTGTTGGTCCTCTTCTGTCACAGAGAGGCTGTTGTTGTCCCAATGAAAAGCTCCCCTTGCACTTTGTTTGTTTGTTTTTGGGGTAATCCATGACCGTAGCCATGCCAACAGGATCCGGTAAACGGGAGGGAAAGCGAGGGGTAAGAGAGCCGACAGTGCCCTCCTCGACTCTTGTGTACGCTCTCTAATGAACTCTCTCCTGCTCTTCTCTAATGTACTCTCTACTGCTAACTCTCCTCTACTGTACTCTCCTCTCCTCTGCTGTACTCTCATCTGTAGGCGTTCAGCAGACCTTTCCTCCTAACTGGCCAGCTTCCTCTCCCCCCCCCCCCCCCGCAGGATAGTGCTCTGCTAACCACTCTAATTAGGGACTTTCCTAAAGTCTCATGGTTGAATATTACACCCAGTTGTGAAAAGCCAGTCACTGAGGAGGTGGAGCTGGGCTCTGGGCCCTGCTGGGAAGACTGCAGGATTGCCCAGATTGATACCGTAAATTTCCATTTCTTCTCTGCCTATAGAACTACAGAGGTCCTGTCAGGAATCTGGGTTTAGCTCACTGGTAGAGCATTTGTATGCAGATCTAAAGGTGGCAGGTTTTATATCCTTTCCTGTATGTCGGTTTGGATAAACATGTGAGCTTGATAGACACGTCATCATTATTATTATGTAATTCTGGTGAACATTAGTGAAAATTCCACAGTAATAACCTGAACCTGAGCACCCATTCAGTTTGGAACAATGGATATGGACAGATACTCAAATGTGATATGATCTCAAACGTGATCCGATCTCTTATGTGCTTTGGGCTGCGGATGTGCTTTGTTTCTCACGAACAGGAGGACTCCTGTGCAGATGGAGACGTGTCCACGTCGCCCTGGCAACACTGAGCACCTGTTGCCAGGTCTGCCGAGCATGCGGCTTTGTTAAACATTTGCTCTTGACCTACATAACTTAACAGAAATAAGCGCACGTCGAGTGTGTCTTCATTGAACACATCACGTACGACTCAAACCCGTTTGCACCCTTGACCCTAGCATGCACACACGCCTACAGTACACACACACGTACACACATGGCTCCTCCGAATGACATGACAAGATGTCATGCAAGCCACAGGGGAGTGCTTGTTGTATTATGCAACAGTGGAGGCTGTCGTGAGAGCTCCACTTTCCCCAGCCCCAGCCTCCCGGCCTCTTTCCATGTGACCCCTGACTGGATCCTATCATGTAGAGGAACAGGTGTCACCTCTGTTACTCAATAGGCATGCTCCAGCACGATGTCACTCATTCTTGATTTATTCCCCTGCTGCTGCCTCAGGTTCACTCTCAGCCACTTCCATGGAAAGCCCATAAACACTGTTTCTCAACTGTAGCTTGAGTTCAACTGGGAACGGCATCATGCAACACACTCGCTCTACCTTGACATGTGCCTTATGGATGGCTGCTTTTAGCCTGTTGTACTGTAACAGGTTGATTTCCATGTGAGTTACAATCTTTCTGAATTGCCATTAACATCCCATGACATTCTACTGCTGTAACTGGTGCAAGCTGTCCTTATCGCTCCATGATTTGGCGCCATCAATAGCAGTGACAAGGTGTGTGACTGGTTAGGTGGTGGTCCCACTACAGCGAAGTGTTACCACTCTCCCCCAGAGAGCCCATCTGTGTCTGCTACGACTGCCCAGAGAGCGGGTCTCCGTGGTTACCGGCACGGTGGGCACGACTCAGCCATTCGGTGATAACTGTGACTGCTCTGTCACTCACTGAGGTGTCAGGAGGGAGGGAGGGAGGGAGCCGGCAATATAAATAGATCTTACATAACCCACCCTTGTTGATGCCAAGAGCCGAGATAGTGGCTAAGGGGCGGTCTGGGGGGAGAGAGGGGCTTTGGGGGGGAGAGTGGAGGGGGGGAGGGCGGGTGGA
The DNA here is from genome assembly GCF_054491055.1 of Hypomesus nipponensis. Lineage (NCBI taxonomy): Eukaryota > Metazoa > Chordata > Actinopteri > Osmeriformes > Osmeridae > Hypomesus > Hypomesus nipponensis. The sequence goes on from NC_140369.1 coordinate 12,730,383, forward strand.
GGTTTGTAGAATTACTTTGTTTTGCTAGAGGAACCGGCCCTCCTTTCCACCATGTACATAGCTCCCACAGCCAGGCACCACTCTGGCTTCTGTCTCCCAGTGGGCTCTGTCTCCAGTGGGCTCTGTCTCCCCAGTGGGCTCTGTCTCCCAGTGGACTCTGTCTCCCAGTGGACTCTGTCTCCCAGTGGGCTCTGTCTCCCAGTGGGTTCTGTCTCCAGTGGGCTCTGTCTCCCCAGTGGGCTCTGTCTCCCAGTGGACTCTGTCTCCCAGTGGACTCTGTCTCCAGTGGGCTCTGTCTCCCAGTGGGCTCTGTCTCCCAGTGGACTCTGTCTCCCAGTGGACTCTGTCTCCCTGTGGGCTCTGTCTCCAGTGGGCTCTGTCTCCAGTGGGCTCTGTCTCCAGTGGGCTCTGTCTCCCAGTGGGTTCTGTCTCCAGTGGGCTCTGTCTCCAGTGGGCTCTGTCTCCCAGTGGGCTCTGTCTCCAGTGGGCTCTGTCTCCCAGTGGGCTCTGTCTCCAGTGGGCTCTGTCTCCAGTGGACTCTGTCTCCAGTGGGCTCTGTCTCCAGTGGACTCTGTCTCCAGTGGACTCTGTCTCCAGTGGGCTCTGTCTCCCCAGTGGGTTCTGTCTCCAGTGGGCTCTGTCTCCAGTGGACTCTGTCTCCAGTGGACTCTGTCTCCAGTGGGCTCTGTCTCCAGTGGACTCTGTCTCCAGTGGGCTCTGTCTCCCCAGTGGGTTCTGTCTCCAGTGGGCTCTGTCTCCAGTGGACTCTGTCTTCCAGTGGACTCTGTCTCCAGTGGGCTCTGTCTCCAGTGGACTCTGTCTCCAGTGGGCTCTGTCTCCCCAGTGGGTTCTGTCTCCAGTGGGCTCTGTCTCCAGTGGGCTCTGTCTCCAGTGGGCTCTGTCTCCAGTGGGCTCTGTCCCCCAGTGGGCTCTGTCCCCCAGTGGGCTCTGTCTCCCAGTGGGCTCTGTCTCCAGTGGGCTCTGTCTCCAGTGGACTCTGTCTCCAGTGGGCTCTGTCTCCAGTGGACTCTGTCTCCAGTGGACTCTGTCTCCAGTGGGCTCTGTCTCCCCAGTGGGTTCTGTCTCCAGTGGGCTCTGTCTCCAGTGGACTCTGTCTCCAGTGGACTCTGTCTCCAGTGGGCTCTGTCTCCAGTGGACTCTGTCTCCAGTGGGCTCTGTCTCCCCAGTGGGTTCTGTCTCCAGTGGGCTCTGTCTCCAGTGGGCTCTGTCTCCAGTGGGCTCTGTCTCCAGTGGGCTCTGTCCCCCAGTGGGCTCTGTCCCCCAGTGGGCTCTGTCTCCCAGTGGACTCTGTCTCCCAGTGGGCTCTGTCCCCCAGTGGGCTCTGTCTCCAAACAAACCCAAACAGCAGCCACACTTCCTGCATATCGTTTGGACTACAAACCCAAACAGCAGGCACACTTCCTGCGTATCGTTTGGACTACAAACCCCAACTCATCTTCTGGCCTGCTGCTCCTCTGCTGATGTTGTTTTGTCCACATTGTCATATGGCAGTCAGGTGTTGATGCAATTATGGTCATCTAACTGATTGGAGATGGAATGACTTGGTTAGGGCCACAGTCATGAGGGTTGCTCAATGGAACCTACTAATGCTATAAACTGGCTTTCCTGGAGCCGGTGACTGCCTGGGGCTGTCTGCCTGCTTGCATAATCTCTCCTGACTCCTGATTGCTATCAAGGAGGGTTGTTGTCAACAAGGTTGCATTAGCTGGCTGTTTTCTTGTTTATACTCTCTGTTGCCCCGTGTAAAGTATCATGGATGAAGTATGACGTATGACAACAGCTTGGATTTCACCCACCACATTCAGAGTTTGTACTTGAGATCAACGGGTCATGTGTGACCGCTGTTCAAGCATGAACGTTCTGGATGGTCAGCGTGCTTTGATCCGCCCTCAGTTGGATATGGATTCAGTGCTGCACCGCTGGACTATGTTTGAACCCGTGTCTGAGGCCCGGCCTTGAAAGAAGGCTGTTTATGTAAGAGGCTTTCAGAACTGCCCCAGAATGTATGCGCTAACTCTGGTCCCACTACTGTACACACTCACTCGGTGCTGCTCTGGCATTAAAAAGTGGGGCAGGATTTTCCCTCTCCCCCCTCCCTCCCTCCTACCACCCCCCTCCCCTTCCTGGGGTGATGTAACGGTGTTTCAGCGGAGGTACTCTGCCCTCCGTTTGAACACTCAGCTCATTACAGGTCTTATGTAAGAAGGGATTGTCAAGGGAGAAATGGGACAGGATATGGCAGCCCTGGAAAAAAAAAAAACGGCTCCACATCCAGCCCCCGCCTCGTGTGAGAGAGTTCGCTGACGATTTAGCTCTTGAGAAAACCAGCTCTCAAGTCTCACGGTCCTACTTCTCCAGAGACACAAACGAAACAGTTAAAAGGCCCTGTCATATTTTTTCATGGAAAGACGACGTTAACACACCGTGCTCACCTCACTTATTGACTCAAAGTTTAGTTGAAAAGACGTGTGAGGACAGTATTTGTGTGAGTGTGTGAGTTCTTGCATGGGTATGTTTATATGTAGAGCGCAGACTGCAGTTTGCTGCTATGGGGGCAAAGAGCGCATGATGTGAAACCAGGTAAGGCTGAGAAGGGAACTGGGAGGTGTTTTTCCTGGCAGTGCTCATAGGGCCGTGTTACGTAACTATAGAGGACAAACTCGCTGGAACTGAGCACTGATCCAGGACCCACGGGCACAGACAGATGTAGCAAAACCAAATGACTAAACACAAAACTGCCTATCACTTAAAAAAAAAAAAAAAAAAATCAAGTATAAACACTGCTGCTCCCACAACTTGGTTCCCTGCCACGTCAATCCAACCGAAACCCCCGCATGAATTAGATCCGTAAATCTCAGCGAGATTCAACGTCAGGCCTGTTTCTGTGTTTCCTCCATCACTATCCAGCGGTCGTTCTTCTGCCGTCTGACGGGAGACAACAAGTCGGAGAAGTTCTTCAAGGTGTTCTACGAGAGGATGAAGCTGGCCCAGCAGGAGATCAAGGCCACTGTGACGGTCAACACCAGCGACCTGGGCAGCAAGAAGAAGGAGGAGGAGCCTCCTGATAAGGACGCCCCCTCCCGCAAGAAAGGTTAGACCAGCCGGCCTCCAGACAGCTGGCCAGAGAGGGTAGCGTTAGCCCCCCAGGAGGAGTGCTGCTCAGAGCACATCGCAAAATATAAACCATGACAAACTAGACAGTCGAACACAATGGCCCGCTGAAAATGCATTCAAGGTTTGGGAAACGACAGCCAAGCCAATTGTGGTCCTCTCTCTCTCTATGCATACAATGTGTGTCTTCCTAATAGGAATTGTATGAGCTCATGTTTCCTGTTTTCTGCACGGTCCCTCTCCCACCCCGTCTCTCTAGCTAAAGAGGTCCCAGTGGTGGCCGCGGCCGTGGTGACCGAGGAGGTCAAAGAGCAGCTGGTGGAGGCGTCCACGGTAACCAAGAGGGCCTTCAACGCCTACCGCCGCGAGGCGGAGTCCGAGGAGCACCTGGGGGCGGCCGAGGGCCCCGCCGCCATCGCGCCAGACAAGGGCCAGGAGGAGGGCGAGATGAGCGTCATCATCACCATCATGCAGCCCATCCTGCGCCTCATGCAGCTGCTCTGTGAGAACCACAACCGGGAGCTCCAGGTCAGCCACTCCAGCAGCGGGCGCACTAGCGCGCGGTCACACCGAGAGCTTTTCTTCTTCTTCTAGGCTGTGGACGGTTGCCTCATTTTCGCCCATGTCAGAACGCCGGCCCCCCGCTCTGACATGGATACTGAAATGAAACCGCAGGTTTGAAAATGGGCCTCATCAGTTCAATTCAGTTCAATGGTGATTCTTGTGTTTCTATTTGGGGTGTTACTGGGTGTAGTTGCACTATGCAGAGTGACATGGCATTATGGAAAAGGTCGGGAGTCTCAGCCCACTTCCCCCTAAACGTTTCCTTCAGAAGCCCAAGAGAACGTGATGATGGGCAGTGGATCCCTGAAGTGTTACGGCTTGTGTCCGTTTATCCTAATCCAACCGCACAGCGAGATAAGCATGCGCTAATCTTGTCAAGATGTTTAGAAACATTCTTGAAGATCTACCGCGTCACCACATCCAAACACACTCGCAGTCTGAGTTCAAGCCTTTGGCAGGGCTACGTTAAGATTTGGAAGATCCATCCCATTTTGTTGTCTTGCTCTCATAGTGTGCCCAGATCATCTTGCCCTTCTTCTAGCACACAGGAGAGCAAGAAAATGGAGTATAACTGATCCTGTGTGAAACAGCAGTCTCTCTCTCACACATAACACATCTCCCTGACAGACCTCGACTCACTTTGTCTTTCACAAACGTAAACATTTGACTTTCTTTCGGTACTCTGCTGCGACCCCGGCGTTCGGGTTGACAGGGGTTCCAATAATGGTCGGCTCGTCCCTCTCCATCCCGTTTAGAACTTCCTGCGCTGTCAGAACAACAAGAACAGCTACAACCTGGTGTGTGAGACGCTGCAGTTCCTGGACTGCATCTGTGGCAGCACCACGGGGGGCCTGGGCCTGCTGGGGCTCTACATCAACGAGAAGAACGTGGGCCTCATCAACCAGACTGTGGAGAGCCTGACTGAGTACTGCCAGGGGCCCTGCCACGAGAACCAGGTAGGGAGACACACCGACGCTCATCCACAATGGGGCCGTCTCTTCAAGACCAAGGTTCCTTTTAGGAAATGTTCTATCGTAATTGCTTTTTTTCCCTTTCTCGCACAAAGCGCACATGTAAAGCGCAGGGTGTTTTTTGACACTATACGCTGTACTTCTGACGCTGGGATTTGACTCGTTCATGTTCATTACATGTGTGTGTGTGTGCGTGTACAGTAAGTACCAGTGTTTACAGAGTGTCTGGACTGACTGCTTGTTTGGCGCAGCTTGGCTCCTCCACCGCTCCACCACTCCTCAGGGCACTCTGCCCATGTTTGTTCTTCTGGAGGATAAGCGTTGTTTGGTTTCACTGTCACATGATGGCGGCACCCTGTGTCCCTGTTGTGGTGTTGCAGAGGGGTCAGGTGTGAGGCCTGTCTGCTGGACAGGCTCCGACTCTGCAGCTCTCCAGGAACAACACGCTCCGTCAAAGCTACGGAGAGGAAGCCACACAAACACTTTGTGCGGCCAAATCCTAGAAGTGGGAACCCTCTCACAAACGAAATCCTAACACGGTTCTCACCACGTGTGTTTCCTACAGAACTGTATTGCCACTCACGAATGCAACGGTATCGACATCATCATTGCTCTCATTCTCAATGACATCAACCCCTTGGGGAAGAAGAGGATGGACCTAGTCCTGGAGCTCAAGGTGATGTTAAAGCCTTTGGTCAGGTCAAGATACTTAGAGTTGTATTGCTCTCTCTCTCATTTCAGTGTCTTGTGGCCTTCCTATCCTGTCTAGAACCTCTTGTTCTCTGCTTCTAGAACAATGCCTCCAAACTGCTGCTGGCCATCATGGAGAGTCGCCATGACAGTGAGAACGCTGAGAGGATCCTGTACAACATGAGGCCCAAAGAGCTGGTGAGTGGGTGGTGAGGGGCATTCCAGTAACCACCCTGACGACCAGTCGCAACACCTCACTCAGCAACACTGCGGGACCGATCTTTGATGGGTTATTTGTCTATGTTTAATCACAATCAGCCCTGTCTGTACCTCAGTATACCTAGGTTAATTCCTTGATGGTTTAATCATTGACAAGAGACCAACTGCCGACAACATGTATTATTGTATTTTTGTGTAAAGCTTTACAACTATGATGGCTGGCTGGATACATCAATACCCCCCCCCCACCACCACCACGCCCTATCCCTCACACACACACACCTACACTGTCTCCCACATCAACAGCACACCTACACTGAGGATGGTCCAGTACAGATGGATTCTCTGCCCGTGTGCTGTGCGACAGGTGGAGGTGATCAAGAAGGCCTACATGCAGGGGGAGGTGGAGGTGCAGGAGCCTGACGAGGAGGAAGGGGGGGAGGAAGAGCACTCAGCCTCTCCGCGCAACGTCGGCCACAACATCTACATCCTGGCCCATCAGGTGAGTCGCCGAGGGAACCGTCACGAGCAGCCGCACCCACCTGTGTCAACACCTACACGTCCTCGAGATTGGGTCGTTACATCTGAGCTGAGGCCCCCCCCTCCCCCCTCCTCTGCCCCCGAACACCTCAGGCAAGTTTCTTTGTTGATGCAGACACATGGCGTGCTGCAGGCTGAGCGGTGTGCATCCTGCTATCAGTACACACCGATAACAGGGCTGTGCTGGACTGCAGCCGAACGCTTGGAAGTGCTCTGCTTCCAGACTCATCTCTTTAACTAGTCTACCTCTACCTCCTACCAGCTCACCACAGTCAACCAGTGGAAGGTTGTAGGACAGTGGGGGTGCGTGCGGCGGCAGTCCCCATTGGCCGGCTGACCGCCGCTCATCAGAGAATGTGTGTATGTGTGTTTCAGTTGGCCCGCCATAACAAGGAGCTGCAGGCCATGCTGAGGCCTGGAGGGATCTACGGAGAGGGAGAGGAGGCCCTTGAGTTCTATGCTAAGCACACAGCCCAGATCGAGGTCAGTCTGTCAGCCCCCATGTCTCAGTTCACCCGGCCACCTGGGCTGGCCTTCCTCCAGTCTCCTCTGCCTTCACTGGACTGGAACTGGGACCAGCTCGAGTTTCACTCGAAAACAATTCCCTTTGAGTTCACTTTGGATGCACTGTAACATGTTGTTCAGTTGATGGCTTACTCGAAGCATGTGACAGTCATACTGTTTTTCTTGGCCTGCTTCATGCGACTCCTTGTTTTGTTAGCGTTTGAAAATGACAAGCGCCCTTGGCATGTTTGCACGTGTTCTGATGTGTGCTCAGGCGACCAAGAATGCTGTTAGTTTACAATGCAGAAAACCTCAAAGCAGGAAGAGTTGATCAAATAAGCAAACCATGTGCTGCAGAGAACCAACAGAGAACAAGCAAACCCACCCCGTACCACTGTTTACCCTCCTCATGATTAAGAAGGGGAAGAGGAAACTGTAGTCCGTATACACAATGGTGTTTGGCTACAGCTTCAGCCAGCCAAGCAGCTATAACTGACAGTAAAGTATTGGGTTTAGTCGGCCCAGGGCCTAGAGCCGCAGAGAGAGAGAGAAAGAGAGAGTGAGATAGAGAGAGAGAGAGACAGAGAGAGACAGAGAGAGACAGAGAGAGACAGAGACAGAGAGAGGGGGGTCTGTGACGGGCAGTGCTGTGGTTGTGTCCAGATTGTGCGGCTGGATCGCACCATGGAGCAGATAGTCTTCCCTGTGCCAAACATCTGCGAGTTCCTCACCAACGAGTCCAAGCTGCGCGTGTACTACACCACGGAGCGCGACGAGCAGGGCAGCAAGATCAATGACTTCTTCCTGCGCTCCGAGGACCTCTTCAACGAGATGAATTGGCAGAAGAAGCTGCGAGGTACTCAAGAGGCTACTGTCAACGCAAACACGGTTCCCTGTGCGTCCCTCTCCTTACCTCTCTATATGTAGTACCTGATTTACACGCCCTCCCCCCTTCACCCTCCCTGCTCCCCCAGCCCCCCTCCCCAGCCCTCCCAGGCCCCGCAGGTCAAAGGTCCTGGCCTGGGAGAGTCTACCCTACCCCAACTCTGAAGGGAGGGCAGGGGAGAGGACATGTAAACTGGATGCATTACAATGTATAACATAACTTTAAGGGCTAAGATACTGTATATAGGATTAAGATATGTTGGAAAGAGGGAGTGAGATGAGATTGTTTTTATCCTTACCATGATGGTGTTTGAATGTCAGGCTCGATACCACCCATAAACCACTGTCTTGTCAGGAATGCAGGCACGGTTCGTGTACTCTCTTACTTCCGAACCTGTCTACTGCAGGAGATCTGACAACTGTTCTGTCTGTCTGTCACACACACACACACACACACACTCTGCCAACGATAGGGAGAGTTGTTGACTTGTTTACTTCTCTGAGCTGACCCTGCGTCCATGTGCAACCTGTTTGCAGACGTGCTCAGGGGACTCAGAGAGACTGAGGGAAAGTTTGGTCTGGGTGGGAAGAGGTATAGATAGATGGATGACATGCTAAGCTGTCTGAGAATAGGGCCTGTGACGATGAACCTGTCACTCGCTCTAATGGGATTGGAAGTCCCTTGTGGCTACCAGGTTGAATGCCGGAAACTCAATAAGTGGGACAGGTTAGTTCAAGTATGGTTGGCAGCAGAGTGGTGATCTACATGGGACAAGGCAAGGCAAAGTAGTCCATGGGAACATTAGGGGACGTGACATTGATGGATTACAGAGTAGGAGGAGCCTACTCTGTAATCTGAGGAAGATATTTGGAAGCCACATTTGAAACCCTGGCCTCATGTTCCTGCATCATGAGGGAGGAACATGGTCTCAGCAGTCCACCTATATCATCCCCCTGTCATTAAGGCGTGTCATTGGACACTCCCTAGATTCCCCCCTCCCTCCAGCAGCCCGTGGAGTGCAGGGAGACGCATGTCTTTGTTCCTTCTGTCGACGGGATGTTTTGGCCTATCTCTGGGTCGGCCCTGCCGGAGGTAGTCATGTCCACACGTGACACGAGCCCTCCTCTCATCTGAATGAATCAGCAGTGTGCAGGCGTTGTTCCGTTGGTGCTAACCTCAAGTCATGAGTGGCTTGTGTTCCTGAAAGTCCCCACCCTCAGTTCCCCTTTTTCAAAAATAACACAGACCATGACCCCCCCCCCCACACACACACACACACACACACACACACGTCCCCTGACCAATAGCCATGTGGGTAGCACGTGTGCTAGTTTGTGATTGGACTGGACAGTTCCAACCACTCACCATGATCTTTTCACAGGACTGATGTATGCCCATTTACGCAAGCATGATGTTTTCTTATGCAATCGGTCGAGTTTTTGCTTTGTTGATTGGCCTGAATTTGAACCCTCTGAATGTACTGCCACAGTCTTGTCTTTGGACAGATTGTAGTCTTTTCATTTAAATGCGTTTTTAGTTTTATCAGTCTGAAACTGAATTGGCAAGTACAAAACCTTGTTAATAGACTGTGCATGCATGTGCATTGGGTGTAGTCTGGCAGTGGCTTTAACGAGGTCTGAATAAAAATACAAACAAGGCAAAAGCTCCATCCCCAGCTCCATGATGTCACAGGTGTAGACATGGACCACCAGGCTTCACCACTCCACACACCACAGAGATAACCAGTCTGAGTTATGAATAACACTCAAACCAAATACATCTGTAACTTTCAATTTCAACTTCCTTTGTTCCCATAGGCCAACTGGTATAGCTGCAGTATCTAAGTTATGTTCCACACGCCTGGTGGTTTATAGCTGTTGTCAGTGTTAGAACACAATACGGTATACACTGTTTTAAACCTATGCATGTTGTATTCATTGGAAAATCCCTCTTTGAATGTTTGAGTGATGGAATGGATATGAGTCAGTAGCTGTGCTGTACGTGCATATCCTGGGACGTGCTCTTTGGCCCCCTGGTTGTAATTTGCCAAATGCAGTGCTTCTTGATGCTGTGCCACAGTCGTCGTGGGTGCATGCTTTGATGTGTGTGAACATGTGTGCTCTTAGTGGGTTTGTTTGACTGTTCCTCATTGTTGTTGTCCTGGTAACCCCCCCCCCCCCCCCCTCCGCCGTGCAGCCCAGCCCGTCCTGTACTGGTGCTCCCGGAACATGTCCTTCTGGAGTAGCATCTCCTTCAACCTGGCCGTGCTCATGAACCTGCTGGTGGCCTTCTTCTACCCCCTGGAGGGCATCCGTGGAGGTCAGTCTCATAGCCCCCCCCCCCTCCCCCTGTGTTGCCGTCTGTCTGTGCCCCCTATGTCTCTGTTCCTCCAGCCCTCGTCCCCAGCTGACTGATCTGCGGGGAGCCTTGGCAGGCTGGAGGCTGGGGACGTGCCCTGTGTTTGTTGCCGGGAGTGGGATGACACAACAGGAAACTGGATCATATGACACCAACTGGAACCTTGAAGCCAGGGATTGCTGCAATATGCAAGGCGCATTACACACACACACACAACGATGGACAATTTGGAAAGTTTCAATATGGTTTGCATTCATGGTAGTTAGGAAGGTCTTGTGATTTACTGGGTGCTTCTGTGTAGTACTTCATACCTTTAAACTCAGTAATACCTGGCTCTGCATTACTAAACCTAAAGCGTGTTTGTACAGGAGAGCTACTGTATTTTCTCAAGAGCTCAACTGGTTGACGGTGTATACTGTATTTAACTTCCAAGTATAACGATTTTGAGCGGATTCTTCCTATACACTTCCAACTTGGGTGGAGCCTCACTCCCTCATACAGTGAAAAGTGCACAGTGAATTTGCATCACACCTAGAACACCATTCTAAGGAAACACAATATATTTCCTCAGATCACTCAGTGATGTCACGCCAGATTGAATGTTTGCTCAATGAGGCCCTGACCCAAGTGTTGATACTGTGTGTGAGTGAGACGACACGGACACCTGACTTTCAAAATTACCTTCGAATTTCACCATGCCCTGTCTTGGTCATCATCACCCCGGCCATTGAGGCGAGAGAGGGGTGTGTTTGTGTGTACGTGTTCATGTGATAAGGCTAAGTACCGCAGGAAACTCAACACCCGACTGCTGGCCTGGATGGACGGCTACCCTGAGTACTGACACCTAGCCGCTAACAAGCCGGCAGAGCTGGCTCCCTGGATGCCCTCGGCTACATGACATCATTCCAACACTTTTCACTTTAATTGGCAATCGTTACAAAAACAAAGTATGCTAGATGAGAAGCCATTAGCGTTCAATACATATGCTTTGTGAGGATTGGTACACTTCACCATCACGTGTGACCTGGCCTCAGTCACCCTGGTCGTCAGTCTGAAGGCTCCACCTTTACTGCCTTGGGAACAGCTGTCTTGTGTATATCACAAGACACGGCACAAAGCGGCCCTGGTCTATGATTGTTTAGAGCTCACAGTGTAATATACTGAATAGTTGAGCAAACTTGTATCACAAAGGGGGTTATAAGGTTTGCTTAACTAAGTCATGTTCAAAACTCATTTGTGTTGAAGAGACTTTCCACTAAACCAGGTTTCTGTTGTCGGACACCCTTGTTTCTGTTTTCTGCTTGAGGGAAGTGTTGTGCAAAGCCACAGCCATTAAGGCCCCTATTGTTCTCCTGCAGAGCAGCAGAGAGAAGACCCACATTGTGACCAGCATAAACTTTCTATTGTTCTGGCTGGGGTCAAGCGGTGCAGTTCCTTTTGTTTGAACTTCCTCAGAGCTGGAAAGAGAAAAGAAGACAAATGGTTGTTAGCTTACTGCTAGAAACATTTATGTGGTTTTGAGTGTCAAAGGTCTCCAGAAAACCTAACTGCCTCAGTGGGTTCACTCCAGGACGTGTGTGTGTGTGTGTGTGTGTGTGTGTGTGTGTGTGTGTGTGTGTGTGTGTGTGTGTGTGTGTGTGTGTGTGTGTGTGTGTGTGTGTGTGTGAGGAATGGGGCGTGGTGGGGGGTATCCAGCCAGCCATAGTTTACATAGCTGTAAAACTTCACACCCAAATACAATAACTCATCTGTACTAATGTTGTTTATCAGCAGTCATTGGCAGGTGGCCTCTTGTTAATTATTAAACCATCAAGGAATTAACCTAGGTATATTGAGGTAGACACAGTCTTATAAAAGACTGTTTCAGTGCAGCACAGGAATATATTTTTGATTTATAGATGTAGGTTATGTAAGGCATTAAATGGACACATTGTTTAAATAATCTGTTTTCCCAGGTATAATTGAAGCTGCCTTTAAATCCTATAGGATGAGTTATTACTGACTGGCTAGCATTGTTATACCAAATGTCACAGTAAAGTCCTCCTTTCTGACTAAATCCTCTGTGAGAAATCTGTACAAATATGTCTTAGAAGACTACACGTTGTCTATCTGTACAAAACCAGGGAACGATTCCTGTGAGTGAAAAAAGAGTGAGAAGGTGCTTAGTTGTGTCCTGCCTGCTGTTACATTGTGCTGGTTGGCTTGTGGAATCTTCTGGATAGATGAATGGGTTACAGGATTGTGGTTGTGACGTCCAGTCTGACGCGTGCGGAGTGCAGTCAGCCAACAGACCTGAGATCACGCCCAGACCAGCTCTCATGAATTTATTAGGAGTCAGGAGTATTTTTGGCAGCAAGTGTTATGTAACAAGCACCTGTGATCCCTCCCTCCTCTCTATACAGAGAGGAGGGAGGGAACAGGGGCCATTGGGGGAAGGGGGGCTGGGAGGTGTCCGAGATGTCTTCTTTGCGGGCTTCTGAGCGTACAGTATATGACTAATATGACCAACCTTGTTTTCACCTTGACAAATGCACGCTCGCAAGGAACCCATGGAAACACAAAAGCAAGCCGTTACTGTTGACCTAAGTGAAGTGAAAGGTAGTGAATTACATAATGTCTCTCCCCTCCCTCAGGAACCCTGGAGCCCCACCTCTCTGCCCTGCTGTGGGGGGCCATGCTGGTGTCCCTGGTCATAGTCCTCATTCTGCCCCAGCCTCACGGCATCAGGGCCCTGATCGCCTCCACCATCCTGCGCCTCATCTTCTCTGTGGGTCTGGAGCCCACTCTCTTCCTGTTAGGAGCTTTCAATGTGAGTCTAAGATTCTGTGTGTGTGGGGGGGGGGGGAGGACCGTGTTAGCATGTCAGAATGCATGACTCAGCGGTCGTAGGTTTACTGGGTCTCGTCACCGTGGCCCCGCGCCCTCAAGCTATGGCCTTCGCCCTGTCACTCATAGTCGGACGGTAAGTGGGGAGTATTCCTGTGAGATTCCACAGTGCTGTGCTACTACGGTATTTACCTCATGAAATGAACCCTCATATGTCTAGGATCTAACTTGGTTATGACAGGGGTCTCTCAGAGGGTTGAAATAGTCGTTTCATGCTGTGGGCCAGAAGTGACATCGCACCATTTTGTCCTACGTGTAAGCGGAGCGACCATACCCTGGAACACAGAGGGGTGGTGACTGTGTTGCCTCTGCCCGTCTGTGTCTCAGGTGTGTAATAAGATCATCTTCCTCATGAGTTTCGTGGGGAACCGAGGGACGTTCACGCGGGGCTACAAGGCTATGATCATGGACGTGGAGTTCCTCTACCACCTGCTCTACCTGATCATCTGCAGCCTCGGGGTGTTCGTCCATGTCTTCTTCTACAGCCTACTGGTGAAACACACACACACACACACACACACACACTGGTGCACTCATGCACAAACCTTGCACAGGAATTTTTGTATGCACTCCAGCTTATCTGATCTTGAACGTACTCTTTCCCTTCTGTCATGCAGCTGTTTGACCTGATATACAGAGAGGAGACGCTGCTGAATGTCATCAAGAGTGTGACCCGTAATGGCCGCTCCATCGTGCTGACTGCCGTGCTGGCCCTGATCCTGGTCTACCTCTTCTCTATTGTCGGGTACATCTTCTTTAAAGATGACTTCATCCTGGCTGTGGACAGGATACCTAACAAAACTCTAGGTAAGGTGCCACCTTCCCAAACAACACATAGCAAGCTAAACAATATATTGTTGTGAGTTCCAGCTTTTTGGGGAATGTCCAACACTATAAAAACCTTATTTTGGTTTATAAGACGACATCTTTTTTGCTGTCAGTATGCCTCAGTGATTGATGTACACTCCCCCAAACCTTTCAACCACATAAAACTTAATTTTGTATCAAGGTCTCTGCAAAGGTGTCCACATGGTGTCCACTTACTCATTCCACATGGTGTCCACTTATGATATGAAGCCAGGCTAACAAATTCCAATCTCAAGAACCAGATTGGCCTTGCTGACCTCTTGTCTTCTCTCCTGGCAGAGACTGCAGCCAGCATGGTGGGGGAGTTCTTCTCTGCTGGCGTTTGTAGGAAGGAGAGTGGAGAGAACTGCTCTGCGGAGCCTATGGTGGAAGGTAGGGGCTGACTGGAGGCTGTTCATCAGTGTGTGTCAAAGAGTCTCTGTGTGTCCTGACAGACCCCAGAGTCAGCAGCCCTCTTCCCCACGGAGAGATGTTCCATGAGGTTGTAAATCTACGCATGCCGGGCGGCTCTGTGGCCCTGAGGGTCCACCTGACTGGCTGTCCTGGCTGGGGAGGGGAGCCAAATAGGGGCTGAGGCCGCATGCGTGTCAGCTGGATTGGGAATTGGGAGAGGTCATAGTTTAATTACAGTCAGGCCTTGGTAGGTCAGAGGGTGCACTCTGGGAGGGCGTACAGAGCATTAGCCCCAGCATCCTGGAGTCGTAACAACCCCCCTTTGACCTCGTTGAACCTCCCCATTCCAAGTGGAACCCGACCACTGGTTTAATAGGATCAGCCAGTCCTGTCATGTTCCACCGGTGTCTGGGGCCCTGGCCTCACACTGTCTTCCTCATCCACCATCATCATCAGTCTTCCTCATCCACCATCAGCATCCTCCATGTTAAGAGTTGCACTCTAGTGGACTGTTTCTATTGGAACGGGAAAAGCATGTTGGTGTTGTTCATGTTTGCCTCTCCTGGGGATCAACTAAGATTTCCTTTATTTCTTTTTTGATTTGATTTTGACATTTTGAAGCTAGTTGCATTGATCCTTCTCATTGTGAAACTTGCCAAGCAAAGACTTGTTAGTTTGTAAACATCTACACGGTGTATATCAATATGATACAACATGCACAAGGGATTGTTGACACATTGCAGCCCAAGACATATTCTTGACTCATTCTTGAGCATTTAAGAACCTAAACAGAACAGGGATTGTAAAATAGAGTACGGGGGAGATGGGTCCAGGTTTTCTGTTGTAAATGTCCACTCTGGCTTGTGTCCCTTCATAGCCGCCATAGCTACCCAGCCGTCGGCTGTAGTGATTGAGGATAAGGAGCGTGCGTGTGACTCTCTGCTCATGTGCATCGTCACCGTGCTGAGTCACGGGCTGCGGAGTGGAGGTGGTGTCGGGGATGTCCTGAGGAAGCCGTCCAAAGAGGTCTGGATACTGGACACTGCTCGGGAGTCAGTCCAACTAAAACCCAATTCAGTTATTGTTCTGACAACGAAAAGACACATTGTAACCATAAACGTCTTTTAACAAGTTTTACCAAACATTAAAGTATTTGAATTCCCTGCTCAATGCCCATAGATTACTGGATTGAGTTAATTTTGAGTTTAATTTTTTTTTCTGTGCATATTATTATATGGTCAAATTATGTGTGTTATACCCCTACCCCTCCCCCATTCTCGTGTGCAGGAGCCGCTGTTTGCAGCTAGGGTCATCTACGACCTGCTGTTCTTCTTCATGGTCATCATCATTGTCCTCAACCTCATCTTTGGAGTCATCATCGACACCTTTGCGGACCTGAGGAGTGAGAAGCAGAAGAAGGAGGAGGTCCTGAAGACGACCTGCTTCATCTGCGGTGAGGCCTTCTGACCCCCAGGCTCCTTCAGCTGCACTCCCCCGGGCGCAGCCCGGCTGGAGCACCTCAGAGGTCCTGTGCTCCGTAACACTGGGTGACGAGACAACGAAAAGGAGAACATGGTTACATATAGCCACGTCAAAACAGTCAGAATGAAACCTAGAATACAGTCGATGCGGAGACAGCAGAAAGCAGTGTTGCGTGTTGCCTGCTCTGCAAAGTGTTTGGGGATGATGAAGCGATGCAGATGGGGGGGGGGTCTGAACCTGACTCTGTGGCTGTTGTGTCACAGGCCCTCTATTAACTTTTCTGTAAATGGAGGGGGTGTGGCGGGGTGCGATTCTATCTAGAGTAAACACCGCCTCCTCTTCCCAGAAAGGCAGGTTAGTCACGGCTTGTGCTGCATTGCGGAGGAGGCCTTCCTGTCACCGTACCATTCTGGACCTTGTCCATGTTGGAGTGTTTGTTCGCTCACAAAGTCAGTCGCTCGCACAGTTGGTGTAGTCAGGCTCAGAAATCAGATGCACAGTGCACAGCTTTAGAATGCAGAATGCTATTAATTGGAGCTTTGTGAGACATTGACACCATGAAGGGATTCAAGGCCAAAATTGCACTGGACGTTCATGACCTCCTGGTGATGTTCAGGAGGAAAGGATCTCAAGGCCCTGAAACTCACTGACTAATGAGAACAGATGTTGTCCCACATTATTGGTTCACAGTTCATCCCGTGATGAGAGGTGAATGGTGATGATTACAACCAGTGAGGCCTGCATTTATTCCATTTAATTCAATGTGACTGTGTGTTCATATACAGGCTTGGAACGGGACAAGTTTGACAACAAGACTGTAACGTTTGAGGAGCATATCAAGGTTGAACACAACATGTGGCACTACCTGTTCTTCATCGTGCTGGTGAAAGTGAAGGACTCCACCGAGTACACAGGACCCGAGAGCTACGTGGCTGAGATGATACGGGTAGGAGCACAAATGTTGTCTTCACTCACTTTTCCTTGACATGCAAATAAGGGGATGTGGTTATTGATAGGTTTCAGTCTGCACGTTGACGGCCACACAGTAATCACAGGCTGACTTCAAGTCTCAGCTTCAACTATGCCTTTTGAGAATACAGTTCTAAACCCTCGCGCACTCCATGACAAGGAAGAATGTTGACATTGTCCTTACGAAAAGAATACCTTTTTTATCGTCCTTAACCCGAGCATTTTACAGCTTACAGCTGACTCGGCCAGTCTAGATTTCACTAATCTTTATAACCTCTGTAATGAGTTTGTGGGTCAAGGAACGTTCACTATTATAGTGGGGGTTTACTCCCAACTCTTTGGGAGTAAATCTGTTAGTGAGCTGGCCCACAGCCCTATGTGATCCCTGCCTTTGTGACCTTGAATCCCTCCTAAAGTATTATCACATCTGTCAGCTATGTGAAAGGAGACTTAAGATTCAGACAGACAATGGCAAATTGGCATGGAATGTGTTAATCTCCAAAATCAGTCTGGTCTTGCCTTACTCATTCTCTCTCTCCACACACACACACACACGCACACGCATGCATGCACACACACACACACACGCACGCACAGACTGGGAGACACAATTGGCTCCCCCTGCACCATGCTGTCTGTCTAATGACTGCCAGACCAGGAGGGAGACTCATGATGGCTGTTGAGCAGTGTGGGAAACCACACCCATGTCTGTTCTGCTCTGTTCTGTTTGGCTTCTTTTCCGAGGGCCCGGTGCTGTCTCATCAACACGCGTGATTGTGGCTGTGTATGGTTCCCAGTGTCGCCGCTTCCTGCGCGCGTGTCACTACTTCATGATAAATATATATTTCTTCTTCTTTTCCTTCCTAGCAGTAGACAGGACATCCTGCTTAATATCTTTATCACTCTACAAGTCAATATGGGTTTCATAATTATGACTACTGTGCGTTTTAAATGTTGGTATCCATTGCTTTTGACTGATTGGGTTGAAATTTGTAACCGAAAAAGAAAGCCCTGCTTCTATTGTTTAACTGTGACCCAGTGAAGCTGTCGACACACTTTCTGATGGGCTATGAGACCCAGCTGTAGCCCCAGTCTGTGTCTGTGTTGCTGCAACCTCAGAGTCTTGTGAGGAACCACCTGATTTAGGATTAACACCCCGCCTCTCCCCCACTTCTTTAACCCTCAATGCTACTGAGGCAAACAGAGCTTGTCGGGGCCTCGTTCTAGTCAGTGTGTTTGAGATGACCCCCGCCAAAGACGTGGCTTAAAAGGCATTGCTGACCCATCACTAACCTGGTGGCCCCGGACGCCTCTGCGTCACATGCAAAGACCAAATGTTGAGCCTTCAGGTCACCACATCCTCAACCTCCATCTCAGTTTATTCCGGTGCTGCTGCTCATGTCTGAGAGGAGGCACGTCCTAACTGCTATCACACAAACAGGTTCATGGCTGGTGACTAAGGATTTAACATTTTAAGATTCACAACTGAAGGAATTTGGGGATTTTTTTTTCTCCTTTGGAGAGCATAATCCTTTTATCATCTTCATAGCTGCCAACACGACAAACAATTCCAAAATGTTTCTTTGAACATCTATGAAAATCTACTGTAGGCAAAGGGAATCAACAGTCCAGTTGTCCAGTTGTCTTTTCATAAATAGTACAAAGGTTTATTGTTTTAAAATATAAACAAAGTATGACTTTGTTTTTGCTAAACAGTCTTCTCTGTTGATCCTCTCAGTGTAGTATTATCTGATGGTATATTTGAGGTTGCATGTTAAGTAAAAAAAAAAAAGAGGTGAGTGGAGAGAGGTGGGGGAGTCAGACTACTTGAATAATGACTAGGACTGACGTCAGTGATAGCAGACTTCAAGCATCATGTTTTTTTACACCTTATCCTGACTCAAGTCCATCAGTCTCTTGTTGACCTCATTACTGAAGCCAATGCTCACAGATTCATGTTGCCCACAACTTTTGATTGAGTTTGATAATGAGTTGATCCGAGTCCAATTGGAAAAGGGAAAGGGTGTAATGCCTTGTTGTGTAAAGAAAGGTTTCCTTTTGGCTTCGGGTCTAGAAGTGGTGGGCCGTCAGAATGTCAGGTGGCTTGTGGTCTTACTGACGTTTGTGTTTGCTGTTCAAACCACACTGCATCCTGTTTCTCAGTTATGGCCCTTGTGGTTTTAATAATGAAAAATGCACTTCCGTCATTTCCATTGAATCAGTAGTTTAAAGTTGTGACAGCGGTTTTCAACTTACTGGAAGTGCTTTCACTTGTAAACACTGGTGAAGGAGTGGGGGGATTTGAGGCTCTTCAAACTGACAAAAACAAACGCTGCCATTTTGGAGTTGTACAATTCCTCTCCCTATAAATGATCTGCATTTCAAGTTTTGAAAAATCCAAAACTATACATATCATATAATGAAACAAAGTGTTGAACTGTATAACTTATGACCAGCATCCGAATAACCTGTTTTGACTTGTAGTGATCAGTGATGCGAGATATTTGAAAGGTAGGAGAGCATATTGGTGTTTGAGGGGGTTGCGGGGGAGGTTTGTTGTGTGTGTGTTTAAGACGTGAGGCACGCACACGCAGCAGCATTCTCTTCTTTTCAGAATGAGTGTGTATCTCCTCATCAGAGAGCTGTGTGATTCCCCTGCCCTGCTGTCAGAGCCGGCGCCAGGCTGGGTCCCACCACGCCGCAGCCCTCACCCCCACATCACACCACACCACTGAAACCCAGGGACTTTTGCAGCTGTGCTGACATCAGTCACAAGCTGCGTGCTCTGAGGCACCTTCCTCACCGCTCATGCTTCTCAAAACACTTCCGGGTCTGTCCAATACTGTTAGAGGAACAATACGATTGTACTGTGCATGAATGCGAGGGAAGGAGTGCATTTTAGAGGGACTGTTAACGTAGTGGTATGTGTTTGTGTATATGTGCTTGAGTGCGGACAGACCCCTTCACACTGACATGGCCTTGGTCAGGGCAGGTTCAGTATCACAATAACTTTGGTATGTGGTGGTCCAGTGCTGGACGAGATGGAGTGGAAAAAGAATGCCGTAAACAGACTGCTCCGTGGCAACCGTTTACCTGCTTATTGCTTTGAAGCCATTGTCAGTCTTCCTGTGTAAAAATGAGTTAATAAATAAAAAAAGTATGATATTGTCTTTATTAAGATCCAGAAAAAGTCACGTAGCCTCTAAGTACAGTTTAATTTTTTTAATAAGCAGCAATTATGTAACCTTATTCACCAAGATCTATTTTGTTCTATGTGGCTAATAGTTATTCTATAAGGCTAATAGCTTGTGATCTATTGTGACCCATTGGTTCTGGACAGATTTTGGTACAGAACAGTTTTTTTTTTTACTGTTTCAGTATCAAGTAATCTGCTGTTCAAATGTCTTAAGATATCTTAAACAATGATAATGGCAGGGTTTGCTACTTGTGTAGAATGAGCTTGTAAAGAACTTCACACACATGATGAAAATAGGCACTTTCTTTAGTCTGAGTCTATGCCCTCTTTAACCCTCCAGGGATGCTAAGTCTAGGCCAATTATGTCTCAGTAAATAATAAAACTACTCACAAAATGTATTTTAAAAGCCATGTAATTGAGATGAGGGAAAGTCCCTCCAAAAATAGTTTTATTTCACTTATAGGATAATTTCCATTTTGTTTTGTTCCTTATCAGAAGACACATACACTACGAAACAAAAATGGATTTTTTTGTCAGAAGCACTAGTCAAAGAGGCTTTGAGCTGTCAGTTATGGCAGTAGCTAACACATTGATGTCATTCTGATACTCAAAGTAATGCATTGTGCTCAGATTTCTAAAATGTTAACATTAACAACGGATAAATGTATTTATACAATGCCAGACTCAAGACAAAACAAAGCTAAAACTAAACATGCCATCACAATGAAACCCAAATAGTTTTGAGGAAAAACATGAACCGAGTTTGTAAGTACTCAGGTATTGATGACTATAAGCAAAGTAGGCCTACTAACTAATTGTTGACCAACAAACATATATGTTCTTGATGTTTTTTTCTTCCGATCACCAGGAGCACAATCTGGACTGGTTCCCACGGATGCGAGCCATGTCCCTGGTGAGCAGCGATGCAGATGGGGAGCAGAACGAGATCAGGAGCCTGCAGGAGAAACTGGAGTGCACCATGAAGCTGGTGTCTAACCTCTCCGGTCAGCTGACAGAGCTTAAGGAGCAGGTGATGCAAACATTTTCTCTGCAGAAGTGGCTGTGTGGGGTGTAAGAAGTTCATTAACGCTGGAATGCTTTAAGACAGTGAATTAGAGAACGGGTCTTCTTCTTGTCTTGCTTTGTCTCTGTTGGTGTGCCGCTCCTTGCCCTTTTGATGCAGAGCTTACTGAAAGCAGAAGGCAGTGAGTCATAGTTCACAACACAGCTCATGTGGTCCTAAACCTGATCTTATTTGCGTCATTAAAAAAGGATTTGTTCCACAATGAGTTTGCTTGCCCTTATTTGTTGACAGTTCAGAACTGGTGGACTGGTTTCAGAACATAGTTTTACCCTTGATGTGGCAAATTGGTTATTGGTCAAATAGTATTCAAATTAAGCTGATAATGATGTCTGGATGGTTTTGATGTACCAGAGTACATAAGGATTAAGTCCTATAAAGTACGCCTAGTTTATGAAGGCATTATTAAGAAATCATATTAATTTCCTTATTTATTTTTTCAGACATTCTATGTGCTAAAGTATGTATTTCAATTGTTATCACACATTTTTTTAAACTACTGTAGGCTAAAGGTATTTTTCAGACACTGTACATTGTGTCTAAATAGGGTTGTAAAACTTGTAGATAAAATGAGAAGTGTCTATGAGGAAGTGGTTGTTATCAATAGGCTTTGCCCCAGACAGAAGGAAATGGTTGTTGTGTGGCCAAAAGGTTTAGGGGAGGACACAGTAGTAGGACCGCATCTATTTAGTAATATGCATGTACAGTAGTTTACCTTACTATCGATCAAGGTTTTTTATTCTGAAGCCTGTTAGATACAAACTTTTTGAGGTAGAAATATTTTAAACATGTTGTACAGGCTTTTAGAATACGGCATGCAGTTATTAATGTGAATGCAGACCTAAAGAATGTCCTTTGCCACCTGTGGGAAGTCTGGGCAGTCCCTGTGTGTGTCCCCTGTAAGGGTGTTGTACATAGCTGCTACATGGCAATCTACAGCAAAGCCCAAACATCAAATTAGTTTGACAAACAACTTGGGTCAAACAAGAGTCCTTTTTTTGAGATAATTCCAAAGATAATTGACTATTTTGAAAGTACACAACCAAGCCAACTGGAACTGAGTTAAATTAGTGTCGACCGACTGTCTTTGCATAATGTTTGTTCACATAATAGTTTCTGTATACTGTATAGGTAAGTATACTGTAAGTGTACATGATGACACGCGCTTCTTTCATAAAGGCTTGTGTATTGGGCTTGATAATTGATATTTCTTTGAATAAGTTTCATTATTAGTTTTTTGTACACTGTGGCTTGTGCGAAAGGAGATTGGCATTCTTGATGAGTAGGAGGGCACATTTCAGAAGAAACCCTCTGTCCCAGTCTCTATTCTCAGTTCAGTATAGCTGTGCTGGCAGCGTTTCTTCATTGTTTGAAAATAAACTTGTGTTCAGTGCCATCTGTACCTGATGTCAGAGATTACTTATAGTCCACTGAAAGTGAGGAACGACAAAGTGAGAAGTACGCTAGCAACTGACAAGGCCCTGTGTTTGTCCTCAGATGACTGAGCAGAGGAAGCAGAAACAGCGTATTGGACTCCTGGCTCACCCTCAGCACATGAACGTCAACCCCCAGCAACCTGCATGAGACTCAACCCCCTGCACAGCCTCCCAAAGGTCCTGAAAGCCACCTTAGCACCAACCTTGTTTGCATAGGTAACAGATTGCAGAGTCTTCACTTAGAGGTCCCGCATATTGTAGCCACTGAGTCCGAGTGTGAAATGTTGAAGTAGCGAACACTCTGAAATAGCTAGTCATTCTGTATAATTGTGATACTTTGTAGGATTGCCCGAAGGGTATAACTTAAAATGAAAACACAACCCGCCCCATTTTTTCCTCTCCAGTTAGGATTGGTGCCAAATGTTTTCTATGTTGAAATGAAAGTGAATTCTTGTCACATGGCCTTTTCTGGGTGAACTTGAAACAGTGGCACTGTTCTGGACATGAAGATCTCACAGAAGACACTAACCGACATGAAGCATCTTTTTTGTACTACTGGTATAGCAAGCAGTATTTCATGTCTTATTTTTGTATCTTGTGCAATATCAATACTTAAATATGCAACATCATTGATGTATGGATTTAAGTTATAAACGTACTGTAGGATGTCTTACTTCAAATTAGTCCAAATAAGACCTTTTTCTTCTTTTTTGCTTCAAGTTAAATAGTGACGCACCAGTTGGTCATTTTAATATAAGGCAATGTATGATAGGACTTGGACAGATTAACTTACATGTCTCAGCCTTATATGAATTTTATTTGTATGGAAATGCTGTGTTCAGTTTTTAAACAAGCTTAATAAGAGAAGTATATTGTTTGAGAGAAAGTCTGATCCTGTCTTTTCCTTGTGTCATATCTTGATGTAAACTTGTTTTAATATTTGCTCTCTTAAATAGTTGGTACAGTATCTAAAATACCTTTTAGGACATTTGCATTTCATGCAAAAACATGTTTACTGTAATGGTTATGTTATCATTATTCAGGATTAATTTTAACAAAATTATTTTGAAATCATTATATTTATATATAATCAGTCATATATTTAATGTATATTTTTACAGTATGTGTACTGTATTTTGTATATAAATAAATATATATATAGGCATCCATTTACCTGATTTCTTGACACTATAATGTGCCTGTAAGCATTTTTGTCCTATAAGACTAAGACCAGTTTTCTGTTTGCCAGTTCAGCACTTGTGTTGTTTCTCATTTTCTTTGTTCAAAAGTTACATTTTTACCATTGCCCTTCCCTTTTTTAATGTGTAAATAAGGCATGTGGCTTGTAAACTTGTGTCTGTATAGGAGCCAACATTTTCATAAAGGCTGTAGGAATTCAACTTTTTTTCTGAAACAAAATGTTTAAATGACTGATTTCAAGAGTTAAGCACTGTCAGAATTGTAAATTAATGTAGAATTATTAAAATATATGTAATTATCCTTTATATCATTTAATTGTCTCTTTGCAAACTGTAATTAAGCACTGATGGTTCTATTTGATTTGACTGTTACTGTTCATACAGGTTGTTTGCATTATTGTATTCTGTTAGTTCACCTCTTATGCTACATGCTAGAAGTAGGTATAGTCTTAAATATTTTCCAGCCCAGGAATCAAGCAGGTGTTTAGCAAACTTATCCTAGCAGTGCAAGTCTGAGTTATAGGGGGGAGGCTGTTCGTGTATTGCATGCCGCACTATCTGATCAAAATGACAGTTCTCTCTACAGTCAGAGCTCGCGCAAGAAGGTGGAACGTAAGGAAGATACCCGTGTAAGGGCGTAATAGTTTGTGAAAGACCCAGAGAAACACAAATATCCGACGAGGCAAAATCCCGGACAATTTTGGAATCCCTGCCGGACGCATTTTTTTTGGTCTCGAAAAGAGCACATGTCCGGGTAAAAGAGGACGTCTGGTCACCCTAAAATAGGATGCAGGTTACTGTGTATGTTGTGTATGTGTTGTTTAAAATTAGCGGGGAAATCTGCGTGTCCAGACACTGTACAAGTGGAGTTGATGACGTCAGTGGCAGGGATGTGCTCCTTGGTTCTCGCTGCCATGAGGGGATCAACGTGACAGCTAAGTGCAACCGACAACAACAAACCGATCTGCTACATCAACAGACTCATCCCTTGCAGGTGCACGTGTTACGGCAAATGCGGGCTCGGTAAATAACGTAGTCCATTTTGAGCCGTTAACACATGCGAGTGAGCACTCCACACAGAGTGGAAAAAGAGCGCTATAGGCCTAATTACTAAAACAATATAGCCCGTATATATGCATTTGTAGAGCTTCATAAGTGTGATTGAACACGTTACGTGTTCTTGGGGATCATTTCATGTTTTATCCGTCTCACTGTCGTAAAATAAAAATAAATTATTATTAAGTAGCCTAATTTATAGCTTCACTCTATACTTAGCCTAATTATTTCAGGTTCACTCACAATAGACTATGTAATTCATTTTAATGATTAGATTGCAAATTACATTCCAGAAAAGGTATTGCATTATTGTTATTCTTAATATATTATTTATTTTATATTATTTATATTATCATTTATATTATAAGTATGTATATTGTTGATGTTGTTATTGTGATATCCTGTAGGCCTAATAGATAAGTTGACTGCTATAATATCAGATAGTGTATGGAAGTATGCGCCTCGAAGAGATCATATTTTTGTGTCAAGAAACTATCATGCAACATGTGAATAGTAATTCAGCTCTATTTTCTAACTCGTAAACATGGTGGACGTGCACGTTCCGGCTAGAGTTCTCTTAAGTGCTTGTAGCTGGAGCATGGTGGTACACGGGACACAGTCCGTTAGAAAGGGAGGGCCATTCTCGTGCAGATCCTCCTCAGCCACACAGAAAATGGGTTGTACTCGGGTTGGAAGCACCGTTCAACACGTGAGGCTCAAGTGACGGAGGTAGGTCAGTCTCCAACTGAGAGACGTGTCTGTAGTCACAGGGTTTATTTAACACGTAGACAATTCCACCCCTCTCACACACATTTACTCGGCAGTGGAGCTACCAACCCATTGCAGTTCTTGGATCGCTTGCTGACAACACTATATTCGACTGGACTGAGAGAATAACATAGCCTACCTAAAGAAAAAATAAAGCAAGAACATTTATGAAAGAAATCTATATTCAGAGGACAATTGCAGCTGAATATTTTCGCACAACTATATACAAATAGAAACCTATTTCCAAGATTGCATTTCACGGAATTTCTTTCTGAATTCAAAAAGAGCCTGAATGGAGAGGATTACAAGTGCGCAACCTCCTCCTTGTATGGCAAAACACCCGTCTTTTGACATAGCTGACAACCAAGGGTAAGTTGACATAAGCAATAAAAAAAAAAAATGGCTTTAGAGAAAAACGTTTTATTTCTTCTAGATGTCGAAATGTTTCATTTTATCTTATCTAATTGTTCTACTTTATCAACAGAGTGGATTTCTCTATGTATATGTTCAAATCCAGAAGGGGCATAAAGCGCCGAGATGACAGTAAGGTACGGTGTATATTTTAAATAATTTTCATCATTATTTAAAGGTCCCTTGGATACATAATTAAAAGTTTAAAGAATTGCTTCTTTTTTAACATTATTTTGGGAGTGTCGTTTATTACACACTAATATGTTTATTTATCCCCCAGGAGACCTACAAGTTACCTCACCGGCTAATTGAAAAGAAAAGACGCGACAGAATCAACGAATGCATCGCCCAGTTGAAGGATTTATTGCCTGAGCATCTGAAACTCACAGTGAGTATTTCTGTGTAATATAAAATATACGGTAATATTGAAAGGGTCTTATGCGCCACCTGCTTGTTAGTTTGTTTAATAGCCAACCAGACATATGGCTGGTAAATTTTGTTAAATTAACAATGTCTTACTTTTAAATAAAAAATTAAAATAAAAAATATATTTTCGGACCTGTTATATTTTCAGATTTTATTTAAACTGTTATACAGTAGGCATTTTATTAAATTGTTGGTGTATGTTTCTGGTCTGGTTTTCTTGGCGTGCCATGGAGGCTTGTCCCCTGTTCAGCTGCTGCACATGTTACATAATAAAGATCAACATGCTTATCAGAGGTCTTCCTGTTTTAGACTCTGGGGCATTTGGAGAAAGCTGTGGTGTTGGAACTCACCCTCAAGCATGTTAAGACTTTGGGCAGTCTCCTGGAACAGCAGCAACAGAAAATCATCGCATTGCAGAATGGCATGCAAATTAGTGAGTTTCATATTATGATTTTCACGTTTATATGCACACAGAACCACTCCCCCACTCCCCCCATTTCATAGTCCATACCTTGTCATTGTATTGTATTGCATGTTTATTATCAGTAGACTAAGCCATAACAGCCATAAATTCAAATAATTATAATAGTGTAAATAAATCCAATAATAGCCACTGTTTAACTGAACACAATCTCCTTTGTATCATTGCAGACGACCAGAGCAGTGTTAGCTCAGAGAGCAGTGAGGAGATGTTCCGCACAGGCTTTCATGTATGTGCCAAGGAGGTCCTTCAGTATCTTGCCACACAGGAGAGCAACAGAGACCTGACCCCCTCCCATATGATCAGCCACATCCACAAGGTTGCATCCGAAGTGCTGCAGTGTCCAGCCAACCCACGTGTCGAGGAGCCTGCCCACAACCTTTCGGAGAAGTTGGAGAAGCCTGCTGGGCTATCTCCTAAGGCCTCTGAGGGTCATGCCAGGAACTGTGTGCCAGTCATTCAAAGGACTTACCCCCACGGCACTGGGGAGCAGAGTGGCAGTGACACAGACACTGACAGTGGTTATGGAGGGGAGCATGAGAAGCGGGACCTCAAAGCCCAGCACCCCAGTTACTATAGCAAAGAGGCGGAGCTCAAGTACAGTCTTGCAGACAGGATGGCAGGTGCCATCAAGCAGGAGGGTGATGAACCCCAGGCCAAAAGATTAAGATCGGACTCCTCAGAGGATGAGTCCTTCTCTGGGCATGGGGCTGGTAACCATGGCAAATACATGGACTTTTCCCCCCACCAACCTCAAGTCTGCATGCCCTTCTACCTCCTACCCCCTTCAGCTGCGGCTGCTGCAGCTTACCTGCCCATTCTGGAGAAGTGCTGGTACCCTGGGGGTATGTCTATCATGTACCCAGGTATGAGTGGATCCGCTGCCAGCATGTCTCCGGAAAAACGACCCCAATCCTTGTTTGTATCTTCAAGGGAAAGCTCACCAGTTCCCCACCAGACCCCCATGGACTCACCAGCGCTTCTCCAAGCTTTAAAGCAAGTCCCGCCTTTGAACCTGGAAACCAAAGAGTGAGGAACATTAGTGTTCACACCCTGACCTGTAAATGTTTGGTGTTGAGAGAAGAGCAGAAGAGAAGAGCAGCAGAATATTTCCTTCCTCGGCAGCTCTTTAGTTCCCACAGCCGCGTTATCCCTATAAGAAGATATGGCTACTCACACACAAAAACCCAGCATTCACCATCCTCCATTGTCAGCTCACATACACTTAGAGTACATTGAGAGGAGAACATGTCAACCCTTTTGCCCTGTCCGTATGGAAGGTCACAGATGACCTATCGCATAGTTCTGAAACACTGTTCGGTCAAGATGGTCAATACTTGTAAAAAACATTTTTTTTATATATATATCTACATACATACTGGATATCAGTGATTGAGGGTGGAATTTAACTGGGGAGGGCTTCTGTGTGCTGAATGTCAGAGATCAACACAGAATGTGAGGCACAGAAAGCCACCATTAGGGCCTGCCCTTTGCACACACACCTGTCTGTAATGAATGTAAAGATTAAATGAAACCCTTTAGATGCTGCTTAAGTTGCTGTTGCTGTAGACCTGTGACTAAAAAGACCTATATTTTCTGCATCTATAGCTCCTAAATCTGCAAGAGACTGTCGTTTAGACTAGTATGCTACCAAATAAGTGTCCGGTTTACGTTGACCAGAGTTGACATAAAATCCATTACTCCTTTACCTACCAACCTGGCAGCTTAATAGACTCCACCGAACCTTGTTTTAGCAGTCAGGTGGTGTCACCTCAATAGATTTGAGTTTGTGACTCGTTTCTGTGTTGAGCAAGTACTTTTGAGTTCCTGTGACTTGTAATTATTTTGTTTACGACTTGTACATCTTTATTTTTGATACATGACCCACTGAGTGTATTTGCATTGCAACAAGAGGGAGTTTTAGATGGTCCTTTGCTGTATGCCAAGAGAACGTGTACATAGGAGAGTGCTAGACCTGATGTGCATCATGCTTTTTAATAATTTCTGTTAAAATTAAGCCTGATCGTAGTTCATCCTGTTGCCTTGACTAGTTTAAAGCAGAAACAATGATGACAGATGTTTAAATGTATGTATTTGTAATAATTATTGATGGCAAAGCAAGGAAAGTGAATGTAATGTTTGAAACAAAGTAGTTTTATATAGGACGAGGTACTTGGGATTTTTATTGTGGGACCTAACAGAAGGTTGCTTGTTGTACATTTTTTGTCAATAAAGTATTGATACATTCACAGTTGTAAAAGTATTTTTTTCCAGTGGAAATGATGTGCTTGTTTTTTTGTGTTATACAGCTTTAGCAAATGATGTGCCAAAGCCAGGACACCTGACTTGTCCACATAACAACACGTCATTACATAACACTTATATAACCCATAAAGCAGCAGTGGCCCCTAAAATCAAGAGGGTGTCTTGGATTTCAAGACAGTAAATCATTTTTTAAAACACACAATTGACACATGCTTTTAATTTGAGTCCTGGAAAAAAACTTTAAACATGTTGCATCGTATTGCAGTCGTTTTACTGGTCAACAGACATCCAGATCATATTTTTATGCACATATTTATCATGTAATATTATTTGGACCATACATCAACTTATTACATAGATTGTATGCTTTTGTAATTGTCCTTCTTGGCCTGCATTTGTCTAAATGATTTAAATGTAGCTTTTAGAGTTTACTTTTAGCATAGATGTGTTTTTGCATTTTCAATTTTGGGGATTGTTTATAGATATAGCTTGAAAAGGTCTCATCATGTTTCAATATATACTGATAACATACAGTATATCACAGTAGTGAATGCAGGATGTTCACTATTTAAACACTAGATCACTATTTAAGCAGCAGAAAGCATTTACATTTCATATAGTGCACCACAGTGGATGGATGATGAATATAATTTTACATTGTAGACAACCAAATGATTTTAAAGAAAAAAAATATATATATATTTTGTTTTCAATTTTTACGTTTCAATCTGTTCTGATTTACAGACCATTGACATTTAAGGTGAAGTGTAATTGTCCCCAGAAATGTTCAAAGTATATGACATGTGAGCGCCACCTTGTGGGAAAATAATTGTTTAGTTGGTAAAATAGATTGTCTCCATTTTTGTACACTTCATCATACCTTAAGCCCCCAACTGTAATTTAAAATCATCACCTACCAACTCTACCAAGGTGATAGAGCAAAGGACCATGATGGGTGGAGCAGGAGAAGAGTCAAGGCCATTTTAAAGAGGTGAAATAAAGCAGGGCAGGAGCCATGTTAAAGAGTTGTGGGCTTTCCTCCCTAGAGTCACACCCTCCCTAAAGCATCCTTTCCATTTACATTTAGTCCACGCACTTATCCAGAGCGACTTACAGAAAGTACAGGGACATTCCCCCGAGGCAAGTAGGGTGAAGTGGCTCGCCCAATGACACAAAGTCATTTGGCATAGCCGGGAATCAAACCAGAGACCTTCTGATTACTAGCCCAATTCCATAACCGCTCAGCCATCTGACTCCCTCTGACTCCCTCTTACTCCATCTGACTCCTTCTGACTCCATCTGTTTTTCCATATGTTACAGCATTATGGCAGTTGCATGGTCTCTTCTGAATCTTTCTGGCTCATGTCCATTTGAAAAAGCCTCGTCATAGCTTCAAATGGGAAAATAGGGATCACCAGAAGCAAATTGTCCCCGGATGAATCCCTAAATACCTGACCAAAGAAGACAACATCAACAGGAACCCATCTGAACTGTACAAAATGAGTGATTTAGTGGTTAACCAGAAAGCTGGATTGTGAAATAGTCTGCTCGACTCTGATTGACTCACCGTCTTGAATTTATCCAACAATCACTCCACTCAGAAGTGTTTTTCCAACTTGAGTAAATTACCCAGTTAAAACAGCTAAGCTAAATATCGTCTCTGCTGTTATTACCGTTAAATAACCCATGGCTGGTCATTTTCTTTACGGTTTTTATGGCTGTCTGGTATGTTGGGTTTCAATATGTGAATTTGTAAAGACCCCATCATAGTTTTCAGTGCTTGAACACAATTCAAGGCTACACTGTTTTCGTTGGCTCCGAAACATTGTAACACCGTCAACAGTGTAAATATTGTCAACAAATACATATTTTGTTTATCCACTGAAGAGAAATGTTGCATTGCAGACAGACACAATGAATAGCCAAGGTCGTTTCAAAGTAATTCATTTTGTAAAGTTCATACGACTTTCGATCCTACACTATTGCGCAATGCAACTTTTCCCAATTCCTTTTTGCAACGTTCGCCTCCCTCTTTTCATCCGAAAATATATTATAGTCTATAAAGAGTAGCAGTCTATACAGCAAAAACGTATTTAAAGACAACACATTGTGACCTATCAATTGACAAAGTAGCATAACAGTTTGTTTGGGACGCAAATGGATAAGAGAAGTGGATCGGTCCGTACTTGATCAGCTGATCTGTTTTCTTTTTCTTTTTTTTTACCTTCACAAAAACAACGGAAGTTGTCGCGTAAAGGGAAGTTACATTATTTCTGTTAAAGGCTACTTTGTGTCTGACTCTTGCAGTGGCGGTAGGAATTATGTTTAGTGCACTGCTTCTCCTCAGTCTAGTGTTATGTACCTCATGCTTTTATCCACCTGTGGTCAACATTAGCTTGGATGACCCACCAGAAGTGCGATGGGCGCCACTATTGAAAGTGTTTGACGTGACCGACCTGAATAAAGCAGCTGCTGAGGTTATTGAGTAAGTGGCAGTTTCGCTCATTTTTGGCTCCACTTAATGTTAGTTATGTCAGGTTGTTATACTCCTGAAAGTACTGATTGAGTTTTCGCTCTAACTTCTTTATGATTAATAATAAAAAAATAAAATAAAATAAAATATATATATATATATAGATATTATAGCATGATAAGCATGATTACATGATTTGAACAACATTAAAAAGCTCCTTAAGAGAAAGCCTGATTTTCTTTCTTCAAAAATGTGTTAACCTAATACTGCTCTGTGCATTTCTGATTACATGTACAGTACATACACTCAGCATGTTGGCCTAGAAATGATTGGACTTTGTATTTATTATTTTACAGTTCTACTGTTCCAAAATGGGTGCATCACGCATTGGCTCCAGTTGTGGTGGCTTTGGACAAGTACATTCCTTCACCATACGCCGGAGAGATACGTGGAATGGCATCACACTTCGGAGCAACCCTTTCAGATATCATAATTCTTAACTTTGCTTATGAAATATCTGCGTATGTACACAATTCACCCCCCCCTTTTTATAAATATGAATTTGTTAATACAATATATTAACATATTTTATACTATTTTATTTAAAATACACTAGAACCCAAATTGTTTACTTTGAATCCTAATCATCTGGACAACTAAAAAATAACGGGCAATGCCATGTTTTGGTATGTTCATTTCGTGTTGGACTTGTTCTAGATTCTGCACTAGTATTGTGGCTCAAGACACAAGTGGTCATGTGTACCATGGCAGGAATCTTGATTACCCACATGATGTTCTCAGGAATCTAACCATTAACATTATCTTTCTAAAGAACGGAGAGGTATGTTACACAGCACAACCATCACATCTGTGGACAAAAAGCAACACTTAAAAACGAGAACAAGCATAGGTTGAGATTTGAATGAGAAACATGAATAGAGTAGATCCATTTAGCATAGTATAATTCACTGAGATTAGTGATTTTATATAATAAGGGTTAATGAATGGTACATTATAAGTGCTTTTTGTATGCATCTTTAGGTGGCTTACCGAGGAACCTCTTTTGCGGGTTATGTTGGTCTGTGGACTGGACAAAGTCCTAACAAGTTCACAGTCTCTGGAGACCAGCGCGGTAAGGAAACTGTAACTACAGTTCCTGTGGACTACTTAGTGTGTCAGTAATTAATTGATGTATGTCATTGCGTCATTGTGTGTTCCAACATAAGGTAAGGAGCATTGGTGGGAGTGGTGGAAGAACATAGTTTCTGCTTTCCTGTTAAAAAGATCTCCAGTCAGCTGGTTGGTGAGAGAGGTGGGTATCACAGGGTTGTGTGGACTGTTTTACTATCCACAATATCTACTAAAATAAATCCATGACCTAACCATATTCTCTGCCTTAGACATTGGAGGAAGCAACAGACTTTCAGGATGCAGTCATGCGAATGTCCAAAATCCCTATTATCACGGGTGTTTACTACATAGTTGCTGGTGTTCGGGGTGGTGAAGGAGTGGTCATCACCAGGGACAGGCAAGGCCCAGCTGATATTTGGCCTTTGGATCCTTTAAATGGACGGTATGCCTTGGATGAGATATCTTTCCTGTTTAGTACTTGATGTATTGATGTGTCATTGATTTATTCTCTCTGTTGAAGGGGTCTGTTTGTTCATGTTATCTATACTGACATTCCAATATTTACTAGCTAATAATATTGGATACTTAAGTATGTAATATCCTACTGTAGATGGTACAGAGTGGAAACCAACTTTGACCACTGGCTTCCACCCCCCTCAAGGGATCATCGAAGGTAAGTTAATCAAACTCAGGTAACTCAAGCAACTTCAGCCTAAGAAAGTACTTAAACATGGTACTGTAAATATACTGCAAGGGATCCACATGCACTGTATTTGGCTAAAACTGATTAAAATGAATAAAACTAACCCTCCTTTTTCCAGAGATATTGCCAATAAAGCATTAAATGCCACGGGTCAAGAAAATATCAACATAGACACCCTTTTTCAGGTATGGCAGAAGATGATATTAAAGGATCAGTATAAAATAAATATACATACGTTTTTTTTAAATAATCTTAAATGATTTGTTTTTACAGGTTTTGTCTGTGTATCCAGTATGTAATGGGTAAGAAGGAAGTTTGGATAATATACCGCAATTGTCTTTTAGTATTTGTTCCCCTTTCTCAAATAGATAGTCACGTCTGTCTGTCTTGCAGAGTTAGGGATCTTGCGGACAAAAACTCTGGTTTCACTTCACTGAGCCAAAACACAGCAATTATGTCAATAGGCATGTGCCTTTTCAAATGAGTTAGTAGGGAAATGTGTAATAGAATGACATTCAACCATTGTATACATGTTCAGGTCTTACAGCACTATACATGTTTCTAGAATGTCATATGTGTGACATATTGTGCATGTTTCACAGAATTACAGTATATACAACAACAATGAGTGCAGCCTTCCCTGATAACTACACGTCAGTTATTAGACCACAGGTAATGAAACTTCTGCGAATTTGTATGTCATTGTCATTTTATCTTGGTGTGTTATGGGTCCTTGATGAATGAATCACTAAGAATTTATCTATCAATTGAATCTCTCTCACACTGTATTTTGTATGTTTATTTTTAGGGTTGCCACAGGACTGATTAAATTGCTTGACCTTTCAGGTGGTTCTCACCTTGTTAGTACTGTAGTGTAGATCATACTGATGCATAAAGCTGATGTGTTGGTGGCTCTGATAAAACATATTGGCATGTGATGTAAAGGGAGACCTACAGACATGTGATCCATTCATAAATGCTCATTAAAATCATCTGGTTACCTATGTGACAGAGACTTCTTCAACCGCATAAACTGACTTGATGTGATATTATGTGTAGTTTATTTGGGTCTTTTGATGCTATGATCAATGATTTATGTGCTATGATAATTAATATCAACCTACATTTTGGGGGGGGAAACAATATGACCATTGTTGATCCTTCTGTAGCTTTATGTGTGTTTTGGGCTCCACGGTCATGTGACTGGAATGGCAAGCCGTAAGTACTTCCTGGGCACACGGGTGGACTTCAAGGCAAGAAAGGGGAGCTGAGCTGAGTTCAGGAGTAACAACAGCCCACTACTGTGATACAAGCAGCAACTGAGCTTGACTTCAGTGTCGCCCAAGATGTTAGCGTTTGTTAATCGGCTTTTGGACTGGTTCAAATCTCTTTTTTGGAAAGAGGAGATGGAACTTACATTAGTAGGACTACAATATTCTGGAAAAACCACATTCGTTAACGTGATTGCGGTGAGTAAGTCAGCTACATTAGTGTAGCTAGTAAACGTCAACCTAGCTTGCTGGACAGCTAACATTGGCAAGTCTTCAACTTGTCTGGATTTTAGTGCATGCTTGCAGTCACACAAGCAACACACTGCTTTCATAATCATTAAAGAAATGTCATTGGCACATTCACTAACAAAGTGTTTATAGAGACTAGCTAACCGGTATTTTGTGTGCTTCCATCTTCCTTGCCCAGGTGGGAGTGACTGGTGGTGACAATCAGTTAATTAGCTACATGACGTCATACATGTAATTATCATACTAGGAAAGATGTCTGAAAGTTCATAGCCATTTGGCAATAAAGATTTGAACAAACAAATAAACTGCTTCTGACCATTTGACATTATAGCATTAATGGCCTAATTATGCAGGTTTGCTCATAATAGTAGTCTTAAATCTGTCAAGATACCCAGTATGTGATTATACTTTGTTAATCCCGTGAATAATAAAAGAGCAATTAAAATGTTGATTGTGTTGAATAGCAGCCCTGAATTGATTTCAGTAGTGAGTCAACAGTTTTGTAGCTAGCCAAGGTATGTTTGGTCAGGTGAAATGTGTTCAAAGAAAGCTGCTCTTTAAATGCTGCCTATTGGAATGCCTTAAAAGTTGTGAAATACAAAAATAGTAACTATATATATTTCGATGTGACCTGCATTGTACTATGAATAAAGTATTTGTAGGTCTTACATCTGAGCCGTCACATCAGCTGGCCTACACTTACTTTAATGGGTTTGTGTGCATCCATATATTAAACTGTACATGTAACACACATTGCATTTATAGAGAGCATTGACATAAATTAACCTGCTTTTATTTCTTAGTCAGGCCAGTTCAATGAAGACATGATTCCCACCGTTGGTTTCAACATGCGGAAGGTTGCCAAAGGCAATGTGACAATAAAGGTAGGCATTGGAACACAATCTGTTGTACTTCTATGCTTTAGAATAGTGAAGGAACGCCAGTATATACAGTATTTCTAGTGAGGAAACCCAATAACCTTGGTGTTGCTGTGTTGTCTCTGTCTAGATTTGGGACATTGGTGGACAGCCTCGGTTTAGAAGCATGTGGGAGCGATACTGTCGAGGAGTCAATGCTATTGTGTAAGCACACTCCAGACTGTTAAACCAGATTCTTAAAATTTGAAGACTTGTTTTTGGTACACTTATGAATATCAGCATCCTCCAGTTGTGCAAATTGTAAGTAAGATATTTGGTTCTGATTGTATTTTCAGTTACATGGTGGATGCTGCAGACCCAGAAAAGATAGAAGCCTCTAAAAATGAACTCCATAATCTACTAGATAAACCTCAGCTTCAAGGAATCCCTGTAAGACAACGCTTCTGTGGGACATGTCAGTTTATTCTGAATGGCAGAACATGTCAAATGGTTTTCCTATTGGTAGAGAAACAGCAGTAATACCAATCTTATAGACTAACTGTGCAGGGTTTTGGGTATATCTTCAATGTTTAGATATATGTTCTTAAATTTTTGACCAGGAGTTTGTATAAATAGTTCTGAGAGATATTGTCACCACAATGATAAACTTCTCTTTTTGTCTTTCTCTTTTTCCACAGGTTCTAGTTTTGGGCAACAAAAGAGATCTTTCGAACGCTCTTGATGAGAAGCAGCTAATAAAACAAATGTAATATCTTCATTGTCTCCCTCACATGGAAATACAATTCAGGATTTTTGCAAATTAGAACATTGTACAATGGAGACAGAAGCTCACTGTTTAGTTATGTGGATCACGAGGGCAATTGCATTACCAAAAATTAAATTATGTGCCTTTATTGCATAGGCATGTGGCATTGACAAATGTCAATGTCATTTTAAATGTAACTTCTGTGGTTCATTTATACCAGACCACTTGCATTGTTTTTAATGCACTAACTCTTCTGTCTTTGCAGGAACTTGTCCTCCATCCAGGACAGAGAGATCTGTTGTTACTCAGTCTCATGCAAAGAGCAAGACAACATAGGTTAGATCAAAGTAATCTATGTCACTATTTCTGTCTCTGGAAAAAAGCAATACACTTTAATACCTCAAAATATATGTTGTGCTTTTCAGATATCACACTTCAGTGGCTAATCCAGCACTCTAAGTCTCGGAGGAGCTAAAAGTCCAGCCAAGTCCCCAGTCTTGGTCCAGCCTTAACGTCAGTGTCGTCAGTCCTCCATGCTGCCTCGGTGACATCATTCTCCATTGATCTGTCTGCCCTTCCTTTCTCTTTTTCCTGTTCCCTTATTCAGTGTTGCCAATGCACTATAATAGTCTTGCCATAAGTACTTCAACCGCCATCTCGCTGTACAACATAATATGAACTACACCTTCTCGTTGTGAAATGTCTACACATCATTCCTTACTGCCTGCTCAGATGTGTTGTGCTCTTTGTCCTACCTTTTGGATTTGAGGCTTTAAATATAGACAAATTCCAATGCCTGAAACAAGACTGTTATTAAATGAAATCATCTCAAGATCACTACTTCTACCATGTTCTTACCTGCGTATATGTTGTACAGTAGCCCAGAAGCTATTCATTAATGACATCATCCTGTTGCCTGAGCTTTTTTTAAGTGCCTTCAACTTAGATTTATTTTTTTATTTTTTGAATGGAGCATGGATAACAGTGTGTTGGTATTTAGATGTATGTAAACTATTTGGTATGCTTTTGACCTGGTTTCACCATCTCTCTCTCTGGACCAGTCATTATTTGATACATTTGTGTTTCAATAATGGAAAATGCACAGAAGGTCTAGTTAAGGGTGATGCAGGCTCCATCACCCTTGCAATCCACAACAGCTTCAAAGTCTCTTGGAAGAATGTCATGAAGTCCATTAATGACTGGTGTGTGCCTTTTGAATGTTTTGGTTTGTCTTCATGAATATTGGTTTCATTGTGCAAGATCAGTCAAATGATCAGAAAATGTGCAAGTTTGAATGATTGGAGAAGGCATTTCTATTAATGACTTGCCAGTATATAAGGATGTACAGTATGGAGAAGTGACTCATCTCCAAACTTTGTCTTGGAAGTATGTCTGTGTTGTAATACCTAATCTGAGTAGAAGACATTGTGATGATGCATTGTGGTGCCAATTAACCAGGCATCCATTCTTATCATTGAGGACAATCATTTATAATTGTGCAATTTATGCTGTCAAAATCTAGAATTGTGTAAGAGTTATTTCCCCCAGATCAAAGCATTTTCTTTGGCCTTTTTTAGTACTGTAGGTAAGGATACTGTTGATCATTTTACATTCACGTTTTGTACCTCACTGGAGTCACTTATGAATAATATTGCTTCTGTCACCAGATGGAAAGCTGGCTTTGAACTTTCTATCTACTCACTAGTCTCTGCCACTGACAGTGTTTCTACTGCAAGTTAGAGCTTTGAGTGGTTTAAATGTTAAGTGGTTAAATGCTGTTACCCCCTAGTCTGTAATATTTGTTGAGCTTTATTGGAAGTGCATTTTCCTCTGAATTTGTCTAATGCTAAACAGATTCATATAATGCAGAACTTATAAATAAGATTTTTTATTCAGATAAATGTTGTATTGTCTCTTGTATCTCCTGTGACTGCTAATAAATGTTTTTATTAAGCAGTTGATAAAGTATTAGATGCATTTTGTTTTATTGTGTGGTTGTATGTGTAAGTGTAAGACATGTATCTTCTAAAGCATGTTGATGTGGCTAAGACAAAACTTTGCTTACTGCTGGGATAAAGCAATCAGACAAGTAAAGCAACACATACTTTATTTTCACAAATGTGTAGTATTGGCTGTGTAGTTCATACTCTACATTTTGTTTTTGAAACATCAAAATGAGCATGTCAAAATCCTTTGAAGATATTTACCTGATCAAGCTGGATGTGATAAATGGCCACAAGATGGGGGTAGAGGGCTGTGAAATCTCAAGTCTGGTTGCAACGTGCAGTGATATCACTGCTCTGTCTGAATTCAAAGTATTTTCACGTCAAGAGCAAGCAGTTGAGCCCACCTTTTATATCTATATCAACATATTTTTGAAGTTTGTGTTTTATGTTTGTGGTGGTTATTAAGTGTCTTCTAAGCACCTTCATTAATTTTAACGCTATTACAACATATTCTGTTCAGACAGAATACATTGGCTGATACCAAAAGGTATTTGTCCTAGGTCACAGCAACTTGTGAAGCCAGTACTGTACCTTTTTCTATTTTAATTCCTTCCCAAAAAAAACACTTAACAGCTAGCCAATGGATACAAAAACAGAGTTGACCTGAATAAAAAGAAACTAGAGGCCAGTAAACCAAGTTTCACAGCTGGAAAAATATAAGGCCCTTAGAGAAAGGATATGCCAGTTAAACAAAACCAAAAATTCCTAATTAATGTAATTACTTAAACACAAGTTTTAATGAACAGCTGGTGGGTTTTATTTTATGGCTGTGCAGTAGTTGGTGTTTGTGGATCCAGGTGTTTTTGATGTACGCCAGGAGTGTTGTAGTCTCTCTCCCTATCTCTCTCTTTCTGTTTGTGTCTATGTGTGCATACAATTACGATGGACACAGTAGATTAAGTGGGCTTTATGGCTTTTTCTTAAGGAGTTTAAGATTTTAATAACAGAGAAGGTCATGGACTTCACCTTTAGGTGTCACATGCTAACAATGTGCTCCTTTTGCCTCCACTGGTGTGTTGTGTAATGTGTCATATTCAGCATTGGTCACCTTGTACCACAAGTACATTGCTTAGCTTGTCGTTTCTTTTGAAACGTTCCGGTAAACAAAGAGCAAGTGCAGTCCCACTCTTAATTAGGTTACGGGGGGTTGCTTCTCAATCACAGCTTGGTTTCCCCATTACGTGCTTCCCTTATCCAATGGTATTGTGCCTAACAGTTTGGAGAGTTCTTTTGGTTAGAGGGAGCGAAGCTGCGTAGCCTCTAGGTGCTTTATCACAGGTGTGCTTCAGATCGTAGTGATGCTGGGAAGGACCTTGACTGATGGTGTTTGTGATAATGAGAGAAAGGATATGGTATAAATCAGCTCTCCATGGGGCTGCCATGGCACTTATGTCCCCAGATAATTAGAAAACAGGAACAATTCATCATGCAGGGCATTTGGATGAGGAAGCTTTGCAAATAGAGAGGCCTCATTACCAAACTTGTTCAACTTCACCAGTTCCAGTGTGTCATGTTTCAGATTAGGCCTAGCTGATGGCCTCTCTCATGTCTGGTGTTGACCTCTGAGGAGAGACCCAGACCAGTCTGTCATACAGAGCACATTAGAGCCTTCAGAAACCTTTGGTTCCAGTATGAGACTGCTTCTCCTTTCTCTCCATGTCTTTTAACACTTGAAGGCAGTGCACCTGATTTGGGAAGTTTGTCTTCTGAGAGAAAAAGAGAATACTCCTCTCCAGCTCCAAATTGAATGTAACAAGTGTCTATATTACACCTTGTAATCAGTTCCACATATCCAGTCACTACAACACTGTGAAAAGAAGTGGTCACACTTCTACATAACCCACTGCAAGTGCATACGTTTCCTACCTAAAAATACCCAGCTTTTTCTGTGAGAAATGCTTATATAAAGCATTTTTGATAGTCAGGCTGACACAATGTTCCAGTTTGATGCACTTAGGAAGTGCAGCCGAATTCTCCCATGTGATTTTGTGTAGAGCACATAACATTGTCCCCCCAGGTCTCTCTGAAGCATTAGCACCAGCAGTGCCAGTCGATATTTCTCCTTCCCCGCGGTCTTAAACTCTAGCCCTCCTCCTCTCTTACTCTTTCACTTCCATTACTTTCTGCCCCATCCATTTGGGGATGAATAACTGAAATTATCAACAGGATTTAGGTGAAAAGAGAGTCTATGGTTTGTTTTTTCCATTAATCATGTGGTGCAAGGACAGACATAACTGTTGAGCCATCTAGTTTCACCCTGGCATGGCACTTCTTTTACCAGACTTTGTTACACTGTTTGAGCAGCTGTGCTCAGCTTTGTAGACTACAGCAAGTTCAGCCGGAGACAGTTTTGAAGTAGCACTTTAAATTCAGCGGGAGTGGAAACAGTGTGACTTTACCTGTTTTCTATTCATATGGAAAAACATCAAGCTCATGATTTCTCTCCAAAGTTCAGTTTAGCTGAAGTCCAGAGATCCAGGGAACTCTCCCAAGGGAGAACATTACAGTTTTACACCTGATGACAAGTTCAGTCAGAGTTCCCTTGTGCAAAGTTGGTGGTGCATGAAAACTAGGAAATTAGTACATTTTTCTTTTGACCAACTGACAAATTATTTTAAAATAATGTGCATTAGGATGAGTAAACATTTGCCATACTTTATCCGGAGTGGAAAAAATAGCAAACATTTTAAGCAATTTTGTTCATATTTAGTCAATGCTTAATTGGCTGTTATGCCACCACACACAGGCTTGGTGTTTATTCACACTGTTATTGTTACTGGCATCTATTCACTCTCATACCTCAGTACTTTGACAGAAATGAGATCAGAATACCTCTGCTTTAGGCTGCTGTAATTATGGAATCATTTGTGCCAGAATCCAAAAGGCAGTGATTGCCTGTTTTACGACTAGCAAATAACTTGTTCCAAAGTTGTTAAATTATAGTTTTGTGATTAGAGGTTTAAAACCCTAACATTGACAGGCATCTGCAAACACCTTACTCATGTCCCAACATGGATGCTAATCTCTCTGTGTGGAATGCCACATGATTAAGATGGAGCGGCATGGTGTCATCCTTGACTGTGCCACACACCCTATGAAATACATACACAGTTACCATATATCTGGCAAATTTAATAGGGTTCCTTATCAGCTGATTTGCATATAGGTGAATACATTCATGACTTTGTTAATTTAACCCTTGTGTGATATTTGGGTCTGGGGCCCCCATTTTGAATGTTTACTTCAAGAAGTCCATTTATACAATTGAAAAAAAAAATCAATCTGAGACTCATTGTCATTCCTGTTTATTTTTTGAGAGTACAATGTCTGTTCACACAATTGATCAGTCAAAAGTAATCAAAAAGCGGTATATTACAGAAAATACCAGTGAAACATTCATTCAAGCATTTTCTTCGATACCACCCCTCCCCTGTAACTCAGTTAAGGAGCTCTTAGACAACTTTAACGGCAAACTTACAAGTGTTATAGATGCTATTGCGCCCACTAAGATGAAGGTTGTCTCTGGTAAGAAAAGATCTCCTTGGAGAAATGCCCCGCAGGTCAGAATAGAAAGAAGAGAGTGCCGTAAAGCAGAACGCAGGTGGCGAAAAACAAATCTCCAGGTTCATTATGTCATCTTCAAAGAGAAACTGTGCATGTTTAACTCAGAACTGAGAAATGCAAGGCAGTCTTTCTTTTCTGACATCATCACCAAAAACAACAACAATGCACGTGCCCTGTTTGCTACTGTCGACAGATTAACAAACCCTCCTGTGCCAGTAGCGTCTGAGCATCTTTCCACGAGGGCCTGCAATGAATTTGCCTCCTTCTTTACTGAGAAAATTCACAAAATTAGACAAGCTGTCACTGCATCAATACCAAGTTCAACATATGTGTTCCCTCTTAAAATCAATCCAAATGCAATGACAGAATTTTATCTTATAAACCACAAAAACCTGGAGGACATTATACAACACCTGAACTCCTCATCCTGTTGCCTTGACATTCTGCCCACAAGCTTTTTTAAAACTGTTTTTAGCTGTATGGCCTCAGATGTTCTACAAATTGTCAACATGTCCCTTCAGACAGGTGTATTCCCACAGGCCCTGAAAACAGCAGTCATCAAGCCACTCTTAAAAAAGAACAATCTAGATACATCACTCATGAAAAATTATAGGCCCATATCTAACCTACCATTTTTAAGTAAAATCATTGAAAAAGCTGTTTATCAACAGCTAAATAACTACTTAGCAATGAATAACTGCTTTGATGTCTTCCAGTCAGGATTTCGACAACACCACAGTACGGAGACTGCTCTGGTTAAGGTCCTCAATGACATCCATTTAAACACAGACAGTGGCAAAAGTTCTGTCTTAGTTTTACTGGATCTCAGTGCCGCTTTTGACACAGTTGACCACAGCATATTACTAGATCGACTAGCAAACTGGGTTGGACTTTCTGGAACTGTACTAAGCTGGTTTGAATCCTACTTAAAGGATAGAGACTACTATGTGTCAATAGGCAATTTCACATCTGAGCGGACAAATATTACATGCGGGGTCCCCCAAGGTTCCATTCTTGGGCCTCTTCTGTTTAACATCTACATGCTACCGCTAGCTCAGATTATGAATAAGAACAAATTATGCTACCATAATTATGCAGACGACACACAAATTTACATAACCATATCACCGGGAGACTACAGTCCAATACAGGCACTGAGTAAGTGCATTGAACAAATCAATGATTGGATGTGCCAAAATTTCCTTCAATTAAACAACGATAAAACTGAAGTAATTGTCTTTGGTGCCAAAGATGAACAATTAAAAGTCAGCGCACAGCTTACATCCATTATGTTAGAAACTACACCCCAAGCCAGAAATCTTGGTGTTGTTGTAGACTCCGACTTGAATTTCAAGAAACACATAAAATCAATCAATAAATCAGCCTACTACCACCTAAAAAACATATCAAGAATTAAAGGGCTTATGTCTCAGCAAGATTTAGAAAAACTTGTCCATGCATTTATCTTTAGTAGACTTGACTATTGTAACAGTGTCCTTGCTGGCCTTCCAAAAAAATCAATCAGACAGCTTCAGCTAATTCAAAACGCTGCTGCCCGTGTCCTTACTAGGACCAAAAAAGTAGATCACATTACCCCAGTTCTGAGGTCTTTACACTGGCTTCCAGTCACTCAAAGAATTGACTTCAAAATTCTGATGTTGGTTTATAAAGCACTAAATGGTTTAGGGCCAAAATACATTACTGATATGCTGATAAGTTATGAACCGTCCAGAGCCCTTAGGTCGTCTGGGACAGGTCTACTTACAGTCCCTAGAGTTAGGACTAAACGAGGAGAAGCAGCTTTTAGTTTTTATGCACCAACAATCTGGAACAAACTCCCAGAGAAC
This sequence comes from Hypomesus nipponensis, assembly GCF_054491055.1. NCBI lineage: Eukaryota > Metazoa > Chordata > Actinopteri > Osmeriformes > Osmeridae > Hypomesus > Hypomesus nipponensis. The sequence goes on from NC_140369.1 coordinate 12,774,031, forward strand.
TTGAGGTCTGCTGCAACTCTCAGTTCTTTTAAATCGAGTCTGAAGACTTTTTTGTTTCCTTTTTAACTTGCAATTTTCATTTTATTTGCTTCTTTTATTAAATCGAGTTTTAATTTTTTTATTTACTTCTTTTATCCGCTTTTAAATGTTTTATAATGTGTTTTATGTATTCTAATCTTGCCCCTGTAAAGCACTTTGAGTGGCCTTGTGTCTGAATTGTGCTATATAAATAAACTTGCCTTGCCTTGCCTTGCCTTGCCTTGCCTTGCCTTGCCTTTTTTTGTGATTAACATGAAAAGAACACATTCACAGTTAGCACCCCCACCCCCTACACATTGACATGACGTGGATTTTCAGGTCCACTGGTTTTTAAATAGAAATTGTGTGTTTGTAAAGCACAAATTAAGCAACATGGTTTGCTGTTTTCTTTTTCTCTGTCTTCCTCCTCCCTGGTGCTGCTGTTTGAACACCAAGAGCCTCTGTCTCCTGGATATCTGAATGCTTCCTGCTTTTTTGTAGTCTTTTCCTCTTTGTAGTGTGTAAAAGTACAAAATGGCTCGTGGTAACCTGCACAATGTTATTACAATTTGAAACATTACTTCAATACAATGTATAAAAAAGAAAATCCACACAATCTACCCCAGCCAGGTGAAAATTGATCGATCGTTTAACAAAATTAAGGCGTATTGTTTCAAAACCTTGATGAAATTGTGGGTCCATCACACCCTTGAAGAGTTACGAACACCACGCAAGGGTTATGTGAGGCAGGTATTGAAAGTACAAACTGTAAAGGGAAACATAGTTTGGAAGAATGAAAGAGCTGACCACTCAACTTCAAGGTAAATCAACATTTTTAAATTTTGAGTTAGGAGAAAAGCTGCTGAGGGCTCCAAATGCAATAATTCCATTTCAACTTAGAGAACATAATCTTTACAGGGCCATTCTGTTATCCAGCGTCATTTCAGATAGCCAGCTCCCCTGTGAATGCTCTCTGCCTCTACCTAGGAGACTGGCTGGTCCTCAGATTCCATTAAAAGTCGTTACTTTAGCTCCAGGGGCTCTGATCAAATAGGAAAGGTAATGCATTTTCTCCTTTCTTGATATTCCCCATGTACTCCTTATTTACATATAGATTGAGTATTTATCAGAGAGTCTGCGTTTAAAGCAGATTCACTATAGTCTATTCTATTGGACCATGTTGGATTTATGAATATTTATTTAATGAAAAAAAACATGTAGGAAGTGTAATACTTTGAACACTAGTGTATACATGCAGTGTGGGCAGAATAGTAATTTTGGGGTCATGGATGTCTATACTTCTGAAGTTAAAAATCCAACTGTTGAGTGTCTTTTAGTTAGTTAGTGTAGATGTGTACAAAACCATTGTTTTAGAAGAAACAGGAGATGAGTGCAACCAGAGGAAATGATGAAAGTGACACCATAAATCAGTTGTTTCAGAAGGAGGCTTTGTAATTGACCTTCACAATGACAGGTCCTGCGGCCTGGAATCCCCTTCTACTGTACACTGGCCACAGAATGATTCCCAACTCTATGATGTTGCCCACCAGCATCTTTGGAGGTTGTGTGTTTTGTTCAATGGTACCTCGTAAGAAAAGAAAAATCCCTGGAGATAGAAATAAAACCCTTGGCCTGAAAACAGATTATATTCCATTGCAGAGGGTGTTGGTGAGGTAAGCAGTCAGCCATTCTGACGACAGCCTGGCAGAGCAGTCCTGATCAGAGTTGATTTATTTCCTTCAGATATCAGCAGTCCCAGATCCTGCGCTAGGTATGATCTCTCCTTTTTCTCACACCTTGTTGGTAGGAGACAGCCTCTAAAACAGTCCCCCTCTCCACACATTCAACCTTCTACTAATATTGTATTCTGGGGACAAGGCTGAACTGAACAATGAGGCAAATTTGAAAAGGAACAATACTGTCACCAAACGAACTATAGAATTTCTTGCCATGTGATGAAATTCCTTATTCTGGTAGAGAACTATGGATTCTGTGGGTCATTGTTTGGGTGCAGCATCAGGTAAGAATGTGCGAGAAGGGGCCATATGCATTCTTTATTCCCCAGTCGCCGTGGCTACAGGTTGACAATGGCTGATTTCCCTGAGGGCCGTGAATAGGGAAGCTGACAGCACAACTGGTGCACTCGAGGATGGAATGTTGGGAACATGATTTACAATGAGGGGAGGCCTGTGAGAAGATGTGCAAAATAATGTACTGCAAAGAATGAGACAACTCACAGGCCCACAATGCATCTTGAGCTTTAAAGTGCTGAGAGCTTCTATTGTCTCATGCAAACCATTGTCTTCGTTTTGTAGAGAGCAAGTTGTTCCGTTTTTCAGCTTCAGAGCTGATCTTGCTCATCAATGATATTGGTGTTCAGTATTAGAAGTTACATTTACATTTAGTCGTCACTCTTATCCAGAGCGACTAACAGTAAGTACAGGGACATTCCCACGAGGCAAGTAGAGTAAAGTGCCTTGCCCAAGGACACAATGTCATCAAACTGGCAACCTTCAGATTACTAGCCCGATTCCCTAACTGCTCAGCCACCTGACTCCACAAGTTACTTGAGGAAAGTATGTAACCATGCAGAATTTGACTCCTATAAAAAGTGATCAAGCTACTTCTCGCTGGGTCGTTGCTGTTGTCTCTGTGGTGGTTCCCAACTCCCAGGGAGTGTTAAGCCACTCATCTCCCTGAGAGTGAGCGCTTGATGAAGGGCTGGAAAAAGTTCAAGAAAACTGAGAATCATTCCCTGGGGCAGAGCTGGAAACCTGGCTCTCTCAGCTCCAGCGACAGCCTTTGATTTTTCTACCGCTTCGTCAAGCAGCTGTAATTCAGTTGCTCTCCAAGCCAATCGCCTCATATTCTAGTGATTCCATAGGGCCATCCCCGGCCAGGTCACATGTCGTGACAATGCTACAGTCAGCTCAGAGATGGAGACGGATCTGATACAGTACATTCACACCCAGCATGTGCTGTCAAGATAGAGTTCTGACTGCTCCACACAAAATGGGGTTCATCTATCATGAAGCAGATAACACCTATCCTGAACAGATATGTGGTCGTTCTAATCGATGGCAGTAACTTCAAATGTGGACATTTACCATTTGAATTCATATTTTCATCAATAGAGCAGCATTTGTTCCTGTAAACATTATAGCAATGTTTAGCATTATAGCATTATAGTTTTTTTTAAATGAGAAACAGCTGTTCATTAGTCCATTGTCCTGTTTTTGGTGCACATTAAACACATTTTCTCATCCACAGCTTCAAGTACCTGTCTGTTTAAAACAGTCTGCTAGGCACATAGGTTTTCTTCGTAACGATGAACTCATGGCTCTTATGAATACAAAGCTATTGAGTTTCACTCAGTGTACATTTCTTTTTTCCAAGTCACATCCGCGCTTGCTGTAGTGTTTGGGTTTAATGGGCCGTTCAGTTAAGTTGACCATGTTGATGGCAAGCAGAAGTTTTTCTCTGGCTCGCTGCAGTTGAGGCGTTTCCAAAGCACACTTTCCAGTCATTAATTGTGTTTAACATTTTTATATGAGAGATCACCTTTTCAACTGCCTCCATTAGTCTAAGTAGGATCAACATGCATGGGTATAGCACACACCGATGGCAAGTTGCTGTTGGTGAATGCCAGGCCACGGAGGGCAGATGTGTGCCCCATGGAGCCACAAACTGTTTGATGGGTAAACACTGTGGGCCTAGTGAAACAGGCCAGATACCAGGGACAGGGCAGCAAGGCAGCACACATCACCAGCTCACATGTGGCTCTGTGTGGGAGAGGAAATGTTCAGCAGCCCTTGTAAACATATTAAGGTGATAAGAACATGGCCTGAAGTCCAAGGCAAACAATGAGCTCATTTGCGATTGGCACACATAAAGATGATGTTAGCTTAGAACATTAGTCTGTTTACTACCTTACAGTGCAATGTTATCACATAACTAAATGCAGCTAAACTGCTTTAGGTAAGTGATTCATCAGATTTTTTAATAAATGCACATGCCAATGTAGTCTTTGTCTGTTATTTCACAGGCTTGACATAATTTGTGGGATTATAATGATTTGACTTGACTTATCATATTCTAACACCCTGTCGTTGACTAGTGTTTGCATGCTGTCTGCGCTGGTGGTGGTCTCAAGCTGGGTGCCCGTTGTTCCTCTGTCATTGTCAAGCCTCAGCCTCACCCTTCACCCCCAGACATGGCGTCTTTCCTCTTTGTCCACTTGACATGACAGGGTTCATCTTTCACACACTGTGCCCTCTGTGGGATTCTCCTGAGAGTGTGCAGCCATCTTTGTTCCCCCCTTGCTGCCTCTTGACAGGGAGAAGTTCTGTGCATTCCTGGAGTAGCTGGCCATTGAATCTGTCCATTGAGGGAGGCGGGGCGGGTCCAGGTCTCCTCGGCCGGCCTGATGGATGGCCTGTCTGGGTTTATCTGAGCAGGATGGACGCTGTGCTGTGGGGCCCGGAGATTGTCACTCTTGACTGGTTTATCAGGGTCTGACTTATAAAGCTGTCATCCTCCTAGACCAGTGTTCCCATGCCCACCTCCCTCCCCCCACCTTCTCCACTCCCCAAGCCTTGGCCTGCTCTCCCGTCTGACCACCCTCCTGCCTCACCAGGGTCAAATAGATGAACACACCATCTGTATTGTCGGTCTTAATCCTCTCCTGACAGGTAAAATAGTCAGTTGAAGCTCTCAGTGACCATGTTGTATCAGTGTCATCATATACTATGGCACAGTCAGACACTGAGAATAGAGGCCCATATCCTGTGTGTGGACCATATTGGGTTAGGGTTAGGGTCAGGATTAGGGTTACACCAATATAGGGTTGGACTATATCGTGGAGAACTATTCATCCCCATTGAGGACACTCACATGAGGACACAAGATGGATTACCTCTGACTTCCACCTCTTTGAAACGTCTTTTTGACTCAACCAGTTTACGTACTGATTCCCAGATGAAGAAAGATGGTGCTAGTTTTAAAACAACTCCCCAAGGCTAGGTCTGTGTTACAGCTTGCCATGAAATCACAGCAGAGTTCTTTACTTGGGTTTACTTTGATGAGCCAGTGGGAGAGCTGGGGAACAGCCAAGAGAATTCTAGGGCCTCTCTCACACATTTTTTTGTTTTGTTTAGAACAGTTTTACTTTTGTGCAACTGTCAGATATGGAGCATTTCAGCGAGTGTCTTGTAGCCACAGATATTCAGCTTTCCAATGTTTATTTTTCCAATTGAATTTTGACTGAATACAAAGTTGACAAGTTGTTATTTTCTTTTCACAAAATACATTCTTTACATCTGAAGTTATTGCTCACACACCATTTCCCTTCACCATCCTTCCCTACATTACATTCCCTTGTAAGTACAGCCCTGCCCATGTTATCAGGAGCAGATGGGTCAGAGAGTTACTCACCTCTGACCTGATTACGTTTAAGATCTACTGAGGAATGACCCTTTGCAGTGTTGGTAAACTGTTTCTCATCTCCTTAATTGTGCTCAGCATCTACCTTTGAATTTTCTTTGTCGCTTTGTCTTATTTTTTTTCAACAATACATTTATTATGTTCTGAAAACTCAATGGTTCTATGTTGAAATCATATCTAATTGTATAGTCACATGTGCTTGTCAAAATGAGGCAGTGGTTGTTGAGTGTCTGGTGGTGGCTGACACAAATTGGGTCTAAAATAATCTCAATAGAGTCTTGTTATCAACCCCACACACTCCAGACCCATATGTACCTACAAGCTGCTCATCAGTGTGTTTTCATCATTCTATCCTTGAGTGGGCAGTTTGTCTAAAATGCAAATTAAGGCATAGATGAGTTGGCTGGAGCTTTAAAGAGCTTGATGACTCTAGTTGTTCATTCCCAAATAACAAGCATTGTTCCAGTAATCACGAATCCAGGTGTTTTTTATGAGGCTGTTTAGTTTGGTGGATATTCACAAAGGATGACAGTGCTTATTCAGATGGAGCCAAGAGCATCTCTCGACTAGGTCATTGTTTCTTCCTATAACACAATCATTCAGAGACACCTGCATTCGTATTGTCTCATTGTTCATTGTAATCTACAATAATTTATGTTAATTTGTTGAGGAAATAGCAAATATTGTTATATTGAGATGTGTTGAGATGTAATTGTTGCACTGTGCTTGATGAAACTTTTCTTGGCTGGTTTCTTGGCTCGAACCACTGAAAAACTATGTATTTGAACTATGTACTTCTGATCCTTGATTTTCTGCTGTACTTTTTTATATGCAGTATTTGCATGTTGCTTTAGATAGAAGCAACTGCTAGATAAATACAATTTACAGTATTCTTTCAAAATGTTATAAGATGCAAAAATAAGTCAATTCTTCTTGACTACAGTGTTATACTACTGTCACATATTCATAAGCTTTTTAGCTTGTAGCAACTGCTACAGAATAACTATAAAACGTAACAAACTTGTCAGTTTAAGATACGTGTGACTGTAAGACCCTGTCCAGGACATTAGAATCAACTATTTCCCTTCTCTGTATCTGATTTCTAACTTGATACCTGTACTTTTAATAGTGTACAATCTTTGAAGGGGGGTGTGGGCCTTTCCTGAAGGCTTTCTGAACCCAAGACCAGAGGAAGATGGAGAGAGTGAGCAGAAGCTGAGGCCAGAGGGAATGATCTACTTCCTGTAATCATCACTGGGGGAAGGAATGGGGGATGTTAAACTGAACACCAGTTGACTCTGCATCTTTCTTATAGGTTGTCTGTTCATGCTTCTGGAGAGGACTAATGGTAATTTACTGCTGGCCCGTAACCTCCGTAACCCTCAGAGCTCAGATGTTAGATCATTGTGTGGTGTTGCGCTTTTATGCTGACTTCCATCTTTCTACTCGGCTGCTTAGGTCTGTTTCCCCGCATGCCCAGAGCTATCTTTTTGCAGGCAACAAATGTGGAGACTGAAGGGCATATTGCTTTTGTAACCATACTCAACAGGTATTATGCAATATTACAAATACACGTGTCACTGTAATGAATGAGACTTTGTGCAGTTGCAAAAATATTGCATTTGTGTAGAAACACAATGTGTCCATTACATAAACTTATGAACATCCAATATTCCTTGCACACTGTACTGTATGTCCAATGTCACTCCCAAAGGGGGTCAGACTCACTGTTAATTCTGAGTCACTGCTGTGAACAGTGTCAGGGGGGCTTCTCTACAGTATAGTGTCATGTAGTGTAGTGTAATACACTGTAGTGTAGTGTAGTGTAGTGTAATACACTGTAGTGTAGTGTAGTGTAGTATAGTATACTGTAGTGTAGTACAATTGAATATACTGCTAGGGCTACAACAAAGTTCCACAGTCCTCCAGTCCATTAAGACTAGGAGATATGTTACCTGCCAGTGAGTTAAGCATACATAATAGCTGTTTTAGAATTGGCTTCTGAACTCAATGTGCTGTATCCTATTTGTGTTCTAGAATATTCCACAACACGTAGCACAAATAACAACTGATAAGCTTTTTCTGTCTGTTCTGGAAATGTAGTCAGTCCTGCGGATCACGATTGTGAGGGAACAAGTCGAAAGATAAACTTATCTAGCAGAAGTTTTTCTAAGGCGGTGTTTCAAGCTTTGTTGCTTTATGAACATCTCAAGGGGAATGATCATTCATCAAATGGGGTGTTGTGTTTATTTGGCTCATGTTAGAAGGAATTAACAGGATGGAACTCCTCCTCCTTGTTAGGAGTTTGGGTTCCTAGGGTCTCAGAGGTGTGAGGGTGAGAGCCTTCTACACATCTGAGCAGGCTGAGATTCAGAAGAAGGACACATGCCTTGAAGATAATGTACCATTATGACCTGCTGGGAGCTTTGATAATACACAAACCCACTCTGATACTCTCAGGGATCAGTTCTATAAAAATAACTACATTTTATCTGCACATCTCTGCAGGATACATGCTTGCCAGCAAAACAGTACGATGCTGGCCTATTGAAATATTTGCTTTATTAGGACGTGAGGGATCAAAGGGTTGCTTTATTTTGCCTCTGGATCTTTTATGTGTTTGTGCTTGAAACTGTCTGCTTTCATTTGACTGAACTTGGGTTTAATCTCAATGTAAATGGGCTGAGATCAGATCCTTTTGCTTTTGATTCATACTACTTTAAATCATAATAAAAAATGTCAGCCTTGGAGAATCAGTGATCAAAGTACATACTTTTTTGTAAACTTTTTTATCTGAATAAAGTTTTTGAAAAGACTCAAAGGAAAGAAAAATATAACAACCACCACAACCACCAGCAATAAGGCTGTCATAGTTGTGACTGTTGAGGTGAGGTGTGGCAGCTATGTTTGGATGCTGGTCATTTGAATTGTCTTTAATTACAACACATTCAAATCTTTGGTGTTCTGTATGTGTACAGTCAAATGACAAAGAGCAACATAAAAACTTTCAGACAGTCGTTAGGTCACGAGCATGCTGCCATTATTTGAAATCCATTCAACCATGGCCTTAATTATAAAATTGTCCAGAGAGTTTTGAATGAAGGCCATGGTTGAATGGATCTCTGGCAGAAACATACCCGTATCTGTATGTTTCTGCCAGAGATCCATTCAACCATGGCCTTCATTCAAAACTCTCTGGACAATACAACCCACCTGTCGCCCTCTTCTCTCCAGCAGCATCTTGAGACTGTGTTTGTGTCAGGATGCGTCTGTCCACAGATGGCTCTTGTGTGACCTGGCAGACCGCCCTGGCTGGGAGTGCCACCCTCTGCCAAGGTGACCTGTCACCACCAGATTTTACACTGGACCTGAAATGGCCTAATGTTGCCCAGGGGAGCTGTAAATATGTTAACACCATGCTTACTGGACACAACGACTACGTGCTAGGGCCTGATTACGGGCTTGGCCACCTGTTGTTATAGTTTCGACCCAACGGCCTGCCTGTGTTCCTTTGGTGACGGCTGGGATGACTGTGCAGGGAAGAACCACTTTACAGTCCAATTAAATAGTCCAACAATACCTTGACAAATATACTGTGACAACTGACTCAACCATCTACGTAAATACGTTCCTTCTCTTTGGAGATAAAGAGTTGCATAACACATAAACACATGCACAAACACAAAACACACATGGATTCTCGATTTTCTACCACAATCTATGTTTTCTGCTGTTTGATTGTTGCTGAGATGAGTGATGATTTCAAGATGAAAAGTTAAACGTTTCCATCTACAATAAAATAAAAGTGCATGACCTCTGGTTTGTTGTCAGGCATGGCGACTAATTAGGCCTAATAAATGAGTGAGTAATGTATATTTAGAAAAATGACGATGCTCTGACTTCATGCCAAAACGGGATTTCCTGAATAGTTTGTGTGTTTTTCATAATCAACGAGTAAATGAACTACGTCATTCTGCTTGATGTCAGTTTAAATTATTTGTATTGATGGTTAATTTCTTCAATTTCTTTTTCTTTTTTTACTCGGGTTCAAAGGGGTCTGTAATGAGCAATTAATCTGTTTGCAATGAACACAAAGCCGCCCATTTTTCTCTCAGAGTTTTTTTTATTGTAAGGGTGTTACAGAATATGTCATCAAGGAAGAAATTTGAGATTTAGCTTGCAGGCTGCACACACACACACCTACACACATACTTTGTGTGTTTGCACTCAGGTCTTCACATGCTTGTTCGATTCTGTAGTGTTATCAATCATATCCTGACAATATTACGCTTCAGTCGTGGTGCTTTTCCCCAGCCTGCATGCTGGCTCTGTCGAGCTGTGAAAGAACTTGCCGCCGAGAGGAGAAGAAGAGTCCGAAGTCCTTTTTTGGTCCTGGCCTGTTGTTGCAATACTGAGGTCCAGTGCTGAGACAGCTGTTGCGGGTGCAATCAACGTGAGCCATCCAGCCCGGCAGGCTGTCTGTTATAGCCTCTTACCTCACAGTAGCTGGGTTATGAAAATATCAGCGCCGTTTATGCATTCACACAAGGAGCGAGGGTGGAGCTTCATGCAGAGCTAAATTGAGAGCGCTGACGGGTCTTCATAGTCACAAATATCTATTACAGAAGTCTACTTTTCTCCCAAACTAAACAGAAAATGTGAACAAAATGTGTTTGTCTCGTCAGTAGTCTGTACTAGCCATTTGTCTCATCACATCTCATCATGAATGTCTGCTCACCTGAGATTGATTCTCAGAATGAAGATGTCCTTTCAAGCTTCCTCAGTTTGGCGAAGGGACACAAATGCTTTATGCAAGACATTCAGAGAAGGCAGGGTTTGTGACTCATGTTGTCGAGTTGTAACATCACTGTTGATCCCCACAGGCCTTCTATGCACTATTCACTTAAATAACATGGACAGGCACGTGGCCTCACAACATGGCCAACCATAAATTACCCAAGGGTTGTGCTCTGGGCCTCAGTCCTGCCAGACAAGAGGGAGAATCTGGCTAGTCGGAAAGGTGAGTAATGTTCAGGGGTGGGAGGGGGGTCATAGGGGCTGAAGGGGGGGTCAAGCAGGGGGACTGTGAACAACAATAGCCTCAATTCTCCACAGGCTACTATGAGGGGACATGTAACAAGACCAGAGTAGTGAGACGAAGTGGGCCCAAGGGGGTTTAATAGCATATCCATAATGTTGAATGCCTAAGCTGCTTGCCTTTCACTGTGTCCCACTGCTCTTGGGATCAGGAATGTGTGTGTGTATGCGTAGATGTGTGTGTTTGTGAAGCTACATATGAGTCAGAGAAAAAGTGTCTGTTAGGCAGACAAAGGCCACTAACCCTTACTCAGAACAGTCATGAGGGGCCAGTCTTATCCCAGGTTATGAAAAACTCCCTACGACCTCTTTCCTGTTTATTCTAGTCACTTGGACTGGGCTCCATCCTGGACATTATGCCTTTTCAAATCAGCTTATATAACAGTTGCACAATACCATTTCTCACAGTGACAGAACTCAGAAAACAATTGATACTGTACTGTGCCAGCAGTCATGCCGGTGCTGTTCAGTGAACAGTGTTCACGAGACTAAGACTGAATACCACAATGAAACTGATATATACCTCTTACATACTAAAGTATTAGTATGGATTCCAGATATTTATTTTTTTCTGTACAGAAATAGTAATAATGCTGATTGTGTCCTTATTCTGTACGACTCATGAGAAACCGATTGGGCCTCTGATTGCTGTGCTGTGGCCTCCCCAGACAGGCAGACCAAAGCACCATGGGGTTGTTAGTGAGTCAGATACAGTAAGATATATGGTACCATGGTGACTCAAACTTCACAGTAATAAAATCCAATGATGATATATTTGAAACTGAAAACAGCAATATATCTCAAAGTACTGAAAGGTAGCGCAGTATTCCATACTGACAACAAAGGGAAGGTATTTCCTTTGTCGGGAGTGAGTGGGTGAGTGATATAACCCTGGGCTAAAGTCTACCCTGCTCAGTTTAGGGTCTGGGCCACCCATGACCATCCACTGGTGTGTCCTGTTTCTCCAGAGGCCTCAGCTCCCTCAGAGCTGCGTTTCAGAACAGAAGCTGCTGGGGCTTTGTTTGTGACAGGGTTCAAGTGAGGCCTATGTGCCAGCAGGCCAGTTGTTGACTTGTATGTCATGTGGAGTAACCTGAGCAGGCTTTCCTCAGCCTCAGTCATGTTTGCATCCTGCCTGAGTCAATAGCAGCTCACACCCGTTCAGCACCTCTGAGCTTCACAGCAGAAACTCAATATAGTATGTGATGTGATGCTGTGTACAGAGACCCACCCATCACAGTCTTAGATGGATGACCTTTTTGGGGCATAACACAGATGTTATGCCCCCAAAAAACTATTTATCTGTGTATTTATCTGTAAGAAATTGGATTTGGATTTAAAATACAGGACAGTAAAACTAAATCAAGAAAGTCCCACTAATTTTTAGATTTTTGCTGGAGATGGATAGCTTCTAGGATTACTGACACATTTCATTTATGGGCTAGAGAAATAAAAAATACTCTATTACTTTAAGAGATATGGGGATATCTCTTGACAGATTGGAGCTGAAATAGACTCTCACCCCTGTCTGCAGTTTGAATAATGCAGGTCTGTCTCTTCTCTTTGTTTATTCAGTATGTGTTACATGACCACCAAGGGTCAAGTGCTCTGGGTATGGAACCAATCAAACCAGCTGTGACATTGTGTTACAGTTTAAGGACTTCTTTACACTACCACCCAACCACACATTACCCTGTCTAAATCTATCAGAATCATAGAAAATCTGATAACTAAGATGGACATGCTGTGGTTACACTTATCCACAGATTGGAGGTAAAGGCTTCCATAACAGACAACTATCAGGATAAGTTATACTCTGCTCCAAATGGGGCACTTTAGTTTTATGCAGTCCATCATTTTTCCAATGTATTGAATGATGTTTGTAATAAATTCAAATGGGAGCACATTATTTCTTTCCACAGACCATGAAGGGAGCCCCACAAGCAACACAGTACACTGGGCACAGACTGGATAAATAATGTCCAACAGTTAACCAGGCATCTGGGTATCATTTTAGCTATTAATGTTTGAAATATTTGGTGTTTGTCCCCTGTAATAGACCTTGATCAGGACCTGTTTTTACAGAGATTTTTTCATTGAGGGATACTGCAATTTTCCTTGATTAAGGCTGAAATTTGAACCATAAAAGGACTGGATTTATTTCAAATTGATGAACCTGTGCCAAGCATGACTAATAATGGACTTTGTCTGTCTGAATATGGAGCCATTTGCTTGTTTCATTCTGCTGTATTCAGGCAACATGTAACTTTAGTAATGACAGAGCCAAACCAAGGGATGAGCTCTCATTGTAAATGATGTTTCTACTGTCAGGAACAGGGACTATCAAGATGCCCTGAATGATGCAATAAGAAGTCCCTCCCAACTGCATTCAGCATCATTGTCTCATTGGGAAGAAAAGGTGTGGCCCCACTCACCCCTCACTAACACAGGGCCACAAGTTCAAACCCTTCATTTGGACTCATTTCTTTATTTATTCCTCTTCACTGATTCTTCTTCATTTTGGAAAATAACCACAATTTGAGGATGTCAGTCAATGTCTGATGGAGCGCCTCCATTCAGCCCAGGGTGCTAATGCTAGGATTGTTCCCAACCCAGATGTGAAGCACATGTGGGATCCAGATGTCTTCAGGGTGGCTAAGCAAGTGGATGTCATCACTGACGTATGTGTTCAAAAACAGACAACAACCGACAACTGCCCAACCTAGTATGACGCTGCAGTGACAGATTCATGTAAAAGCTCAATTTGAGCATTACTACTCCCAAAGTCTCCAAGGAAGGGACACTTGGATAGAGTCCTTGCTTTTGGAACACCTCTAACCCTTAAAACATTTTGTACAATATGGCTCAAGGGCAATACATAAAGCTGCTTTTGTATTGTACAAGAACTTGATCCAGACCAGTGTGTGTGTCTGTGTTTGTGCATGTGTGTTTGTGTGCCAGGCCTTTCAGGGATTGTGGGTGTGGTGAAGTGATTTGGAAGGCTGGTGGTCATAGAGTGTGCCGGCTCATGAGCATTCACACTCTGTAGGATCCCAGAGCTCCTGCTGGGCTCCAGAGCTCAATCCCATGAATTGGATAAGTACAGGGTGCCCAGCTGGTATTTACATGTGGTGACCCACAAGTTTGTTTTGCTACCAACCGAGGGTTCTGGATGCGAAAGCGTTTGAGTTTGGTCACGATCAGAGGAGAGGAACTGATGCTTTAAACTAGAAAGTTAGAAAGGAGACGCAAGCCAAGTCCCAGTTGAGAAAACCACCCTGAGTCTGACTTGGAACATGTTCCTTTTGGCCATGACGATGAAGCATGCTACTGACGGAGACAACTTTGCTGTCATTCATCCTTGGTAAGGACAACATAAAACATCTCTCTCAGATGGACAACTGGACAGCCCGGAGTCGACCTCTCCATCATGGTTTACAGCACTGTTTGATGATGGCATTCAATATTCCTCTTCGCTGGAAGAACTGGGAGACATCCTCACCATGTGGCTGCATCTCAGGGTGATAAAGCAATATTCTGTCAGGAAGAGAAGAGTGCTCATACCTCTGATCTCCATGCCTCTGAAATCCCAGGAGAACACCTTTTTCATCTCAATTCCTAGATAGGTCTTTGAAAGAAAAGAAAAAAAGACAAGATTTTTGAAAAATCGGAAATTCTTCAAAGGAAGCTGTGAAAATCTATAGCCTGTCTTGGTGGAGCCTTTCATCAATATCACATGAGGTGCTGTTCCTTCATGAGGAGAAGGCAGGGGTTGTTGTTTTTCGGCTGCAGCTCCGCTCAGAGAATCTCGACTCTGTGAGAAGCAGTGGGTGTCCGACGTGAGGAGGCTCTGTGGGGACATCAGGCAGAACAAAGGAAGCTCTGACAGCCTGCAGCTCCTGGGGAGACTGGAGGTCCTGGGGAGACTGGAGGTCCTGGGGAGGCTGGAGGTCCTGGGGAGACTGGAGGTCCTGGGGAGGCTGGAGGTCCTGGGGAGGCTGGCCCTGGGCGCAGAGGCATCTCTGGGATGGACACGGGAGGCAACACCCTTAGCTAACTGGATGAAACATCTTCTAAAACATGCTTAGACTGCCTCTAACAAGCAATGAGACATGCCTTCTGTTGCTCCTCCACATCATTCACGTTCCTCATTTTCTGCTCTGCTGGCTCTGGGAGCTGGAGGACTGCATACCTGTCCACAGCTCAATCAGAAACCACACAACACACACATATGCACACACACACACACACACACACAAAGTTCTTCCTATCTTACTGCCCAACACACCAGGACATGCTGAAACCCAGTACATTAAGGATATATCTTGCGTCATTCTTGGCACTGACTCTTAATATTTAAGTAAGATACGATGACCACAGAATTAGAATACATAGCATTTTAATGACCAATGTCCATTCTAATTTGGAAGGTCTGAGATTAGACCTGCCCTTTCCTCTCACCCTCACAGAGGTACTCTAGCACGACCCAGATCCCACTCAGCACTTTCCTCTTGACCAGTCCCACCTGTGTGTCTCTCATCAGGACCAGTCCCACCTGTGTGTCCCTCGTCAGTCTGACCTCTCCACTCTCCAGCTAGACAAAGAGACTCTGTATGAGCCAATCTGCTCCAAACAAACACCTGTATTCATATGCCCTTATATGCTCTCTCTCTCTCTCTCTCTCTCTCTCTCTCTCTCTCTCTCTCTCTCTCTCTCTCTCTCTCTCTCTCTCTCTCCATCTATTTCTCTGTCTCTTTTCATCTATTTCTCTCGCTCTCTCTCTTTCAGTCAGGAGAAAGAGGGAATATCTTTATCTGTCCCAGGACACATGGCATCTAACTGTCACAATCATTACAATCACAATACACCCGCTCTCCCGACAGGGTTTTGAGTCCAGCAAAAATAATCTTCTGACACAGTAGGTTTACCTGGAACACATACTTCTTCTCAGATGGAATACGTAAGAAAGTAAAGAAAATCTTGATAATTAGAAATACAAGATTTGAGTTCTTCCCAGTGATAGGAGCAGCCTGCAGGCCACTTCTGTTGGATTACAAGCCTGTCACTGTGGACGTTTACAAGCTGGAGTTCCCAATGGCATCCTGCTCAAGTTCTTATTAAATGAGAGCATTTCCTGGCATGGTCTAGTGCTCTAATCAGCATTTCAGCATCGAGAGAGGTCACTGTAACAGAGAAAGACAAACCCGCAGGCAGGCAGACAAAGAGGATAGGCAGGCAGGCAATCAGGCTGACAAGCAGGCAGGCAGGCGCAGACAGGATGAATAAAATGTTTTTGTGAGGTTGAGAAGAGGAGGCATGACGAGTGAGGGGCCGCAGCAAGAAGGAAATAAAAGCAACAAAGGTACACAGGTGAGATTAGTACTCTCTACCTTTCACCAAAATGATCTTCAGCTAAGGTTCTGAGATTCCTCTCTAATGTGTCCATCTCAAATGCTTACGCTAGCTCAGCTTTCCTCTAAATTGTCAACAGTTCTCAGATTGACAGATTACATTTTTAGATAGACCTTTCTGTAAACAAATATCTCTGAATAGTTAGTTCCGGCTAAAGACAACTACATCACACTCTCTCCACTTCTGTAAACATGCTTTTCAAAAAGGCCTGTAGATGACTAAATTGCTGTAAAATGCCCTTTGTTATAGGTTCTTCATTTTGAACTAGTTGTTAAACATGCATGTATCTGGAATCCATACAATGTATAGTTTCTAACAATTGGTGATTCAGACCATTGGCCCTCTGCCCCCCACAAAGCTCTATACCCCAGAGGAAACATCAAGTCATTAGGCAGTTCCGCCTCCTCCACCCAACCTCAGCACATGAACCTCATAAAATGGATGAACATTTTGTTTCAGAGATTATTACCTAAACTATTATGTTATTTCTAACAACAGCATAAAAACATAGTTGGTGGATTAAATATGAGTGGTTGTTATTTGATCTCTATCTTAAAGGGACAAACAATTTACCCAAATCCCTGATGTTCTTTATGACTTGGTTACCACACAATCCAGAAAAAGTCTCCCACTGGCTGAAGCTCATGAATGGGCTCTAACACATCTTAGAGCCACACTGCCAGCAGCCCAGTAAACATATGCCATTGGTTAATGCACAGCCAGCCTGTTTTCATAGGGTTCACTGTAATGCAACACCACAACTTGGAAACATTAGCTTAGCTTGTGAGACTTTTATGGAACCAGTGGACAGTGTTTGTCCCACCGAGCAGACATGTTTAAATTTGTGTTGGCTAACAAGGCTGTGCAAACATTTCCTCACCTCACTCACGGAAGTCATGAGCCTCACCATACTAATAGTGTTAAGAGACACTGCTCAGACAAATGTCTGCGCCAACATCTGTTTAGAGGATGTTCTCTAGGATGAGACTAGAACCTTTCCAAATATTGCCACCTTATAATACTGATACAGCCTGATATTTCAAATTTCACTGAAATTAAAACTGTTTCCCGTTCAATCTCAAATCATTGTATTTGGTAATTGTGGCATAATCCATATTCAAATCACCATTTATCACTTTAATGGCACAGTAACTTAACACTTTATTGCTTCCCAATAAAGACTAAGTGTTCCTAGCCCTACCTGACCATTAAGCAGGGAGGGAAGGGAGGACTCATTATGGCTCAATCGGGGCACAATGTCACACCACAACTCATAAAAACATGGCTACAGCAGCTGCAGGGAAGCATGCAGCTCACTTACACCAGCATTATTTATGCTGGAGGTGGGGGTCGAAGGGGGGTGTAAACCGGTGCCCTGTCTGTCACGCTTGCTCTAGGGGTCCGGCCTGGCCTTGGGGTTTTATATGCTTTAGGACCAGGGGCCCCCAACTCTCCACACCGTGGGAAAGCAGTCCAAACATCAGGTTGTATGGAGGTTTTTACGGTGCATTGTCCAGGGTTGGAGGTGGAGGTGGGAGGCCCAAAAACTAGAACCCCCACCTCTTAACTCCCCAGGTCTCCTCTGTGTTGTTTGCAACCTAAATGAGGTTAGTCCATACATGGTTGCATAGTTTCCTGCTTTGAGACCTTGCATTGTTCATCCTTCTTCTCTAATATCCAGGATTACATCCAGCAGACCATCAGTTCATCACTCTGCTGGCTTTTCACACAGACCAAAACAAATCTAGCAAATCAAATGTTGATGGTGTCTTTCTTACAGTTTTATGATTTACAGTTATGGAAGCAGTTATCTAGTTCTTCAAAGGAAGAAAAACAGCATGGATTTTACATGAATCATGCATGGTCAACTTTTCTTAGAACACTGGATTGAACAAGAATGATTGTTTAATGACTACTGAGAGTCTAAGACTTTTGACGTGTACTGAGACACTGTAGTATCTGTGTTGGTAAGACTGCAGTATTTGGAATTTCCCTGTTTTCTCAATAACAATGATGAGGGTGAATTACAAAGAGAAGTGCCAAAATGTATTTTAACAGCAGCAATCTAAAACCCTGCTAATGTGTCTTTGTACTTTCAAGGTACATGACTTCCCAATACCTTTGACATGTTCTTTGACCCACTGGTCATAGTTTTAAAGTTACCCCAATATTGTGTTACCAAATCAATCTTGTGTTTTTCCAGCGTCCTTGGAGGTGCCTGGGTCTAACTGCATCTGGGAAGTGTTCTATGTCTGTACTCTCCCAGGAGAATTGCCTCATGTTATCTCACAGATGAATCTCTCAGGGCCTTCCTGTCTCTCTCACACTCACCAGTGACTAACAGACAGTGGTGTTGTACACCCAGCCATGTGACAGCAAACCCACATGTTCACTCCATCAAGGCTGAACCACACTTTGCTCTCTTGATAGAAGTCCCTTTACAGAGAGAGTGAAGTTCCCAGGGATGGTATGAATGAGCTTTTCGTGAGAGGGTTTAGCAGGGCCTTCCACGCAATGACACCTGTTGCAGGTCCTTGTGAGTGTGTGTGTGTGTGTGATCTGCTTTACAGCAGTTGTAGGAGACACTGATGTTCAGCAACATTTGGTGGGATATGGATATTTCAGCACCTGTTTTGGTCTTTTGGCACGATAAAAAAAGTCTGCACCTGTTTCTTGTTGATACTGAACGAAAATATCTTGTTTATATGTTCAAAGATTTTAGAATTAAAGTAAAAACAATTCTCCAGGAATGATGACTAACACTACCCAGACAAACCTTATGAACCTATATCTGTCTCATACTTATGAATCCTGACTCTGCCCATCTATGTCTGCTTACTGTCCATATGATTTCAATCATGTTGACATTGTCAAGCTGACAGGTGCTTATTTATTACCTTACTAAATGAGCAAAACATAGCTTTTCTTTTCTTACTCTGGAATCATCTTGTAAATTAAGGCATGTCACCATATTATGTACAAGCATAATCAAGGGATTAGAATATTGTTACAGTTGCCGCCCATGTGCCTGATGTGGATTTTGGAAAATGTTCATCTCTTAATTTCCTCAATAACACCATGTGGGTCCCTGCTGTTGTGCTGTATTTCCTTTGGACTCTGATACGCACCAATCTCCAGTAATCTCTTCTTCAAACCAAACAATCAGAGAGATTTTTGGAGCTCTGTAATCTGTACTCTGAAGCATTGCATCACAGTGGACATCTGGGACTAGTTGCTTGTGGCAAATACAGGCTCCCATTGAGTCAGTGGAACCTGAGAGCATGAATGTTCCCATGAGTTCACGATGTGCTTCATCTACTCTGGTACAATGTGCTGCGGAGTCCAAACCTCAGCAGATGTTATTGAGTGCACATTTGTCAATATTTACTCTAGTGAGGCTATGAAACCCAGGGAAGCTCACAGCCAGAGCGGGGGCCTATGGAGCGAGAGATATTGGTGGGTACGACAGCCTCTGTTTTCAATTGCAAAGGTTCTGTGTGAAAAGGCAACTAAAGATTTTGGTCTTTTAACAGAAAGTAGTTTCAGGCGGTCTAAAGGAGTTTGGTTGTTAAAAAATAAATAAAAGGTACATGCCTGCGGATATGTAGAAAGTTGTACGATAAGCTTTGGGTCCTGATGATGAGGTACTGTCACAGTGCTACCCATGAGGCTTTTACATCATTTAGATTGCCCCTCTGAGCTCTGTGTTGGGTAGGCTGACTTGATCTGCTGTCACCCTCCTCAAGTACTTCATAGCTTGCCTGTCTGTCACAAATCTGAGGTCACCTCATTTAATCACAAGATCCACGGATAGTTTTGAACCTTTTTTTTGTCCTGACAAAATATCACTTTCACTTTTTGCATACATGCAGAGAGCCAAATGCTTGACTAGAAGAAAAAAAAGCATGCAAAAAGGAATACCGCTTAGTCTGGCAGGAGACCTACCCCATGCCAAGTGATGAGTCCCAAAAGGGAGGTCAGAGTGTGTCTTTAAGCTTTGAGCCTGTGGTTTTTCTAATGAAGATAAAAAATACATGCCGTGAGTGTCATTTGCCTACACTGCAATCATTAACACAGTTAATTGTTAATTATTTGAGTAATTAGGGACAGAATCATACAATGGCATTTTATGTATATTAATTAGTGACTGAACCCTGAGAGGCAAGATTTCTAACTCTGATTGTATCTAATTATATGGCATGTTAATATATTTTTATCACGATAAATATTGAAAGTATGAATTGTATCTTGCATTGCTCAATACACATACAGTATTACAGTATACATTCCATAATATCTGCTACGGAGGAGATTTTACATGCCTCTAAGATATTCTGGGTGATTCTTTTGAGACTACATCATGTCAGGCATGATTTAGCTTGTTGAAATGGTCTTTAGATCTTACATTTGTCAATATCATTCATTTTTCATGTTAATTATGCATTAATGAATACATATTTCAGAATGAAAGATGAGTGGGTAGTGATCTTCTATGTTGCAATGAAAGTCTTTTTAGTTGTTACAGTATGTCTCATTAATACTATTCCCACAGCTGGATAAGAGCTAACAAGATGTTCGATCTCCCTCTCTAATGAGCTCCACTGATACCTCTCCTCTCTGTGAGCCTGGTCTGGCTTCACCACGTAGGGGGTAAGAAATATTGATTACAGATGTGGTTCTGCAATGTCAAATTCCGTTTGTGCTATGCAGCATCCATTCACTGAGGTTTGGAGTTTTCACTATGATTTGGGATTGGACAAGTTAAGTGAAACTTTGGGGATTAGCAACCCTGGGATTCTTTGTTAGATTGTCTGCCTGGCCTTGAGCATAGCCACACAGCAGCACTGTAGGGGGTTAGAGTCGATGGTTTTACTGCTGCTCACTGACAGCAGGCTGCACGTCCTTGCAGTGTTGAATTTAATGACTAGAATGTTTTTCTTGTGAAGGCTGTTGTTCCCACTCAGACTGTAATGGCTCAGTGTCTTCCAGCCTCAGCCTTGTTAGCAGGGCAGTGATGGGCCACCCTGTGTTTTTAGGGTGTTGACGACTGCAGGGGGGGGCACTGGTGATTCTGGTCCTACAAGACAGAACTGGTGAATGGGGGGGGGGGGGGGTCTGGGGTTTAGAGGGAGCTGGGGGGGGTTAAGAGGGCAGAGGGAGAGACAGAAAGTGGGTGCCGTGAACATCTCTGGGTGAGCGACCCTTTCAACTCGGGTGTCTGGTATCTCCACACAACATGCCAGCGTTTATTTAGCACCCTGCAACAAGTTGTAGGGAAACCGGATCTCCTTACAGGCAGCGAGCCGCTCCTTCTTCACACAGGGCCGCCCTGGCCTCGCCGGCGTCTTCCCCGTCTGTCCCCGTATGTTCACCTCGCTGCAGTGACGTGGGGAGCCCCTTATAACCTGCTGCTCATGTACTTCAACTACAGCCAAGTCTCCAGCTCTCACATTACCCAGAACGCCCGGTACCCTGTCAATGACAGCCTAAGGCCAGATAGGGAGCCCTGTGTGAAGTTGTGAGGAGGTCACTTCTTCCTTTCCCAGTATGGCACGTCGAAAATGTGAAGAAGAAAGAGGAGCCGTCGGTGGGCCTGCCTGCTCCATGTCCTGGTGGTTTCATTACACCCAAGACATCCAGATACAGTAGGATCTCAGGACCCAGCCACCAATCCATCAACACACCCACCACACAGATCCAATCAAATCTAATTTGACCAAGGAGATCTAGTTTGACTATACTGTACTAGATGGTTGACAGAAGTGGAGGCTAAATACTTGAATCTTGATCTTTGGAATTTGTGACATGGCTGTACAGAACTGGAGATAGGACTGACTGCTGCAACAATAGCCAGAGTGTAACAGTGGCTCATTTGGTGATTAATTAAAAACGTATCTTAGGTGGAGGAGTTTTTCCTATCTGTCCCAGAATGGTGCTTGACCCTCTTTCTGTAAACAGTTCATGTGTCACATTCCCAACTTGGAGAGAAACCTTCCAAGCTACAATAGTCAGAAGTCCCAAATACAATTCAAAGATTAGGTATGTAACATGTACAGAGGTCACCACTGATGTGAGCTGACTGTCAGTTGGAGGAAAGACAGAGATCGCATCTTTTAGATGTCGTGACAGACTCCGACTCGCATGCTTGTTAGACGCCTGACATTGATTAGAAATTATCTTCTCGGTATTTGAGGGCTCAGCTCAGGAAGGGTGTTTGAAACGACATGACAGCCGCACGCACAGAGCCCTGCCTGGCTGGATTGATTAATGCTGGGAACAGTCAGCTAAACAAGTTCCCTGGTTCTCGTTCCAGAGAACAACCAGAGGTGAGCATATAGTAGGTCTTGCTGTTTTCAATCACTATTGGATTTATCAGGCACAGATTATCGCTGCTGTTGTAAACCTGGACCAGCAAAGTAGACCTGGGTTCTTTCCCGAAAACAAAATGGGTTCACCCAAATTTAGAGGGAAAGCAACAAGATAGTGTGTGATGCATGACAGGGTCACGTATGTGACATGAAGACTTGACCTCGACCTGACACAACAGTATCACCATTGGAAGTATGAAAACAATGCCTTGATTAGATAGGGCAAAATGCTCTACATGCATTCATAATGCTGGCTCCGTCTTAGTGCTTAATCAATCTGACATGTAGCGCATGCCTCATTGGGAGACATGCAGTATCAGCCGCAGTATTATTTTTCTGGAGATGGAATGTGCTTATACGGTCATAGGCTTACAGAGCTACTTTCAAATCCACAAGCCAGGGGTAACAAGGTCACAGAACCCTTCCTCAACAGTCTGCATGTATTTTACATGAAGAGCCCACACCCAGTCATCAGTCATCTTACCATGTGTCGTGTCTACAACATGACATAACCCATCTGCCACTCCACACTGTTTCTATTTTCACTTGATTGTCTTCTGTCAAACCATTTATGGGGTGAGATATGTATCTGATATATTCCAGGTGTTTGAAATACCTTGTTTGATATGTCACCTGTGGGCTGAAAAACAACAAACACTGAATAGAGAAGAAGCTGATAGTCATATTGAACAACAACGTGTCCAACCCACAATGATTGTGTGAATTATTTCATTTTTGTGCATAAACCCTGTGCGTGACGGTAGTGAACAACGACTGCATGGGTGGGGGAGTTCCACCCAACCTGTTCTGTGATAAAACTGTAAACCCATTTAAACAAAAGCCAGATGAGATGGCATCTCTCTGAGGACCCCGAGTCCCAGTGTTCCCACAGGGCTGATAACGCCTGTCCTCCTCTTCAGACACAGCCTAACGTGTCTGCCTGGATCTTCAGGTCTGTGGTCCAAAACAACAACCTATAGCCCAGAATGGATTGGCTTTGTAAGTACATTTACCATCATCACAATTAGAGCAGGTTTTGTACAAATGGACTAGAATAGTTCAGAGGCTACAGAGAACTGATAAATCAACGACTATGAATACATAACGGACAAAGATTAAAAAACTAATTTGGTTTGTACATACAGTAACTAGTACAAGTGAAGATGTGGTGAGTCCCTTTCAAAGAATTGCCACAAGATGGGCAGACACAGCCCACAAGCAATCAAGGAGATCTAAGTCAAATACCCCTATTCCTCTTTGAAGGACAACAAAGACTTTCCTAGCAGCCACTTGCTATTCCGTGCAGAGGATTTGTGAGAGGAGCAGTTATCTTGGCCCTACCCCCTTTTAGCTGCACATTATATCGTAAATGTCTGCCTTTTGTTTTGAAGAGCACAGATAAGACTTACAAGGGCTAAGATTGGCAAATCTTTAAAACAGAACAATATGAAATTAGCAAAGCGATTGAGATAAATCAAATTTATGTGAGAGGCCAAACTGGCTCTTTATGTTTGGTTATCATCACACACGCACACGCAGACTTTGAACGATCTGTTTAGTCTTTTGAGTTTGTATACACACACCTGAAGAAACTCAATATATGAAGAACTGATATGAGCACACACTGAGGCATATGAATTCAAGTTTGAGCTCATGGTGGGGATTGGAAACTCAGACATGGTTTGTCATCTCCTCAGTGTGAAGGGAATGTGCTGTCCACTGTCTGGCACATGGTCCCTCCTGACAGCACAGCTGGCCAGCACTAGCCAGGACTCAAGGTGGTCAGCTCTACTCCAGTCTCATGATCTAACTGTGGGGACTAACTCTCCTCCCCTCCAAACACCTCATTGTCTATATACAAGAATGTGCCTCATCCAGCCAAGTGGACATGTTCCATCTGACTTTACATGCTCTCATAATGTTGAGCAGTTCCAGAGGTTGAACCAGTTAACAGGTTTTATTCTTGATCTGGCTCTTTCAACACTATCCTGAGAAGCCCCTTGGGTCAGTTTGGTCTCTAAATGGGGAAGTAGCATACATCACATTCAAGCAGTCTCCTCGTGGTGACTTTGGATATTTGCCAATAGTTTTCCTCAAACCTGTAATAGAGAACTGATGATGTTTTTAATTGATTGATTGATAGAGAGTAGACAATCTGCAAAATCCGTCATCAATGGGTAAAAATCTATTCGTTTATTTTTATTTTTTATAACTTATTGATACTAAAACACGCAAATAAAACCTTTCTCTCTGAATTGACATATTTTGTCATGTGTCTTTAAAAACTATTTTGAGATGTCCATGACTAGGGGGTTCCTTTTTAATGGTTCCATATTGGGGGGCTTTTTTAACTTTACAATAGGCATTGATATAAAGCTGATGTCTGATTTCAGAGTGGTGAGCTTATTGGACATAACATTAGCCAAGCCAATTAGTCATCCTCTCCTGTTTGTTCGATTGGCTGTAATTCTGTGGTGGGAGGGAGGGGACTTGGCCTGTCCCTCTGCTGGCTTCTACTGAGGCCACACATGATGACATAAGTCTGAACTCTAAATCATACAAAATCACAACCAATAAAAATGGTCTGCATCCAACTAATCAGGCCGTGTTGACCATGTGACTCCAGATCACACATGGAGACATTCCATCAGCAGCAGAGAGACGGCTGTTACCAGACTCTCAGCTCTGCCCCAACTTTGAAGTGATGGAAGTCTGGTTTGCCCTCTAGTCAAAGACCCATTCATTACATCTTTATCTCATTTGTCAAATTGAACTGAAATTGTTGTGATAGAATACAGAACAGTGTAAGAATCCATCCCTGGCAGATGCATTGTGGGAGCTGGGTGTGCTGCATCATGACTCCCTGCAGCCTAGCAGGCAACCTGTGAATGTGATCACTGCAAAATACTTACATGCCTTGGCTGCAGCGTGACATTGTTTTGCCTTCTGAGCATGCCTGACGGATAAACAGAAAGATATGGCTTTCAACATCTATCTCCCAAGCTGTACATCTTCCCTAGTTTGAAGTTCAGTGAACTCATCTAGGCTAGTGTAGCTTATCAAAATGAATCCAGAAAGATTGAATGTGTTTTTAAACCTTCACAGTCAAACAAGTGCCAGAATACGAGTGTGTATGTGTGTGTGCATGCAATAACCAGGTCTTGGGTCTGACAGGCTGGCAGTGAAGGCAGGCTGTAGGAGTGGGGGACTAGGGGGTGAGAGAGGGAGGCCTGTCATAGTGCATTTGGACTCTGAGCAAACATTAACAGCAGCCCAGCTCTGGTCCACGTCTATAGGTTTAACATCAAGGAAGGAGTCAAAGGTCAATGGGTTGTAAATGGTGATTTTCAGTAAACAGTAATGTGTTGAACTGAAAATAAAATTGAATTTGAGGGTATTTCTCAATGAAACTAGGTTGCAGAAGCAGTCTCATCTCCATGCCAGATCAGGCCTCCTCTGCAAGCCTGTTTTCCACATTTCCTCATCGTGATCTGGCGCGTTTTCAGATTTCACTTTATAAAGGTCTATTGAGTGTTCTGTTGGCTTGGAATCATTGGACCTCTGCTCTAGATCACACAATAGTCTCGTCCTCCACATCTTTGCTCCACACATCAGTGACACTGAATGCAAAGTGTCCATTTATGGGTTTTTAGGCATGACGTTTTCATTCATCCCTGTTTCCTCATCTGCTCGGCTTGCTCTGCCATTAGGAGTATTTTCCTACATCTGTTTCTGATTCCTCTGGGAAGCCTGGATGTGTCATATGTACACATCTCTATCAGCTGGATTGGTGGGCTGTGGGGGGTGGGACAATTGCGATACAGTTTTTTAAAGAGGTTTCAAATAACCCTTATAAAACTATGGATTATACTTTGAACCGACAAGTGGAGACACAGGAGTTATAGTTTTCATTTTAACGGCTTTTCACAAATCTACTCCCATATTTCATGATAAAAATGAGATTGTTTTGGGTGTCCTTACCTATTCCTTGTTTTAAATCAGGGACCTCTTTCCATAGTTCTCTTGTTATCCTCCATCAGGCTATTTGTTTGCCTAATGTGTTATCTGTATGTCCTCTTTAATGTGTCTGCATGATGCTGTTGAATTTTGAAGTTATGGGATGTTTTTATTACAGTCCAGGGTACTCTAGCCCTTTTGGTTTACTAAAAGGCAACAGTGCTTAATCATTTTCTCACTGAAACATTTGATATTTTAGACATACAGAAAGGAAACTTGTTTGATCCTCTTTCCCCTCTGGATACTGATCTACAATGCTAGCACTGTGGCCAACCTTGTGGAGGTATGAATGTGAATGACTCAAGCTTGCAGGACCACAGTAGTGTACTGACAGTAATGTTTGTTCTCTGCAAGTGCAGTTTATGCGTCTATGTAGTCTACTTAAATCAAGCTTCTTTTTTTTTAAGAAGGGCTAGAAGTAAGACCAGAGATGTTTCTCTACAATCAACCAAAGGAAAACTGGTGAGAGCTTCTCTGAACCCTGGTGTGCATCACCCAAAATGATGCTGAAATGTTGTCAACCACCGAGGCAGAATAAACACACAAGGACTTGAGCTGCAGCAGAACCTCCCCTGGTCACCTCTTTCTGATCTAGTGCAACTCTACTCTCTCCAACAACCTGTATGTTGAAGCCAACATTTTACTTATATATTGAGTGAATGACACTTTTGTGTGATGAAATGTAACTTGTTATTCTTCAGCTATATTAAAAGCGCTGTCCCCAATAAATGTGAGAATAGGGTGATATCACACCACTCCTGTAACTCTACACAGAAACAACTTTTCCACCTTCCAAGGTGCAAATGACACTCCAGTAACATCAATTACTGTATTATGCTTAAATTCGTCAACACTTATCTGTCTCTGATATCATTACAAAAATAGACTTGTCAAATGAACACACACAGACACATGCCTTCAGTTGTGTCTGGTGCAGAGGTATTTGTCGAGGTTCCAGTTGTGAGTGCATAGTGCATCAAATAATTTAACTCAACAAAAGATGAAAGGCATAAGATCTCTGTTCTTTGTTTCTTACCTATATTAGAGACTGAGACCCAGGAAGGGGGAAACCAAAAACCAGTTTAAATCAAGCACTGGAGTGCAAACATGCCAGTGTCCCTGGAGGCCATTGGGTATTGCAGCACAGTTGGACACCAACCAATCATCATAGGACATGGTGCTCCTCCTCCTGTAGAGTAAGCCTATGTTGTAAATGTGCCCAATACCTAATATGGATGAAGGGAATAATGCTTATGATCATGAGCATTCACTGCAGTTCCCTGCATTTGCTTAAATAGGCTTGAAGCTTGCCTATGTCGAGTTTATAAGTGAAAGTACTGTAGGTGTATTCTTATTTAGACAAGACTGATGGTGCAAGAAAAAAGTTTTTCTTTTAAATTACAAGTGTGTGTTTTCAGGGTTTGTAGGCATCTCATAAATTTGGATGATTGTTTTAGGATAAAGTCAAGAGGTCATAACCTTAAGTGAAGTTGTGCAACCATTTCCTCCCTTTTTAGTGGAACTAATGTTTCACTACTTTCCCTGGTTGTAAATAGATAGATTGCCATTACATTATTCATGCAAAGGTACGAGGGGGAATTTAAATCTAATAACAGAATGCCAACTGTGTGATGTTTAGTCTTGTTGGACCATTTAACAGATACACTTCACTTTAGCCTATACACAAGGCTACATGTAGTCATGGCCATTTTTTTCTCATTTGATGCCATTGAGAACCTGGGCCTGGAACATGAAACACTGTGCTCATCACAGTAATTACCCTGAAAAGCACTGAATATTTGGGTCAAGTTTGAGGACACTGACAAAGGGTTTACATTAATAAACCCTAACTTATTTTGGGAAAACTGTTTATTGGGAAAACATATTTATATACATTCACAAATGATAGCTACTGAATTACTTTACGTAGTGAGAGTGGCTCAAACGAAACCCTTCAGACTGCAATGGTATGATCCCAAGAATTACTCACATGCATGATTGATTTTAGTTTGGAAGTACTGGAGTTTAACTTTTCACATCCAGAAAGCTCTAAAAAGTGACAAGCTTTAGAGTAGACCACATTTAATGAAAAACAAGGAGCTGACAGTTTAGTCCTCTGAATTTGAGAACTTTGAGGAATTTGACCCTTTTGAAAGGGTTTAACTCCAGTGATACACTAACAGCTGTATTCTGTCTTTGTTTTGGTAAAGAGTGTGAACTTGTGAAGGATGCTCTGCTTTGATGTGTCCATTGCAGAGACTGTCAATCAGAGGTCAGAGTAATTACAGAGAGGCTAGGTGAGAGGGGTCAGAAGGGTAGAGAACTCTCTCTAGATGTCAAGCATGAAGCCATGTAACCTGCCATGTAGCTGTCACTACTACTCTACTGTCAGCTCTGTAACACTATTCATACACTATACTGTACAGTATATACAAGATGAGAAACTCATTCTCAACAAATCAACATATCAATCATATAATGGGTCTTTAAAGGTATAATAGGTAAATTTCTTTGGTAGAAAAAAAATAGTTTTGTCCCCTAGAAACATGTTTTGCAAGCTAATGGGGCCCTCTTAGAGTTGTATAGCAAGACAAACAACTCAATCTAGTAAAATATACATTTATTATTTTGGGAGTGGGCCGGTACTGTCCAGCCACCTTCGGCAAGGCATGGCTTTCTCCTCAGGTCATTTTGTGAAACCACTGTCAATCAAGCTTAGACAAGAGGACAGAGTTCAGACAAGAACTGGAGGTGCTGTTTCCATCTATTGCCATCTATTCCAGCTTTGAGTAGTTTAGGCATTACATTGCCACAAATGTTAAATTAAGATTACACTTTGGAATAGGGTTGCAATACTTAGTCATATTCAAGCCACTGACAATTCTGAGCATGCAGTATTGTATGTAATATGACATTATTTCTGAAATGACAGCATTCCTTTCTGACAAGACCCAGGTCACGCTTTTACCCTTTGAACCATTGAAAGGGTACTGAGGAGGGAGTTTGAGGACATATATCTTTAGCCAGCAGGAGACAGCTAAAGGCCATTGTTAGAGACCAGTTCATTACTGTTATGAAAACACTCCAGAGTTCAGAGGTGGCGGGGTCAGAGGTCTTTGGTACTTTGACACAACAGAGACAGATTGATGGTCCACTAATACACCTTTCACACCAACCTAATAACAGTGGTAAAACATAGGGCGACCCATGTTCACCGACTGGCGCAGTCGTAGCTAGTCTTCACGTTCCTTTTGATACCAAGCACAGAGCATTGTCAATCCAAGCAAAAAACAAGTGATAAGAGTAACAGGTGACACAATGGTAGGATAATCTTAAATGAGTCTGAACTATTTAAATAGAGAACAAAAACTTGGCATGAACAGGGTTTAATGATTCCGTGCCTTGGACTGGCCTGAGGGGTCTTAAATAATTGCTACATTTACATGTAAACACTGCACACACACACTGCACACACACTGCACACACACACTGCACACATACTGCACACAGAGACCGTAGCTGATCTCGTTGGACATCTAGTCAAGAAAACGTATAATGTAAAACAGTGGAAAAATGGATTGGCATGGATGTCATACATAGCAAAATAGTTAACATAGTCATCACATTAATGTCAAACTACTCTCAATATTATAATTTGGAAGACGATATCAAAGACAGGTGTATATTGAGATATGCAGAGCTGACTCTTTACTCTGGTACTATTTACGACCACCCTGTGTGTGTTCGTGCGGCCTGCTTTCGGACATGTTGCTGGGTCAGGCTGAATGTGACTGAGCTGCTTGGCCACAGCTGTCCTTTGGCTTTAAGTGACTCTGACAAAACACTGTAATGAGTGTGCCCACTATGGGCCCGGGGCGTGGGAAAGAATTTACATGTGTGTGTGTGTGCGTGTGTGTGTGTGGCATGCCCTGAGCGACAACACTTAGCAGCCCTGGCTCACCCTGCATGCCCTGGTCAGACAAAAGTGCCATTAGTGGCCTTTTAGCCTGTCTATAGATCAACACACCCGCTCCACTTTGACCATGGACTGACCTGGTTGCTGGGCTTCTAATTGGACCAGACCACACAAGCTCATACAGAGACAAAAAGTAATCATCCTTTGTGTATTCATATCAACAGTTCTCAAAAGAGGATCCAAAAATCGTCTGAGCTGTCTTTTCCCACATTATCTACTGTTTGCCTTGAGAAAATATATCTGATCTGGGACTGGAAGGAACCCCTGGGACAGACAGATGACACACATCATCACTGGGTCCTTGATGGTGCACAATCTCTTTTTTTGTGGTCCCTGTTCCCCGAACTTGGGTCACATGAAAGAGGGAGCAGGTCTGGCCTGAGATGAAAGGCCACTTCACTCATCATCCCCAAAAAGGCTGCCCACCTGCTCTGAATACTATTACCAGATAACTAATGAGATGTTGAGCTAGATTAAAAACTGTTAGGCACCCTGAAATACAGTACCTCCTCAAGGATCACTATGAACACTACAGCGGGTGGCCAGGACATCGATACAGGACAATGATGGGATTATTTGTTACTCTTTAACACTGCCAAGTCTTGTGCCAGTCTGATGATGAAGCTCCTATGTTTTGCCATGCTGAAGGGTTCTGGGAAACAGGTGGCACAGTTTTATTAGAATATAGCTTGTGTGTCAACTAATGCTTTCCACAAATTCTACTTCACTGATATTGTTACTTTACTGACAGACTGAATATTTATTTGGCATATTTTCCAAAATGAGCCAATGTTGCAATTATTTATTTTGCTCCAGTGTAGCTAGGCCAGTCCAGTGTCACTCTCTCTCTTTCTTTTTGTCTATTTTTGTCATACACACAATCGCACACACACACACACATAAACACAAGAGCCTAAACTCCTCCCGCCAGTCTGAAACATGTCCACTCATGGTCATGGGAGTGTTAGGGAGCTGAGACTAGATGACAGGGCCATGAATAATGGAAGTTTACAGCAGAAGACAATCACCTCTTCAAGTGGTTGCGAATTATCCCCCATCTGTAGGCCTTTGAAGTACGAAGAGCCCTTGTTGAACTGATTAGTTAAACAGAAAAAATGCTAATATCTTGTTATTATGTTTCATTTAGTAGGATGTTTACTACTGTATATAGGGATGTGAGTTTACTAATTTCTGTTACTGGTCAGGTCAGTAATTGGAGAAAATAGTAGACACAGTACAAATTGTTTTGTTTTAACTGCAGTTATTTACATTAAGCATGAATGTTTGGAATTATGTGAAATAAACTAGTGAAAAAGTAAAACTTGCAACTAGTAACGTTTAGTAGACGCTGCACTAGTGCTCTAATACCTGTGGCTAAATATTTCATAGATAGCAGTCAGAGTTACTGAATTAGCTACAACTGTGGTAAAGAAAAGCACAATTCAATTAAGGTTAGATGATTTGTCATGAGTTGATCTGTTGGTTGTATATTCAAACTACCATCTGCATGAACAAGTTTCTACAGTAAATACATGATGCCTCTTTAATGTAGAGTCCTTCACCTTCAGCAAGACATGCCAGCCATGCTCATGTCTGTGTCATTAGCTGTGACCTGGTACTGCCAGACAAGTCCAGGGACTCCAAAAAAGGAATCTAATTCCCTTGTCAAGCGTTGCATTGACTATCCAGTAATGTTACCATGCTTTCTGGTGTCAGAAGATAGTCGGCCATTCTGCTGGGAAGCTGCCGCAGTGACTAGGCACCCATAGCATCAAGGTCTCCAGGGGAAACGGCGTGTCCCATTTTGGTGGCAGGTAATAACTCACACTAGCTATTCTCTAATGGCCTCTGTTCATCTAATAGGTTGGGCATGCAGAACAAGCATTCCAAATCAATCATTCCCTCATTTGCTTGTGTAATTTTATTTGTTCCAAAAATAAAACCAGAAACGTCAGCAGGTGTGTTGCGGTGCTCCACCGGAGACATTCTTTTTTGCTGACAAACATTCTCCAGTCTGATGCTTGTAATGGTCACTTCAGAATTAGACTCAAGTTAAAATGGATGGAGATTATACTGGTTCATGAAAGGTGATCATGAGTTTAATCTTGCTTGGGTTTACTTAACTATAGATTCTGACTAAGTTTGGGCAGTTGCTCCACAATTCCCTCACTTATAGTCTCAGTTTGGAGATGGTCCACCACTCACCTATGTTAAAAATACTCATGAGTGCTTGTGTGTCTTTAGTAGAATTCACTAGACGAGTCAATATTGTGGTGACATCCTCCCAGACCATTTACAATATTTCCACACACCCATACAAGCATACTACATGTGCACTTGAATGTTACATGTTACACACAACAATCTTGGGAAATTCTCTCAAACTGCATGAAACTTCAATAATTTAACGTTTTGTAAAAAAATGTCTGTTTTTTTTTCATGTTTTATCAACTATTCCTTTTGCTCACCCATCCTCTCAGGAGACACACTGAAAGCTTGAGAAGCTCATTGTGCTTTATTCATTTTTTCCCTCTACCCCTTGTTGGTTTGGATCAAACAGTTGATTCTCCTTGGCTTGCACTCTGAAAACCTGGTACTTCCAAGAGTTTTCAGTGTCAGTAGTTCTGGAAATGATAGGAAATGTCATTTTGTCTTAGATTTAAACGAGATAGCTATCATTCACATGCATGTTCACTGGCCAAATTCACATGGATGCAAATTTGATCAAATCAGGGAAAAATACGAACATCAGCAATTTTCCTGTACATTCAAATCTACTCTATACTTATGAACACTAATACTGTCATTTCGAGTATAAAGACCACATCAACAGCAATTTACGTTCGTAAAGTTAACTAGGTATCACAGAATGGGTTCCCTTGCTTCCATGCAGTAGATTCAAAAACATTCAATAGGGGGAGAGTGGTTTCAGTGTTGAAGCAACCTCAATAACAGCAGGTCACGGGGTCAAAGAGGACGCGGTTAAAGATGAGACCTCCAGAGACACACTTACATTCCATTGTCAGTCTAACCAACCAGTTCCCAAGGCTCTGCTAAGCTACTACCCCTGGAGAGTAAGGTCGCCAGATTTACGTGACTATAAAGAGGATGAAATTACCCTATCATGATGCTCTGGATAAAGTAATTGGTACTTTGTACTTAGTATTGTCCTTGAGGCGCTTCTATGATCCGTCAAGAGAAAAAAAACACTGGAGGATGCAGTGCATAGTTATCGTTATCTCTTATTTCTGTGTAGGTCTGGCATGTGCACAAGAGAAGGAGAGCGTAGAATCCAGGGAAACAGGTGAATGTGTAAACAGAAGTCATGCCAATCATTGCGTTGATGGGTCATGCTTCCCATGTCAGGCAGGGTCAGAGATCATTAACACTAACCTCGGGCTGTGTTTGAGAGGGACTGTTATTGTGTTAATGTTGTACAGTGAGTGATGAGTTAGTTTCACTAAAGTGGGGGCTTGCCTCAATCGACAATGAGTGACAATGAGTTGGAGAGTGCTGTCAGGTTGAATGAGCACTTGTTCTGATATAGTCCGCACTCAAGAGAGCTGAAAGGATTACGATCATGTATTTTTCCATTACTGAATGCATCCAAATTACATCCAATTAGAAGCCCAGCTACCATCACATCATGCACATTTATGTTATGAATATGTTATTTTTGCAATTGACATGTGGTTTTAAGCTTTTACAATTATGGACTTAAGTGAAATGTGACTGGCTTCTATGCTTAAATTACGACTGGGGTTATTGTTTTGCCTATATCAAACAAAGAAGCAGACAATATTGTGAATGCAGGCATGATGATGGCATGCTGGTTTGTGTGTGTGTGGGTGTACTGGGGAAGGGGGGGTTGACACACCACCCTAGTTGGCTCCTCATGGATGGGGGATGTCTGCCAAATAATCCGACGAGCTTCTCGTGCTCCTGTGGGGAACAACGGCTCAAAGGCGTGCCTCTCATGCCAAACCAAGGCCATCTCTCTTGGCCCCCTTTGTTATGAGACATTATCATGTCTCTCCGTTTTATCTACAGCTCACTTATCTTCCTCGGAGTGACTGTGTCACTATCCAGACCTCCATCTTTGCCTCGCTAGTGCCTGAGCCCTGCGTGCTGGACTGCTGGGCTGCAGGGCCACTGGGATGGGGGTGGAGCGGAGTAAAGCACATTGTGGTTATCAGATCCCCTGTTTCACCATGCAATCCCTCATTCTTAGGCTGTGTGAAGTGGAGGGTACTGTAGCTTAGCTTGCGGGTGGTGCTCATGTGGTGTGTGTACAGGTATGTGCCTCCCTTTTTTTTCTTAACTCTCAATTGGGATATTTCTCCTACCCAACGCCATTGGGGACCATCAGGGTCTGTTTGTCGTGTAGTAATAACTCTCCAGTATTTACCAAACCCTTCAGGTGCTCATTTTATGGTTAGCAGCTTTGTCAGGGGCTGGCTTTACTACAGTAATTGGCACAGTAAAGAACAGCTATTTCCCATTTCTTCCTCCTTTAACAACTATGACAAAGGACCTTTTTATCTTTTGTTATTCAGGGAAAATTGTCAGTGCAGAGAGTGAGACATTTACTGACAAATGCCTGTGGTTTGCAATTTCCTATTTCTACATCTTTACAAGACAGACAATAAATTCAGGTATAAAGATACCTAGAGAAACCAGAGGAGGTTGGATGACAACTTTTTGCTGTAGAGAACCACAGTACAGTCCCATGCATTAATAGTCTCGCTGGTGAAGTCACAAGTCCCATAGTAATGTTCAATGCTTGCTGTTCTGCCAAATACTGGTTTGTAGATAAATCATACAAAAGAAATGTGTTATTATACACTAACATATACTCTGGGGTTGTATTGTTATACCACAGGTCAACTGAAAGCCAGTAAAGGCTTGTCAAAACTGAGAGAAAAAACGAACAAACTCAATCTTAGATCACAAATAATAAATCACTAATAGTACACCGTTATGTAAACCTTGCCCAAAATATACAGCATAACTCTTGGCTCAGGTTCACACTGTACGACATGTTTCAAACAGTGACTCCAAGCTGGGCAGAGGACACTTCTCATTGGGCAGAGCATTGTTAAATATGAGATGTTAGTGCAGTGTTTCCAATACATCCATATTGCCTGGGGAGAACAAATAGGAGTGGATCCGCCCTAGAGATTCCTGTTTATGGTTGCATTCTCTCTGTGGCTTGTTTAATGGTTTGGCTTGAGTGTGACATACATTAATTGTCCTTAGAACTCCCTCACACTATAGACCATAATTACATTCACACTGCCAAGGAAATATGTGGAATATATTTTCCTCCCTCAAAACAAAGGAGGGCACTTTGATGTTACAAGGAAAGTATTTTATAATTGTGGGTGAACACTGCTTTGCTAAGTGAAGCATTACTCATGTTCATTTAGTCAAAGACTTGATAAACTAAGGCATCATGTTTATGTTGTTTTAACATATCTTAAAATTACAAAGCCTACAGGGTATTTTCAAGAGAGAGCACAAGGGTTTAGAGTGAGACAGCCACAGCATACAGCTATGGCTGTAAGCTAATGCTTCACACTAGCTCTGTACTGAATGATGGTTAGGTGAGCTCTCACTACTATTGCTGTCCTCTATGTATTCTCTCTTTGTTTTCACAGTGACTATAAAGCAAGGGAAATATGTTGCTGCCGTTCAATAAACATTTTAGTCAAAGGTTTTAGGAGACTGTTGGGGGTCCTGTTTGCTGGTATAGCATCTACACTTTAGCAGGACATAAATCGTCTGAGTTGAAGTTTGTCAGCTAAAGCACTCAGCACCGCCAGTCATTAGTGGTACATGAGACCTAATGACTTTGTCACCTGGAGTCTTGGGTTTAACAGCTTTTCTGGGTGAGCTGAGGAAGCCCTTGACAGATACAGCATATAGTTGGCATCTGAGCAGGGTGATATTTCCACCTGAGGGGTTTAGGGGCACCACACATTCAAACAATCCTTTATCGTGTGTCATCCACCAGAATGTGGACAATTTATGAGTGACACAGTCTTGATTTCATTGGGATGGCTTGTATTCATCAGACAAGACACTCGTTCTGGTGACTCTCCACCAACACAGCAGTTGAATTAGGGTGTCTCATGGCCCTAAACACATGGGGTTCACATGGAATAATAGCTTTATTTACGCATCACCGAAAGATCCTCACATATCATCCAATCTATGCAGGATTACATAACAAATCCAGGAATCTTAGCACTTAACAAACCAAATGAAGAAAAAACCCTTTTAAAAACGACATGTGAGTGACAGAAGAAAGGATTGCCAAGCATCAGCTGGAGACGCAGCTTTGCTGTGGCCTGTGCTGTGAGAGTTAGCCCCGAGACACAGAGGAGCCCCGACATGCAAGTCCCACTGCCCCTCCAGCACTATAGCAGACAAGACAAGTACCGCTAATGGCAGAAGAGGCTTTTCTGCTTCCTAAACACAATATTACTAAGTCCTGCTGTCGCCCAGATAACTCACATGTAGCTATGTGTGCATATAAAGGGCACGGTTGTTATCCAGCCGACCTCTGGAAATGTGTGGTGATTATCCTTGAACTGCTATTGCCACCCAACTGTAACTTTCCTCTTCCAGATCGATAATGTGATTTGCCAAACTAACAAGAATCATGGAGATGTTTGGAAGTTTTTTGGGGAACTGATCATTTTGGAGGATTACTCTCCCTATGGGGTGGGAGTGGTCCATTCTGGCAGCCCATCAGTTGCAGGTATCATTGCTGGTTGTCCTGACATCCACGTCATTCACAGTTGCTTTGCAGACACAGCACATGAGTAAGCTTTTGAAGCTTTGTGTGGAAGGAAGCTCCTTCCTGATCGTTCCATTGTGCCCACACATCTTCCCTATGACTGAAAGGGAATTTCTCTCAGTTTTGGGTGGTGGACGTTTAGGCATGATGTCATCCAGTGACGGCTGTTGTACACACCCTTGTACATTGGAAAACTGGAAGACTGGACTTGTCTGTTTTCCCGTGGGTTAGCCCAGAGGAAAGTATACTACTCTGAAGGGAAGTAGCATGACAGTTCAACTGAAACACATTCCATTTTTATTATTATTTTCAATAATAATAATAATTCGGTAAACAATTTATATCATTTATGCCACATGCTAAATTTGATTCAGGAGTGTTTCTTGACATTAAATGTCTCTCATAAATGTGACATGCTGCCCCCAAAGACACTTAGCCAATGAAATCACACACTGTAGCCAGTCTCATCACACCACATTTAGACTAAGAATATCAGATGGTGTTTCATTTTGTTGTGGGACCAGTGACAAAGTAAGTGTAGCTTCTGGTTTCATACCAACATGTTATTTAAATGCAAACCATTACTCGCTAAAGATGTCTTGCCAGTATTATCATGTGAAATACATGTATTAACAATATCTATTGCATAATGAAAGACAACTCCAGGCTCACTCTTGCTCTTTCTCTCTCTGTTTCAGAAAGCTGTGGGTGCAATGGGTGAGGGGCCAGAGTGTGAGAGGAAGGGAGGGCCCAGTCTTTGCTGCAGCAGGGACTGATAGGAACAGCAAGTGAGATGCTCTCAGTCTTAGTTCTCATACACTGTTGGAGATAATGCCTCACCTCTAGAAATCGTCATTGTTCTACTGTAAGGAAGAGACTGGGTGTGAACACATTTAGCAAAATGCCATGCTGTCTCTTTAGTTACCCCTACTCAAACAATTCCAGTTCAGTCAAGTCTAAACACATACTATTTAGACAGTATTCATACTTAGTACAATGCTTCGTGAAGGCCTCATTCAGAGCTTTTTCTGAAACAGAGAAAACACTGAATACATCAACTATCAAACACTGAGTTCATTGTTAACTCTCCTTCAAACACTCTAATTATCCATACTCAATCATGCAATTTAACAAGCAACCCCTATGAGCTATGAAATGTTTTATTTTGTTTCCATAGAAATATTTGTATTGTGATGTGAACATTGTTGATGTTGGTTTTCTAATGGATATCCTTACATTTTCTTATTTCTCTTCTCTCCTTGTCTTTCTATTGTTAATATAATCTACATGCAGTTTGACAGAGCAGAGTTGCAGACAACATACTTTTTGTACACAACATACTTTTTCCGCTTTCCACTGATCTTATAAACATCTGAATCTTTGCCATCCCTTGGCCTAGCAGGAAGACAGGAAGTGGATGAGAACATAAAGGAAGTGGTGCTTCCTTGCCCAGTAAGTCTTCCCACACCATCCTCAGGAAGTATCAATGGAGCAGAGAGCAGCCAAGCCAACAACACAATAGACCACAGGGGGTGAAAGGGCATGGAGCATTCCAGTGACAACTATGCCATGCTTGTGTAAGTCAAAGGCAAAGCTGCGCATTTGAGGCCAACATTAGCATTTTCTGTCAGACTGACTGGTGTGAATAGGGGTGAGTGAATGAGTATGGTTAATGTTAGGAAAATTAGATTGGGTTGGGGAATATGCAAAGAATTAACTGTACTCTATAAGCTGATGGTGGTGGAAACCCAACGTGTCCTGCCATTCAAAGGCTACTTATGTGTGCGTGACCTCACCGCCTCATGCAGACACACTACCACCTGCTCCGAAGGCTTGTCAGCCACAGTGATGACAGGCTCTGCTAGACAGACAGGGGAATGGGGACAGAGGCAGTACGGCATTTTGCTAAATGTATTTGTCAAAAGTGGAACATTATTGATTCCGACTGTCCATGTGTTATTGACTATTATTTCATTATAGTTTGCATTTGATAGTTTTCTTATGTTATATACTTGATTTCATTGCTTTGGTATCATTTATCAGTTAGTAAACTGTTCAACATCATATTGTCTGTACTGAAATGGGGCAATGGACGTTTACATTTCTCTCCAAGTTGAACGGTGCCATTTCTGGGGGATCAAAAATAACCCTGGCATTCAAATAAGTGAAATTTTACTGGGCTGCAGCAGGCATTTAGATGTAATTGGCGTGACAGTGATGGGCAGCAGCGAACCTGTTTTTAAATGTACCCTTATCTCTTAATGCCCGTATAACTTAAAAGTTTTCTAAAAGTTGCTTATGGGCACCACATGTAATAGAAAATGTATTTGTAGTTGCAGAGCTATTCTTTTACTTACCTCTAGAGTACTGGCAGGACAAAATCCATCCTTTCTGAAAACGTCCTAGAATTTCCCCTGGACAGAAACCACACATGAATCACAATTGACCAACCAACCAAAATCATACTTTCCTTCTTTTCACAAATTAAATAAAATTACCTTTCCAACGCCAAAGATCGTTAATGCCTAGACAAACAGACGTAAATTTAAGAATACAGTTAGTGGTTCTATCCTGGTGTAGTGGGTTTGTGTTTTTCTTAAACTAAGTATATTTACCTTAGACATATTTCAACACTGATGTAGGGGGCAGAGGTAGGTATAGTGAACTCACCTCTTCCTACACACACACACACACACACACGTTTGCCAGTGCCCCAGCAGTCTCACAGGGACATTGGTTTGTTTATGCAGGTTGGAGCAACATACAGTATTCCTTCCTTTTTCATTATTTGATGTGTGAAAGGTGGAAGGAAATCAAAGCCATTTCCTTAAAATGGCCTCAGACTCTTGCAGCGGTCGGCTGTGGTTCATCTGGGAGAGAGTGAAGAGGGAGCAGTAAATGGGCAGTAAAAGAAACATTGGAGGTTATAGAGCGTGGCAAGCGTGCAAAGGCTTAAAACACAAAAATACTGCCGAACAGAGAAAACAATGTATCCTTCTACCCAACCACAGGTGAAAGCTGATGTTTGTCTAACATTTGTGTTCCTATAAGTGCTTTTCCGAATCAATGGAGAAAAAAAAACTTTGTCAGACTATTCTCCATTTACTATAGAAATAATCCTATCAAAAATCATCAGACATATCAGCGAAGTTAAGATTTTGGAAATATAAAAGTTTCTACTGATGTTAAACATTGTAGTCAAGCAAATGTTTCTTATAGTATAACAGTAATGTGTGGTGTGATTATGTCAACTGTAAGTGTGGGTGCATTTAAAAAGCAGTTAAACAAAGTTGGAGAACAAATTTTACACATCGATCGTTTATTTTGCAAACTATGCTGTATGAAGTAAATGGAAATATCCAATCAAAATCAAGTTCATTGTTTGAAGTCAACCTCACCTGTCAGCTCACCAGCACCGACTCGAGGTGGGTCCACAGTCCTGCACCATTCAGCAAAGACCCAGAACTGCAAAACACCCACAGGGAGTGACAAAAACACAACACCACAACACTGCTACAGCTCCCCTGGGATTGGGGATACAATGTACCTGACCCCAAAAGCTGTGAGGGAATAATGCAGGGTAATGCTCACTACTTGGCCTCTAGTCAAGGCCACAGGCACAGCTTCTTAGCAGGTACTGAAAAGTGAAAAACGTGTTTGGAACACAGGGTCATGGTCTGCAGAACTGGAATGTATGAAGCCTGAAAAAAGGCCTCATACACCATTTAGATGGATGTCAACAACAGCATGAAATCATGGACTTTTTTCATCCCAAATATTACAAAACAAAAGTGTACTTGGCAGGACCATGAGTGTGTGTCTTCCTGGATTTCAATTGAGCATAAACAGGCCACTCACACATGTTTAATGTTAAAGTAATGATAATACCTATAGCTTTCTGTTACTTTCAGCAGGACAGATGGAGGAATGTGGAGGCTTTAGAAGACTGCTAGACCCACTCTGAATGGACACAGTCAGACCCTGCCTGAAGAGGAAGAAGTCGCTTGGATTTGTCAGAGTGATCTCTTCCATTTGACTTCTGCCAAGTCTCTTTGAAAACTTTTATAGGGTGTTAGAATGGAGATTGAAGAGTCCAGATTGAATGTCAGTGCTTTGTATTGTTGAAAAAAAATTAGAGAGTGACAGTTCCTTTTGACCCCACCGATTTTGCAAATCTATTTTCTTAACTTTCCACTTTTTCAAAATGTAAATGCAATTTGGAGAAGACTTGAATGAGAAGCAGATAATGAAGGATTGAAAGGAATGAATGAAAGGAATTAAAATGTAAAAACGTTACATTTTCTGATTTAACTGAATGAACCTAGTCAGTCTGTTTGAATGAAGAGGTAAATTAGTCATTTTAATGGCCATTTTTTGAACTTTAAAAAACATGTCCATCATGCTGACACATTGTGTGAATCTGAGAATTAAGTAAAATACAAAGACAAAACTTGATCGTTTCCTTGAATCTAATGTGTGACTTAATAGGGTCACACATTGTTCTATATTTCCATATTCACAATAAAAATGAATATAATGAACAGTTCAGCTGGAGGGAGTACAGTTGTGTGACATAGGCCTACTGAATGTGTCATGTCTCCAAATTCAACTTTAAGCAAGTAGAATGTTTAGTATGTAGTATGTTTGGACAACTTTCTCAAATCTTGTGAAGCATTTTCCTTTCACAGCTAATGTCTGAGATTGTGGCTTGCAAGTAGAGACATGAGAGAAATCGAAGACGTTAATAAGTAGCCTAGTCAACAACATAATAAAACAGTGATACGTCCTTTGGGAAGTGATAGAGACATTCAATTAGAGAAAGACAACATAAGTGAGCTAACATGTAATGCAAGAATCAATTGTTGTCATTATTGTACATTGACAGGTTGCTGATGACGACGCCTTCTTGAGGAGAGAAGATGAATGATTAATTAAGAGTCCTTCGAAGTGTGTTCATTCTTATTCAACATTTAGCCTATGGGTATTTTATGAGTAGCCTACGTCTGATATTTATACATCTATAACAAATTGTCTGTTAATCTTGACTCGAAAAGTTGACTTTAATATTGCACCTCTGTCATCGCTCCAAATAGATTCAGTCAGTGACTTCTACAGTAATGTATTGACACAGTAGAGGCGGGATAAAAAGGTACATCCCGCCCCGTGGGTGTGTTTAAGGCAAATAGGGCCATGGCATCCACCTGCTTGCGCCTTTCTCCGAACAGTCAGGAACGTTTAACTTTCACCGCTGACTTTGGGTACTGGATTAGACCACTTTTTGAGAACGAGGACTACACGTTGTACATATTTTAAGGACCTAGCCTACTGAGCCACATTTACCTATCCTTTTTTATCCCAGCGGAAAGAATTTCCTTTAGGCTGAATTTCATGAACACGGTCAGCGTACGGTCCTCAGGTGTTCCAAGGACCGTTCGCACAGGGAACTTAAACACTTTCAACTGGAGACGGAGTCGAATAATTTCTCGGAATTTGTTGACTTATTCGATGACTTATAAGGCTGGACTCAAAGTTATTTTTGGAGAGTTGTAACGATCAGGTAATTAAATGAGTTAGAAATTATTTGGAAATGTCGATTATTCTACTGTATGCATTTGTTCTCTCTCTCTCGCTCTTAGCTTTCCTTATTTTGCTCATCAACTAAACTTGATTGGGGGCCTTGATTGGTGACAAATATTTTAATAACATTTGTCTTTTTTCAATTTTATGATAAAATACTTCATTGCTTTCATAGCCTACATGTGTTTTCTCTATGCTTTATTATTGTTTTATATGTTGTCACTAGTGCTTCATTGTCTGTCATAGTTCAGTCCGCCTGTTAATCTCACAATGTAGTAAAAGCAGCTGTAGATTTATTGTAAACTGGCGAAATGGTGACGAAATTGTTACTAAAAGTTTTTTATTTCAACTGTAACTGGCGCCCGTTTCAGGAAAATATATTGCATTTCTATAGCCTATATCTGTCCCAAATAAACGTATCTCTCCTCAAATATGAAAGGCGGTGGCGCACGGTTACATTTGCTATGGAGTACGACCCCGTAGAGCTCGCTGAATGTACTAGCAGGGACCAAGCTGATTCAAGCAGGAGCAGGAGTCTTGGTGTCGTAGTATTTTAATTGTTCATCGCGACGAAGAACAAGTAACAATCTTTACAGATAAGATTATCGGGGACTGATATCAAGCGTAGGTCAATGCTTTTTCGCTTATCCTTTTTTGTTTTAAACATGCTCATGTGTTCATTAAGGTGTATACATTTGACTGTAAATTATAATTTCATTTTATTACTAGGAATAGGCCCATACTCAGAATAAACAATGGGACATGAGAACACGTTGCTAACAAATAGGCCAAGTTTGAACAGCTGGTTTTACTCATCAACCCCCCTAACCAACCACTTAGTTTGAGATCCACTTTGACGACTCTGATTTTGGTTTTCCAGGAGCCCCCTTACCTTACCTGTCAAGGAAATATCATACTGTCAGTGTCCAGTCTGGTCTGAGAAAATATGGGTTCCCTCTTCAAAACAAGAATTGTTTGAGAAAGATTTTGCACCCTGGACTGTAGGAATACATAGACACCTCTGACTGTTACCACTGTGGGTGGCAGTCTTGTCCATTCATGAGACCAATCAAATTTGAAGTGACTTATTAGCACATAACTCCATAACTCTCTGGGAAAGCATTGAGGACAAGCCAAGAACTAAGTGGATGTAAAACATGTATATGACGAGTCAACGCTCAACGAGTATCTATAAATACAGTTAAATGTTGGTGTAGTTGCCGAACCTTTCTGACTTCTGAACTATGAAGAATAATTCAATCGTATTTCAAAATGCCAAATGTGTTCACCACCCACATTTGGGTTTCATTTTGGGTTCCCCTGTCTTAATTTGATCAAACAACATATTTGAGTGTGCCATTAACCCAACAGAGGACTGTATTTATCTGTATTTGATATTACATAAGTCATATTTATTTTCCTCTGATTGGATGGTGTGAAAAAAAGGTTTTACCTGAGCTTACATAATTATATAATTATATACCAACACTCATTAGTTGGCGGTCATGAAGAAGGAATGTATTAGGCTTGTCTAGAAAACAAAGCCTTGCTGCACTAAATAACTTTAGAGGGAGCAAACGGGATCATCCCATTTGTCACACATTATTGTCAAAAATTACTTTTGCATAATGGAATGATTTACAAAGCAAAAAGTTGGATGAAAGCCACTTTACAGTTGTTATGTTTTTCTGCTGCTTTCAAAATTGTGTGTAATCTCTAAACATCAGTATTATGTTTCATAAAGTTACAGAACACATGAAAACGCTCTATGAAAAGGCATGTACTCTATGACGAGTATACTAAATGTTTATTTGTCTCTGCATTATGCACAATAAGGCGCTTATTACGTGTGTTGTAGAATTAGCGCATTGTTCCTCACTGCCAATCCATTGTGTCTACCTCTAGAATTCTGTGATCCTGTGTGAGTGACTGGAGACTGGTTCACCATGCTGCTGGCCAGTCTGTGGACGCTCC
Organism: Hypomesus nipponensis; assembly: GCF_054491055.1. Taxonomy (NCBI): domain Eukaryota; kingdom Metazoa; phylum Chordata; class Actinopteri; order Osmeriformes; family Osmeridae; genus Hypomesus; species Hypomesus nipponensis. Next base: position 12,818,717 of record NC_140369.1, read on the forward strand.
ACACCCTCCTGGTGCTGTCTGTCAGAGCCCTGGGCATCACCAACGACCCCCATGCTGCACCCCGGGTCTTCATCTCCTTCAAAGGTACTGTAAGAGTCCTTCAACATGGCTTGAGATAAAGGTGTATAACAGGATTGATGTGTGTGTGTGTGTGTGTGTGTGTGCGTGCGTGTGTGTGTACGTGTGCGCCGTTTGATTGATCATTTCACTTGATCTCTTCTGTTCCCACGTGTTTGCATCATGGTTTGAGAATGAAGGTCCATACAGTATGATAAGTTTCCTTCCGGATGTCCACCTCATCTGTTTCTCTCTGTTTGTGTTTGTGTGCAGCCTTCCTTTGTCTGACTGATGATTAGATAATTGGGATGAATGTGGCTTTGATAAGTGCTAGTAGGTTTCAGAGAGGAAGAATTGACAACATCGTCAGGCTCTCATATTACACCGCACATCCGTTCAACAGACCACCAACAAATCATGTGATTCTAATTTGCCTCCTCCTGATTGGGGCATGCTAACTCCAAGCAGCTGCTTCCACTCGGGTACATTATAAGAATAATTAAAAACATAAACAAAGCCGGAGGAAATAAACACAAATGGAAGTTAACAAAGACTCCAGTGTATTTTTTGAGAGTCTGTTTGAACATGGTTGAAATTAAAAGGGTTGAGAATACGACTTCACAAATCAAATCGATGCCTTAAAAAATGCAATCACCTGCAGGGATGGGTGTAATAAAACAGTCATGGTTATTGTCAAATTTGGATCCTGTTGCGGATGGACAGATCTACTGTAGTGGCTTTTGTTTGTGCACTTCACTGGTCATGTAGATGAGATAGAGCGGGGCGTTGTGTTTGTTGAAGGGAGAAAGAGTATTACCAAGAACAAATTGCTAGGATCAGTGAAGCACAGCGTTGTCCCCAAGGTCTGCCCCGCGCTGAGATCAAGCCTGCGATTAACAGACGGAGAAAAGCAAAGGGACTAAGCAATTCCCCTGTTTGCTTTGCTTCCTATTTCCCAGCGCTCCACAGACCACGTTGACTTAATTAAGTGGCCTGGCACAGTTCACTGTTAAAGGTTTTCCCCCTCTTTAATCAAGTTGGATTTAACACATCACTGAGCACACATCCAGAGCTCAGCATTTCTTTCATACGTATTTCCATCATTTACTCAGTTCTTCACAATAAGACCTTGACCTATATTTCATTTTACACTGTCAAAAAACTGAGGGTATTCTTTTTGAATTACTGGCTTTTCAGGGAGACAATTTCCATTCAAGAGTTGCGTAGCACAAATTGGGGTTGAATTGGTTAAAACAGTGTTTAGACTAGCATACTGTGCAGTAGTGTTTAGACTAGCATACTGTGCAGTAGTGTTTAGCTGACAGCTGGGGTGAAAAGCTGGATCTCTTGCTTACCTGTTTGTTTTCATGAATTTCACAGTCTACTGACTCTGCTTTTTCAAAAGCTCTAGAGTCAACCTTTTCCCCCTTCAATATTATGATTCTTCGTCTTAATTGTTTTTTGTTAGGCCTTGTGAACATTGGCCAACCAGCTGCACTCAACATAATGTTTCAATTCTTAATTTGCACCACAGGGATATACTTGACCAGCAACATAACCATGGTCTATCTGATCTGAACCAGCACAGAGGTGCCAGTAGAGGACATTTAAGTTAATTAGCAACTATCCTGCTTCTGTATTCAACTTTGAAATCTAGAATGTCGCTTTTAGGCTACCACTTTGATACCCTGTATTAACTCTGATGGAGGGTTTTGCATTTACAGAGTGAATAATTAAGAACACATTGTCTTTTGCTTGTAATAAGCGCCTTAATGTGCATAATGCAGAGACAAGTAAACATTTAGTATACTCGTCATAGAGTACATGCCTTTTCATAGAGTAGTAACATACTCTATGAAAAGGCATGTTTAAAGGCGATTCAAATTAAGCTAGATATGTATAGCATTGAAAAGATGAAGGAAAGAACTTTGTGTTTATTATAAGTATGAGGTAAGACCTGAGAGTCAGACTTTGGTCAGGCTTATCACCTTCGTCTTTGAACTCATTGGAAGGATCCACTCAGATATCTAAGTCGCTTTAGATAGAGGAACTAATAGGTGTCCGTGTAATCAATACCTGGTGACCCTAAACTGACCTGACTGGCCATAGAAAGGGGCATAGATAATCAATCACACTCTTTGTGGTTGGTTCTGAAAAGACGCTGTTGTCAACAACCCGTAAGAGGCATATATTGACTCTCTACTTCCCTGCATACAGTAGGTTAAAATCTCCCCAGTATCAGAAAACAATGGAACTAGCTGTCATATTCTGGAGAAAACCTACCATTTAAAACACTAATTTGTCACATTATATACAATATTATTACGTGTTGAAACTGGCCCATGGACATAGTTCTATTTCTCTGGAATCGTGTGCTCTAATTTCAGACCTGAAACTGCGCCAACACTTGAGAAACGTCTCTCCACCCCTGACTTGGAAGCAATGAATTACCATGCAGAGGGAATGTGGGAGAAAATACAGGCTCCCACGTGACACCACTAAGTAACTGTTTAGATGCAGAGCCCTTTGTAAACCATTTAGAGAGAACATCTTTATCTGTAGTTTTTCATATCACCCTTTCTGCATTGCAACGTGGAAGTACTCATCGATGGAGAATGACAAATCGTTTGAAGGAACTAATGCACTATTAGGCAATGCTCCAGGGGGTGTTTGCCAGTTTGTTTTTATATCGTATTGTCATGAATCATAACTAACTGTAGCTTTGTTGATGTTGGCCCATATTCTCTCTGGAATATTCTACTGCATTATAGTAGATTTCTAGTTTCCTTGCTCTCCTTTCTAATATCTTTTTTTCAAGTGAAACAACAGAACAATGTACAAAGCATCTTTAAAAAGCAACACATACATTGTTGTTCACTAAGAAATTGTGAGTGATAAATTGAAGCCAGTGCTACTTGTACTGAGGTCTGTAAACATTAGTTATTTACCTAGGTCTGCTGAAAATCAACATGAGTTGAGACTAAACAAAGGGACAGGGTAAACATTCTTTAGAATGGTGATTTAATTCCTGACCAAGACCAAGGCTGTCTAAGGTTGACGTTACAGTGCATGAGAGGACAGTAGTTTCAATGCTGTGCTATTTGACAGACTGTCTGCCATCCATGTTGTCCCTAACGGGCCTAAAGACATGGTTATGGTTGCTCTCCAGTGGAATGCATGGCAGCATGGAGCATCATGGGAAGGCTGAGGAAAGCCCTCCTTAATTGCCATGACATCACAAGGATTACTCCTCTTCTAGTATTTAAGACCAAGACCATAGAAAGGAGCAAGCTTGTGGGTTGGTGTCACCACCACACCGAAGTACACCACTGACAGTGTAGATGGCTACCCTTGCCCCTCTTGCATTCACACCTCTCATCTGCAGCCTTGCTGTAAGAACTAGCAGCAAGGCCCTATTTATATACTCCAGCCAAGCCTTTGTCTATTTTGAGTGGTTGGTAAGACCCTCCCCTCCAGGGTTAAAGGCCCTGAACTCAGGGATTCCTGTGGCCCTCGTAGTACAGTAGTAACATGCTTCAAATGTTATTGGCCTACTGTACTGTATGTATTTCTGCTTTGACACCCGGGAATTGGAACAACAACAGGAGATTAGAGAAAAAAATGTGATACAAAAAGCAGCTTATAGCATGGTTTATCCATGCTGCTGCTAATGGTTGTTATTCTTTCTGTGCTCTAAAGTACGATGTCATCTTGACTCTGATCCACCCCTGTAGTTCTCTCACTCCCCTGGTAAATGTTTAAACCTCATATATGCTGTGTTCACATTATTGTCTGCTAAAAGGGGAAACATACCAGGACAGCCTCGGTTCATCTTGACCTCCTGTTATCACTACTGACCTGATTGTACTTGACAGCGTGTTACTGCACAACAAGAAGAGATCACTTCTGTCACTGGTGCCAGACCATTAAACTGGCCCAGCTGGCTGAGAATGAGATATTGATCTACTTTAGTCTTAGATTTTTCACAATTAGCTCACTGGTTAGTTTCTAGAACATTTCTGTGTTCCCTGTTTCTCTCCGCAACCCTGTCTCTGATCTGATCTGCCTGACACCTCCAGCAACATGCCACACCCTTACACTGACTAAAACTGTCTGGCTCATAGATCTCTATTGGACCACTTAATGTTAAACCCATGAAACCGCTACCCAAATACTCTGGCACAGATGCACATGTTGAACTATATTCCCTAATGGCTGCACACAGTGCAGTTTTTATACATGTGGTGGGAAGGTAATGACTGACAAAGCATTGAAAACCATTACCTTGGCCATGACCCAGACCTCAGTTTCTCTACAGCAGCTATACTTAGTGTGAAACCCTGTTCTCCGCTAACAGGCACACAGCCCTCATTTGTAATGCAGTGGTTAACCATGGAGCACCAGCAGCAGAGGGGGTGGCTAAGGGCTGTGGTTTTGGAAGTGTGACCTTCCTTTTAAAAGTGTAATTTTGTCAATAAAGTCCTGGTGTGTCTAAATCATTTTTGTACAGTGTTGGGGGATGTTTGAGGACTAGTTTTGAGGCCCAGTACTGCAGAAACACTATAAACCTCCACTGTGGTCTACGTCCCCCCACCAAGACGTGGGTAGCGAGGGAACACGTGGCCTGTAGTCCTCTTTCAGACAGTTCTGGAGGCATACCAACATTAGCCTCATAGTTTAGTAATGAACCCAAAGTATCTGTATATTTGCTGGACAGGATGTTAGGGCAAGGCCAGGCCAGCGTCTTGTGTAGGACAGGATTAGAGATGGAGAATCCTACCCCGACCCTACCCCTGCTATTTAAATCAAGGCCTGTGTGATCTCTGCCAGGTCACACACACACACACATGTAGGTTTTTTTAAACATGCTGTCCCAAACACAGCTATAATCTGGTATCCAGGTCTGACATTGCCACTTCCTTTCTCTAAATAAACACTCAGCTACATGTGTCTTTTGTCATGTTGCATTAAGGCTAGCATAAACCTGTAGCACACTGCTCTTGGGTGGGCTTCCTTTGCAGATCTGTTGCTGTTGGACTGAACGTTCATTACTCATACATTGGGCTATATCACACACTGCCCTGAGTGATGGTATACAGACACAGATCTCCTTCTATTCTATAATCCATCCTAATCTCATGCTTGTTGTAGGCTTATTGTCCGTGCGTTACACATGGTTGTGTGTGTGTGCATTTGTTTGTGTGTGTGTGCAGAATAGAGGATAGGTTCAATCCTCAGTGTGCTCTGAAGGGCCCAATTTCTACAGTGAGGACTATTCTGGGGAGGGAAACTGTAGGTGACCGTGTATCATCTAAATATAGACATCCCAGTCTCTGGCTCTCAGTTTCCTGGTGCGCCGCCCCGTCTTCCCTCGCCTCTCCTCGCCTCTCCTCCATTGACAAGGGAACGGCAGGAAATGCAAAAGGAGCAGAGTGTTTGGCATTCCTGGGATGGCAGTGCTGCTCTTTTTTAGCGTCCGCAGGAAAAGAGCTGTTAAGAGTGTGTGGTGTTCCCTTGGTGGTCAGACTTTCACCTGTGAACATCCGCCTGGGTTTGGTTACTGCTTCTGTCAGAGCCTCGCCTCGATTGAAACGGAGACCCTTGCCAAAGAGACTGTCCCAGTGTTGTGTGTCTCCTGTTTCAGGGCCATGTTGTTGCATCTGTTGCTTCTCGCCATACTGGAAAATGCCAGGCGAATCATGTAGATGGCATGAATCACTTTTTCCCCAGCAGCAAAGCCTGGACCCATTTGTTTTTTGCTATTAATTCTTTCTCTGAATCCTGCGTTCTAAAACTAATAGTAAAACAGAACCAGACCAGCAATTAAATCAGACTTGAATGAATGGAAGCCTTTGACACAGAGAATACTGTATGTTAGATACAGACTTTGTAAGGGCTAAAGGATGACATATGTTGCAACTTAAATTCAATAATACAATGCTATTTTTGTTTCCTTTCATAGTGCTTTGCTAGTGACAGCATTCTTCCTCAGAAAGCTGCAGCTCATTTCACACCCTCGTTGGTTAGAGATCTGTTTATGTAGGTACCCAGCGGTGTATGCAGAGGGATTATGTCAGGTCTGAAATGATTGTTCTGTATTTCTTCAACAAATGTTCCAGGTGATGACTGAGCATGTCTCTGACAATGCCTTCACTCTCCCTCCTAACAGGCTGGTCAGGTCGAACCGGAGCCATGGTTTCACCCTATTAGATCGCTTGTTTCTAGGTGGCATCCTTTGGACTTCCTGTGGGATTTGGAAGCTTTGCTCTCCAGTGAAAACCGAGCATTAGTGCTGACTGGATAAACGGGTCGAGGAACCAGACTGGCTTTGTCCTGGTCTCCACACAGCCCAAAGAGCTGAACACTGGGTATTCTTAGATGCTGTGTTGTTCCTGTGGCAGATTAAGGTGTCAGGTGGAGTCGTTGTCCAGACAGATTATGTGCTGATAATAGGTGACGTGTGTGTGGGCTCACTCACCTTAAACCTGAGCTGGGGTCCAAGTGCTGCTTGGCCAACAGTGAATTATATCATCACTGTTTTAGAATGCTGGAGGTTCAGGGAAGGCCTAACAGAATGTATTTGTCTCATAATAGAATTTCGTTTATCACAGCTGCAATTAGTTATTTATGTATCCATGCCAGCGATCAGTAAAACCTGATTTGACGTCACATAAAATAAATTATGTATTTTTCATTCACTTTAATCCTTATTATCCAAGGTTCCAAGGGATATCATCCTACAATTCTGACTGCAAATCCTAGAGGAATGCTCAAATGTGGCAGGTAGACAGAGATGGAAGGACTGCGTGTGAATCCAGTGACCTAGACAGTGGTCAAGTGCAGCTGGACTGAACTATGACCAGTGACCCTTTGTCTTGGGAATTGGCTACAGTGCTGCTCAGGCACTCAGTAGCAGAAGAACCTGACCACATGTGGTTGCTAAGTTAAAGACACCAGAGACCCATAATCATCTGGTATTGGTTTTGGTGAATATAATTTGACCTCTGGTAGTTCAGAGAAACCTTTTCTGGGCTTATCCCAGGATGAGAAGAGAAGGGCTGTATATTACTCTTGGCTCTTACAGCTGGCTAATTCTTTAGTAATTAGTTTGCCAAACAATATGTTGTGTCTCTTTTTTATCACTGGGGCAAGGAGCAACAGTCAACATATTCAGTGGCTGTCCTCAGAATGTCAGAATATCATGGTTTGTGGATTCTTCAGCATTGTGCTGTGTAGCTTGGGCAACATTACACTTACAGACAAAGAGATAGGGTCAGATGGATGAGCGGTAAAGCAGTTAGGGAATCGTGCAAAATGACGTTGCGTCCTAGGGCAAGGCAAAGCACTTCACCCTATTTGCCTTGGGGAGAATGTCCCTGTCGTTACTGTAACTTGCTCTTGATAAGAGTGTCTGCTAAATGACAAAATGTAAATGTAAAGAAAGAAGCTGCTAACACAGGTCCTTTCTTTCGAGTGGTCAGCCATGTGGCTGGTAGGCAGTGAGGTCAAGCAGGCGGGCAGGACCGGTGAGTTCAGAGGTGCTCTTTCCTCAGGGATTAACCTGCCTCCATCACTCCTCCTGTCCCTGAAATATTGTATTACTGGCGTGTCTGGGTAACAACTCAGATTTAGCTAGGATACATCTTTGCTGAGTCATGCATCCTGGTGTTTGACTTAAATATGGAAATATGTCAACTTAGTTTGAGTAAGTGTAGACATCTAAAATACTATAGAGAAAACATCTTATTGTATCATTTAACAAAGTAGGCCAGTGCTTCAGCTAGGCCTTTTCCCAGATAGATCATATGGCAGTCAGCAATTATCCCACACTTCCTGTCTGTGTCTCTTCTACCTGTCAGGCTTCTCTACTCCACCTCTTCAGCTGGTCAGCTGTGCTCCTGTGAAAGGGGAAATAATAAATGAATCTCTCGGGGAGACACAATGTGTTTAGTGCGGACCACAAGAGCACTCAAGGCATTATACCATGTGTGCGCTTTGATGCCTTTGTGATGTAACGCTTTTGAAATGCTGATTTGGAGTTTTCCTCTTGCATGTTGGTGGAGTAGGTGTTGATTGTTATGTGTGGAGTTACACTGCTCCACATCTATTGAGACCAGGTCAGGGCCAGCTCTGCACCCCCCACCCCACTCCCCACTCGGTTTTGTTGATGGCCCATCTTTTCAAATACCCCCCTGCAGTGGAGTGTCCCTTCCATTGGCCAGGCAGTGAATGGTGGGACCCCGGCAAGCATTCCCCTTGTTGTTGTTGTTGTTTGGTCTCGCCCACACACTCTTCCCCCTGTGAAGGTCCTGCAGCCCACTATAGCTCCTGTGGCGTTTGTGTAGGTTTGCCTCCCATTCAAAGAAGTTCATTCACATTCTGGGAGACCTGGGGGTGGGTGTCAAACTGGCATCAGGCCTTTTCTGTCAGTGAATACCCTGCACAGCACCCCACGGACCTTGCTCTGTGCTGCCTATGCATTCCTCAGCCTGGGCCCATACAGCACAGCTTTGGAGATGCAAAGGCTGGACAGCAGTGTGGAATGTAGGTGAAAAATGAGGTCGCTGGATAGACATGGGGTGCTCGGGGATCAGATGAGCTGGAAGAACAATTAACACTCTCCACTAGCTGGATCACTGCCAACACATACAGCTGTGTTTTTCAGTTTGACATCAGTGGATTCATAATGATGGGAAATTATTTTCAAAGTGTTTGGAATGCTGTGGTGCAATATAGCACCTTTACCACAGTTTTTTTTCTGTGTTGTATCCTTCCAACAGAGATACTCGTGCAGATCTAAGCACATCAAGAGGCTCCTGGTTGTTTGGAAAACTACTGTAGTAGACAGTGGAGGGGGTTTATTAAGAATGTTAAGTCCTTGTTTGACTTCTTACTTGAGATTCTTGTTTCCCTGCTTACCCTTTGAATGGGGGTTAATGAATACTTTATTGCCACTTCACTGTGTGTATCTCAGTGACCGTATTTAATTCTCCCCCAGAGATGTCCTGTGGCGTTTCCCAGAGTATCAGGACAGCCTCTTTTGCATTTCCTTTCTATGGGAAGACAAACGGGCCCAGAATCAGAGAAGAACCTATCACTTCCAGAGAGAGACAGAGAGAGAGGGAGAGAGAGAGAGAGAGAGAGAGGGGGAGAGAGAGAGAGACAGAGAGGGAGACAGAGAGAGAGAGAGAGACAGAGCGAGAGTGAGAGAGAGAGAGAGAGAGAGAGAGAGAGAGAGAGAGAGAGAGAGAGAGAGAGAGAGAGACAGAGAGAGAGAGAGAGAGAGAGAGAGAGAGAGAGAGAGAGAGAGAGAGAGAGAGAGAGAGAGATTACTCTTTTATGCTACTCTGAGGCTGGTTGGCACATTGCTTCTCTCATGGGCTTCAGTGGAGAGCAGTTTTTAACCGTTCTCTTCCACTTTCCCTGTTTTGACATGTTTATACTGGGTCTGTTTGGGCATCAGAAAAGGAGTACGGAGGATAGAGAGAAAGTGGAGACAAATGTAGGGGAAGATTAAGTGAATAAGATCTGGCCCAAAGCTAGTACAGAGCTTGACTTCAGCCCCTGTAACTGTACACTAACAGCAGCGTCTGTGTGCTGTCACGTCCCCTGACTCCTGCTCTTCTGGTGTGTAATCAGACAGTCATCCATGCGCTTTTCACCAGTGAGCTTTTATTTTGACTGCCTTCCTTGCCAGCATGAGCAAACTACTCAAGGTGACATGTAACTCTTTTTCACCAAAATATTGTTTAACATCTCCTTTGTAATGTTTTTTTTTCACCGACTTGAAAAAATGGCACACATACTGTACAGAAAGTCTTTCAGCCAAATGAGGGTACCTTTCTTTTTGTCAGGGAGGATGAGGAGCGTGACTAGGGGGAGGTACTGGAGGTTCCTGAGCTTCTGTCGGGCCCTGGACCCCAGAGTGATCAATGGCTTTATAATGGGGCACTCTCATCAGATACAAGGCCAAACTAGGGTACACAACCCAGGGAGATATTTGAGAAGAGAGGCAAAAGAGCAATGGCAAATAAGCACCTCTTCCTGTTTTCCTAAACATGAAAGCAGCACTGAGAAAAGGTAATTGATCGTAACTAATTAGTGATGCAGAGATAAATGATGATGATTGGAGATGCAGTTGTTTTAATGACACACTAGGGGATGAGATGCACTGTGTACGAGTTAACTCTTCAAATCTCAGATGTGGCTGCATGAACAAGTTAAAGCTCAACAGAGTGTAAGCGTGTTTGTGTAAAAGTAAAATGAACACCAAAGCAGTAAGGGATTAGCTGTAGTCTGTACGGAAAGAGCTGGTATTGCTGAATTGGCAGAATGTTCCAGTTATATTACTAGTTTTGACACGAGTAAAAAACCTTTTTCAAAAGGAAGTGGAGGATTTCTTTAAAAAAACGTAATTCGTGCAACACCTCATATTTGTCGTCTGTATTTGGGTGGGAGGTACGGTACGTTCATGGAAGAAAAACTTAGGCCTGTCTGTCCTCCCCCAGGCAGCAACAGCAGCAGCAGTGACCTTGAAGACACCTGTTGGCTGGCCTAGGTGTGACACGCTCTCTATATACACTCAAGCAGGCTCCCGCTGCTAGCAGTAATCAGCAGCACACAGGGATGTTGTTGCTATGAAGAGAGGGTGTGTGGATGTCACGCTCACCTGCTACGCTAATGCACCACGCCAGTCCCTCTCCCTCCCAGGCAGCCCTCTCCATACAGTCTCCCTCTCTCTCTGCCAGCCTTTACCATACCACTGGTAGGGAGGAAAAGGTCTGCTTCAGTGTTAGAACTGGACAAAGGAACTGGCCTATGAGAATAGAAGGCTGGAATGAATCGTGTTTTCCAAAACAACTCCAAGTGACTAATGTGGTTGCATTTGCTATGATTTTTGTGGCCTCTTTGAGGAAGTGTCTTCTGGTAGAAGCGCAATCTAAACTTGGGCTTTACTCTAATAGTTTTAGGCTTATATAGAATTACCATGTTGTAATGCTCAAATATTTTAACAAGGCAATGATGTTGATTTAAGCAGAGGACAAAAATATTTTGACTTGGTGCATTGTTGTGGTGCAACAAAAATTCTTTCTTTTCTTCTTTCATTTTTCTCATCTGCCAACGTTGTTTCAACCCCTTAAGTGTTTTAACGAATATTAAAAACCAATTGGTGTTGAATTCCATGTTGAGTCTTTTCACAGTTAAGGTTTTGTCTCTAAACTCCTGCAGTCCCTCTTAGCAACACGGTTGTGTTACTTGCCAGTGGAGGCCACCTGAGATGGACAGCTTTCCTTTCATCAGATAGTCTGAGGGGAAGCGTAGCTACACCTGTGAAAAGAGCTGTGGTGACCTCAAACAATCCTCCAGCACACTTGATCCGTTTCCTGTCGTTGGGTTTCATTTCGTAGTTGACTTAACTTTCCTGTTTCTCACTAAGACAGTAATTGCCAACACGTTGTGATGGATGCTTTCCTATATGGTATTATTAAGAGCTTGTTGATGCCCTGAAGGCATGACTGGCCCCTTTGCTCCTTTGTCCTTGGAGGCTGGCATTCCTCTGAAGATCCACCTGAGCAATCCTATCTGATTGAATACGTAAGTTTGCCCCATAATCTCTTTAACAAGATGTTGTGACACTCCTCCCACAGGTTCTTAACATGCTATTCCCTTTATGTACCAGTCATTTCTGTAATGGGACTAACCGTGGGGGAGTACATCTAAATCTAATGAATGGAAGTGCAAGGTTCCCAGTTTAGTAAAAGAACTTGAGACTTAACTACTTATTTCCCACTTCATCCCTCATAAGCTTGTTAGGAAATAGGAACAGTAAGTAGGTTGATTGTGGCATTCATCATCTGTAGAAATGTGGCCATGTCTATTTCAGGAAATGTATCAATGTCAACACAATCTGGGAGTAGAGTGGACGGACAATCCAGACCTTTCTAGGTCTTTCTAAATTATAACAACTTCTCCATTGAAAAAAATAAATACAATTCTGTACAAGTTACATTAATAAAAACCCCACTTATGGAAAGTGCATGAAGGCTGCCAGGTTTTTGTATTTCTCTCTATTCATAAAAGCTAACCCACATTTTTGGGACCATGTCGGGTTGCTGCATAATTCAACCCTCAAAATGCTTGTAGAACATGCTAGCTGTTGATGTACTGCTGTTAAAATCACATCATTGCCGAACCTAAATATTTTCCCTTCGGTGTATAGTACTCTTACTGGACTGGGTTCAAGACATATATCGCCAACAGATATTCAGCATTTTCTCAGAGCATTTTGGGAGAGTGAAACATGCCTGGGGAGGCAGATTACGCTCTCTCTTCTCACAAAGACTCTCCAAAGGAACTCCGTTTTGACTTGTCTTGCTTAATTGCTGTGGCAATTAAAATGTTTTTCAGAAACATGAGGTTGGGATTGCGGAAGGGTATTCGTTCACAGCTGCGAGAGAGAAACTGGCAAGAAATGACAATCTGCCAAATGTGTGGTCTTTTCAGTGGTCTCCACCCAGATCGGATTTATATATCAAATGTTTATAAGATTTCAGTGAGGGATGGCTTGTTTTGCATCATATGAATGTGGAGGGTAAGGGAGGGTCATATTTGTCCTTTTCAGCCCAAACACTCTTTGAAATTTGTCTTACCTTATTTTTTGAATTAATGCTTGATTTTTCAGTCATTAACATCCTAAATGTACAGTAGAGCAATCTGATACATGACTCTGGAGCTCTGCGAATGATGTGACCCATTACCAAAGCTGCTCTCATCTGGATTTCCCTTCCTAGTTAATGCCAAGGATAACATGCTGTATTAATTGCTTACACACTGGGGTTGGGTTCTGTTCTGTTTGGCACAGAGTGAGGACTCTATTAATCTCTCCATTCAAAAAAGGGGAAATCTCTCCATCCTGTGTTTCATGCCCAGTTGATAGTTAATTGCAGAGGCCCACAAAAGAGTGTGAGAACGAAGGAGTTCCCTCTGTTGTGGAGCGTGCTGGGTCTTTTGATAAGGGCCACGCAGGGAAGGATCTCCCAGCTCCAAAGGGCAGCATTAGGGGGCATCAATGCATGACCGTTCCTCAGAGGAGGAGGAACCGCATAGATAACCCCAATTATAGACACACCAAAAGAAGTTGTAGCTGGCTCTCAGTGGAGCCTGTTCATTTGCCATTCTCTATTCCACACATCTTTATCTTTTTTGTCTTGTGTTTCCCCATTCATACACCAGCAAACCCTCTCGTGTATACCAGCTGTGCAGGCTCTCATCTGTGTCTTTGAGTGACAAAAGCAGCCGATTTATTGAGATAGTCTTTGCTCTCGGTTCTTGTTTTGGATTCCTGTCTTGTCCTCTGGGACTGGTTCCACACATCTGATCCAGCCCGCTGTTAATTACCCACAGTTGAAACTAACATCTTCAAAAATGACCACAAGGTTGTGACATATGACAGCTTGTGTGACCTTACCTAAAAATTGAAAATGTTGATCCAGAGCAGAGACTAAGTAGCTCTCCCAATCCAAAAAGCAGTATTCACTGCTACTCTGTCTTCCCAAAGCTGCCAGTCTGCATGTGAGCCTTTGAGTGCACACATGTCTCCCCAGGTCTACAGGGGTAACACGCAGGGATGATAATGCACTGGGATGGAGTGTTCCAGGTGGGGGATGAAGATGGATGGCTGAGGTGTGGGTGAGATATGGACAGCTCCTCTATTATAAAAGCTTTGTGTCTCCAAACACTCTGCGGCCTCTAGCTCAGCCCTGCTCTCGGGACTTGTGAGATTAATGTCAGGGCTGCTGGCCGACAGCAGAGCACAGAGTTGGATTCTATTAGCAGACTGTCTCTCTCCCAACTGGGAGAGCATCCGGGGATTTAGAGAGACCAACGTGAGACCCAGAGTGAAACCTAGAGGAAGGAAACAAGGTAGAATCTTACATTGTGTACTTTTTCTTCAGGTCCTCACTAAAGACCAAGGAAAGTGTATCGCCTCACTTCACATCAACGAATACATGAAAGAATTGAACATTCATTAATTCATAGTGAAATATGTCCATTAGACCTGTCTCCTGTGTTTCTTGGTGGTTGGCCAAATGAAAGGAAGTCAGCCTGAGCTCACTACTACTTACTCCTTTCACAACTACCCTGTCCCCTCCCACACATGCTGTGTTATGTTGTCATGCCAACCCCCAAGTTATTTATGAATGTAGTTTTGCAATGCTGTTATGGGCATGCTGATGGTAGTCCCCTTGAGAGTTTGGGGTCAAAGCAAGGCTATCAGATGGTGTGGAAATACGGATGTCAAAGTATGTAGAGCTTTACATTGTTTTTTGAGATGATAAAGTCTAAGTCTAAGAGATCCTTTTCCACTGAAAGAAAATGGATTGATGAAAGAAGAAAGAACCCTCTGTAATCAGTGGGGAACATTCCCCAAGATGGATGGAGTTTCTCTTCTGCACCCAGTCTACGTAAATGCTACACTTCCGGAAAGAATACATCGCTGAACTCTAAGTGCACTCGGCCTTATGGAGAGATTGCACTTCGTGACCAATCCTGAGGTTGTCCCATTAGTTTAAATAAGCTGGGTAAGGATTGAGAAGCTCAGATCAATGAGTCATAATGTCTCTAGCAGCAGCCTGAGCCAGAGGGGGATGTAAACAGATGCTATGGCCTGGCTTAGCTGCCACCACAGGCCCGCAGACCTTCAGCCAATTCTGGCCAAACTGAGGTCAGAGATCTGTGGTCCAAAAACACAGCAGGATTTCTCTGGGATTTACCAAAGTCCATGTCAAATATACTCTTCAGGAATTATGGGAAAGGGTATCATGTTTTTACCTGAAACTCTCCAGGTTGGAGCATCAGAGCTCTGGAACTTAGGCTAAATTGATTTGATTGGAATTTATGGATCAGGGGTTTTGTGTGGAATGTTCTGCTTCCAAGCAATACTTTCTGCTGGGTACAGGTTTGGGTCCCCAGGGAAACGGGCTTAGCTTCTTAGCAAAATAAAAAAAAAGCCTAACACAGGGACTCTCGTCTCATGCTGGTTGTTGTTACAGGGATGATGTAGCAAAGGGCGCTAAGCTGTTTCGGCAGGGTCTGTCGTGTGAAGCCAGTGATAATGAGGGAGTGTGTTTGTTTTATGACCAGAGAGCACTTGTTTTCTCAGATATTAAGAAGCTTTTCTATCCTGTCCTATAGCGGTCATGAACTTTACATTAGAGTGTCACAACATCTAGTGTGGCAGCAATCCCATAAGAGATTAAATCTGTACACATCAAGCCATTCCACTGATTCTGACAGTATATCTGACCCCATATATTTGAATGGATGTTGTGATAAATCAAATGCCTGATAAACTGACTTTATATAAATGGACTGGGAATGCTTTACCTCAGTTGTTTCTTGGTAATGCACAACTTGTTCTTCTTCTTATTTTGCTTCATATTGACTCAAACACTCTCCCTTCACACTCTCTGCCAGCTCAAAATGGCTTCATTTCCCTCAAGGCTCAAAGTTCTCTTAATAGGCTCTCCTATGTTGGTCTAACTGAGGTTCGGCTGATATTGATCAGTGCTGAAAGAGAATCCCTTAAGTGAAAGTGTAAAAAGGTCTGGCATCAATGACTGACAGTTAGTTTTCCTTCATCGGAGTCATATTAAAAAGTGTACCCTCCTCGGGCTGGAGGGAAATCATGTGATGAGTGAAAAGCTAGAAGTGGTTGGTCTCTTCAGATTGTCCAGTACCAGTGGGAGCTAGAAAAGTGGGGTATGCTCTCAATCAATGAAAGTGCAGTCTGCTCCCCACAAATACGGTATAGTTCTGCTGCCATGCAGTTCAGCAGTGGGATAGATGAACTGTGTAAATGTTAGTTTCAGTTGCTTGATCAGTGTAAGGTATATACTGTTTTTTTTATATACTGATTCTATACTTATGGTTCTATACTTATATAACCAGTTAGGGCATTTCTAAGCAGCTGTTGTAGTATGTTTATCACATAAACTTAATATCTCAACTATTGAGTATGTTTTGCCATTGCACTCTATATTGTAGAATAAGGAAATTAATATGGTCCCTCGACAAGACAATCTTCTGTCTTGCCATACACTACGGTAATAACCTCCGTATTTAAAATAATATCCCTGTCACTCCTACATCTGGAGAGAGACTTGGCGGAGCTTGTTTGGTTCAGCTCAGTTCTAGTCTCACTCTAGGCTGGGGTGTGGGGTCTTTTATCCAAAAAGCACATTTCTTAGGTCAGAGGCTGGGCTGGGATCAGGTGTGTGGTGAGGCGAGAGGAGGCCGTGATGGGGTGTTTGAGGCAAGGGAACAGGGATGCTGTGGCTGCGTCTCTCTCAGGACCTGAGGTGCGGGTCCACTCTGCCAAAGCAAACACCTCTGTCGCAGGGGAATGTTGCTGATGGCTGATACGCATGTTCACACGCTTCTTACTTTCTCTCGCTCTTCACTCTGCTCTGTATTTGGGTCACGCCTTCTATTTCCAACCATTTCTTTCCTACTTGTATGTGACTGTCTATGTTGTCACTGATAATTATCCATTATGGCTTTTTTTATAGTACATGTCAAACCAGCTTAACTCCATGAGGTGCTAATAGGCATGCGATCATGCTTGTGTGTGTGTGTGTATGTGTTTGTGTGTACTTCAAGAGAGTTGAAACTAGAGAAGGCATGCCATCAGCCTGAACCCTTCTCCATCCTGTCGTTATGGGCCTGTGGTTATCAGCCTGTTCGCTGCAGGGAGATTACCAGTGACTAACAGGGATGGCTAAATCGGCTTGGCAAACTCACTGACCCCATCCCATCCGCCTTATCCTGTATCTCCTTAACACCACCTCTTATGGGCAGAAAGTACAGTAGTAGGAAATAAGTGAGTGGGAAAGAGTGAGAGAGAAAGTTCCAGATAGGGAGTGTGAGAGTAAAGCAGAAAAAGCAGGAAAGGGAGAGCAACAGTCCCAAAGACAGTCTTACAGTACACTACTGCCCAGGGCGTTACGGTAGACAGGGAAAAGATACAAAGTTGCGGACAGTGTGACTCTCTCACCAGATGGACTGGTGTTATCTTTTGGAAGCCTATTATATCGTTCAGGCTCGAGAAGAGGATAAGAGGCCAGGATAAGGGCCTTAAAGGGCCCTTTAAAACTGGCAGAGTTTAAGGACATGAGACTGTAGTCAAAAACCATGGAGTTATAAGCTCAGTGACTTCTGGTGTCATGTCACTGTCTGTGTGATGGGGTCCCCCCGCCTCCGACCTCCCCCCCGACCCCCAAGCCCATGGGAGCGTGTGGAGTGGATGTAGTATGTGGAGGCCCAGTGAGGCGGATGAAAACACCAGGGTGTTTTTAAAAGGACTAATCACCTCATTTCAGATGACTGCCTTCTCCAAATAGAAAGAAAATGATGAGGCAGAAGGCTTGACCCTGTTGGCATAAGTATTCAGAAAGGACCTTTGACTGTTAATCCTGTTTCCTGTCCTTCCGGCCTGGGAATCGGAGGCACCTGGAGACTCAACTGTTCCCCCCGCTGCCCAACTGCCAATGGTGGGATTGACTCGCTGGGCCGCTCACTGTCACTCCCCAGATATCTGGACCCCCATGTCAGGGAGGGGGGGGGGGGGGGGGCGGGCGCTGGGTGTACTCTGATAGAGCTGATAAAGCACCAAGTGTATCCGGCCTCATTCCTTCGCCCCTAAAAACAGAAACACTTAACACAAAGGGTCCAAGACCTCCGCTGGCTGGCCGGACCTCCCACGGGCCAGGAAGACAAGCTGAGGTGGCACTCTGGCCACAGCCCCCCCCCCCTTCCTTGAGAGAAGCAGCAGAGGGAGGACTGTGTAGGAGGGTGAGCAGGAACACAGCCACAATGGGCCCTGTCACATTCTGTCGGATGTCCCTGCCATTCCTGGGAAGAGAAGGGACAATTGCCCTCCCACTCTGAGACCCCACACTGGGTCACAAATCAGCCAGCTACATGCATGTCTCAGGGACATCTGTGGAGTCACACGGGCCAGCAGGTCACTATTCTCCGTCTCATGGCTTGAGCATCTTCTGCAGGCACGTACTATCATCCAATAGAGCTGGGTACATAATCCCTTCTTGTTGCCTCAACAACTCTCATATACATTTCAACAACTCTCATATACATTTCATATACATTCACAGTGTTTTCAGACTTAGTAAAGGTGATCTCATCTCTCAGCAGTGGCAAGGATCCCATGGTCGTCATGTATACAGTCTGAGGTTCTAGTACACTGGGCAGTCCTGCAAGTTATGATCTATAGCATATACATAGCTTCCTGATGCAGGAAGAGCAATCAAAAGCCTCAATGGTCCATTACATCTATTGAAGTTAAGCTTTGTGTGAACTATGGGAGTTTTTGATTTGACTGCTCTGCTTCATATCAGATGCCATGGATAATTCCAGTAATATAGTCTAAGGATAACCATGTAATAGTATTCATTTACTGTCCATGTCCACGATCCATTAAGAATAAGAAAATCCCTCTATTTTACAGAGGGGATTTTCGATGAGATAATGCTGTGAAAATGTGCACAATCTAAGAGAGATTTTTAAAATGTATTGTTCACTGCTAATTTTTGAGATGAGATATTAATCAAATGAATTGAAGTACTGCATGTAATCATGCCTTGTTTGTGAGGTCTAATTTTCTTTCCCTTTCGGATGTAAATACAGAGTTTTAGAATGGGCCTTTAGGATCCAATCCATCATGTGCTACTAGAGTGTTCTGGAGCCCAGGACTCAGAGACAGTAGACCCCAGAACACCTGGTAAAAGCCACAGACGGTTACTGAGTCCAGACTGCAGGGAATCTGGTTGGCTACTGAGACAAACCAGGATGAGAAATTGTCATTAATCATTTCTCTCAAGACTCTTTACTTTTTCATAATTGTCTATCATTAATCACAATACTTGTATTTGTTTTTGCTAGCAGTATGGGACATTCAGCTTTCCCTTCTACTACAGAGTGATTATGTAGCCATGTTTACCCTTCTGTGGTAGCTACTCCAAATGTCAGATGGATGTATCAAGGAAACCAAAGGAATGCACAATCATATATCTAGACATATATGCATATGATTCATGGGTTCACAGGGCACAGTAATTCACCACCATGATTCACATGATCCTCCTCTAAGAGGGGCCTGTTGGCTGGGGAGTTTTTGAGAGTGCTTGCTCGGTCACAACCCTGGGCTCAGTGAAAGATAACTGACCCTGTTTCTGCCCTGTTTTCATCCTGCCTGTGTGTCTGCCTGCAGGCTGGTGAACGCCGCCTTATTCCCATTCTGAACAGGCTGTCAGTATTGCCACTTCACTTCAGGCAATCCCTGTTTTCCGATTCCGCTCAGGCCTTTGGGAGATAACCCTGACCCTGAGCTAATCCCAGATTAAACTGGAGCAGAAAGCCACTTCTGCTGTTGCATGACCTTTCACCCCACCTCTCTGAGCTGAGCCTGGAGCATTGTCAGCCTGGCTGACCAACATTCACAGCACCACCAGCCACAACCAAAACACATCAGGGACGCACAAGACAGGGAGCAACAAGCTGAAGAGCCCCCCCCCCCCCCCCCCCCCCCCCCAAATTATGGACACATGCATCATCTACTACTGGAGTAGGTATGGGTCTCCAGTGACACCGGGGAGGCTTCCTCCCAGAATGCTCTTGATTTACAGCAGACGGAGGTGTGTACACACACTCTGGAGGCGCTGTGAGGCATGGGGCAAGGAGGTACGGGAGGAGAGGAAGGCTGAGGTCTGTCACCGTAGAGACGGGGAGGTTCATAAAACACACGGTTGCTGACAGCGAGCTGTGTTTGTGCAGATGTGTGTGATTAGATCAGGCCTCCCCTGAGAAGATCCCCTTCCCATACTTCTCCTTGTCTCTCTGCTCAGAGCCTCTTTTTCTGGCGTTTCTCCCGCTGTGTGTACAGCTCTGGTGGAGCAGAGGACTTAGGCCTCGCAAACGCAATTTCCTGCGCGTTTTACTATGCTCAATTGTATTGTTTTGTTACATCTTGGGATACTTGTTACTTTTTGTAACATTGCAAAACGGCTCTCTGCTTCACGCCATGCGTGATTTTGCTTGTTAGGAGATCGATCATCTCCTTTCCATGACACTGCTAACCTGCTGCTGAACTGTGGCAAATCTGTCTGCGGCTGCTACAATCACTTAGATTGGAAAGATGGAGACACGTACGGCATGGCCTGCCCACACTACGCTATCTCCCCCCGTGGCTGTCTGCCCTCTCCCCAGCCTGTTCACTTCCCCCGTCCTGTTGTGCTCTCGCTGGCTCCCCCCCACACCCCCGTGTCCATCAGAGTGCTGGGCTTGGCAGGCGGCATGAGAGGGCTTAGGTGATGGGAGCCAGAGGGCCGGTGATAAGGACATCTCTCCGCATGAGAGCCCATCGGAGCTGACAGTGAATACAAATTGGTTCCATTAGTGGTGGTGGATTGTTGGGGCGAGAGAGAGGGGGGGGCAGACATCATTGGGCCCTAATTATAGAGTGCACAAGCCCTGGGGTCAGAGAGGTGATGGTAATGAGGTGGCAATGCTGGTAAACAGAGAGCTGTCACAGACTGCAGGATGCGGACATCATGGCACAACCTAATGATGTCCTCTTGGCAGCTTCTGGACATGCACCGTGGTTAGACTCACTATGTGTCACCTTGTGTCACACCTGCTGTATTCTATCATTAGGAGTCACAATGCGGAGCCACAATGCAATTCAAATGTCAAACAAGTTGAGAGTGTGTGGACAGGCAAGATAGGGAAGGTTCACTTTTAAGAACTTGTGGGGGGCCCTTTTGCACTTGTGTTTCTTACGTTGAAAGATTGTATACACAGGATGAAGAGGTTCATAAGGTAAGTATACATGTATTCAGTGTTATTGCAGGTGTTGGAGATGAAAGTTAACAGTATTAAATGCAAGTCGGTGAAGATTAGTCAGCAAACATGGATGTTTCCATGCATTATTTAGTTCCAATATTAATAAAACATGCAGTTGAGATATCTCTCAAGTTCGCATTACATGTATAATGTTTGCAGGCATGTGTGACCACGCAAGAAAGAGATAGTCACCAAGAGACCACCGCTGTTCTCCGGTTGTCTCTGGCGTGTCACCTGGAAGTATCTTATCAGACACATCAGATCTTTCCAACAGAGAAGCCTTGCTCTTGTATCTTTCTGTAGTGATTCATGTGTCCTATCTGATGTGACGCGGAGACTCCCGCCCTATTCATTATGCTCCAGCGCTCCGATGGTGCCGAGTGACTAAGCTGCAGTAAGACAGCTGCTGGGTTTTCATGCTGTTATCACTCCATTTCATTTAGCGGCACAGCTAACCACACTCAGCCCCTTGCAATCACACAAGCATTCTTTTCCTATTGTGTCACCTCTCCTTGGCCTTTGAAGCATGCGGCCAACACAAACCCAAATAACTCATGTTAATGTTTGACACGGACATAACTTGTTGAAAGAAGTTGTTCAATTCAAACCAAAGGAGGGCCATGTGGGCTGTGAAAGCCTGTGATTAGAGGAGGCCGCAGTGTCTCATGTGCAGACCTGGGGACTGAGGACATGACAAGGGGAGGGAGATGACCAGTCATCCTGCCACAGTGATACACATCTAGAGCATCCAACAGCTAGCTGGGCTAGCTTTAATCACGGGGGCTCCAGGCCACTTAGGTGGGGAGGAGCCTTCACGGGCTCACCTGTCAGATGGCTCCGGGGCGGTTCCACCATCACAGACTGCTATCTCCCTCCGTCAGATCTTTATCTTCCAGCTACAGGAAGTCACCATGGGAAAGTTGTGTTAGATTGTCAGAGCAGAGCACAACAACCGGGGGGAGATATGCAGGCATCTGGAGATGTGCCATCTCTCTGCTGAACTCACCGTAGAGCTGGTCTAGGGTGCAGGGTACTAAGCAGGTCATCCGTTTAAATCGTACTCTAATAAAGCTCTCAACTGTGACATTGAGAAGTTTAAGTGGCTGTCCTAGTTTATGCCCATGTGTCTTTGTTTTCTGCTTTGTCTGTACGCTTGGTGGTGAGGTGCAAATGAATTGGCAGCCAACATCTAAATACCACACTTCATTTAAACAGTTTAACACAAGCTTTCACTTGATGCCACCTTTGCTGGAAATACTTTTCACACATGATTTATGTTACTACAGTATTTAGATCTATTTATCACTGTGTGATACAATCATACCAAGACATTACTTTAGTTTGTCATATTTATCTGCACTACAGACATGTTGGCAACGGGAGTTTAAAGAAAAACATGTTCAGTTGTATGAAGCCTACTACGTCCTGTATTTATGTATTTAGTTAAAATTTGGACAGAGTAGAAAGATGAAAAGAACACAGGTTAGTGCTGATCTCTAGATAACGGAAGTCTGGAAGTCCATTACAGGTCCATCAGTCCTGGCACACTATTCTTAAGAATGCAACCAACGACCCCGAGAACTGTGTTTTTTTAAGCAAAGAAAGGAGAAAAACTAAAAGAATTCCCACAAGGTATAGTACATACAAATACCACATATGGCATTGCTGCCTGCTTGACTCAAGGACGGCACTTCAACAGGACATAATTGATAGAGTAACAACGATCAGCCCAAATCACGGATGTTATGGTATAATATAAATTAATGATGTACCATATTCTGTCAATGCTGTTTAGATGGCCAGGAACCAGGGGTGTTCTAACTGAAGGTTCTTGTCTTTTGACAGCTTTCAAAATATTAGGTCAGGTTGGCTGACAAGCGCTCCCTTTCATGTGTGTGAGCAAGCTTGCCTCCCGCACCCTCTTAAACACCTTAATTATCACTCCTGCCACAGGACTGTGTGAACTCACACACCTTTCTGGAAGGGGTTGGTAACCGCCTCAGGTCACAGCTTAGGTGGTGCAGTCTCTTTGTCATTACCTTCATGCTAATAGAATGTTTGTCTCTGCAGTTTATGACATGTCACCCCACATTTTTGTGAGTGACGACATTTCAACCCTTTTGTTAGTCAGTCCATAAATATCTCATAGGCAGGGTAGGACACCCGCACTGTTTTGTCTATTATTGCCTTGAAATTCCTTAATGCCGCCCTGTGGAAAGCCTGTCAGCTGCCAGTCCATTTGAAGCCATTTCAGAAAAGAGATCCATGGTGTACAGCTTATGTTGGGGCCATATTTCTGTGCCATCAGTATGAAACTGCCATATCCACTCAGCCCCCTGCCCATCTTCCCCCATACCCCCCTCCACCCTGTCCTCGGTGGGGACACAGGCAGGTTTCAAGCAGAAACTTGCTTCAGTCTGTTTTTGGCAGGACTCACACTTTAGAAGCTTAATTTGAAACCAGAGAAATATGTAGCATGGTGGAACACCCACATCAGGCTCATGTAGCTAATGCAATCTGCTCTGTAGGGTGCCAGCAGTTCTGTGTGTTATGTTTAAACATACAAGTCCAAAGTTTTCCATGATTCCATCATCTGCCTTACAGTATGCCACTTGTAGATTTGCCAGGAAAGTGGTGTGTGTATTCTTAAGGTTAGCTCTGTGCTCTGACGCTGGTGAATGTAATAATCTGTCCTTAATGAGAGAAAGGACCTGAACAGGATTCAATAAAAGTTTGATATGATGCATACATTCCAGACTGTATTTCTTACGGTATGACTGTGCAATTAGGTTCAGGTGACACTTAACCTGAAAGGGGTCTTTATAAGTGTTCATAAAGCCTTACTAAACCTTCATATCACCTTCATGAATGTATTGATATTATTGTATGAAACACATCTTAGAGGACAATCACTAATTTGTATTTGTTTTCATGTGTTTCATGTGCACCAAATGTATTTTAATAACCAGCTTGCGATAATGCATTTGGTGTTTTCTATGAGTTGAGAATTGCTCACCCTCTTGAGAGGATCTGTGTGGAGCCACAGTGGTTCCACAGCCTTAGGAAATATCTAGAATATAGTGCATGTCACTGAACTGGCCCTAATATTGCATTGATGTTGGGTGGAGATATGTTGTAACATGTGTCTGCAGCCCTGAGATATCCTCGTCAGCAGCCAACTATTCTCCCGGGAGGAGGAGTGGGACTGGGCCTGTTTGCCTGTGGAGCTTTGGAGATCCGACTTGGGTTTCTGGCTGCCTCCAGTTTCCAGTTGAAACATTGCTCTGTGGGCTCAGATCCTGTGCTGCTAACTGTCAACCAGCAGGCCCTGGAACTGACACTGAACTAGAGGAAATGATGAAGTATCACTCTATAAATCTTGGCTGACGGTGAGCCTCTGTCTGGTTTGAGGCCCAGGTGATACCATTAGGATCTGGTGGGTCTGAGGCTCATGTCATACGGCTCTCAGTCTGACCCACCAGCACAAGCCTGTGTGATGGCCGGATAGGGTGTTTAGTTGTGGGAACTGCCACTGGCCTGTGTCAACCAGCAGAGAGGAGAGGACTGTCCGTGCCTAGCAGACTGGAGAGAGTGGACAGGAACACCACTCACCCTCGAGTTTAAGCTACTGTGGGATCACCTTCCTCTCTGTGCTCCACTACACATTACTACTAGTGTGTGTGTGGAGTGTGTGTTTGAGTGTGTGTGTCTTTCTGGGTCTGTCTGTTTGTCTCTCTTGCTGTAAGGCAATAGTCTATCCAGTATCTGTCACCTGTCAGTCTCTCCCTCCGTCTGTCTGTCTTTGCATTTGTCTCTGTCGACATGGTTGAGTAAGAGGGACTTACAAGTAGCAAGAGAAATAGTGAGCCTGTATCAGGTTCCTTCACCAGCGATGCAGTCTCACTTTCACCACTAATAGAGCCATTCCCATTCCAGTAGGAGAATGAGTCCCCTCCCCACACAAAACCCCCTCTGTGTTCCTACAGACCCCCCAGAGTGAGCTTAAACCCAACACGCAGTAATGGACTACTTTAAGAGTTTATCTGGCTCTAATAGCCATGCCAGTACGCAGCTTTGGATCCCCAAACCTCTAAGCTAGGTCTCTGTACTGGAAATGCCGTCATGCCCTAATGCAGCTGGCAAACAGCACTCTGAGGAGTTCAGCCTGGGGGCCCCTTTCTGCACTGTGGAGCCCCTGAGTTCTCGTTCACGCTGCCTGCCTCCCTCCACCATCAGCCAAAACACCAAGCACCTGTGCTTCAGACAGCCTCCAACAGGACCTCCTTGAATAAGATGGTAGCAAAGAGGCCTTGAAACTAGCTAGGTCACCAAAAGCCTTCTCTTTTTCATTCGTTGAATAGTAGCCTGGAGCAGTCCCAGTCTAATACGCCATCCATCTTGATCACACACACAGCAAGTCTTCCTCGCCTCTGTCGTTTGTGTTCCTTTCCTAGCGGGTTGTGTCTGGGTCTTTGAGCCAGCCCTCTGCAGGCCTTCTGGGCTTATTTCCACAGGTGGCCTGACCTTTGGAGCAGGCCAACACAGCCCGGCCTGCTGCCATCAGGAGCCTTGGATCAACATCTCACACAAGCACACTCCCACATACCTTGGTGTGAGGAGAGACAGCTTAGCCGGAGAGAGAGAAGAGAGAGAGAGAGAGAGAGAGAGAGAGAGAGAGAGAGAGAGAGAGAGAGAGAGAGAGAGAGCGAGGAGAGAGGAGAGAGAGAGAGAGAGAGAGAGAGAGAGAGAGAGAGAGAGAGAGAGAGAGAGGGAAAGAAGAGGTTGAGAGAGAGAGAGATGAAGAGGAGGTTGAGAGGGGGAGAGAGGAAGAGTAGAGAGAAGAGGAGAAGAGAGACAGAGAAAGGAAGAGAGAGGGAATAAAGAGAGAGAGGGAAAGGAGGTTGAAAGGAAGAGAAAGGGTAGAGAAAAGAGGAGGAGAGAGACAGAGAGAGAGAGAGGGAGAGAAAAAAAGAGAGTGGACAGGCAAGGGGGCAGTGTGCAATGTCTGGCACGTCTGCATGGTTTCAGTTCCAGATTTCCTTTTTTCATGTGTATTTACCACCAACAAGACACCAGGAAGTTATATTGCTTTGTTAAAACAAGCCCTTGTGGCATTATGTACAATGAACTGAAGGTTAAATCCTCAGGACGATGCTGCCATATAGGTAGTAAATATGGTCTTTTAGCCTTTTTGTGTGGAAGTGTTTTTGGAGTTTAGCCTTCAGGGACAGTTCAGCCTCTCTGTTCTGTGCTTATACCAGCAAACATTTTCTACATACAGTAAACTGAAGAACACACTATAACCTTTCTTTTGATTATTGCTGTTTTTAATTCTTCAATTTGTAATCTGGGATTTGGTGAAAGAAAATACAATGCATATTAATGAGATTTGAAATGCTTTATTGGTCATGTTTTTTGGTAAATACATGATCTGCCCATTATGCGTCTGGATTATGGATTACATATGTTTTGGAAGAGAGAACCACCAACACATATTACCACAGCTGGATAAGGAGAGCTCTATAGGGTCTATTGTTACAATGCAGTGTTCTCATTCCCTCTTTAGCTAACAGATGGTCACATCCAGCTACTCTCTGAAAACAAACAGGCTGAGGAGTTGCTGACAAGCTGCTTCAGAAAGGGCTTGAACTGGCCCCTGGAATGTGTGTGTGAGTGTGCGTGAGTGTGTGTGTGTGCGTGTGTACATGCACATGTTCTCTATCTTGCCCTTCCAACCAGTAGCCCACTACTTCAGTGATATGCACACGCCTGGGACAGAGAGGATGGGGACTCATCATTCAACCCAAGTCTCAAACACAAATAATCACAGGACTTGACCACATGTCGCAGCTCTTAGGCACCAGGACCCAGCAGCTGTCAGTCATCTAGATGACCTATAAACACACCCCGGCAGACACACTTATTGAATCAAACTGCACAAATATAGGATATGTAATGCTATTAATCATTGGTTATTGACGTAACGCAGCGTTATATTTAGAGCCAGTATGGAAGACAAGGGATATCAGATTCCATGCCGAGTACTTACAGAATGGTGTGCCAATGCAGTTTATTTTAAGGCTTGATGGGGTCATGTTGATGGGGCTGGATAGCTATTCAGACCAGTTCTGACAGTTACAGATGGACACACTTTTTCTATGTTTAAGCAGAGAAGTCTGAACGTAAACTGGGAAACGCCCGCTGTGGGTTCACCAAGGCAAGTCTGATTACTCAGTCGCGGTACCGGTTTGGAAACAGGTTGTGTGTAAACATGGATATTAATAAACTGTTAACCATGTTCTGCAGTGTTGAAAGTACTCTATTTTAAACGTTGCTGTGTTGGGTTTGACTTTGAAGCTCCAATCCCCCCGTGTGTATTCATCTGGAGCTCCCCCATGTGACTTATCTGCTTCTGACGCAACCAAACAGTCAGAAGTAACATAAAAGATGGGATGGACTAATAATCTGAGGTGTTAAAATAATTCTGTGGTTAGGTCAAATAAAAGTCAACGTATACAGGCACTTGTACAGAATGAAACCTCATTGTTTGTCCCACTGCATGTGTGTGACGAGCCCTAAAGCCCTACCTTGTACTGGAGGTTCTGGGGGGGTTGTTTGTCTATGGTGGAGGGCCCTCGCAGTTTACACATGCTGGCCTCTCAGGCAACATGGCTGATTTTGTACATGTTCACTGAACCTAGGAAAAACCTATCAAACAAACACTCTACCTTCACAGAGAAGTAGCATGGATCATGTTACTCGTGGCAGGAGGAACATCTGTCAACTCTGTCTTAATGCACACAAAGACACACAGTGTCAAGAGCTTCGGATGGTCTAGAGAATGTCCTTGTGGCTGTCCCTGGTGCTGTTTGACAGAGATATGGAGGACAGACGACGAGAGACTTTCTCAAAGGGGCCCTCTCATAGGCAGTAGTGAAGACATCATCACAGTGAGATTCTTAGTAGCACTTGTGGTGGATCTGCTGTATAAGGTTTCAGCAGTGTTGGTGAAAAACCATCAGATATCTCTGCAGGGGTATGAAAGAGGGGTGTGTGGAATGCGTGGGGAACGTGTGTGTGTGTGTGTGAGGCACCGTGAAGGTCTGCGGCAGCTGTCCCTGACGGATGCATGGCTCTTCTGTTTTCTGCAGAGCTGAGGTCCACCGGCACCGCCCATCACTTCTCCTACCTCCTCAACACATCGGACTACCGGATCCTGCGTATGGACGAGGACCACGACCGCATGTACGTGGGCAGCAAGGACTACATCCTGTCTCTGGACCTGCACGACATCAACAAGGAGCCTCTCATAGTGAGCCCCTCACCTCCTCTCACCTCCCCTGTCCTCTCTGGTGATCTGCAGTCCAATCCAGGGTTGAGACCTGGAGCCTTTACTGCCCCTCTGCTTCTAGAACAGGCCCCCGGGGTCACAAGCCCCATCCTGTTGGCCTCTCTTGGTCATGCCCATTAGCCAACCTTCAGCTTGAATTGGATCTATGCATTCATGGAGAGAGGGGCAATTAAACGACCGTGAAAACAAATGCTGGATATGACAAATCCTGTGGGGCTAATAGAACCCTGGTTGGATATCCCAAAGGCAGGTTTAGCCCAGAAATCCATAAACACCAGTGATGTAGAACCACTTGTGGGATGGGTGGGGCTAGTGCTATAAAATGATGTCTCTTTTTCCCTCTCAGCTCCACTGGCCAGTGTCCCAACAGAGGAAGACAGAGTGTATCCTGAGTGGCAAGGACACCAATGTAAGTGTGACTGTTGTCTCCCTACACACAAACACATCAGGATTTCTGTTTCAGGTCAGGTGTTTAATTTTACCCTTCACCCCAGCAGAAATGTGACTTTACAAACAAGCAATGCATTTGTTCTAAAATGCACTTGTCGAGATCCTATATTTCAAAGTTTAAGACGAGAGTTTTAATGAATGTGGACTCAAGGCACCTATGAGAGGCACCCACGTGTGGGTCATACATTTGGCCCAGTTAAAGGCTGGTTTCCCTCTGTCTGGCCAGAGAGGATGCCCAGCTCAGTCAGCCCAGCAGGCCAGGCAGACTCACCCTCCCCTCTTTGCCAGCATAGGATGGGGAATAACAGGAGCACTGTTGGACATAGTCGTATTTCTAACAATATTAAAGATATGGAATGTGGATCTTGCAGAATTGCCATCAATTTCATCATATTCACTGGTCAATAAAGACCCTAATGCAGCATAAAAGTCCCGTTCTAGTTTCTTGGTTCTTTCTGCTGATGTTTTCAAAGTAATAGCTCCTGAATATGATGCTGTATTTACTTTCTGTCTGTCCAGGGGGAGTGTGGGAACTTCATCCGTCTGATTGAGCCTTGGAACAGGACCCACCTGTACGTGTGTGGAACTGGGGCCTACAATCCGATCTGCACCTATGTCAACCGTGGACGCAAACCTCAGGTTGGTGCCATACCTTCCTACACTGTCTGTGGGTTTGTGTGTGAAGGAGGGTATGGTGTGTGGTGAGGGAGGTTGACAATTTTGACCATACCACCATACTGCTTCTTAACCAGTTCATTTAATGCTTTCACTCTTTCTCTCTACCTTTCGTTTCACATTGTTCCCACCTGCATTCAACCTCCCTCTTCTTACATTGTATCTTCAGCCTCCAGCCCAGCTAGTGGAACCAAGCACTACAGCTGTTGTCCCCAGTGCACACTTACTGGGGCTGTTACAGTCCAGTCTGTTTAGTTTCACCATTTAATTGGAGCTCTTGAGTTTCCTCAGCTGAGCCAAGGATCACCAACTCACCACACTTCCCTTTTTTAGGACCCTCCGCCAACACCACCAGCACCTCACATTTAAATACAACACTTGTTCTCCAATGGTCACCTTGGGATTTCTGAAATGGGATGGCAAAAAGTACGTTCCCCTATTGGCTCGTCCCTGTACAAAACCTCCTCATAAACCCTTGTTAGTTCACATGACTCCATGTAGCAGTTACTGCCATCCATCCATCCATCCATCCATCTACAGTATCTATTAACTGATCTATCCATCCAGCTATCCACTCATAACTTCAGGCTCCCTATGTGGCTGTAGAAGTACACTATGCCTCTCCTATGTGAGAAGTTTGTTAATTGGCCATAAGGGCTCCCATTAAAGGGTGTCAGTGGAGTGTGGTTATTGTACTGCATTAATGACATGCCTCCCCCCATATGACAACTCTGAAAGCTATCCTGAGACCCCCCCCCCCCCCCCCACCTTCCCCAACACACACACACAAACACACATCGTCTGTCCTCTGGGATGGACTGGCTGGAATGAAGTACCACAGAGATGTGAAACCACACGCCTCAACACTGTACATGTTGATTTTCTTTACAGGAAACCAGAAAAGGGCACTTCATTCCATGTGGATGTAAACACAGCGATACACACACACACAAAGTTTGGGGACACTGAAAACACCCAAACCTTCTCTTTATGGCATGCAGGATTTCTCTCAATTTGGCAGTTCTTTAAGTGATTGATTTATTTATTTATTTATGTGAACACATATTCAATGACTTATTGCAGCCTTGGTCTCTAAAAGCCAAATGATAGTTTTTGGCAGCTGCTCACAAGTGAATACGTATAGCATACTGTGAGAGACTTTATTGACTCAACCACAGGATAGAGAACTAATATTGCTGCTTTTCCAACATCTGGTTCAATAGTGTTACACAGACAGACCCTACACGGGGTAGCCTTTCTACAACTGTCTTCCATACCCCCAAAATACAGTGTTCTTTGAAGCAGTATTATTGTCAAATCAGCCCTAGACCAACTCACTAACTCACTTGGCTTGGAGTTATTTGCAGCCCCACAGTCTATCTACCTGGCCACCTGTTCTGCAAAGGCGTAGACCAACCGTCATCAGACTTGCATCGGGTGCATAACATCCAGAATATGTCACTGTCTCCTGTTCTAGGCTGCCCTGCACCTGCAGATGCCCCAGAGCGGAGGGAGGGCTAGCCGCGCGGCAGAAGCCCACGCTGTGTCCGAGACATTGGGACTGAAGGTGGGACGTGGCTTTGGGTCAGGCGCCCTTCCTCAGGCTGGGTGGACCTGTTTGTCTGTCTGCCTGCCTGCCCCTCTTAAGCCCTGGGGAGTCAGGATGCTGACCCCTAGGAGCCACTACCATGCAGCATGTGTCCGTCTCTCTGTGTCCCACTGTCCAGGGCTGTGCATGTCTCTAACCCGCGTCTGTGCTCATCCTTGGTGTCTTAGCACGTCTGTCATCATAACCAGAGAGCTCTCGTTGGGACGGTTATTGTCGCCATGTCCTTAAAGTTTGGATTTTTTGCTCTCTGGTCTATCTCCATCAATGTTTTGTGTGTGTTGCTCAAAGTTCCACCGAAATTGAATTTTTCTCGTAGGTTTTGTCATCATTAGTTTGTGTTCCATTTTTTTGTGTCATTTTCTGTGTCATTTCCCAGCAAATGTTCTCTCTGTCTGTGTTTTCTTTAGCTGTATTGACTATTTGACTGTTTTTAACTTGTGTGAAGTGTTTCATATTGGGGTTTTAGATTTGTGTATTCTCTTTCACTTGTGTCCTTGTTAATGATACAAATTAAGATGTTAAATAAGGGAAGAATACTTACTGCAACAAAGGTTAACAGTATTAACCCTATTGACCCTCATTGTAAAAGGTCTGTTACAGCTCCTGTACTTTGGTCGTCTCTCATGACAGTGTCCTATCACCTTTGAACATGTCTAGGAAACAGTGCTCCATTTTTCGGTCACTTTTCCGCCCCCCGACCCCTCCATGTAGGAATGTGGTCTGGCAGCCTCTCCCTGGGGGTGCCAGTGTGACCCACACACAAGGCCTGTTGGTTCAGGGCAAACATCAGCCGTCTGTGTCTAACTGCCAGAGCAGAAAAGGAAATAATAGACCCACATAGCTGAGCATTACTCAGATGTTTGAGCTTGCTCTCCCACCATTCACAGTACAGGACGAAACCATTAACCCTTAGATGGGTGTGGGGACTTTTTCCAGCATGATGTGTAAATGTTTTCCATGCAGCAGTGTTTTTTTTCGTAAGGTGAAAACCTTCAAAGGGTCTTTTTCCCAAGTTATGTTTGGATAGCACCCCTGGCACACGTAACCGCTTGTGACCTAGCACACACTAGAAACTGCCAACACCTTCACATTTGCAGGTGATTTTAATCAATGGTGAAGGGATCTCACAAGTGTGCACGTACGAGCCAGTAGAGAATACTTTGGCAAGCGCTTTCCTCCATTCTGCTCTGGTGTTGATGGACAAGGACACGGGTGTCTTTGCCTCACCCCCATCCCTGATTGGAGAGAGGCTTTGGGATTGGACCTGTTCTGGTTTATGGCAGGGCCTCGGGGCATGTCATAGCATGTCATTGGCTGTTCCCACCCGTGTATCCAAATACCTGCCAATCACCTTTCAGTACTGCATATCGAGATGCCAGGAGCACTGAGCATCAGTCATCCAGCCTCCATCCCAGGCTTGTTTTCACTATGCAGGATTACAGGTGTCAACAGCAGAGCTGCACAGCCATGGGCCCACAGTGGCTGAGAGATACTTGGCATTAGGCTTGTTATGCTGAGAGAACTTCTTCTGTCACTTTCTCCCCCTAGTGTTCTGCAGTGTAGGGGGGATTAGGAAGGGCTCTATCGAAGCATGTATTTTTCTGTGTGAAGGCGCTCTCATTATTGTCATGATTCATCCTCTATAATGGCTTATGGGCCCAAGGGGAGTCTCTGGAAGCATATGCACTGCCTCATTTTCCCTCCACACCAGGGAATCAGGATGACATGACGAGGAGCACTGAATTTATTGCCGTCTCTTATGATTTTTCCATTTCAGGAATACATATTCCATTTGGAGCCAGGCAGAGTGGATTCTGGGAAGGGAAAGTGCTCCTACGACCCTAAGCTCAACAGCGTGTCGGCGCTGATCAGTGAGTATCTGCTAGGTTCAGTCACACGACCAGGCGGAGGTTGGATGGAGGGGTTGCGTCTGGCCAAACTCTGGTCCCCTGAATGGCTCTCAGGGATGGTGAGGGACCCTGTGGTCATGTCCCCTGTGGATCAGCTTCAATCTCTGACCTTTTGAACTATATTTTAATGGTCACTTTGTTTTTTGGCTTACTTTGTTAAGGATTAGTTTATTGCCTAGTTCTTACCAGGAAGATCAAGTGTCTTTTCCATTTGTGCTTGTTTCCCACGAGCTATTCACAGAGGAACGCTCATCGCTGACCAATCATAAAAAATGAGGAATTCAGCCTTGTTAGAGTTGGAGATGTGGGCACAGGCTGGTGTGTTGACTCAGTTTCCATGAGTCCTCCGTGATTTAAATGAATAAATATATGACTCCTGTCTTATTTGTAAATGAGAAAACGTATAATGGATTGTCCTGGGCAGCAATGGATATCGTGTTAAGCTTTGTTTTCTGGAAAGGTTTGAAGTAGGATTGAGAGCCTTTAATGAGAAGTCTTCCAGCAGTGTCCTCCTCTCCCTTCAAGGTCAGCTGGCCAGGCCAGACCTCACAGTTGCCACAAGTGTAAGTCGATCCTGTCTCTATGGGGTGGGATGGTGTAAATCACCATCACTGCTTCCCACATTAGCACTGTGCCAGCTGACCAGGGTGGGACCAGTAGCAGGCCCAACGAGAGGGAGCCTCCCACCCACAACAAGCTCAGCTGTGGCCGCTCATTGGCAGGAAGTGCCGACCACTTTGACCAGTTTCACCTCTGATCAGACAGTATACAGGAGATGGCACCCCCTCTCTGTGTCAGAAACAGCACGCCTTCAAGCCTAGACCTGTGTATACCACATATCGTACAGTATGTGTACCAGCATATGGCATTTGGAGTTTTGTTAAAAAGTAATAGTAGGAAGTTTTGTCTTCCCTTGCCTGCCTTAATCCCACCACAGAGAATGCTCAGCCCTCTGCACAGTGCATGTGGGTGCACCTGCCCTCATATTTAGCCTTGATAACAGCAGGAAGACACACACCCAGCCTCCCTGCTTAACGAAGGTGTGTGTGTCTGTCCGCGATACTACGAGGCAAGTATTGTCCTTGTTCTGAATCTTATGGTCTATTTGAGAATATTTTAGATGTATATTTTTGAATATTTATTGAGAGTCTTCTTAGTTCTGAGTTCTTAATTCATCTGAAACCCAGAGATAGAGAAGAGTACTGTGATGCTCCGCTGCTGGTCACAGGGATGGGACGCTCCGAGGAGTTGGCTTCTGAGTCGTACCAGCGGCTCAGAAA
This sequence comes from Hypomesus nipponensis, assembly GCF_054491055.1. Classification (NCBI taxonomy): domain Eukaryota; kingdom Metazoa; phylum Chordata; class Actinopteri; order Osmeriformes; family Osmeridae; genus Hypomesus; species Hypomesus nipponensis. The sequence continues at coordinate 12,852,968 of NC_140369.1, forward strand.
GGGATTCTACACAAATCTATGTTCAAAGATTCATAGTACTTTATCCCAGATGTGCCTGGAATTCTAGATGGCGCCAATATCTTTGGTGGTGATTTGGCTCAGCATGGTGATCTGTTGCTTTGTCCTTGTGTGCTCGTGTTTCAGATGGTGAACTCTACGCGGGGGTCTACATTGACTTCATGGGAACAGACTCAGCCATCTTCCGTACCATGGGCAAACAGACGGCCATGCGTACAGACCAGTACAACTCCAGATGGTTGAATGGTACATTCCTTTTGTTGGCACCCAAATGACTGACATCTGATGAGAACAAGATCAGTTGTCTGTCTATGATCCACCCTGTGATTAAGTGTAGCGCTTGTATGGAATGTGAGATATATATGCATGTCAAATTAAATTGTCAACGGGTGTCTTGAATAATCATTTTCAGATACATAAATAAATATGCCTTTTTCTTTCATTCAAAACAGGGACATCAGAGTTTGAAACTTGTTTGTCTCTATAAACCATCCCTAAACATGTCCCTCTGTCATCAACTCAGACCCTTCGTTCATCCACGTGCAACTCATCCCCGACAGCGCTGAGAGGAACGACGACAAACTGTACTTCTTCTTCCGGGAGAAGTCCTCTGAGATGGGCCAGAGTCCTGTGACCCAGGCCCGCATCGGACGCATCTGTCTGGTCAGTACAAAATCATGATTCACCTCTGAGCACATCCTGTTGTAAAGTGTCATGAGCTTGTGACAGTTTCCTTGAGAAGGAAAAACAGAACCCTTTTTCTTGCTGTGGAGCTGGTGTTTGCCTAGCACGGACGTGCAGGAATCTGCATGTGTGTTTAACCTTTATGTCCATGAGATGCTATTCCGACCCATGACCTTGTGATCTTTTCACCTCCTGAAGATGGTTGTCCTCAAATGCAGATGACTGGAACTTGCTGCTATTCAGTTCAAAGCATCCTGAAGGACAGTTCCTTGAAACTAGACCGGGTGAAGCAGCTGGTCTCTACTTGCAGTGTATCCACAGTGTGTGATGATTTAACCTCACTGTCTTACTGTAATGAAAGCTTCTACCTGCCCTCCCTCACCAGATTGAAAATGTGACAGAGCAGCACACATAAACAGGGACACGGTTTGTTGCTCTTGTGTAAACTTGGAGCATCTTTCTGAGCTGGGCTTACATTCTCAGAGAGCTTGATGTTTAGATGGTCAACCTGTGTGTGGGTGAATCCGTGGATGCGAGAGTATGTGTATACATGAATATGTTTGTCTGTGTGTGTCTGTGTGTGTGTATGTGTGTGTGTGCTAGCATGTGTTTGTCTGTGCTTCCTCAGCTGTTCACCGCTGTGTTTATTTGAGAGGGTCAAGCAGTGACCCTGCACACAAACACTCATCCTGCTCTTGGTTCTGTCTTCATGGACCTCCTGGGACACCACTGTCATTCTCACTTTCACACACATCTGGAGGATGACAAAGCCCTTTTCTAGCCTTGAACACACCGCATCACCATGACATGTACAACAGTCCTGGATAATCACTCTAAAACTGAAGTAAATCCAAGATAAGGATTCATTGGATGTCAACCAAAAATATTGCAAAGCATACAACGGCCTAAAACTACTTTGAGGACATTAAAATGATACATTAGTCAAAAAAACGTTTTTCACCGGCAATATTTCTCAAACTATATGACCCAGCGATGTGTTTTCCCCATCAAAGTGAGGCATGCTTTAAGGAGAATGTGTGGTGTTTAAGGAGGAAGCCGCTAAATCACATCTACTGGACTTGGCTCTCCCTCACTGGGTTGGAATTTGGCCCAGCTCCATGACAGATGGGAGAGACTCTAAATAAGAGGAGACAGTGTTTACCATCTCATCCCCTCACAACCAGGCAGCCCTCCACACTCTCTCCACGCTCTCCAAACTCGCCTGCTTTTTTTTTATATGTACAGTGTGTGTGGGCGGCTCCACCTGTGTTTGTTTTTGGTGGATGGAGGATGTGAGTGTGTGTGTGACGGAGGCTGTGTTCTGTCCCCCACACCCCCACCCCTCAGAATGACGATGGTGGTCACTGCTGTCTGGTCAACAAGTGGAGCACCTTCCTGAAGGCCCGGCTCATCTGCTCCGTGCCGGGGGCGGACGGGATGGAGACGCACTTCGACGAGCTCCGTAAGTCCTCCTTAATCCCCCTCTAACACTCTGTGGTTTCACCCGTCATCCACAAGCCCTCCGTTTTCAATTAGGAGTGAGAAAGCGGAAAGCCTGCAGCAGGTCTTGTGGTTTTGCTGTTTACACTGGTGCCGTGTCCTCTCTAATCATGCATGCGCCACAGTCAGTCCTGATCTATAGGCAGCTTGGGAGCAGCAGACCACCACCTGTCCCTACCTAGTCTGACAGCATGTCACACAGCCCAGTCCTCTGCCCATATGGAAGCCTCCTCCATTTCACTCCCCCTCCTCAACTCTCCAGTGGCCCATACTGCCTGCTGTAATGAGAATAGCACACACTCCAGTACTGTAGTTGTTATTTTCTCTCAAGATGGCTCAAACAAAAGGCTCCTTTCTCTGGGCTCTGAAGGACGAGGTGTCTGGGAAGCACTCCCCCTCAGATAGACTGGATGGACGGGCCAAGTCTCGTGGCAGATGGATCAGGTCACCAAGCAGGAATGTCAAGTCCATTACCATCTCAAGAGGAAGCGTCTTCTCTCTCTCTCTCTCTCTCTCTCTCTCTCTCTCTCTCTCTCTCTCTCTCTCTCTCTCTCTCTCTCTCTCTCTCTCTCTCTCTCTCTCTCTCTCTCTCTCTCTCTCTCTCTCTCTCTCTCTCTCTCTCTTTCTCTCTCTATCTCTCTTTCTCTCTCTCTCTATCTCTCTTTCTCTCTCTCTCTCTTTCTCTTTGTTGTTCCAATCTCTCTCTCATTTGCTTTCTCTTTCCTTTTCTCCATTTCTTTTGTTCTCTCTTTCTCTCTCCTGCCCTTTGTCTCTGTCTATCTCAGCCTTGGTGTGATAATGATTAAGGGCTGAAGTGTCTGTCTGACGTTTTATTCAGACTTCACCTCACCAATCAGGCTTTCTGTTTAACTCTTATCCTCCCCAGTAAAGTCCCTTTGTCCTTTTCTTTGGCTAACTAGGTTCGAGCTTACATCTCATTATAGGTTAGGCTGTAAAAACGTATTTAGTTTTAACAGCACACACTTCTCATTATGCTTTAGTGAACAGTATAGGTTAAGGATGATTGATTCTGCTAGTGTGTACAATAATCGTGTCCTTGCAACAACAAAAAAACCTACACTGCAAGATCTTTTTGTCTGACTGTGCCCTCTATGTACAGGTCAAGCACATTACCTACAGTATGGGACATTTAAAGAGTTCCAAACCATGAGCGTGCTTGCTCTGGGTTTGTAAACGAGTTTCTGTCTTTATTAGTTGGGTCAGTGTTGACACAGGCGTGCTGTTCACAGTGGGTTCAGAGGAGTGTGGAGAGTTGGCTCTGTTTGCCATGCAGGTTTCAGGATATTGCTTTATTAAAACAGTAACTTTGAACAGGCATGGGCTAATCAGGTCTAATCACTGTAACAGTATGTATAGAACCACATAGACACAGGCCAAATATGGAGTCTATACTGAGACAGAGGAACAGACAGACAGACAGACTTGTCAACAACAAATAAAACTATATTTTTGTTAACAAAATTGTAGGATTTTAAAAAGTCAAAAGCATTCAACATGTAAATCACAATCGATGATCAGCAAAGAGGTCCAAAATATACATCCTGGTACTGTTAAGAGGCACTGTACATTTACACAGCACCTAAGTGTTTGGATGACCTTAGATTTTGGAAAAGCTTTACCGCAAGAAGAGACTAGTTGGGAAAGTGCAGCCACGCCTGGATGGAGAAAGAAAAAGAACAGACATTTTTCCTCTCTATATTAGTGCGGTAGTAAAAGGACCCCGGGGTCATTATTGAGAACTTTGATGAACCTTCCAGGCCAGCTGGAGCTCTATTGTGGCAGTATTAAGTGTGAGTGCCTGTGGCTAGGATCACCAGAGACTGAGGGAGTTTTTACAGTTGGAAAGTCTAAGAAAGTTGGCTGTACCTGAGAACCTGTACCCACATGACACACAGTCAATTGAACCAGACAATGTTGTGGCTCCTTTCCAGACTCCTGCTTGTACTCTGCCTGTTTTAGAATGTAAAGGCCTAAACTCATATTTTCTGTAAAATACAGAAAAGGAGCATACATGTTACATTTTGTACAATCAGAGACACATTCAAAGACAACATAGCACAAGATTGGGCAAAATCTAAAATTTAAAAACTAAAATATTTTAGGTTTTATTATAATGTGTTTTATTGCCTCACTGAAGTAGGAAATGGAAAGGGCAGTTTTGAGTCTTGGTGCTTTTACAGCTGTTATTAACATGCAAGCACAGAGACCCCCTGCAGCGAACTCTTCTCTACCCTGTCAAAATATCTTTTACTACGGCTCAAGTAGCTGTTTCCTATTTTATGAATATCAGATTCTCCTTTTTCTGTCTACCTCTGTCTGGGATAGGAGTAGGAGTGTGTATAGTTCAGTCATATTGACGTGCAACAGCAGTGTGTCATGGTACGGCACATCTGTTGCATGGTACCTCTGATAGCCCCTTTGACTCTCTCTCTCACTCCCGCTGTCAGTGATAACCCATGACCGCTTTGCTTCCCTGGCTTAAGGTGTGCATGTGTGTGTGTGTGTGTGTGTGTGTGTGGGTGAGATGGAATTACAACCATATGGTTTCTCTCCCCCTCGTTATCCTGAAACTTCAGACACAAACTACAGATTGTCACCCAGGGTCTGTGTGAATACACACCTATGACTTGACTCAACAGGCATAATGCAAAGACAATCTTCACCCCTGCAGTCACTCTCATTCCTTCGGTATAATGATATTCACTGCATAATACATCTTTGTTTAAGTGTCTTCAATAAAAATACTGTATAGTACACTTAGCTGGTCTTGTTTTGTGAATATATTCTTCAATGTTTGCTGGAGGTGCCTGCATTATTATGAGAGCTGGATATGGCACTCCTAAGGGTAGCATGGAGGTCATTGAGAGAATCATGGGGAGAGCAGAGTAGGTCAGTGACTAAGCACCCCTAGTAGGATTAGTTCCTCTATATTTCTTCCTCTGGGCCTCTCTGCTCCATCTCCAGGAGGATGAGCACATGTAAATCAGGCCTCCCTGAGGGTCCACCAGGACGAGGATAGTGCCTCAGATAGTGCCCTCACACCCAAACTCCACTGCTTAAACCACACCCACCAGACGGGGGAACGTGTCCCACACTAAATCACTGGCTACAGGATCACTCCTGGAGTGTGCTTTCAGGTGACACAGCCACTGTATGTGGATTTTAGCATAGTTGTGCCGTACATATGTGCATGTGTCTCCTTCTGTTCTTATGAAGGACGCTACATTGTATTGAGTTTATATCTACGGGTGGATTGTGGATCGAATTTAATTAGAGACTTAAGTGACGGATTGCCTAAAGGTCTGGTCACCAAAGCTATACTATTGTGCTTTTTATACTGTCTATGAAGAAATATTCAACAATGCCCTTCCTGTGTAGAATGCAGTTTCCTGTTACACTGAGAAAGAGACAAGCAGAGCCTTCTGTTTCCCCTGGCAGGATGCTTAGATGTCACCAGGAGGACTCTTCGTCTCCTCCATTGAACTTTGTTTAGCCTCTCGTCCTCTGCACAAACTTATCCTTTCCAAGAGCCCGACGGGTGAACTTTCCCATAGCATAGCGAAGCTCTGGTCACACTACTGTAAGCAACACAGAACTTGACACATCAACCTCTGACTGGAATTTTGTAGATGCAGACACAGGTGTTTGAGATACGAAAGGGACACATGACTATAGGAAGGTCATGGTGATGGCCTTGTTCATCCTGTCTATACAAGCACAGGCTGATATTCACCGAGGGATGAGAGGAAAGAAAATGGTTTTAGTGCGTCAGTACTTCTTTTAAAAGCTGAGGGGTGCCTCTCTGAATATGTCTGGCAGGATTGACTTGAGCTCTGTCAATATTAGCCATCATGAGCCTGCTGTAGAACTTGTTTCTTTAGCCTGCTCTCTTTGCACTGACTGGATTTTGTTTGTGTGTGTTACAGGAAATGTTTACATACAACCGACACAAGACACCAAGAACCCTGTCATCTATGGAGTATTTTCTGTCTCTGGGTGAGTCTCCAACCAGTTTTCTATTTTTGTTCCTTCACTGGAACAAAGACTATTACTGTGAATCATTTGCCTTTTGACACATACAACATAACTGTCTCTCCTAATGCACAGCTCGGTGTTCAAGGGCTCTGCGGTGTGTGTCTACTCCATGGCTGACATCCGGCAGGTCTTCAACGGACCCTTCGCCCACAAGGAAGGCCCTAACTACCAGTGGGTGGCCTACACTGGAAAGATCCCCTACCCTCGCCCTGGGACGGTGAGCCTACCCCCCGGATGACCTCACACACACCCACAGCCCTCCAACCTTAATACACACTTTAGTGACTTACTCCTCAGATAGAAACCAGCTGTTTGTCCCACAATGCACTTACAAAACTCTCCACATACATACCGTGTATCACAACAATATAGAGTAGACCCACAATTGGTTGTTTGTCAGTGAGCTAATTATTCTCAATCATTTTCCACTAGTGTCCTGGAGGCACGTTCACCCCTAACATGAAGTCTACTAAAGACTACCCAGACGAGGTCATCAACTTCATGAGGAACCACCCCACCATGTACAATGCTGTGTACCCAGTGCACAAGCGCCCCCTAGTGGTCCGCACCAACGTGGACTATGAGTTCACCACCATCACTGTGGACCAGGTGGCAGCTGCGGATGGCAATTATGAAGTGCTTTTCCTGGGGACTGGTAAGTTCAGTATATCTTGGTCAATTTACATTGACTGTGCCATCAATGTCCAGATAAAGAGCTATTTCTTGGTCTTAATAGAAGACCCACAGCTTCTGCATTGTTTCAGTCTTATGATGTTCCTTGCAAAGCCTTTTAGTCAGGCTCAGTTGGGTGTACAACGGAGATACAAAGGAGTGTTGTGCCCCTGTTGTCTACTGCTGTCCAACCAAACGCACCCAAAGTCTTTCTTTCAATCATTTATCGCCAGAAGAAAAGCATTTGTAGCCTTTCTGTAGAGATGAAAGTTGAACCAATCAAAGGCCACTGGTCTTTGCATCTTTCACTTAGTTTAAAAGCTTTGAGCTCTGTACCTTGAGGGCAGGGAGAATGACGAGAAGAGGAGGGCTAGGAGCCGTGTTACAGTCAGGAAATCCATCACCTTAATCTCACCCACCAGGGCAAGACACATTTTCTATTTGTCTCATTCCTTTGAACCTTCTAAAAGCCCCAAGTGACATCACTCCCCCAGCGCATGCAGCCCTAACATGAAGCCCATTCTCTCCTTTGTGTAAGACGTTGTTCTGCAGCATGTATAGCAGAGACTAATGGGGTCTTGTGGTGACCGCAGAGCGCCCCACGGTGCCTGAAGTCAGAGGAATGTCTGTCCTTTCAGCTGCTGTCAGGAGCAGGCATTCAGCGCCACGTTGGGGCACATTTAAACAGTCATAATAAATCTCAGGTATCCTGCGCTCAGGAATGCCTCTTTTCAGAAATCAAACATGCTTTTGGGCAAGGCGTGACCAGGAGAAATACCTCCGGCCTTCGGGAGAATGGGTCACAGCTAAGAAAGAGGGGCTGAGAAATAGTGTTGTTGAGGTAGTGACAGTGTGTACGCTCAAGCAAGTGAAAATAGATTGTCATGTTGAAAAGTGAGCTCATAGCACCAGGTTTGAATGTAGACCTCACCAGCTGATTAGCCGTCACACTAAGTGGCTTTATGTTGGTAGGAATACAGGGGCTGGTGGATTGACTAGCAGTCCAAAGGTCTCATCGTTGGAGGTACAGTATGTAACTGTGAGGTGTGTTTTCTGGTCCACAGACAGGGGGACAGTGCAGAAGGTGATCGTCCTTCCCAGAGATGATTTGCAGACTGAAGAGCTGGTCCTGGAGGAGGTTGAGGTGTTCAAGGTGACATTTCATTTTCTTTCCCTCTGTCTTGCGCTGTTTCCTCTCTCTTTCTCTCACTCTCCCTGTCCTTATGTCTCTCTCCCTCTCCTGGTGTCATACTGTACTCATCACGTTTTCTTTATTGCAGGTTCCTACTCCTATTACGACAATGAAGATCTCATCAAAAAGAGTAAGCATATCTGTAGCAAATTACCTAATGTACCTATATATCTGTGCTGAAATAGAGACAGCAACTGAAGGAAATGATTTAGTAAAACCATGTAAGATGTGCGTACAGCTGTGGAACCAATATTTGCCTTTAGAAATTATATTTAGTCTGGGAAAGACAATGAAACAAGAAGTATGGAAAAGGCATCACGGTGAAATGTTGTCTTTTACCGTGATTAAAATACTTGGCCTAGGCTACATGACATCACGTGACATGACATCACTCTGACAGAAGGTTGTCATTATACAGTGTGCCACGATGATGAATTCGAAACAGCTTTTTATAACATTGAAAGGTACATTGTCAGTACCTTGAACAATGGCAGTGAAACAGTTACAAACTCTGCATCTCTCCCAATGTGTGCTCAATTCTCCTGAGTAGACTATTGTTACGCTAACACAGTGCTCATCTCTTTTCTGTTGTTAGATCATCACATTACATTGTTCTGGCTCTGTTGGCATCTCGGTCAACTTTAAAATATTTATTCCAGTGTCGTCTTTCCTATTTAATTAAACACTGACAGTATAGTTGGACAAAGACGTGTTCTTCTGTGGTTTGTTCTAACATGTATATTGTCCCCCACCAGCAACAGCTGTATGTCTCTTCAGGGATGGGAGTGACTCACCTGGCCCTGCACCGCTGTGACGTGTACGGCGAGGCCTGTGCTGACTGCTGCCTGGCCAGAGACCCCTACTGCGCCTGGGACGGCAAGTCCTGCTCCCGCTACTCGGCCTCCCAGAAGAGGTGAGCACAAGCATGTGCCAGGAAAGGAACTAACGTGGCTGTTAGATAGCTGCATGGCTTCTCAAATAACACAAAAGCTTCTATTTTGCTGATTGGTACTTACCGATTTCTAACTGATTGATGTGTGGTTTATTTGGCTATTGAATGGCCTCATGTATTGTTGAATGGCTTTGTATGGCGCTTGCAGTTGCTTTATAATATTTTTTCTTCTTATTTGGGAATACTGGTCTGACCCCTTTAGAAGAAGCCGGAGGCAAGACGTAAAGTACGGGAATCCCATCCGCCAGTGCAGAGGCTTCAACTCCAACAGTAAGACTTACTTATTGTGGTGGTGAATACTATACATTCCTAATACAAATACACCATAGCTAGTATAACTCAACATATAGTGCTGATTACATACTGGCAGTAAAATTAAGGGAAACTTTAGTGCAACTAGTCACATTACACCTCCTCCCACTAGCTAAAAATACAACTTTGAATTGAAGCATTACTCTTTCTGTGTTTGGACCGTGTGGTGAGTGCTTGGTTGCCTTGGTGATGTCTCTCCCTATGTCTCCTTCAGCCAATAAGAACACTCTGGAGATGGTACAGTACGGGGTGGAGGGCAGCAGCACCTTCTTGGAGTGCCAAGCCCGCTCCCCGCATGCGCTCATCAAATGGCACCTGCAAAGGGACAACAGTGACCGCAGGAAAGAAGTAAGCAGCCTTGTAGCGTAACTGACACAGATCCAGAATTACTAGACTGTATGTCTAGTTTTAACATGTACGCTACCAAAGCTTGGCTCCGTAATCTCTGCTTATTCTATGAACTGTGAACAAGAGATCACATGCAGTGGAGAATTGATTCTTAAGGTGTAGAGAGAGAGAGAGATCTTTATCAGATTTCCAGATTCCTCCCAGGATATTGTGTTCTCCACATTACTGTACATCTGTTCCGAGACTAAGGTGAAGGGGTCCCAAATGTTTGGTGTGTATACCTGAATATATTTAGTAGTAATCCTTACACTGTCCCAAACCCCAGTGGAGAAACCCAGTCACAGTTTTTCAGCCTTAGGCTACAGTTAAAGTTTTATTGTGAGACTATAGTTTCTCTTGTCTTTTATTGGGTATTCTATTGGATGGTGCGTGTTCCCGTAGGCATGGTGGACTTGGCCATGCTGCCTAGCACATCTGAATCTGAGTGTAAAAGCTGTCAACAGCTAATCAGAGCCTTGGACTGGGATGCAGTGACAAGCAGAGAACAGTAATGGAAACATTACTCTTTGCAGTGGAAGTGATTGTCTCATCTAACAGCAGGACATCTGAATGTGCATGAGTCATGTTAGTGTAGGACTATAAAGGCAGTCAGGACGTTGCTATGGTGGCTCTGATGCCCATACTGTTACAGAGAGTAGGAAATGGCAGAAATCTCAAACGATGGATCCTTCTCATGTTATTATGCAAATGTCATTGTAATGTCTTCTTTTGTTCTCTCTCTCTCTTTCTCCCAGATGCGCTCTGACGGGCGTGTGATGAGGACAGAGCAGGGCCTGCTGCTGCGCTCCCTCCAGCCCTCCGACTCAGGCGTGTACCAGTGCTCGGGCACAGAGAAGAACTTCAAGCACACCTTGGTCAAGCTGCAGCTGGTCGTGCTGTCCAGTCGGGCCGTCAACAACGTGCTGGTGGAAGGTGGAGGCCTGGCCCCATCTCCCCTCGGGGCCAGCTCCTGGACCCCCAGCTCTGGCCAGTACAAGGACCTGCTGACCATCCTGAGCCAGCCTGAGATGGGCCTCATCAACCAGTACTGCCAGGACTACTGGCAGCAAGGAGACCCCATGATGGGAGCCATCAAGGCCAAAGACCTGAAGGAGCTGAAGGAGCAGAAAAAGCCACGCAACCGTCGGCACCATGGCGAGGGGGGCGAGGAAGAGGAGCAGGAGGAGGGGGGAGAAGGTGGAGACATGAGTAGACCTTGAACTACCTATAATCCCTACCTACCCCACCCCATGAAACGGGGAGAGACTCAATTTGAGAGTGACATCATGAAAGAAAATCAAAAACACGTGAGAAAAAATGAACTGAAGAGAAGCAAGAGGCATCCAAACAAACCCCACACCTCCCTTTACCAACAAGATATATGATACACAGTATTTATTGTAGGTTGTATATAGTATCATTCTGTGGATTCTTTGTACTTATAGAAAATGCTCTTTGTGTATAGGTACCTTTGGGGCAAATATTATTGTTATTATTGTTATTAATTTTATTGTTGTTGCTGTCATTGCATAATTCTCATCCTTCCATCATTATGAAATGTTTGGAATGTGTTAACTGGCATGCAAAATACAAGTCTCTACAAGTCATTGTAAAGACGGAATTGACTGGGGAATGGGGCTGATGGGATTAGTATATTTCTTGTTTCTTGTTTGCTGTGATGTAATGTCAGGGCTCATTCTGGGTTCTCCAGGACTTACATTGACAAACTCACCACGGCTGCATGTGGACTGTAACACAGGAAACTCTAACTATATGCCCCTCCTCCATGTGAACCCAAATGTCAAATACCAGTAGTTTGATACACTTGCTTTGTTTATCAGCTCTTTTAAGACCTTGATAGTAACTAAAGTAGCATTGTTTTCTGTCACTGCCAGTGGAACTTTGTCAAAGGCCTAATTTCCAGAGCTTAACTAACACATAAAACAAAAATTGACATCCCCTTTCGGTAGCCACTGTTGTTACGTGTGGTATTAAAATGAAAAAGGAATCCTAAGTAAAAGAATGGCGGATGATGATAAATTAACCATCATAATTAAATATATTCAGCTTCGCATCTCAGGAGATTAAGTGTGAGGTGCAAAAAGGGTTATGGTTTTACATGTTTACGGGCATTATTTTCTCTTTCAAAAACTGAACTGGATCTTGGGAAGGTAAGATATTGGAAACACTGGCCAGAAGAGAACACATCTTTAAGAGTAGTTCAGTTTGAGATCGAGATGACCAGATGATGATTTGACCGGGCAGCATTGTTTGTTCTGAGTAAAGGCAGCCATTTCTTTTTTATATGCATTCACACATTTTGATCCTTTGATATTAACGTGAAAAAAGAATTGTCCTTACACAACAGAGCATTGTAACAATGTTGTGACACTAACCAAAATCTTGGGAAGCTGGCTTTTCATTGTGTGCATGGATAAATGTATTTGTTCTGTAATTCTAAAACTTAAAAGCTATGTGTAGTTCTCCTGTTCTTGAAGTGTACTGTATGGTCAATGTCAACTCCAGGTCTGAAACACAGCCGAGAAACATAATGGATGAGCACAACTCCTTAACAGGATGATGATGATGCTGCTCTCTCCTCCACTCCTAACTATGGGACAGTATTCATTCCCAGAATAAACCAGACAACCCCTGTTCCTCTTCACCAGGTTACAACAGGGTTTCACAGCTCAATGAAAAAAGGTTGTACAATTTGTTGGTGTTTTTAAGATGTGTCTTTAGTTTTTGAGTTTTTTTGTATTTTGTCATTTTTTGCATTCAGTTATCAATCCTTCCTGAAAAAAAAAACTAAATGCACAGAGGTGACGTTATTGTAATGACTTGTGTAAATTACTTTTCCTTCCCTTTCCATTGTGTTGCTAACTAATAAATTAAAGCTCTATATTTTATAAAAATGGAATGCTCCCTCTCATTGTGATGTTTGGTTTGCTGTGTCTATGTTTTGTCCAGACTCTTCTGGATCATGTGAATAAAATATTGTGTCATACAGTATATGTGTATAAGAACATAATGTGTGTCTCTATAGAAGAATTGTCGTGTCATTATGTCTCATGGCTGTGTGGATTGAGACTGTTTCTAATCACAGTCCTTAAGTTCTGTTTAGGTGTGCTCAAGAATGATGTCAGTTTCAAGGCGGGCAAATTATATTAAACTAGGTTCATAAACTGTACTTTAGCAGTTCAAGCTGGGCTGTTGAAAGACTGATCTACATGCAAGTCTCAGAGAGAATGCAATGCTTTTTGTTAGGAGTACGCTTTTTGTAATTCCATCTGACCATTTCACCAATCAAAATACTGTTTCCCATTTTTCCTCTGTACTGTATGCCATGTTCATGCTGAATCTAATGAAGCAGAGGTTGTGCCTCAGTGGAGGAGGTGGTCTCTTGGGCCGTGTGTGCATGTTTGGATGTGGTCAGGTCTACATAGCAGGCTTAAATCAGGTCCTGGAGGATGTCTACACCCTGTAGAAGCCTAGACAGTAGAGCATAAGAATGATCTCTAGCCATAAGCCTGGTCACCAGTACATCTAGGTCAGGTACTAACCCACAGAGAGAGAGAAACGGCATAGAGAGGAGTCCCCTTGACACCTTTCTTCTATGCCTTAGAAGCTTCCAAGAAGACTGGATCATACATTTTCTTCCTCAGAGGATCAGGGAAAGCATGGCCCATCTGTTTTAGTGCAAACCTACAGAGGTAAACGCAATACAATCGTGTTCAGAATCAGACATCATTCATTAGTTGAACCCTTGTTAGTCAGTCAGAAGTCACAACAGGCGCTATGAGTGCTGTGGTAAGAACCTTTTTCTCAGCTCGTGGCTGTGATGAAGTTGAGTGGGAAAGACACTGCAGAGGTATCTGGGCATTAGAGGACTCTATTGTCACTGCCCACCCTGGCCCATAGACAGAGCTCTGTCCCCCAGCTTATCTGATATCTGCCAGGGAGCAGTGGGGGCAGCCAAGGGAGGGGGAGGAGGGGGGAGGGGGGAGGGGGGGTGGCTGGGTGGCTGGGTCTGACATCAATCTTGAATAGTAAGACACTGACAACCACGGTCAGATTTCCTGCTAGTGGGAGAGTTAATTTGATATGTAAGATCACAATCAGGCAACTGCCTCTCCCAAATGACTCAGTAAAGGTCATCAAGCTAAGTCTGTTACTACAAAATATTTCAGGGTTTTGATTTCGGGACACATTTTGACATTTTGTCAATTCCAACAAATGGATGTTGTTTTGCGTGCCACATCAGAAATACAGTATGCATGTATTATATTATCCGTTGCAACAAGACCGACCAAAGACAACTAGACTTAAATCTACACTACATGACCTTGTTCGAGTGACTTAACACTAGAGGAATTTGTCTGACATACAGCTCCTCACTATCAGTCAGTCTGATCAAGGTCCCTGGTCAGTTGTGGCCAGACAGGACATTCTGTGACTATTTACAATCTCCTCCACATCTCTCACAGCTCACAGCAGTCTCTGGACACAAACATCATTGTTGGGACAAGGACAAATAGAAGCTGAACCATCATGGTCCATTGTTCTCAGGCATCCATTGGTAAACCTTCAGTCATTGACCATTTTCCCAGTCTCACCCACTCTACTACATGAATATGATCATTTGTCCTCAAACCTGGAACAGAAAGCAAATGCCTCTGTTGTGTTAAAAAAGTTAAATTAGTGGGAAGTAAGCATGGACTACAGAGGTGAACTACCAAACTCTGTCTTGCAAAGAGAGGGCAACACTGCCGCTTGCTGGTTATAGTGAGTGTTGCAGTTTGATGTCCCCTGACTATGCAGTGTTCTTTAAATTAAGATGATTCTCCCCCCTTTTCCCTTGGTATTGTGCTTCTCTTTCAAAATACATAATTTAAAGCTCAAATATGTAGGACTGTAAAATAAAATGTAAATGTACATGCTGTAAACAGTAATATTGTGCTTAATGCACTTAATCATTTCACCCAGCAGGTGGCTCGATTGATTGTTGTGTTGAAAAGAGATTTGTGACATGTTTTGTTTTACTTTGCACCTTTCACAAAGCAATGAATCAAACTGCAGGCAGTCATTCATCTTCATAATGCCTGTCCCTCTGGGAAGGGGCTTGTCATGTTAATGATGACTGATGGACTCCAATTTCATGGGAAGCAGAAATGTCAATTTATGAAGTAAATGGGAAGTTTGAGTTTGTATTATGAGGGGAGGACACTTGAATTGAACTGAATCCATCATGCTGGTCCACCTCACTCTAAGGACTTGTAAAGTACAGTAGCTTCTGGACAATAAATTATAGCCGAGTTTTACAGCGCATGCAAAGCCTCAAATTTTTGTGAGGACGTTTTAAAACACCAGGCTACAATCTTGGTGTTACTGGTTGCAGTGGTTGGAAGGGACTGGAAACTTAAAGTCTCAAGTCTCATCCCTAAAACCTTTTTTATGGAATATCAAAATTGTCCAGTGTAGCAACCAATGTAGCAGGCAGTAATATCCTCTGCAGTTGACCTGGTCGCTCTATTGTGGCACCTTCGCACATTATCATTAAGAGGAGGGTAAATTAGGCCAAAACACCCATTACATGGAAAGGTAGAGTTGACAGTGTTTGATGACAGTATGTGATACGTCACATCCCAGAGTCCTCAGTGCCTTTCCTTGTGTTCTCTCTCAACTCCCTTGTGTTTCCTGTTGGTCTCTCTGTGTGTTGTGTATGGGCGTAGTCCCCGGGAACGGTCCAGTCCCGGTCCCCCCCTGATCAGCCTCCACACCTGCAGTCCATCAGCTCATCAACTAGTAGTATTTCCACTCCGGTTTCCCTGGAACCTCTAACATCTGCCGGTCCGCTCGCTGCCAGCACCACCCTACCTTCTGCCTGTGATTCCCTGCCCTTCCAGACCTCAAAGAAATACCAACCTGTGTTTGGTGTCGTGCAATAGGGTACACTTGCCTAAACCCCTGGAACACTGACACACAATGGCAAACAGTATGTTCACAAGGACTGAGACACGAGTAAACAGGTGAGTCGATTTTTATTACCATCAAAGTCATTATCTCAGTCAAGGAGTAGAGTACAGAGCATACAAATTAGACAGGACCTACAGGTGACCATGGGTCCTGGTGACCACATTTAGAAATATATCAGATGCATGGCAAAACCAACAGACATATCCTTCTAACTATGCACTGAGAAAAGCATTGCTTAAACATTGTTTAACAGTTTTTATTTACGGTCTTTAGTTAGACAATGAATCACGCAAAATGGTCTATTCACATAAATATTGTTCTCTGTAAAAAATCAACACATTTAAACAAATTAAAGATGTATTTTAAATATCAATAGAACATCAGATTTCGAATGGGTGTCATACATATTAATGGACACCAAAACAACCTATTTGATCAACATTTTATTACATCAAATAATACCCCCACATAAACATATAAGAAATATCTTAAAACCAAGACTAATTAGGTATAATAAAACAAAATGACAATGATGGCACTTATAAACCACATTTATCCAATTATTGTGTGCATCACTTACAGGAACTGTCAACAGACAGACATTTTACCATGACATGAGAGGAGCTACCTTCTGCACATAAGGTGCACTTAGGGCAGCACAAAAGAACTCAGGTCACAAGCGTGATCATTATGATCCAAGCTCTGTCTTTGACAGTGTGTTTGTTAAGTGACCATTTAGACAGAGGATTATTGGTTGTCAAGGACTACAGTCAAAGGCTTTCAATTACAGAAACGTCCACTGTGCACAGGACACCAGTATATAAATCACAGTTTCAGCAGCAAATTGAATATTGCTTAATTTAGAGTTATTACAGAGAAATATTGTCCCCTTTGAAATGAAAGGGGACAATAAAGTGACAGAGATAGGACAATTTGTTATTATTCTGTAGATTATTATTATTAGGATAGAATGCAATCAGTTATAAACAGGGTTCGAATTACGGGGGGGCTTGGGGGAGTTTGACCCCCCTAATTAAGACTTGGACCCCCCACCAAAAGAGATAAAAACAACAGGATGGGGGGGTCGATACAAGTTGACCCCTCCGATTGTCTTTGTATAATTCGCACTCTGGTTATAAACAAAAAAATATAAATAAAATAAATAAAAAACATACATATATATGAGAGTTCTAGATGTTTTAAAAACAGCAATGTCTCATGAATGGCTTACTATTTTCGCAATAGTTATGATTACGCAATCCAAGTGTACCCCATGTGACATGAAGGCTATATATATATATATATATATATATATATATATATATATATATACATATATATATATATATACATACATATATATACATACATATATATATATATATATATATATATATATATATATATATATATATATATATATATATATATATATATATATATATATATATATATATATATATATATATATATATATATATATATATATATATACATATATATATATATATATATATATATATATATATATATATTTATATGTATATATGTATGTGGTGAGTGTAAGTATATGCCTAGATAAGGCTCTATATATACTGGAACTAAGTATTGTACTCATTCAGGTTTAAGATAACACAAAAATATGAGTGAGAAACACATCAATATAGGAATGAGCTACAAAATAAATATTTGATGCATAGTAACTAATATGTAACAAGGTCATGACTAGTTTCATATCACTTACATTTACATTAGTGGCACTCTGATGTATATAAAGTATGAATGACAAAACGTATATGGAACTGTGAAGGCTGTTTGAAGTCAAAATGAGCCTTCAAAACAGCTCACCAATGGAGCACGGACTACGCACAACAGACATCGGTTGGCGGAGAAAAATACCTTTAGGTCTCCTGTCAAAAGGCCAATATAAGATCGTTGTCAACCAAGTGCTTACAAATGCAAAATAAACAGCAAAACCTTAGAATGCATGCTGTTTCAGCTACTTCTACAAAGGTCTCTATTTACAGAATCTTTACACTGATAGCCATGAGGTTCTTTCCTGAGCAGAAAGCTGGCAAAGGAGCAAAGAGTGGGAAGCTGCCTATCGCAAGCACCGGGCTTGCATACCCCAGTAACCATAACTAGCATCAGCAGAAACCCTACAACTGCCTACAATTGCACAACATATACTACTATTAAAAATACATTAATCTTCCTTAGAATACTTTGATGAAAAGGAAGGAAAAGATTAATGTGTTTTTACTGTAATACTGTAGATAGTCAACATTACAGTACAAGGGCAAAGCTGTTCATTACTGTATTGACTGCCATGGTAAATAAATACTGTATGAGTAGGACTGTGGAAAAAGTTCACAAACTTGGCTCATTAAAAAAGATCTAAGCTCTTTTGGCACAATGATGTCTTACCCCTTTAATCAGTAAAGGGTGTAGTTCAGAGAGAACATTTTAGCTTTAAGCTATATTATAGGCCTATAGTAAATCGGGTTCTCTAGAACATATGGAAGAAGATGTGCTAGTATCAAGACATGAAAAGCCATATTAAAGCGGGAGGATTGTTTGGAATAAGACATGGTAAAGGAAAGCCAATACAATTCAACACTCAGGAAAGATAGCACACAGGCCCTGTGAGACAATACAGATGCTGCAAGTGAAAGAGAAGCAGAGTCAGTGTCACCATGCTAGCAGCTAATATACAGTGTGCAAGGGTCAGTGGATGTCACAAGGAGGGACAGAGGACCAGCACTTAGCTCTGCTCGTCTCCAGCCTCAGCTGCCGGTGGGAGAGGAGGAGGAGCCTCTCCATTACACCTCAATGAGGGGTCAGCTTCCTCCGGGGCAGGGATCGCCTGCTCGGGCTCAGTGGCTGGGACACACACTTGGGCTGCAGCATCGGCTGTTGCCTGGCTGGTCTCCACACCTGCAGGGGCCTCTGGGACAGCAGCTGACTCACCCTCTGGGACTGTGGCTGCAGCCGGAGTCTCGGTGGGGTCAGCCTGCGGGGGAGCGGGGGCTGCGTCTGCAGGGCTGGCGGCTGCAGCGGGGCTTGCTGCCCCGGAGTCGCTCTGCTCAGGTGCTCGCAGTCTCTTCATGATGGTGGTGACACGAACAGCTTTCTGTGGAAGGAGGTGTTGAGAGTCTGAGGACACACTCTCTTCCTGTGATTGACTCGGCATGGTCGACTAACAGCTTCCACACTCGTGTAGTTATTTGCACCATTTATTGTGTGTATCTCATTTCACATTCACAATCACTAAAAATGATTAGTCACAGATAAAATTGGCTTACCTTCCATTTAGCTTTAGCAAAGTTTTTCTCTATTTGTGCACAGACATTGTCCTTAATGTTTTTATCTGAAGCTGCATTTCCGGAAATCCTGAGACAAAAAAAGTGTGATTTGTCATCATACTTCAAGTCACTATGAGACATTTCTCAAACTGACAACAATATTAGTGATGAAAAAGATCATTATGGAATATGATTGAGACAGATTGAACAAACCATTCATGATTGATGGCCTCTTGAGCAGTGAGCCTGAGGTCCTGATCCACCTCCATCAGACGGGCTACTAGACTCTTAGCTGAAGAACAAAATAACAAGGAAAACATATTATTCTATTTCCACACGAAAATGTAAATGAATTGTTTCAAGAAAACTTAACTAAACTGCTGCAGGGGAGATACTCTCATCTGAAATGTTTACCCGGGGAGCTGTCACCATATTGTAACGTTATCTCTTGTGTATTCATTTAATCTTAAAAGTACCTGAGTCTGAGATGTCATCCCAGTATGGAGAGTCAAACTCATAATCCCCCGCCAGGATTTTCCTGAACAGGTTCTTGTCATGGTTCTCAAAATCATCATCATCAGTTTCATCGTAGAATGGAGGGTTGCCTGACAACCTGGGAGTCGCAAGTTAAAAGAGGGTGCAACACATGAAAAAGGCAAGGGGTTCCCAATTTCATTTGTTATTTGTGTTCATGAAACATGCATTTCGCTGGTATTTAAAATTGCATTTAGGTAGTTTGCAAAATTATTCAGGGTTATGCAATAAGTCTGTTGTGAGGTTGAATTTTTTTTACCTGCACCCAAAAACCTAAATCCTTGGATATTGTACATGTAGCAGTGTATAAAAGCACTTACAGTATATACATGATGACTCCCATGGCCCAGCAGTCTACAGCTCTGCCATATCTCTGTCTACCAACCACCTCTGGAGCTGGAAGGAAAGAAACACAGCCAAGACATAACACTCTGCAGGTGCTTGTGTGCTATAGTGGACCTCCAGAAAAAGCTCGCCTGAACACTCAAACACACCACACCCAAAAGGCTTTCACAGATACTCTAGTTAATAGGATCATCTTGTGCTGTGCTCTCTCTCCTTCAGTATGTTCCTTACCCAGGTATTCTGGTGTCCCACAGGGGTCTTTGATCAGTCCATTCTCCAGCTTGGCGAGATGGAAGTCACTGATCACTATTTTAGAGTGCTTCAGGCGGTTGAAGTACACTAGGTTCTCCAGCTGGGAAGATGTGCAACAACAGTTTGCTCCTTTTTTGCTGTACATTTAGCATGTATTTAATAATACAACTGAATTATGTATTTAATCAAAACATGAAGAAGACTTTGTTATTTTATAACTGAGATAAATATTGAAGCAGTCAAATCCTTCTGACGTCCTTCCCCAAAAATGTCAGAAAATGATGTCAAAAAACAACCCAAACAAAGTGAATTGGTGCTGTGTCAATCTGAATCAGCCACTATGTTAATTGCATTGTAATAAATGTGCTCAAAAGAACCCCATGTCTACAGTTTATGTCTTAAGGATATCAAAATGAAAATCATAATATGGAAACATGATCTTGGTCTCTGCATGGTACACAACAGTTGTAGCTGCTGCAGTACACAGCAGTATCCCCTTGACCCATTTTGCTCTGTGTGTTACCTTCAGGTTCCTATGGACAATGTGCAGCGAGTGCAGGTAGGCCACAGCTTCCAAGACCTGGCGAACCACATTGCTGGTGTCGCGCTCTGAGTAGTAGCCCTGGTCCAGGATCCAATCAAAAACCTCTCGGCCAGTTGCACTACGGGGAGGATTCCAGACATCATGTATGGCGCTGGTGCTCTCTGAACAATCTACTTTTACTCCTTTTTAATAATTTCTTTCCAAAAGCCTATTTGACATGCATGTCACCTTGAACATACCTTGACACATTTTTATATTTAAGAAGATTCTTTGCATTTGTTCCTATGCAATCAAAACCTTGTCAAGAGGTAAGACTTTCTGAATGAAACAAAATTACAAATCCACTTAAGCGTTATAATGAAATGATTTCCTAAGTCTGTCCTCTGATCTCTGATCATTTTCATATACCCGATATCAAAACCTATAGACCAATGCAATCATTGAGATGAGTTTCCTTCATTTAACGTATCCGTTGGAATGCATCAAATCCCCAAGAACACACATGGATGAGAATATGGAACAGTCAGCCATGAATCCTATCTGAATACCAAATGAAGGTTGCAAAAGGGGAGTTCAGAGCTGTTCTCATATCTACAGGGCCTCAGGCTACAGTACGGCAGCTCATTCCCCATGAGTGCATAATCAACATAGGCCTTTGCAGCCGCAAACACAGGAGGAGTGCAATCGTCTACAATCAGAGGTCTGAACTCACAGTTCAAGGAAGAGAAAGTACTCTTTTCTGGTCTCATACACGTCCACCAGCTGGAGAATATTTGGGTGCTTCACCCTGGAGAGAGCAGACCACAGGGGTATAAGGCAGTCAAGGGAATTACAAGGTGAATCAAAGGGGGCTGCAATCATTCAAACAGATACACAGATACGGTACACTGCTGCATTAATGCTCATAAATAATTTACACTTCAATGGTCAAGCAAGTCATCATGAAATGAGGCCAGGGAAAATAACTGTATCAATAAACATAACCTAGTCAGTTTGTCATAAAAACCTGAGATACAGTATGAATGCCTTAACTAAAGTTCAGTAAAGGCAGGGTTAACAGAGAAACCAGCCATGTAAAGATAAGGAGTGTAAGTGGTATATATTTTGATGAGTGCATGTGTGTGCCTGGACAACCACACATCAGCACTGTATACAGCATCTGACCATGACCACGACCAGTGACTGAACCAGTTAAGAAACCTCAAGCAGTCAAGTCACTCCAAGACGGCAGTCAAATTATTCAAGCATGTTATCCAGTCCTACTGTACTGTAGGCTGTGAGTCAGTGCCATAGAGCATAAACTTGAAGGACAGGATAGACTTCTCTATTATTATTCTATTCTATTTTTCTAGATTGCTTCTGTAGCTGTCATGGGTGGTCTCTTTCAATACTTGTGCTCACTAGCTGCCATAAATCTATTTGCAAGACCCTACCAAGGGCATCTGAAGGAAGGCATATGCTATGTAATTCCCCTACAGAAATGTCAGGTACATCTTCCATTGCACTCTTATTTTCCTTATCACTTTGTCTTTGTGGTGCTAATGTGTGTAACAAACTGTTTAAAAGGGAACATGTTATGCTAATAGAGATTCTTCTGAAGAGAAAGGTAATGATAAAAAAAGATTCTGCAGGCTGATCAGTAAAAATCTCACCAGAAGGAAAATGTCGGAGATCAACGGGTATTCTAGAAAACGCTACTTGTGTGATCATCAAGCAAAATTACCATTGCATTTACCTTTTAATAAAAATAATTTTAAAAATCTCTTCTTTTTCTATGGAAATTTACAGTAGCCACACCATATCTTAGAGAATAAATTAGTCAAAACAAAGCCGTTTTTTACCTTTACAACCCCTTACAAATAATACACTGGAGCTTTGTGGACAGGTTTGCAGAAAGGCAGAGGATAAAAACCGACTCACATCTTCAAAATGAGGATCTCATTTTTTGCAGCCTTCCGAACTTTTCTGCCATCCTTTTTCAGGAACTTTTTGCAAGTGTACATTTTCAGTGTGTTCTTATCCTTGGCTCTGAAGATTTCACAGAACTCCTCTCTGAAGAGAAGGGCAAAAGCGCACACAGTGAGTTAAGTTATTATTACCCTCTATCCTTATGGCCATGATAATAGTGTCACTGTATTTTTTGGTGAGATTAATCTTGAGAAACCTTATCGCACTGTCACACCAAGCTTGGTGAGCGTGTAAGATGGAGGGCCCAGAGGGCAGAGACTACATTGAGCTTCAGCCAGCAGCATACTTACGATTTAACAATCTGTCCCAGGTCATATTTATCTGTCACCTCAGAAGGATTACTGTAATCCTTCTTTTCTCCGATTGTTAAACAGCCAAATGGCATGGCCACTCCTACCCTGGAAAAAGAGAGAGAAAAAGAGAGAGCTGTCCATCAAAATAATTCATTCCTTCACTGAGGTCACCTTTACCAGACTACATTATGTATGGTTATGTCCTTTAAACTCTGAAATGGACCTGATACAAAAGTCTATTACTATTTTCAACACCCAGTAATACAATATCAACAGTAACGATACAGTATCACTGGAGCAACAAGCCTTTCATAATCCTGCATTAACAAACAACACAGTCCAACAGCCCAGTTCCGTTATATGAGCATAGCCACTAGACTTATTGTTAAAACCAGATCGAATGTCAAACAGGATGGCTGGGGGATGTAGAACCAGAGGAGCTGTGGTGAGGAGTGCTGCAGTGTTGGGTAGGACTGTCAAATAACTCTCACCCAGTAAGGCTGCCAAAGCAACAAGTGAAGCATTTCCAATGAAACAGGAGAGAGAGCGATTATGGCCCAAGCCACTAAGCACACTAAGGCAAATGAAAGTACTTTATGAGCTCTGCATCACACTTATGCACCTAATTGCAGAGCTACTCTCTATCAGCACTGAGTGAAATTAGCCAACAACCTATACAACTTAACTGCTGAGAATTGAGATTTTATGACCATCCTAATTGCTGTAATGTTATGTTTGTGAGGGTAGTTTGTTTTTTCCTCATTAGGTTTACAAAGCGTGTGGTGAATCAGTTGTTGCAGGGGCAGATGGTGCATAACAGGGCATCGCAGTGCATTCCTTCTTTCAGCTTTTTATTGATATATTTTAAATTCAGTCACTTTTCTCATGTCACTGTACCACGATATGTGTGTCTAGTCTTCTCTGCAGCTTTGATGAGGGAAGCTAGTGGTACCATATTGTAGTGCTACCAATAATGTAATGTAAGGATTTCACAGAAAAGGAGGAACTTGATTTCTTTAAGGACACAGGGGAGGACAGCTGACTATTATTGGCACTACTTATCATTGGCATTGGTATATTGTACAGAAAGTTCCACACCACTGATGTGGCATGTGACAACGCATGAGTCCATTCATCTGGGTTGACAGTCTGTGAGATGTTCACATATAAATCAGCCCCGACGAAGAAATCTGCATGACTGCAATCTGTTCCACACAGTCTTGTGAACGGAGTAGAACTTCAATGTGCATGACAGAGGCAGGCGAACACATCTGAAATGTTCTGTTGAAGGTGTGTTGTGTGGCCAGAGCAAGGGGATGGCCTTTGCCCGCTCTCTGCGTACGTTAAACACACAGCTCAGTTCAACTCTGCAGAGAGAACCTGCAGCAGAGGAGAGAACCTGCAGCAGAGGAGAGAACCTGCAGCAGAGGAGAGAACCTGCAGCAGAGGAAATCTCACTGATGATGGTCATGTGGTGCTCGTCTGGCAGACAAGCTTGGTAAGAATTGTGTGAAAATATTTCAGTAATGTGCGAGGAACAGACGCTCTGACAGAGAATTTCATTCAGGAAATGGTTACAAGACGTGACGGGGGAAGGACATGCTGTATAGTATGTTCCCTACATACATACTGTATGTAGGGAAAAGGCAGATCAAGTTATATACAAAAAAGGGTTTTTCATTTTTATCATTTGAGCAGCTACCTCTTACGTAGGCTCAGGACTCTAATACTCTCTTCTATCAGCTGAGAAAATGATAATGACAACATGGGTCCAGGGAGACAACCATGAAGGGTTAGGACAGACCATTGAGAGAAGGTTGCTCTTATCACAAATGTTTGTCTTTGCCTGTCTCCCACTCCGGGGGATAGAAGTCATAGAATGACAGGCTATGAGTACTATTTATTACATCCATTAATGCAACCTCTGTGATCTCTTTATGCTTTGAGAGAGTATGGAAATTCTTAAAATCAGCAAGCCTGACTTGAAGTACAAGAGATAAACTTTGTGAATAAAGATTGGCAGCCATGGAGGTTTTTTAACATGGTGTACAGAAGAGAATGAAAGAGGACAAACATCCAGTGTAAACTGGCTGCAGCACATTGAAGAGCGCTGAGTGCATGAATTGTCTTGATTTGCTCCCAAATTAACAAGTAACAAGTGATAATTGCAGGAAAATTGCCAGTGTGGAGACAGACTGAAGAGTTGGCTGTAGTTTACTTAGACTGGAAGACAGGACCAGGCCTAATAGCTGCTATAAGTATGGGCTTAATGTCACTGCTGTCAGAAGGAAAACAGACACAGTCAAAGGTTGCCCCTGGCAACCTCTTTTAAATGTTCCGACTATTTGTGAAGAAGTAAACAAATAAATATGACATTTCCAGACAACTTTGTGGTTTCCACTGGATGGCCCATGACCCCCTCTCATCCAGTGCCTGTTATATAGGCTCTACTGCTGTCTCCTCTGCCACAGTAACAGTAAAGTGTTGACAGATCAGGACAACATATTTAACCTACCTGCAACCCATCCATTCATCTGCCCTACAACATCTTAATGTGAGGGAAGGTTCAGAGCGGAGAGTCGTTCTACCAGTAGATTTCCAACTCAGCACTCTTCTCAATGTCTAAGCACAGGAGCCAAGGATATGTGATCACAACATTGAGTGCGTGAGATCTAAATCATATTTGGTAAAGGCAATAAACAAGCGAATGACTGCACTCTGCTGTTCTGCCCTGAAGGTTATAAGACACAATCCATTCCAATATGTAAATAAGTTGAGCCGTGTTGTGTGACAGCAAAAATATTAATGCAATTCTGAACTTTTATGGATGACAAGAAGCAAATGAGGGCCAAAGGAATTCAAGACCTATGCATTAAAGTATTTACTGTAAACAGGGGTAGGGAAGGGTATTCAATGTCCCTGAATCGCTGTGTACAGATACTTGGCAATGATTTCCAGGTTACAATATTTTTTGCAGTATGATGTTATTGTTAAATCAATCCTTTGGAAAGCTAAGAAGTACGGATGCAAAGTAGTAAAGGAAGGAGAAGTGCTATCGCTGTGAGTTATTTACTCTATTCTGTACTATTGTCACAGCACGTCATCATCGCACCTCAAAAGAATGACTTTCAAACTATGACTTAAAGAGGAAATGTCTTGTTTGGAATTGTGAAGGGATACAATTGTGTGCACTGTTTAAAAGCCTTTTAGTGCAATAATTGGTTACATTTGTGAGGAAGTAAACTGGAGAGTGGAAAGTGAAGTCTGTAATGAGGAGAGGGATAACAAGGCTGGATTGGAAATAGGCGGGCGAGGAGAACAGGCATCAATCACCTATCTGCGAGACGGAGGATAAAAACGACGTCTGAGAAATGGAAAGAGGTGACGTAATACTGTAGGCTTCATTTTTCACGGTTTCCAGTCTGAGCCACTCTGGGCCTGTGTCGTTATGTTTCTTGTGCTCAAACTGGGAACAAGAGTGTTGTTCCGTATCATTACTACTCAGCAGTAGACTTTGAGCTCCAGAAGTTGGCTCTCCCTGTGTCATAATTCCCATCCCTCTCCAGTCTCACACCCCAGGGCCCGTACCTCCTGTCTGTTCCTTCCTCCAGCCACAGGCACTCCGACTCCAATGAATTCATTACATCCCCCATTTGGTTACCAGACAGCGCATGTCAACAATCATCTAAGCTTGACAGTTATGCAAAGCACCAGAATGAATTATATGGCTGATTCAAGGTCCATGATGGGGAATATTAAGAGGTTGGTTTCCCTAGCATCTTCTCTCTGTCTGTTGAGATCAGTTGTTGCTATTCCGTCCAGATTTCTCACTCCCATTAACTCATCCACTATTGTGGTCTCATGCAATTGAACTTGCAGTGACTTGCTGGTATTATTGCTTGGACCAGGAACAACTTACACTAGTCTAAGCAACACCTGATAGTATCCTTCTCAATTCCTTAACTAATCGTATGTCCTTTTGATCACAGCAATCATCCGCCCTCTTGAGATTCATTCTCGATGACTAATCATAAACAGTGAATAAACCTTGGGCTAACCTTCCACACAGTCTAGTTTCATTCCAAAAGAGAAGGAACAGAGCACTAGGAGGTACATGTACATGCATAGAGGAGCTTTGTACAGGCCACAGATAACTGCTGTCGTTGCGGGAAAAACGAGCCACGTTGAGAAATAATGAGAGGATAACATAGGAGGTGTTCTCTATCAATTATTGCAGCCTCTCAGATGTAGTTGACAGATCCCTGGAGCATGAGAGCACTGCAGCCTGTGGAACTGCTACCTCAGCTCGCACGCTTCCTCCTTTTACAGCTCCGCCACAACGACATCATCACTCACTTCCCTAGAGCCGAGATGAGCGCACGCTCTCTCTCACCCTCCCCCTGCCCAATCTAGCGGGTGAGGGGCGACTGCATCCCATCGGCTTCACCGTCCCAATATTATTTCCAGACCCCTCAGGACATTTTCTCTTCTCCTACCAACCCTTGTGCAACATAGGAAGGAACCTCCCTTTAGGGCTTGTTGTCCCCTGTCAACAGTGTTAATCTCACTGTTTCTCTTTATATGGAAGACGATTGTAGGAGATAACCTTAGATTTGCACCCACAGCTCAGTGTTCTACAGTTTGTAAGCTGCTGGAGTACAAAAGAAAAAAATATCCCTTGCACCAGCTTTTGCTTTTAACATGGCATGGCCTTAGTAATTGTGTCACGGAAACTGAATGAATGTAAAGCACTGTTGACCGTTAATTTCCATGAGAAATCTGTTCATCAAACGTATCTGAAATATTAATACAAGCCTTCCAATATATGTTTCATGGAGATGCTTCTATTGCAAAGGACATAGTGTATGCTGTATGTATCAAATGTATGTAACAAAGGCTATCTTCTAGAGAACACTGCAGACTAAAGTGACTCATCTCGTGTAGATATGAGAACTGCTAGATGTAGAGAGCATTCTGTCATCCATACTACAAATGTAAACCTGTGTTGAATAAACAGACCCAGACAATCCCTCCTGAGGGAGTGTGTCTCCTGTGTGTGTGAGAGTTCACTACCTGGCGTGCATGCTGGCAAAGAGTGAAGAGATGTACTATATGTGTCCTTTTAGATTTGCATGGACTAGGTAACGGCAAGCTAATTTTAGCTTCACAAATGTCCCTCTTGTCTGCAATCATGAACCTATGTGTCTGTCAAGGTTGCCTGTTATACCTAGAGTACAGTTAAATCAGATGAGAGGTGAGAATGTGTGGGTGTATTTAGTAGATTTCTATGTGAGGTGATAGGAGCCCATTTTGGACAGCTAATTATTTGAAAACATAGCTCTCTTCCAGAGGAGATCAACATCAGAGCAAATTATTCATGGTGAAGGCTAGCCCTGGGAAGCTGAGCGATTAACGAGCATGACTGGGTTAACTTAGGCCCAGCAGACTTGCATCTGACACTCTCCAAAAATTGCTCTCCTGTGGCTGCAGTTTGACTCTGCCTGCCAGACAATCCTGGAGGGACAGTGTACACACAGATCCACACACTCACAACATACTAGCAACATTTTACACTTAGGCTACCCTTAACCACAACAATGCCATGAACAGCAAGACCAACTGTAATAGTTTTATGTTCAGGTTTACAACATGATAGTCTCACACATTTAATCAGATTTCCTCTCACTAACATCCTGTACATGATGGAAAGAGCTCCTCTGGGCAGTGATAAATATGTCTCTCGTTTATGAGGGAAGATAGCATCCGCTGGGCCAAGCCCTCTTCTCCCTCCACTATAACGAGAGCCATGTGCACATCGAATCACATTAGTTTTCTATTCCTTCATGCTGCTTCAGCTCCACGTACTTTAATTGCTGGACATAAAATCGACATTACATGAAATATTTTCTTCTCATGCCTAAGATAAATAATAGCAGACTCAGTTTTAATGTCCACCCTACACTAATTTAAGTCCTTTCAGAGCGCTGACTACAGTGTTGAAAGTGCAAAAGAAAGGCAAATTAAGAGCTGTAAATTTGAGAAAGAACATTTATGAAGCCTTGAAAGATTGTGTGAAGTACTAATGTGAGAAAAAATGCTTATATAAAAATTTTCCTTTTTTTCTTTTCTATGCCTATTATTATTACAGTTTTTAAGTTTTATTTGTATGAAAAAGTTAAGTTTTTTTTTTACTCGCTGAGGTCTCATTACTGGAAAAAGTGCTTACACAATAATCCGTTTGTCTGTCATTGACATCATTTCTCTGGTGAGGAGACAAATGTAGCTCTCGTGTGTATATCACTGCACGCATACACTTATGTTGTCTTCTCAACTCTCCAACAAAACAAAATCTTTTGGCCCTATTTCCTAGTCCTCTCTCAATCTTGTGTATTATCCTGCCTCTATTTGGAGTAAATAGAGTTGGACTAACGCTCTCATCATTCTTCTGTCTCTCTCCTCTGCACAGCACACTCTGCTGCCTCGCTTACCCTTTCATTTCCCCCTCACATTCTGTTAGAACAACTCTATACTACACCAGGGAGAAAGGAGCCTCTCACATCATTCCTCCACTGAGCTGGAAATAGGAAGTTGAGAGTGTGAAGATGCCTTTGACAGAGGGGGTTGAGGGGACTGAGCCCACATTCTGATGTTTAAATTAAGGAGAATCTGTGGGGTTTTGTCTGAAGTCTGTTGGACAAAAAATTATGAAATAGTGATGAATACATTTCTGAATGTGTGATGAATTTCAGGACAGTGTCATCGGACAGTCTGGTCCCTTTCTGTGATGTGTTCAAATTAATGTGCTTATGTGATCATGTTTATAATGTGTACAGATAGAACTGTAGTATATTAATTTTAATGCCATTGATCTCTATGAAATAAACAAAGGTATAATCTGCCACTGAACTCTAATTACACTTTATCAACCCAGATTCCAGCGATACAAGCATCACCATGGGGCTTGGCTTGACCTGATGTTAGTTTCCTCCAGGATCACAATGACTCTTCAATAAGAGACTTGTTGCTCTTATAGGTTAGTTGTAACGACATTAACTCTTGAACTCTTGTACTCGCTGTAAAATATTTTACTGTTGATTGTTCTTCTACAGGTACAGTTTTGCACTTTTTGGAGTTCAAGTTGTTTTAATATGTGACTTGTATAACTGCATGCTCTTATGGGTCTTCCCTTTGGCACTTGTTTAGTTTTTTCACAATGTATGGGAGTCAGATGGCTGAGCGGTGAGGGAGTCGGGCTAGCAATCGGAAGGTTGCTGGATCAATTCCCTGCTGTGCCAAATGACGTTGTGTCCTTGGGCAAGGCACTTCACCCTACTTCCCTCGGGGGGAATGTCCCTTTACTTACTGTAAGTCGCTCTGGATAAGAGCATCTGCTAAAGGACTAGAATGAATGTATGCTTCATGTTTTGGCTGCTTGCAATGTTTGGGACTACCTCGTTGTTATGATCAGTGATCAGTTTGTAAACCTCTCTCTTGGAAGTCGCTTTGGATAAAAGCATCTGCTAAATTCATAAATGTAAATGTAATGTAAGAGATTGAGTGTTTCCTTTCCTTAGATCTGCTGGATACTCTGTCCAGATCTGTCAAGAGTCTTCTGTAGTAGCTTATGGGATGTGGGGAAAGTACTGAGTAAGCAAAACAGACTACCGCAGTGAAATGTTTAACTTACTGCACTGAGACTCTCAAACTTATACTCTTACCTGTCCACAGTCCAGAATCAGCTCCAGGTCTAAGATGCATATATGGATGAAAAATTGATAATAAAATATTTTAAAAATCTGGGAATTGAGACTACCACCCCTGATGAAAGAAAGCCTTGTTGTTAACCAGTGATTCCCCCTGATGGGCATTAACATCCAGACATCTTGCAAGCTTTGAGTGGAAATGGTCTTAATGAAGTGGTTGTTAGTCTTCCTTCATCAAAAGGAAATCAAAGACTGATTTGGTCAGTTTCCATAACTTAATCTTAAAAGTCTTGCAAGTATGCATTAAGATTTTCATCTAGTTGAGGAGATCAGTTATTTTTTACAACATTCAAGACACCAGAAGAGCTCATTAAATGTGTGACGATTTGAATTAGGAGGACAAATAGACACACAGACGAATCCAAATCTTTTGGTGTGTAGTTAGAGAGCAAATTCTATGATTTATTTTCAAATACTCTTTGCAACACACAAAAAATAATTCAAGAACTGGTTTCAATCAGTATTACAGTATTAGAGATAAGTCTCATGTTGATGTATTTTCTAAGTGACCCTGACCACCCATGGAGAATAGATCCTCACATGACCACTATAGTGCCAGCAATTTTGCTTAGCATGTACAGCCGGCAAAAACACTTTGCAGTCCAGTGATATTGAAATAAATACCTGATACTGAATAAACATTGTATTAAATTGGTGGGCAGATAAGTGCCAGCCCAGCAGTCTCCTCAAATGACCATTTCCTCTAAATAGCCCTTGAGCAAATGATCCATCACTAAACTGTTGGAGACACCTTAATTAAACCAGGCACAGCATGGAAAACCACTGCCAAGTGCTAAGAAAGCCAAATATATAAATATATTGGAGTGACAGGGGCTTTTAAACATTTTATACCCAAATGATTGCAGGTGCAAGTCATGCCAGAAGGTTAAAATGCTGATGGTGTGACATTCAAGTTTTTTTTATTTCTTTATAAGGGACAACCCACAGGATCAATAAAACAGACCAAAGACAGCAAGCTTTTAAAAGTATGACCCCAACATCACACCTCAATTACATTGATTGACAAAAACTGGAACTCTGTCAAAGTAATGACTGCATAGTTAACTATGAAGCCAAAGTATAGCATGGGCAACATTTAACATGCATTGTAATAAATCATGCTTACAGTAGTTGTTTACTGACCAGAGCATTTATTAAAGACAAAGCAACAGGGGCGTATCTTATTTGTTAAGACATGGAGCAGGAGCAGACAGTGGGAGGGGTCATCAGCTGCTCTGCATATGGCCCTAAGTCATGGAGGAATGATTTCAGCACCTGCCCACCAGTGTTTTGCAGACCACCTGCTCCCCTTTAGAGCCAACTAAACTCTGTCCCCATGTTGAGCATATTTCCTGCACACTGCTGACATCATTCTGGGCATTGAGGCGTGTCTCACACACAGTGTGATCACTTTTGTCTTGCTACAAGCGAAAGGCATGGGGACCACCAGGGGGACAGCCAGGGGGACAGGCAAGGTGACCGCCAGCCCCTGCATGGCCCTGTGTTCCACTGAGTCATGTGAGCCAATCTGCAATTCTTAGCAAAGAGAGACTTGCTAAAGTGAGTTAATCTATGCTCTAAAAACTATTTAATGTCAAACTGTAAAGTTCTTCTTTTGAGCATTAAAATAGAGAAAGCTAAGTATGTCTTCATCTTGAAAATTAGATGTGTTTTCTGATAAGGGGTAATCTACAGGGGATCAAAGACAAGATCATTATATCATGAACCCACAGGACTGTGCAAGGCTACTGGATTATTTTGGGAGGGGGCTGTATTAAACAGAAGTCATTCCGAACCATGTAGACTTCCATAAAATAGTAGCAGACCTCCCCATATCCTATGATGCTTTCAATAACATTCATGAAGAACTAGCAAATGACAAATAGCCTCCTCATACCACTGCCCAATCCTTCGTTTCATATCTCCTACTTTGGCTTATAACTATGTGAAGATTATTGAAGGCAGTGCTGGCACAATAACAGCGGCACAACAACAATGAGTCAGACTCATTTAAAACCTAAATCAAAGGATAGAAGGACCAATGTGTGAGTTGAGAGAATTAAGGCCACAGCTGTGAAGACCCGTGGGGTCAGTGTTCTGAGCCAACACAGATGCCCTTTGCAATGTATGTTAATGGGCCTGGGAGAGCAGACTCGGTGCTCTACAGAAGCTACTATCCACCACAAAGATGAGCCGATGCTTCCTTCCTCCCACACTGATGACAAAGCCCACCTCTAAGGGCCTCACTCCAGTCAATAGTAACAGTCTGAATCTAAATATAATCGTCCATTCCTCTGTTTGTTACAGTCTAAGCAGTAATACATTTAATCAGCCCTCATGGTGCTCAGTGCTGATGCACTCATGTAACACATGCAGGAAGCAGGCAGAGCAAATGGAGAAAGGGGATTCAGAACATGTGACAGGGGTCAGTGTGGTGGGAGGTGGTGAGATGAATGACTGAGGTGTGAATCCTTGCTGTTAATGGAGGGAGGCATCCACCCCCAACTGCCTCTCAGCACTGTGATCATCTCCGGTTCTCGATTATTATATAGACTGACTGAGATTCCATAACACAGCAAAACGCACCTGGTACCATACATTCTAAAATAGCATTTGGCTTACAGTACGTGGTTAAATGCTGCACTGTTAAAATAAATCACTGTTGCTGTTTATATTGACTGATTTACTTTTCGTAATCAGTATTCACTTAGGCAACATAAGTGAAGCTATTGTGAATGAATCAAGTCAGGAATAATATATAGCCTTTGGTTTAAAATTTACTTTGAAAAGCTTCCTCTTCACACTTCAACCAATAATCTGACCGTTATCTGTGCCTGTTGTGTGTTGCCTTGGTTACAAAGTCCTTCAATGGCATTATAGTACAGTAGAGTTCCCACTGAATGCACAGAGCACCATCATTTGGTTTAGAGAGGGGGATGTATGTTGTGCTTCATGGAGCTAAAATTAGGCATAGCTCACTCTTGCTGTCCTCTCTTAGAATCAGAGGGTTTGCTTTTCAGACAGAAGGAATAAATAATTCATGCTTTATCACATTTTTACATTGGAGCTTACAGCACAAAAGCAGAATAATAACAACTGCTTTAAATATTACAGTAGAGAGCAATCCTATTCTCTGTGCCAGGAGACACCGGTATGTTGCCTCTAATTCCGTCCCACTGAATAATATCTATGTAGAAATACCATTTCAGTCTGTCATACCTACTCTAAACCTCTTCCTTCCAAAAGGCCATGTATGTTATCTCATCTGCCCAGTGTTTGACCACACAACTAGACATCTCACCAAGTACAGGAGGAAGTCTACTGAGAGGGATAAATACACAGTACTCTAATCCTATATGCAAACCTAGGTTTCAAAGTTCCCAGAGTGAGTTAGGGAGAAGATGAGATCCCTTCAACATCCGGCTCAAACAGTCCATAGCAATGTATCCACTGTACCTAAGAGATGATTAGGAAGACTAATGAGCTGAGTTAAAGGTGTCCTTCCACACCAGGAGGACACAAGGGCAGACTCAACCACTGGTCCAGGGTCAGTTCAGCCCACATCTCTGCCTTCTGTCACAGACCTGGCTAATTTAAAGAGAGGCTCTTTCTTAAGAGCAAATCCTAACCTGTCATGCAAATCATGTGTGTCTGCAGGCTCCATCATGTAAATTTAATCAAAATTGATGTTCCCGTTCCTCACCTGCAATACTTGCAGTGACAGTACAGAACAGCCTGCACCTCATACAGAGGCTAGATTAAATGGATCCATCTGTTGATAGGATTTCCACCCAAAAACTTGATGGAGAGTGACAGTAACTTATATAGACGTTTTTATGTATATCTCCTTGTCAATCAGTGAAGGTTCCCTTTAGATGAACTCAACATCTTACAAATGCCACAGTATTGGCAATTGCTGCACTGACTGAGGCTAGTGTGTTAAAATGTTCTTTTATTCAAAAATGTAATTTGAAATGTCATCAAAAAACCTCTAAAAAGGTTTTATCAGGAACAACCTGACTCTGTTTGAGAACCTTTTCAGGTGGCTATTATCATAAAGGTTTACACATAGCTCTTTTTATCTTTTTTTTGTGTGTTTGGCAGGCTTTGAGAAGCTTCCATTAGGATGGCAATGCAGTACACCGTGGGCCCAGTATGTCTGATGGAGAGTGGAGCTGATAGGATGCACCAGACAAAGACGATGTCAACGTCACCACTCCTCTTTGCATATGCGACTCACTGGAAGATGAAAATGTCTACAGTGGCAGCATGAATCAATGCTGAGGTAAAATATTAATCAATTTCCATTTAAAATTCCCCTTTAAATTTGCTATTTGTGGATGCTGGCCGGGGTGGCTCTTTGAAGCCTCTTGGTGCCACCAGTAACCCTTTCAGTCTAGAGGAGCTTTAAGAGCATAGAGGTCTCTTGCTCTTTCCTGGTTGTTCAACAGTGACGTTCTCCTCATTGTCTTTTTCTACAGGCTTCACTCCAGTAGATGTAACCAATCTTTCTCTAGAAAGCTCGTAAGCTTCTACCCTCCAGCACTACCCCACACAAGAAGGAGTATTGGGATTTAGAAAAACGGGCTAGGACCAGTGTCAAAGTCTTGATGAGGCATCCAGCTGAACAAAGTACCTGATGATATTAGGATAAAGATTGAAGGGACAGAAAGTGAGCAATGTTTAGTTAAACTAGTACACTTAAAAATGCAAGCATCCTTCAGTCAACCCTCAAATAATGCAGACTGATATGAGATGAAGTATATACTGTGACCACTCAGAGTCGATGACATTTACTGTCATGTTAAATAATTAAGTGTCAGACTGGGATGCCATTTGTCACTCTGCACTAATGAGCACCTAACATCAGCTGAAGCAGAAGTCAATAATGCCAATTGAGTTGTTGAAGCCAATTTTGTAAGTCCATGCTGGGCAAACAGTTTTAAACTGAAAATGCAACAGAAATGGATGAGTGTAAACGTCTTCTAAATTTTACATTCCAACAATATTGAACACTTTAAACATTACAGTTTATCGTCTTCATTTGTGCATTTGTGTACACTTCTAGTGAAAACGTATCCTCCTGTGAAAAACTTTCAAACTCATTATATGTAGTATGTTAATTTAATAATTAAATGGCATAGTCAATGGCAGTATAAGCCCTAATGCTCACAACAGTTCCATCACTCAAACTTCAATCACTGGAAATACCACTCTGAGAGCCTCTAGAGCACTCCAATATTGCTCTCATCTCACCACACTGCCAAAGTCAACACTTGGTGTCAAGACATGTAACTCATTGTTGCTGGGGGGACGGGGGTAGATGACCTTTCCATCATAGAGGCAACCTTCTGAGTTGCTAAACAAGTTCACACACAACATACTCAATT
Source organism: Hypomesus nipponensis (assembly GCF_054491055.1). Taxonomy (NCBI): domain Eukaryota; kingdom Metazoa; phylum Chordata; class Actinopteri; order Osmeriformes; family Osmeridae; genus Hypomesus; species Hypomesus nipponensis. The sequence continues at coordinate 12,889,111 of NC_140369.1, forward strand.
CATGTACAATAAAATCTCCAAGTTGATAATGGCTGTAATAATAGAATTAGGACCTCTTTATCTCTCCTTCTTCTGGATACTGACATGGAAGGTATGTTTATACAGATGTTATAATGAAGACATCATTGTTATGCCAAGTTTAAGCAGCCAAACTACTTCATTAACTAACCTACACCTCAAACACACTTCGGGACATGCAAGGACTTGCACAGCATGAACAGATGCAATATGAAGTGGAAGCCATATTCCCTGAGGATCTAATTGTTGACAAACTGTGAATTCATGTGTTAGTGTCATCATCTCTTCATTGGCTGCTGTTCTGGGCCACCTGGGGTCTAGATCTGGACCCCTTCTGGTAATGCAGAGCACACGCACTGAGTACAGCTTGCTTCTACTGTTCTAAAGCAATGAGGATATTTCACATTTTAACTATTAAGTGATATCAAGGATATTATGTATTATTTTAAAAGACAAAAACAACTGTTGTTTCACACATTTTGGTCTTAATAGTTTATATTGGCTTTGATTGTTGGTCTAACCTTCCTCTGGAGTTATACAAAGGTCACACCTGAAGTTCAGTGAAAATTCACACCACCTTGTTTCACAATCTACAGTCAAATGGGGAAAACGTTTTTTACAGACAAATTGTGCAATTCTGCTTATATTCATGGTGTTCCTAATTAATTGTAAGGTATGTGGGCAGAATATTATTAGAATCAATAAACCTTTTTGGCTTTTTGTGATGAGATTTAACTTTAATAATTTAAACGAAAAACCTACATAATATCTGATGCAATATGATGAGTCATTATCTATTTTTTTAACACTGAATACAAAACATACATGATGACCATCCATGGCTTTTGGAGACAATGTGAATAATATTATTTTGTTGCAACAAAAATAAATAACGTGGAATTGACGTGAGTTCAGCCCTGAGCACTTCACCTTCTAACTATTCGCAGAGAAGACCCATACACACAGATTATACTCTATCCTTGCCTTTACAACTGTTACTGCATGCGCAATGTCCACTACGATTTCCTACCCAGCTCTAAACAGATTGTAGAAATAAGTTTGAAAACTTTAATACGGTTCCAAGCCAACCTTGTGGATTTGATTTGTGAATTTTTTGAACATTGTATGTACAAACCTTTATGCGCACCATTTGCACTACATTGACGTTGAAAAATGTAAGTATTAAGCATCGTCAAGTTTCTACGGTTTCTAGTATGCAGCACCCCCCTAATTAGACGGTGTCTAGGCAATGAACATGTTGGCGCACTCCCTACGTATCAGTAACTTATTAACAAAATGTATTTATAATCACAAACTATTAAGACACAAATTAATTGCGCTGCTTTCGCCCTTGACACTGCAATATTATGTAACGATGACTGTGGTATGTACTCTCGGAACGCAAAGATCACAGCTGCTTTCATTTTCAATTAAAATGGGCCTATCACAAATGCCCAACGGCGAAGGGAAATCTCGTGCACGCGAGAGTTTTACAAGTACTTGATTAATAATCATTAATGGCATTCGTGAAACACATAATTTTAGTGTTACTGTGGGATAACCTGTCGTTCATTTGAAATGTCAGAATGATTCAATAAAAATAGTTCAACTGTATAAACTTTCTGGTTTAATGAATGGGCTTCTAAATGATTATGGTAACTTACCAAAAATATTATTTTTTCCAATCTGGAATACTAAACTATGGAAAATCGGCAACACAGTGCACCTACCTTCACAGCAAATTTCAGCAAAGAATCCACAGACTTTTGGACGTCCTCCTTCTCTGGCTTCGTACGCACCAAACAGTCCTCTGAAGTTCACGAAGTACTTTCTCTAGCTAAATCAACACGCGTAAATTCCAGCGCTTCTGCCTACCATCTGTTGTGCCTTGCGCGACGAGCTCGGTTTGGTGATCGAAGAGGGCGGGAGTACAGTGCGCACATAAAATCTATGAGGAAACGCTACACGAGAGAGTGGGGGATGAGAGAGGGTGAATGAGAACGGGTTCATCTGACAACTATCTATGGGTGTGGCAATTCAGTAAACCGACGCAGTTTGCATTGTTGAATCGTTCGATACAGGTGTGAAAGTTGAGTGGATTTTGTGCCACTAACGAGTTCGGGGATGCGCCTCCATAAGACATTCTTATAACCATGTTTTAATAGTACAATATTCTCTACATCCCCATTAATGTTGAGAGACATGATGTTAGAATAACCTCAACCTCCTTTAAGTCAAGGAAGTAATCTAATAGTGTCAGGATTCAACTCCAAACATAAGATTAGGATTTTTGTTTGTTTGTGAAATTGTTTGCATTCTTCACTTACATGGAAATCTGACGTAGCAGACAGAGAAGCAGAATGTTTGCAGCTTCGAATTATGGTGGAAATTAAGTCATGCTCTACATTTTGTGATTTAACCAAACCCCCGAAGGTCTAAATGTCCACACAGATTATGGATGAAGCATGAGAGAGAACATTTATACAGAACTGTCTCCCTATGTTGCAAGAGGAGAATAGACGTTCGTCAAACAAGATTCCTGAAGCAAAGAGATCCTATGTCACAGCAAAATTTCCCTTTTGTCTTACAGACACTTTGGTTTTGACTGTTAGCATCGACTAAGAGAACTTTGAGATCTCATGTGATCCAGAAGAGACAGAAATGAGATATTTAGCATTCATAAAGTATGACAATGACAGTATGAATATGCATTTATTTTTCAAATGAGCATTTTTTACAGACAATATCACATCCCAAATCTCCTAGCATACTCTGCAGTGACAAGTAGGCATCTTTCAGTTCTAGAAGCATCTCTTGCGCACCACAGCAGAGCCCTCCTCCTCATACTCCTGCCTCTTCACCCACATGGGCTGGAAGCTGCTGAGGCAAGTGATGATGGAGCCCCCCACCCAGGAGGAACATTCCTGATGGGGACCTGACATCACTCTGACCCCTGAATCCCTCGGGGCCAACTTCTCCATCTCCATCTGCAGACGCTCCGTTAGCCCACTGAACAGGGAGGAGCCTCCACACAACACCACGTTGGTCATCAAGGCATCCCGCCACTCAGGGTTGCACTTCTGCAAGCTGTTCATTGCCATGACGTGCACCCCGGGCTTGGACACCCCAGCGATGGAGGGGCAGAAGAGGATCTCAGGGCAGAGGAAGCGTTCGTCTCCCAGGCTGAAAGTGGTGCCATCTGGGAGCCGATAGTCTAGTGGTTGGCGTCTCAGTTCCCCCCTCAGCTCTGTCTCATAATTCTGGGAAATGTAGCAGCTCTTCTTCATCTCCTCCACACAGGAAATGTAGCCATAGCCAAGATCTTTAATCAGCTTACTGAGATAGTCTGATATAGCCTGCCCAGCAAGGTCCATGTGAAAGGTGGCATGAGGTAAACAGTACCCATTGCAGACAGGGGAAACTGAGGTCCTACTAACACCTGAGTCCACTATTAAACCAGTGACTAGTCCAGAAGAGTACATAGATAACACTGGCTGGTAGTTAACATACATGGCTGGAGCAGAAAACCTCTCAAAGAGAAGCTCAGCTATTTTCTCTCTGTTAGAGATGGGTGAGAATGCAGGATCGGTGACCAGAATGCCATGCTCTTTGGGGCACACCTGCAGCTTTTCATAAATGATATAACTCCAAAGCTTTTCTGTGGAATCCCAGTCAGTAATAATTCCATTGGTGACTGGACTCTTGAGACTGAGGTTATCTGAGCCTTTGCTGGGAATTTGTAATCCAAAATGACATTGGTCCATCATTTTCATTTGAACCAGTGATTTTGTCACAGTTTTTGGCCTCTCAGTTCCAGAAAATCCCGCTCTGGTATAGCCCGATCCAGGGTCAATTACAATAGCCACATTCTCCATGAAGTCCTCACTGCCATCCATTATTAAGTCAGGTGCACTACAATATGAAAGCTTGTGGTCATATGTTCTTTTTGTTTGTTTAATATTTCTATATCAGGCCTACAGTTTGTGCCATCATTTGTGTTGCCTTGCCATGTAATAGCCTCTGTTACCACGTACTTGGATGCTTTTATACATTGAGCTGCCTGACATAAATGTGTGACATCACAATGGCACCAATGGCCTCGAAGCATTACCATGGTGCTCCAGTGTTGGGTTTCTATGGCAACAAGCAATCACAGGGCTATTTTTCAGTATTTGTACATTACAAAGTGATGACAAAGAAAAGCTTTCCTGATCATATTATTTAGTGCCTCAAGTTGTGCACGCATACTGTAAATCTAACATCACTGGCAAGTTGTGTGAAAAGAACAGCTTGCTTCATGAGCACAGAAATTATGCTGACCAAAACATTGAAACCCAAATAGTTTCAAAGGCATAATTACAGTATCTTACAGCAATATAATTGATACCATGTTTGATGTGGTGCATTCTGTGGTGTGCTTGTGACACTTAATGCCTGCATAAAGGCATTTGCAGCCAGATCAGCATGAGGTCAGATCATTATGCAGAGCTTTTATAATTTACCAACTCACTTTCACAGAAACACATTTTAGTCTAATATGAATATGTGCAGTATTGAACACATTTTGCTGTATTTTGTACATGACCCTAACAGAAATTCAACAAATGTACTGCTTCTCCCATGTGCGCTTTCTTTCTTTCTTTTACTTCCTTTATCAGACTTCAGTTCTTCGTGAATAACCACAAAGTTAGGTTAAAACAGGGTTTTCTACAAGTATTCTTCCTGGAAAGGTAATTCCATGGATTTTAAACCATGACATGACAAATAAAGCCTTTTATCTAAATACCTAAACTAAACATCCATTGCAGAAGAGGATAAATAATTACATCCTTATTTTTAAGAAATGAAATGAATGTGAATACTCTCTTATCGGCTTGAAGATCAAGACTTCTAAATGAGCGTTTCAGAATAATCAGTTACAAGAAATCTTTTGTTGTCGAATTACATTTTAACTGTATGTGTTAAAATAGCAAACATTTCATAGGCTGAAGGTTAGAGAGATTACATTAGGAATTGGCTGAAATATCCAATCCGCATTTGAACTCGAAAATATACAATACTGTGTATGTACATGGTATCAGGTTAGAGTACCTAGTACGAGCAGGGGAAATTATGTTCTTCAATGTTGATTCATATTTCACCTTTGGAATATTGCAATTAGATTAACACTATTGGGTCAAACAAGGTTTTTCAAAAACCTGTAACTTCTAAAGAGAGCAAGACCAAACTTACAGTCATCCTGTAGATCTAAAGGACAGAAACAAGTAACACTCTGGCCTATGGATCAGCACTGACAGTAAAGGCCATCTCCAGTAGATGAAAGAACTAAACGTTTTTTTTATTGGACATGCAGTACAACATTACTGCTTCTGAACACATCATTCAAACTGTTTAAGAAGAGAAAAGGGGACTGACCTTTCGAATAAAGCCTGTTTGCTGAGCTCTGGGCCGCATCCACCAACAACTGCAATGCAGCAAGCCAACAAATCAGCAACGATTCATACCACCTCATTGATGTGTGGGGTAAGACTCCTCATCAGCATGGAGAGCTGTGGAGACTACTTCAGCACCATTGATGCCGTCTTGGAAGAGATGGACCCTGGTTCCTTGGCTTATTGAGCACAATAGTCAGCTGGTCGCACTGCACTGTCAGAGCTAGACCTTGGAAGCCTGTTCTAGACTTAGCTGCAGTAGAATCTGTGGAGTTTTGAGTTGCTAGTAGATTCCTTTTGTCAGAAATTGAGAAACCTTTGGTATTCAGTGCTTCCCCTGGGATTTCTTGACCTTCAAAAAACTGCATAAAATTTTTTAACAAGTTACAATATTTACTTATATTGGATTGGTCACAAGGCAAATTTATAACGAGTAAAAATGCATTGATATGGCTAGCTGACCAGTCCTGAAATGTTGCTTCTTTTATGGAGACAAACATTACAGTTGTTTTCATTTCCTGTTGTTAAGTATGGTGGCAAGCTATGGTGTTAGTTTTTGTTGTCATTCTTGGCTAGCAATAATTTTTTAATTAGTTGGTAAATTGGTTATGGCTTAGTGGGCTGTTCTGCACTTCATTTAATGATAGATGTTGTTTTGCTTAAATGTAGAGGCATGAAGCCATTGCGGTTGGTTTTGCCTACTTAATGAAATCTTGTAAAAAGAGTTCCCCCCCACATGTGATGGCCTCCCACTGTTCTCTGGCTTCCTCTGGCTCTGCTTAAGCTATCAGGTTGAAGTAATTCCAGTTCAGTCTCTCAATCTTTCACATGCACACAAGAACATATGCTACAAAAGTTACTCTCACACAAATATATAAACACAAGAGCTCGGGCCTTTTTCCCTCTATGGGTAAACCTACAAATGGCTTTTAGAGAATTTAGCATCCTGTATGGCTACTGTTTGTTAAGGGCAGTGATGTTTTTGGTTGAGGACGTCAGTTCACAAATCGAGCCTAAGGGGTTTCTTTTTGTTGTAAAATACTGTATGTTATATGTTATAAAATATTTGAATCAAAGTGGACATTGCTATTCATCAAATCTCTTTAAATTACAATCAATATGTTGAGTCTGTATTGACCATAAAGATGGAGGTCTTACTGGCCTTCAAAATGACAGGCATACTGCCAAGTGCCAGAGCTTGCATACCGTTCAATATTTGGTCTCTTGCTTTACACATCTCTTCAAATGTACTGTACATGGGTACAATACTTGCCAAGACTCCATGTGCTATTTCTGGCTTACCAGAAATATGACAGTAAGCTCATTTTGTTTAAACCTCTGAGATTTAAAAATGTGAGGATGAATATCCATCTTCAGTGATATAGAAAGCTTCAGGCTGCTTCAATGATGTTGATAATACTAATGGCGATAACAAGAATCCTCCTTACACACAAGATGGTAATAATGAGCCAAAACACATTATATAAATATCACATAATATACACCAAAATTCATGCCAGTTATTTCCTCTGAGGAAAATTGACCGATAGCTGGCCAATCTGAATCTCCAAAGCTATAAAACCCAACAGAGATGAAGACAAAGAGAGCCCGATTTTGCACCACAGTATTTAAACATCAGTGGAGTTCTTATCTGGCTCTTAAACAGACTGTAATAGTAGTAGACAGGAGTGTGAGCCTACTGTGAAATACCTCAAAGTTCACAGAGTCAGGCTGAGCCCGAGACAGTGTCTGCAGGGAAGGGGGACAAAGAACCAGCTGTGGTCATGTTGACATGTCGACACGCCCTTAAGCTGTATCGATGTTTAACATTCACTTCCAACAGGTTTCTGGCTCCTGGTGGGAGATTTTGAATATATGTCACTAACAAGACTACTGACAGCCCATGTGATGGAAAGAGAACATGTCCCCTCGCTGCAATCTGACTGGGCAGCCACATGCCAGAAGGATGGAGAGGAGAAATAGCAAATGACAGATTGAAAAGTAAAGAAATTCAGTTTGATTGTTTCTAAATGCAGCCGGTTTCAATTTGTCAATGCAGCAGAACAAAATAGATGCCATGCTTCATGACTTTTAGATTGAAAAGTGTCTTGGTGAGCATTTGTGGAGAGTCATTACACAGTATGATTGTTCAATTATGCTTTACCAAGTTCAAATAATGCTTAAAAAAATGTGCCCAAGGATGTGGCCTCTGAGCAGTGAACCAATAACACAGGCCAGGTTCACAAGAGGCTTCCTCAAGGGCTTTAGCCAAATATGAGGGTTCACACAAACAAGTGGGTCTGACAGTGAGGAACAAGAGCAGTAACCTGTGGATCCCATTTGGGGTGTTGGGCCCTGAAGCGATGCATGATGTTGGGTGGGTGGCAACCATTTATAGGTCCTGGAGCAAGGAGCAGGTCAGGCGTGTGGTAATGAGCCAATCACCAGATGCCATCCTGCTGCACACAAGCCAGGAACTATTTTCACTCTACTGTGCCAACATCAAGTGAATATTCCTCCTACCAAAATGTATCTACAATCATGCCCTGGTTCCTGGTGGGACAATAGACAAAAGTCCAAAAGTAGGAAACAAATGATAACAGTGATAATAATAATTATGCTTCATGATATCACATATATTTGGTGGCCTTACATACTTGCTCAAAGCAGGGGGGGGATATCTCACCTCTTTAAATGTGAAGCACCCACCTAGGTGATGCTGGGCTGTAAGTAGGTGGTAAAATGATCACCATACATCAGCTACAGAGACACATAGATGATTAGATAAACTGTGAAAAATGTTCCTCTTCAATGTTGCAAGCTACAGTGTACTTCTTGTTTGTGATTATGTTCTATCTATGTTGTATCTATAGGTCAAGTAATATTATATCTTCGTCTAAGCAAGAACTTCTGTGGATTCAGGAACAGGAAAGAAGAACCGAGAGAATACTTCCTCAGTATCATTGTTTGAGATGTGTTCATGGACTGGTGAGAGCACCCACATCCCTTTTTCAACACATTTTCCAAGCCAGTTTCAAGTGTTCAGTTGCTTCCTGAATAAATGTTCTTAACTTAACAAAGTGAATGTGAGCTCTAAATTGTTGACAGAAATTTTAAAAGACTTGAATGGGTATCTGAGATGAAGTGTGACTCAAAGTTACACTACATGATAACTATTGCTGATTGATTTGACAACAAAAGTGACACTCACTGTGAACTATTTGCCCAAAGGTAAAAATATTCAGATTGAAGGAGTGGGTTTAAAGCAAAAAGAATGTTAGCATTGACAGTATAGCGTGGAAGCAGTGGACCCAGTGAAATCATCCGCTAACATGGTTTATTCATTACTCTCCTATGTAATGGTAATTCAAAAAAACTCCCAACGCTTGTATTTACTGGTATTGTATTGTCAGTTTAAATCCATGTCATTTTGAAGAGTCCATCCGATTTAAAGTGAATGTAACCATCGAAAGGTAAAATATAAATAGTTTAAAGTGCATGAGCTGAATTATAAATGACATTCCCCTTTGCACAACATTAAGTCTTAGATATCTTTCTGTCTTACACCTTGGATATATGTCTCATAATCATCACAGGTGGCACTGAATTTGTAAACAGGAAATAGCATATAGCTTCAGCTGTGCAGTGATCACTGATAAGATGACAGTTCTCTATTGATGCAACCATGGAAACCTGGAGAACTGAACTAAACAACTCTCCTGTTTTTTTGTGGGCTGTCAAACACTATCACAACATGGCTGCATAATCATCTTCCCCTGGAAAATGTTAAATCCATGTTTACCAAAATGGCTCACATTTGCCAGTCATCGTTGATTAGCATTAGTAATGTGGTTGAAAATGTCCAACATTTCCAATTCAACTGTAGTGGCATTTTCAATTTAGAAAGGAAATATTAACAACCACATCATTTGCATCATTATGCATTGCTTTTTTGCTAAACAAACCTCCATAATTTAAAACCTAAAATGTATGTGGAGACAAAATGATTAGCTTTATACTGTCAATTACTTTTGGCTGGGCTAAAATTGCTTAGGTGTATTGCATTTATACTTACATATAGCAAACTACCCATGTACAGTTGATACAAGGGGTGAGTGCAATGTGCCGCATAGAGTCTAGCGGGCAAATGAAAACGCAGAGAGAGAGCAAGAAGGATGGGGAGGACAGGAGAGGGGGGTAGGGCAGGGAGAGAATAATGCTGCAAAATACTTTTCCTAGTCGAACGTGACCGTTCCTTCACCCTACCACAATCTGATTATCCTTTCACTCTTTATTTGAAACACTTACTTAGCTTTAATGGAACATGCGTTACCCGAACTCTATTCTAAGATACTAAGGTCTATATTTTAAAGGAGGAATTGAGCTTGCAATGTCCTCAAAATGATTTTAGAGAACACCTTTACAGTACCTTTCTTTGGACACTTTCAATTGTGTTTTTAGATACAGTGTCTTTATCAGTCATTTCTCTACCTTGTTTTGTCAAGACTTTGCACTATTCTTTTCCCTTTCATGTTAGCTCTATTGTCACAGCTCTATTACCTCTAGAGTCATGGAAAGGTAGAGACACCAGGTCTCTGCAGCATTCCCGGGTGCTACTGAATAGAAGCTGCAATTATGAGTCCCCCCTCCCATGAGTGTCTGACATCTCTAGTTGAGGGAGGGTGCTGGCTGAGGGGGGATGCTGAGAGAGAACGCCAGAGATCTGACCTTAGGACCAGCCACTCTTCTTTTAATTACCAACCATTGCTCTGAGTGGAAGGATACTACACTATGCGCCGTCAGCGCAATAGCTTTCTCTTCCTTTATTCCCTTTCTCTGTCCCTCTCTTCCTCTCTCCACTGCCACCCCCACTCCTTTTGTCACTTGTTCCTTTAATGAAGCGGTGGTGGAAAACTGGATTTTTCAGCTGTTTTTACTTGAAGACAGAGCCATGAATATTTCAGTGTGCTGAGGTGATTACTGACAGGCTTGGTATCTCCTGGGCTCATAGGGCCCAGCATACGCGTGACAGTGAGGGAGCTGGGAGCGAGGACTGGCTGGATCAGCATCTCATCGTCATCATCTTCCACATCCTCCTCATGCTTCAGCACATGTTCAACCCCATCTCTCGTTCCCAACATGTACTGTCAACACCCACAGTGATTACTGGAGGTATTCTGGCTCAATTCAGAATTATTGATGGTAATAAGGACAGGAGCCCTGACATGTTTTACATACATTTCAAATGATTGGAAAAGTACAGTCCTAAAACGTTACTGCAAACATTATGTATACCAATGTATTTATATCAAATATATTTTCACAATAATATAATGAAGTCATACATACACATCACAAATGGTAAATATGTTCAATATGTTGAACATACATTTAGTATTTTTTATGTCATTGTTATCAGTTACTAAGATCCAACTCCATCTATGAGATTTGTACTTTCCCAGTTTTTTCTGTATAGTATTGTGTAGTGCAAATGCCACTTTGTGTGAGCTCATAACATTGAATATATTGAAAGTAACGTCTGAAAGAAGAAAGTAAATCCAATTTCACGAGTAAACATCTCCTTACCCCCCACCCCACACAACTCTGTCCGCCAACTCTAGCTTTTGTATGCAGGCACTCAACAAAAGAAAAGCAGTGCAATGCAATATCTCTGAGATAATGAATTCAAAATGAATTGGCGTTTTTCATTCCTCTGGTATTCACTCCACAATGGCGACATGAAGTGGATCTTCCACCTACAAAGTGATATCTACAAATACCAATCAGATTCTCTGTGATGCAGTCCTGCTCGCACATCGACAAAACTTCATTACTCAGCACATCCGATTCCCATAAGGAGCAGTTGAGGAATCAAAATAAGAAAACAAGATTAAGTCTCCGGGGTCTCTCTTCGACTAAGTTGCAAACTTGCCCACACACACAACTCATAGAATTCCTCTGACGTAATGGCACATTCACACCACAATCATCCATATTTCTTATGTTTCTCCAGCATATGGACAGAGGGGCAAAAGCATCACACAGGATAAGCAGATCCTGTGACTCCCTCTCAGCTCTCAGTCAAACACATCCACCTTTCATGCTATGTTTAAAAACCCTCATCTGGCCCATTTCAAACAGACCAACATTAGCTTGGAGCATGATATATTGGGCTGTGTATTTCCCAGAGAGGGTGCCATGCCTTAGGCCTGTGAGATGTAAAGCTAAGCCAGGGAATTTAGAAGGTTACAACAAGCATACTGTAGCGGGCTATCAACAAATTAATTTTCTGCATGAATTGTAAGCTGAGTATACTAATATATTCATAATACGGTATATTTAAATAGATTATTGTCTTCTAAATGTTCACATTTACACCTTTATTTAGACCATACACTGTGTTGGGATTCACATCCACGGACACTGATTATGGTTATCCTTGTCCTGTGTAGCCAGGAAGCACAGACATTTTCTTGTATACTGTATCCACATGAAGCCACCTAACAGCATCCATGTGACTATTCTTTCACGGGGGTAGTAAAGCAGTGATAGACACCCAGAAACACCCAGTAACTGATATCCTGAGGGAGTGAGAACACAGTGGCCTGGTAGTACAGCCATGGGGGAGCAGTGACTGTCACAATAACATCCCACAGGGATCTGCTGGACCTTAACATACTCCCCACTGGCAAACAGGCCTTGTGGCTGTCCCTCTCTCTCTTTCTCTCTCTTTTGCTCTCTCTCTGTCTTGCTCACGCTGTGTGTGTGTGTGTGTGTGTGTGTGTGCAGACTCACACTCTCTCTCTCTCTCTCTCTCTCTCTCTCTCTCTCTCTCTCTCTCTCTCTCTCTCTCTCTCTCTCTCTCTCTCTCTCTCACACACACACATACACACATACACACACACACACGCACACACAAACAGCACAGCTGCTTCAGGAAGAGAACAAAAGGAAAATATTGTGAGTGCAGTCTCATGCCCATAAACACCCGGAACCAGGGTTGTATACATTGTATTTGAATAAGAATTAAATTCAAAAGATGTTTAAGAAATGGTTGCACCCTGGCAATTCCATACTGAGTTTTTAAATTCACAAAATACAATTATACTGTTTGAACCTGTGAACTAATGCACCTCCAAATGAACCACTGCTAGTGTGCAGGACATAAACAAATGAATCAACCTAAAGCTTATTAAAAAGTTATAGCATGCCTTCCACTCAAGAGTGCAGTCATGAATGAAAAAAGTCTGTCTCTTAAGTCCTGGTTTTGGTACAGATGGAAATCGCTCAGGATGTTCGGATCAACAACCTACGCGTGTGCAGAACAAAACCATTCATAATGCAGACTATTTAGACCAGAGAGGGAATGTTATCTCACACGCTCCAGTTCAACATCATCCATCATTGAATTTCTCTCTAACTCTCCCTCTATCTCTCTCTCTCTAACTCTTTTTCTCATTCTTACTGTCTTGCTCTCTTTCTCTCTCCTCTCTCTCTCGCTCTCTCTCTCTCTCTTTATTTATGAGCATCTGGAAAAGTGTTACGGTGTATAAACACAATGTACTATTTGTGTTATTATAATGTCTCAAATGGATTGCAATACATTGCACTTTGGTCATATTAAAATGCATTCCCCTGTGGAGGTATGGAACTACACTGTATAAGAGGATGAATTTCTGAAATGAATGTAGAAAGATGAATACATCAACTCAATGCTAGTCTTAAAAGTATCATTGTTACATACAGACTTTTTGCTATACTATACAAACAAGTACTTTACAGTACAATCCACATAAAAGCTTTGAATTGAATTGTTCATCTATAGGAGGACTAGACGACTAATCCATCCATTATGTTTCCTCGCAGATTGGCCATCGACCATGGAATACAGGCCCCAGGCTTTCCAGCTGCAAAAGTGAACATCTCCACCACCCTTTTATAACATGGCGTAGATCCATTTCTTCACTGTTTTTAGAAGATTTTGTGATTGTGTGAACAAATGACATGAATCTTCTCATAGAGGAGCATTCTAACACTAGACACAGAGCATGAAATATTGATGATAAACAGACATTTAAATGGAGACATAGTAGAACAGAACTAATGGCGTAAGCAATTCTGCGAAATAATACAATAAACGATTAAAAGTAATACCAAATAACTAACTGCAGAATGTCGACCATGTCAACCAAATTCAGGTGACCTACCAAGACGAACAATCATGTAAGCAAGGGCACTGGGAACCTGGCTTGGGGCTCAGACAGACCTCCTTCCAGAAGTCCCAGAGGAGAGTGACATGCTGGGGGTATCATAGGAGAAATGTCACTGGTACTTTGAGGAGCAGCTCATTGGGCTTTGGGACCCCCTGCTCCCCACAGGAGCTCAGATCTGCGTCAATAGTTGAATCTTATTACATCTCTCAACAAGCAGAGTATAGTGTTCAGGAAACCTTGGAGAGATATCCAGGGGAAGAGTGAGTGACACAGGTGCAGAGGGACACGCCAGCAGGCATCTGGGTGAACAACAACAACAACAAGCAGCATCAAGGTTGGAACCAAAAGACAACAATGAGAGGAGTTGTGTGACCCCTGGACAATAACTGAGTGGCAAGGAAAGAATTGGTTGACTAAAAGGCAAAAGTGGATATGTGAAATACGCTGGCCCAGCATCTCCACTGCTCGCTGCTCCCCACACACTGTCTGCATTACAAGCAGCTGGTAGGTGGTGAGATGTTGTTGACGTTAGCTCGTGGGTAGATCGTCTGCAGGGTTTTTTTTTTAGATAAGAGGCTTTCCATTGACTAGGAAGATGGACTTCATGCAGCCAAAAGTCACATGTGAAATATTGGATTTCTCTCTCTCACTCTCTCTTACTCTTACTCTTTCTCCTTCTCCGTCTCTCCTGGTCTCTTTCTTTCTACACTTCTCTCTATCTTTCTCTATGTATCTCTCACTACAGACCAAGACTCTTCTCTAGTCTCTGTATCGGGTTGCCATAGTTATGAGAAGGCAATGGAAAAACACAGCTAAATGAGGAAATTATTAATAAATGAACATAACAAGTCCCCTGCATAGAATTAGCCTGCTCACATCCACAGCAGAGTGTGCTAATAACATCCAGCCTATATAAAGACAATGGACAATAGTTACAAAATTGCATGGCTCAATTTGATTTCACATTTGATTTGTTGTTCTGAATTTAATCCTTTTTTGCGCTTCATTAAAATATCAGGGTATTCTTGGCAGAGGACATGGTACAGTCCATTTGCTTGGAACAGGAACTCTGATTTCCTTCTTTTAGAGAAACATTTAGACAATAATGCTTAACGCGCCCTAAATCCCAGATTAACATATGCATGACTACTCAACCAGTGTCCAATGCCTCCATTATTCCAGGTGCATGTTCCAAACTGATAACCATAATGTGTTCAAATGTACTGTTTTTCAGCTAGAACTGTTCGTAAAGTACACACTGCAGGACCGCAAACTATTGCATTGTTAAGATGTAACCTGACCAGTTCCAAACCATGACCGCATGAAAGCACTCAAGCCCTGAACTTTTGTATCTGGTGTATTGTATGTGCTGAATAGAAGAGTGTGAATGTGGGATGTATTGTGATCGGTGAAAGACATGGTAAATGCGTGTAAAGACTTTGAGAAGTCGTTTGTCCTTGGAATTATGAAGACTTTATGAGAATGCAACCAACTATCCAATCATCTGATTGCTCAATTGTACCTTAACTTATCTTTACACACCAAGAATGTCTCTTTTTGGCCTGTGAACTGGGCTTAGACTGAAAACTCTAGTCTAGATAAAAACCAAACTGCATATAGCAAATCACACAACTTAAAAGCCAGACTAGTTTGTGTTGTAGTACACCACGGCATACTGTACAATATATGGGATATCTGTTTACCAATTTGTCTCTGCCTTTGCACATGCATAGTCAAGAGCCTCAAGTGGCCTTCGTTGAATAACCTTTATAATCTAGTGTGATTTACTGCCATGGAGTGTCCCCTAGACAATGATGATATCCTCAGATCCTGAGAGCCCTCCTTTCAAACTGCATAATAAAGTGGCTACTACACCATGACCTGAGAGGCAGGCTGAAGCCTGCAGAGATGAGGATGAGGATTGGGAGGAAGTTGACCACTTCCCTCCCCACAATGTGCACCCTAAACAGGATACTTCTCACTCACTGCCATGGCAATGGCTGACGTGTGTGAGCTCAGAAGTGATCAGAAAGCAGTGGGGGAGGGTTGAATTGAGATGCATGGATAGATCCATGGTTGGAGAGGTGGTGGGGAAGTTGGTACAGTAAATACTGTGTTAGGTGGTGAGGAGTGATGGGGTAGGTGGTAGTTACAGAAAGGTGATAGGGATGGTTGTTATGCTGGTATTTATTGTGGTTGTATGGACAGTAGTTAAGGTGGTGGTAATCATGGTAATAGCAGTGTTATGCAGTGGTGAATATGGTGGTGTCAGTGATGGTGATGTGGTGGCGGTGTTGCTTATGGGGATGTTGCTGGATATAATAGTGGTGTTGCTACCTTTTGTGTTGCAGGATGTTAGGGTGGTTGTTATTTTGAGCAACAGAGAGCACCATGGAAAAGAGTCTGAAGAGAGTCTTGTTCAATTGTTTGTTATCCACCCGGAAGTTGATCTAATGTTTAAATTACAAAAATTAAAATGTTTAAGAGTACGGCTGAGTCAATGTGAACAACTACTACCCTTTAGCAACATAGACTTTTCTATATTAATTGTGAACCAACTGAAATACATTTTTTATAATTACAACCATTACTTACTGTCTGCGATGAATATGTGGGCAATCTGTTTTGATTGAAGGGGGAATAAATTCTGCACTGATGTAATACACAACTTAAAACCCAATGAAAACCAGCAGCCAATTCCCCTGATGTCTGCATGAGATCTGCAATGAGCAGTGTGATTAGACAGGGAGCTGTGCACTCCTGCTTCTCCTCAAGCATGCTCCTACTACTTTGGTGCTCCTGTCTCATTTAAATATTTCATGGGTAAAAATATTTTCTTTTTTTGATTTCCCTAAAGCAGTATTACCTCCTGTTTCCTCGTCTATCTAGGCTTACAAGCACTGAGGATTTCTTCACCTAAAAAGCATGAAACAAATGTACTCTAGGTGTTAATGAACACTTTGTTCAGCTAAGAAATTGATTATGTTTATAGCTATCATTGTTGCATTGTTGGATCCATCTTCTGTCATAAGTTATAATTTGTTATAGTTTCTGTAACTTTAGCTCTGGAACGATTTGTACACAAAAAAAGTATGTAAGATCCTTGCTTTTCAATGGTAGGATCAAAATGTAGTCACTGCCTACTTAGTGCCCCATGCTCTGTTAACTGATGATGCCTACGGTATGGCAAGTTCAGTGTGACTTGTACAGTCTGACCTCCTCATTCCTGCACTCTCCAGAGGTCAGGCAGCGGGGTCTCTAGGTAAGCTACACAACTTTCTCTACTCTCTTTTATTAAAGACTTCTTCTGGACAGGAGTTAGCAATTAGAGAGTCCCCTCAGCTGTGTCATTCCCTTGGGAAGTGCCAAGAGGTACTCCCACTCGCCCATTAATGTTTAAACTGGCCTGAATGATCTGAATAATTCAGTGGATCACTGCTCTGCTGATGGTAAGGAGCACTTTGATGTTGGTTTGGTCTATAGGCCCTATCCACAACTTTCTGATCAGAGTACGATTGACAGCTGCGTCAGCAAAGATATTTAATAAGATTCAGTTTGTTTTCCTTTCAGCTGGGTAGGGTAGATAACCCCCATCCATTTGTCTTTTAATCTAGGATGGGAATAATAACCTGCAGTATAATGCCTAGTTCATATGCCATTATTGTGTTTCTGTAATTGTCTGATAAGTTTCCAAAGTAAATTCAATATGTATATTGTAACTGAATACTTTCATACAGCTGCAAGCCTGGGCATTCGTTTTTGTTTTTGTTCCTGTTTCACTTGTATTGGGGAATATTGACGGCTCTTTCCTTATAGAGCCCCAAACTACTCTGTTTTCGTATATCTTGTACTTGTGTGAAAAATTGCCAAATAAAGCTTATATAACATAAACAAGGGGTGATTTTGCCTGCAGTTGAAATTGTCCAGGCACACAATATCTCTCTTCATGCTGATCCTAATCCATTATTCACAACATGTATTCCTCTCACATAAGACAGAGCAAAATTTTGATCAGTTTTTAGGAGAAGTCCCACCAGTAAAAATAAATTAACCCGAATCATGCACATGCTGCAAGTGAAAAGCTAGTGCATTCATTTGAACAAACTATGATAAAATGTATACAATTTAAGGAATTGGTTTATCCATATTGAACCAAATTCTGGCACTCTTTTGGCAACCTACACATCCTCAATGTGAAAACAGCAGTTACCTTGGCAACAGGCACACCACAATAAGGGCATGTTGAGAGACAAACAAATCGTGTTGTGCAGGGAAGGCTGGAGTCGTGTAATAGATTTATGTAATCAAGGACATTTACTGTACAGCCACTCATATTGTGATTTTGCATAAAATCTCCACAGCAACACTCATGGTGACCCTTCTGTCACATGAACTGGGCTGGTGCATCCTTTTCTCACCATGGTGCTCACAAAGAGAGATAATATGCAGAAGGCGGGGGGAGAATGTGTTTTTCAGAGATGGCAGCATGGAATGAACTCTCTTCTTCTTCCAGTCTCATCTGTATGCTTAAGGAGGTTGTGAGGAGGACTAGATCGAGAAGCTCACTATTTAGTCAACAGATGTTGCTTTGCGATACTGAATGTTTTACGTAGCATTTTTTAGCATCTGTAGATCTAACTAAATACATGTTCATCATTATTCTAGTTGATAACATTTCTTACATTTCAGCTGCCTGACTAACTGCCCATAGCTGTAAACAAGTAGTAAACAGTAAACAAGGGTTTGCATTCATTGCAGCATAGACAGTCGTAGTGAAAATAACAGTTAATTATTATTTCTCCATGATGACTAGGTATGGTTCTACTATATACTGTATATGTTACGTATTTTATGGGTCGCAAAACTATGCTATTTTTACTGTGCTTTTCCACTCTTTCATTCAGGGTTGCTGTCTTACATATTTTCTCATGTTCACAATGATCAACTATGACAATTCTTCTGTCTCCAAAAGAACACCATATTAAGGAGTGGCAAATAAGGAGTGAAGAGATTATAAATTAGGACACAGTCACTGTTTCTCTGGGCTGTCAGAGTGCATCAATAAAAGCACTGGGAAGGAAATGTAATACATTTAGTAGTGGCATATGCAGATGAGCCAAGTCTATGGAAAGCACATTAAATGTCTATGTGCATCCATAAAATATCTGCAGGGCAGTTTTAAAACCCGGGTCTCAAAAACAAATTCCCTACACTTGCTTTTTCTTTGCCTGGGTGGTGCTGTCCATGGTGCTGAACTTTCCAACATTGAAACTGAGGATGCTGTTTCAGCGTTTCCTTTTTTGGGGTCATCCTAAGAGAGAAAAAAACACTTGATATTTCAATATAACATTTCCATATCAGTTTGCATAGTTTGATTGGAAGAAGAATAGGCCCACAGCAAGAATAGATATCATTCATACTCTGTGAAACAAATCTCATTTTGCCATGGATGCAAAGCATGTTTCATCTTGGTGAATACAGTATCTTGTCTGGATGTGCTTGTAGAACAGGTTCTCATAGGAATGTCTTTGTAAATCCCATAGAGGCTGATGTCTTGGCAAAAATCTGAATATCCCCTGATTAGATACATTTGAATTATTTGATATGTATTTATTTAAAAAAAGCATCGTCTAACAGACTAAGGGGATTTCCAGATCCTACCTACCTGAGCACAGCTTGTATGATGATACATGTATAACCAGGAAAAAGTAAAGTTATGTAAAAGACATTTGTTAAAGGGTTGTAATGTATAATGTTACATGTGTTTGCGCTTAATGGGTGGTTATCATTCTATTTTGATAAGCTGTTAGGGCTGTCTAGTGGACCCAAACACAAGCCAAAACACATGGCGTTGAGGTTCAGAGTTTTTTTTGTGAACAGACAGACAGAGCCTGGAACCACACAGACAGGGGAGAGACTCGCACCCACTAGGAAGAAGTGGAAGTGTAGGGCGTGACACAAGCTTTGCATCCACTGGTGGTTTTACAGAACAATACATCCATAAGTTCAACAATGCTGCTTCAAAATACTGTAACATATTTTCCCCCAACTTATCATTTCCTTTAACAAACCCAGGAAAACTGTATTAAGAAATCTATGATCTGCACAACAACACTCGCCATGCAGTTCAGTGCAGTTCTACCCCTGAGCACACAAGCACACATCGATTTTTACCATGATTCCTTTCCTGAAGCTAAAGAAACACAACAACATACTGATCTAGTGTTTGAAGCATGAAGGAATAACCAACAGCCATTTGTGACAGTTACAAAATGGCAACATTAGTCAAACTGGCTGACATAGAGAACTTGTGGAGGAACTCTGGACGTCTGGACCCAGTAGCCCAGGGGATAGACATTATTGGCTCTTGTGGTTGTAGTGAAACTATAATGGAAACACAGTGGACATACGCTGGGCTGTTAGGATGAAATCCATACATAGTGACAGGATATGACTCTCTATGCAATGACACTTAGGTCTTATTTTCTTGAAAACAATCACACTCCATCTGTTTACATCACTATAACCATTATTTCCATAACTGCTGAACGAGGAGGAGACGTCAATAATCAAAATAGAGGACTAAGGATGTTTCAATCTATGCAATTAGATCTGATTATGCTCAGAAATTTATTTAATTAAGTAATTGATGCAGTGTCTGGGGAATACCTTATTTGAATGGTGTATGCTGACAAAAACATGATTAGATTTTCATTAGTTGTTAATTGTGGTTAGAAATGTCAAAATGTTGAATTATTCTTAGGACTGATGAGAAATAGATGTAATCCATGTATTTGTGCACATTGTATGCAGCATCAGGTTCAGTTAAATTACTTGATCATCCAAGTTTGTGCAATTTAGTTGTTTCCTAGAATACAGTTAAAGTAATGGAAAAGGTAAGAGATTCCTTTATTCTGCAGGCAAATATTGTTCAAATGCTTTAATTTGATTCGCTTTAGAAAAGCATTTTCTGTGTTACATTTTAGTATTACATACCATACCATGCTACGTATTAATTCTGGAATAAGTAACAAGGCATTTTGGAAATGGTGGAGGGTGTGCAGGGTTATGATGATTTCTTTGCTACCATTTATGTTTTGCAAATATCTCAAAAATCCAAACAAACTTGAGGACTATGCATGGTTGGCTCTGACATGACCACTCCACATTGTTTAGGTGTGTGAGATTCCACTTGACTCCTACTGGTTCCTGTCTGAGTTTCAGAGAAACACGCGGGTGAGATCAGGGATTACACTGAGGTGCTGATGGCAGCCTGAGCTTCTCTCTGCCTCCTCATCGGCTGTGTGATTGACAGGGGATGTTCAGTGGGAGATGAGAGGTGAGAGTGTTTGGTGCGAGGTGTCACTGGAGCTGGAACATTTAGCTCCGTTAGGGGAGATTGACACTGAGACAGGGAGAGCCAGCCTCACCAGAACAGGGAGAGACAGAACGGGCTCTAACATGGAACTCATTTCACCTGTGATATGACCTCGCCTGTTTTAACTTGGCAATACATACTGTATTGTCTTTTATTGTCAATTGTGATCATATACAACTGGCTCCCAGGTTGGAGGTAGAAAAGCCTTTAACTAGGTAGGTCATTAATCATAATTGATCTTTTAAAGGGAAGTGGATGTTTGGCCTTCTGTTCAAAGGCCATGCAGAAATCTTTAAAGGTCTTGCCTTCTGCACTGATAAATTGCATGACACAGTGTCCTACAGGCAAGCCTCCACCCACATACCTCTCATTACCAGAATTACAACTAGGGCTTGTTTTGGTTGGGTTCTTATTTGGATCATCACCTGTCCTTGCAAAATAGAACCGTCCATGCAAGAGGAACCAATGGTACATGTCCTATATAATACCAACCCTAACCGTGACCTGATATCCTTGTTTTCAAAGACTGCTGGAAAATGTGGTTATCCCAAATCATTCAGCCAAGCACCGACACATGTATAATAGGTTAATGTATCTTTCAGATGAAGAGCTGGATCACTGACACGTGGCTTAATTGAAGAAATTCAAATGGGATTGTTACAAATATGGTATATTCGTTTTGTTTCTACTGAGAGCTATTGGCAAGAGGTTACACAAAACGTTCACTGAAGCGAGAGTGTCAGAGGGCTCGAAGGGTGCCTCGCCAGGGACGGCTCCCTGGCTGTTCTAAAGCTGTGGACATGACTGCTGCATGCCATTGTGTCAGGCATGCACTGTGCTACAGTAGTCCTGGAGCCGACCACATTGAAAGCCAATCTAAATGTCTGTCATCTACTGTTCACATCAAAATAATGTTGTCTCCCCATTTTCCTTATTATGCCAGAAATATGTTTCTCTGCTTTCTTTTCTGTCAAGTATTAAACTCATAAGCCAGACCTAATTTTGTGTTTTGACCTCCTCTATCTTCAGTGTTTCTGTGGAATGACTGTTTCAGGCTCCAGTTTATTGAGGTGACTATATGTACAGTATTTGTTTGTTTATATAATGTTGTTGACTACTTTGCTACATACCTCCTCGACTCTCATGTGATATGTAAAAGATCGGGAGAGAATAATTTACCAAAGGTCTGCATTACAAGGATAAAGAGATTTACATAACATAATGTACATTATGCAAATATACAAAAACGTCTCTCCATTTTTCCTACCCTCTCTCTAACACAGGCATTTGAACGTTTAAATTGTGTGCGTTAGTACTGTCACTCTTACCTTAACGGCCTAAAGCTTAAATACATCAAATGTTTGTGAAAAGTAGGACTTTACATAAAGAATCATGCTGCAATGTATGATTTCGAGGGACTTGCCATAGGGTAGTAATGAGGGTGGGATGTGATGTTTTGAATGCCTTATGTAACGGTCACCCAGTGCAGCTACTCCACAGATGGTCGAGGACAGGTGGGCAGCTCCAACACATCTACATCCACATAACAGCAGTAAGAGCTATTATCCCTCTCTGCAAGCCCACAATCTGACAGGAGGCCGGGGCACTTGACAAGCAGCAGCGAGGCCAGATACCATGGTTAAAAATGGATGTTAATGCAGAGGGAGAGAAAACGTCAGCATGATGGTGCTGAAACCTTTAAGAATGTTGCAATACTGTATTACACTGGTCTCTGTTTGCCTGGTGGTGGGTCATTGATCATGATGAGTAAGAGGAGGGTGGTGAAGAGGCAGTCCAGTTCCATATACATGAGTTATGTTGATTTTGGTAGTTGTCAACTAACTCAGCACTAAAATAAATTAACACAGAGACTTGATGATAAATGTGCTTGCTTGAG
The DNA here is from genome assembly GCF_054491055.1 of Hypomesus nipponensis. Classification (NCBI taxonomy): domain Eukaryota; kingdom Metazoa; phylum Chordata; class Actinopteri; order Osmeriformes; family Osmeridae; genus Hypomesus; species Hypomesus nipponensis. Next base: position 12,912,049 of record NC_140369.1, read on the forward strand.
CGGCAATTTCCTAAATCTAACAGCAGTCCATCTCAGATATAGCTTGTCTCAACGGGAGACAAACACGAGCCTTGGACATCATAAAAAGGCCCAACGCCTCCAAAATCGCATGTAGTCGCTGACTTAAGCATAATGTAATGTGGTTTCATACTCTAACTGTCCACATGCAAATAGCTGTAACAAACCCAGATCCAGTAGTTCAGCTGATGTGCAGACATTTCTTAGCATAATCCACTAATACAACCCATTGGTACTGATGCAATAAATGATTCTTTGGATGTTGTGGAAAATTGTATTTTATATTCCAACCTGTAAGATGTCGCAGACCATAACATAAAACAATCATTTTCTCACATTAATAAGTAATGGGGAAAGGAACTGTGTGAGGCTTGAACGTTGAACCCTTGCAGGTACTTGCTTTCAGGTTCATAACTTTTCCTTTTGTTGATAGCCTACTGGTAGAGTGCTCTAACAATATGGATGTCCTTCTCGATGACTGAGATTCTGTGTTTTTCCCAAATGAACACCATTATTTCCCAATTATTCAGGCTAATAGCACCTTGCTGATTGGCTTGAAGGTTTTGTAAGACTTTGACTAAATTAAAAGGTTGTATATTATTGAAACAGGGATTTCATGTTAAATCTTGCACTAATTGGATTCATAAATAATTTATGTGCAGTATGACCACGATGTAGGAGAATGAAGGGGCCATTGGATCATTTGCATGGGCTGAAGGCATTCTTCCTCGTATTAGGTCATGGAGATGTGCTTGGTACAAAATTAAAGATAAACTACCAGGAGGGTCTCTGTTCTTGTCTAAACAAGCAGAATCCCTCCCCTTAGTAGTAACAGTCTAAACCTGTTACAATTCCTTCACAAAATATAGGTTCCTCATGAATGCCAAACAATATATTTTTTGTGGAGCCATACAACAAAAGCTCCTCTAGTTGTTCTCTTTGTTCATTGTTGTTGTTGCATAATACTTCATGTTTGAGTGATCTTATTCAATCATTGGGACCACTGACTTCCATAATGAGAATGCTTGATCAAAATGTCCAGGGAGCTGATCAAAGAAATGTATATGTAATCTCAGTTAGGACCTTGGCTAATTTAAATATTTTAGATTTTTAGAGGAGATTTTTTTCCATAAAGACAGCATGAGCATCTGCAGGTTTTGTCTAGATATTTCATTTATTTGTAAAACTCAGGTCAGCTGAGTGCAAGGTGAGTACCCTCTGTCCTTACATACCAACTGTTCAGCTTCTATCTCTGTCCAACAGCACAGATCCCTTGGAAGTAAGGTAAGTAGTTCCCTGGGCTCGTCTGCAGCAAGTCCAACACCACTGATTTAACACCCCCAAAGCTCCAGCCGAGGTGAAAACACACCTGAATAGTCCTCCACAGTATTGTTTACAATCTACCACTACCCAGGGACAAGTGTGCAGTCCCTACCAGACTTGATAAAGATTAATGTTGGCAATAAATCATGTGTCCCAAACTTCCATCTTGGATGTAGACAGAGCTCATGTCAGAGCTTAATGTAAGTCCAAGCCAAATAAATGTTGAGAAATGTTGAGAGATGTTGTGTTTGGGAACACTTTGACCGTTTTAATTTTACTCTCTTTGAATTGGCATTGAAGACACACATTTCAGTTTTTTCAATACATAAGGTGAAAGAGACTATACATTTTTTTTCGGATTCTTTGCATCTATCCTTTACACGTTTTCCCCAACATCTCACAAAACAAAACAATATTTCTTGACCTCAACACCGCATGGGTGAAACAACTCTGGCATGTTGCTGTGAAATCAATAGCTTTTAACATTGCCATACAATCTGTCTTCCTAGACAATAGACCTATATCAGCTTGTCAAAGTGAATCTCCTAGCCACCGTCAACACTGTCTAGAGAGAAAAGATTTTGATTTTTCTGCTCCTCTTTCAAAAAATATCTGTCAATTATTCATGGCTTTTATTAAAGATGCAGGCTGGATCTCTCTGGGGAGTAAAGTTTTTCCTACACATAAAGAACTCTGACAGAGACCTAACAACAGTGTGCATTCTTCTCATCTGGCCGGGCCCCAGTCAGCATAGCTGGGCATGTTCTGTCAGGGGCCTGCGCTGCTGATGGATGCCTCAGATCAACACTGTCAGCACAGACTACATCACTGACGTACACTGCTTCAACACCACAACACCAGAACATGAACGGTATGATGATCTGGACAAAGTTATAGGAAGGTAAATTACGAAGGGATTCAAACCACAAAATAACTTGCCATTATCATCATCATCATTATACCATTACCAAAGCTATCAACATCTCACAGGGGTATACATAGACATAAACAGATACATAAACAAACATTTACACTTTTTAATATGTACGTGTATTATTTAGTACAATGCAAGTACCTTTCCTGCATTACTGTTGCCACATAGGAGGCACTCATATCTGTGTCATACTTGAGGCTAACCACAACAAAATAAAGGAACATTCAGAGAGCCAGCATTAACGTGACTCAGGTTCCAAGAGAAAGATCAAGAGGGAGAGCCATTCAGGTAAGAGTTGGGACTTGAGTTCACAGGGGTAGCAGCATCAGAACAGCCAGAAAGCTTCTGCAGGGAGATCTTCTCTTCCTGCCACTCCTGTGAAACTGGCTTTTGCCCTGCGGGATATTCTCGTATACTTTGACAATGGGAGAGCTCCCTCTGTCTATCTCTCCCTCTATATATATATGTGAATCAAAAGCTCCCACCATTTGAGAATTCACTTTTGTTCTTGGCAGCATGACACATTATGATGTGTATTTCCCTCTGGTTTTATTTGTCTGGGATATCTTTACGGGTGAAAAGGGATTGTTGTGTACTGTATGACTTCTGAGATTCCTAAAAACAAAGTTTCTAAACTGTGATACTTTTTTTTTTAAAGGTCAGCTTCATCCTCTTTTGAAGTCTAGGGGGGTTTGTATGTCTGGTGCCAGTCTCTTACTACCTAAGGGTTGAGACTGTGACCTCAGAATAAAGACTGATAAGGTTTAAACTAATACCATCGGGATGCTTTGCATGTTGAAGCCTAGCAGCATAACACATAGAAAATATTAGATTAAATCATATATGGAATACATTGGAGTCATGTACAATGGGTTTAGGACTGCCTTTGTTGGTCTCTAAGCCAATCACACTGTAAGTAAAATTATGATGAAAAACCTAATAAGGCACTGGCCTCTAGTGGAAGGCTCGCTTCATAACCGTTCCCCAGTTTAGTCATTTTGGTTTAAACCTGTGAACTACATGTGAAATTGTAAAAGAAAATGCTTTTACATAAATAATTTACTCCACTCTCACAATGACAAGTCTATGAACAAATAAATATCTTAATTTATTAAAGTCAATCTAAAATACATTGTGCTGGGCATACAAGTAATGTAACAGTGTGGTATCAGATGCACACAGTATATCAGATACAGAGACATATAGGTACATTTCTTATCATCCAAAATATACAGAAATCAATCACTACATCTCAAGAGAATTAAGAGAAACCATAGACAGCACATTCAATATATTAATGGTTTTGATGACACTATGAAATGAGTTCCTACTCTTCATAAAAGCCTAGTGCAGATGATGGCAATTGAAACACCAAGCTACTATGAAGCTGTACTGCTGCCCAACTGCCACAATGCTTTGGCTGCACATACTCACAAACATTGACAACAACTGCCCAGTAACTCTAGAGCTGGTACAAATCTTATTGAGCTACAGCACCGTTCTACACCTGCCGGTGTCTTCTCATGAGGAGATGGAGTCAGAGTCTTCAGCTGCAGAAGACTCTGACTCGTCAGGAGACTCGGTGAGTGCTGGGTAGGGCCAGGGGCTGGTCCAGGTTAACGTAGGTAACCTTGAGGCTAATGTAGTGTTCTCCCTCGAGGCCAGACAATATGGTAAGAACAGCAGCAACCAAAGTAGTAAAGCTGGGCCTGCTCTCTGGGTCAGGGTCCCAGCACTCTAGCATAATTGCATACCTGGAAAGGAGGAAGAGATTTGTCAGCTAGCAAAGCAAATTAAATTATGTAATTATGTGAAATAACAAAGGGAGTTAATCACTATTTTGGAACATGTTTGTGGCCACGTTTACCTACAATTACCTGAGCAAAATAAATACTACACTTAAAGTATACCTACAAAGAATAAGTACAAACACACTGTACTTACATATATTAAAGTTGTCATTATGTATGTGAATTTACCACATCAGTAAATTTTAAGTACACTTCCAATTGTGTAGAAAAAGATACGTGTTATTAAAATGGATTGAGGTCTTGTTTAATGCATTTAAATTAGATTTAAGTATACTCTATACTTTTCAGCTAAAGTATGCTCGTTGCATCGCCACAATAAAACCAATCAATTCACAGCGCCATCTGTTTTCAGTGGAGAAAAACGACCAAACATGGTGGCAGGCGTGGCTAGTTCGGGAGGCCCCAAGGCATTAGGAAAAGCTGCTGTGCTGCACAGACAGGAATTACATCCAAGCCAAGTGCAGGGTTGAATCATAAGGATCAGTACATAGTTAACATGCAGTTAACTAGGATTGCTTGTAGTTATAAGTGAAAGTAATTTAAGTGTATTTATATTGTTAATGATTTTATTAATATATTAATTTAGGCTTCAAGAGTGTCTAATGGTTCATCTATCTTTACTGTGTTATTGGGAAAAACACAGGATTTATAATTGATACTGAGATGGCAAAAACATGCTGACTCACTGGTGTTAATGCTACTCTTTGTGTGTGTGTGTGTGTGTGTGTGTGTGTGTGTGTGTGTGTGTGTGTGTGTGTGTGTGTGTGTGTGTGTGTGTGTATGCGTGTGTGTGTGTGTGTGTGTTCTAACATTTCCGGAACAATGTAAAAATGTTGTACATTTATCAATACATATATTCTGAAATATATTAATATAATACTTTATCGAGCTGGAACAAAGTGTGTACAGGCATGTAGGGAAAAGCAGCAAATAGGTAATTAATGGTCATCATTAGCCCTACTTACAGGGGGTCAGGACAATACTGTGGTTGGGGCAGCCTCCTGCCCTTCAGTAGGTAGTGTGTGATGTCATATGGGTCCACCTCAGGGTAAGGGCTGGCTCCTCTGGTGAGCATTTCCCACATCATGACACCAAATGACCACTGCAACAACACATACATAAGGACAATATAGTGCTATGATATACAATGCTGTATTTTCCCAAGAAATCTTCTTGATTGAGTTACACACCACATCTGATTTGGAGGTGAATTTTTGTGTCTGCAGGCTTTCGATTGCCATCCACTTGACTGGTAGCTTGGCCTTCCTGTGATCTTGAACACTGTAGTACTCCTTATCAAAGACATCTCTGGCCATGCCAAAGTCCGCTACCTTCACTGTGTATGACTCATCCAGCCTGAAGGGCAGCAGAGAGATTAGTGTTACACCTACCGACCAAAGACCATCTCAGCCCGTTACATATAGACGTGAACATTTACAATACAACTCAATTGATGACAATATGAAGGATGTGTCAAGTGTAATTGTATTCAACCAGTGGCAAATATCTGACTGCTGAATGCTGTTTCATGTGGTGATGACCAACTGTTGCACTCACATGCAGTTTCGTGCTGCCAGATCTCTGTGCACAAACTTCTTCTGCGCCAGGTACTCCATCCCCTTTGTCACCTGGAGGCCAAAGCCAATCAAGTCCTTCACCGTGGGGTTCTAGTGCAAGAATATTGAGCAACATGTCAAATATTCGTTAGATATTAAAGCATTAAACCATCAAAAGGCTGTGGTATATCGCCAAATAACCCATGTGTTGTGCTGTGGTAAAGATCAGAGTGCAATGTCGGAACAACCTGTTTCTACGTTTGTTTGTTTGTTTATTTTTTTACAAATTCCAAACCCTTTTTCTCTGATTAAGTCAAACCTTGCACTTTTTTATTCAAACATATATTTAAAATTGTACTAGAGGCACTTTTTTACCCTCCTCTCACAGCGTATGAAGTGCCGCAGGTCCCCGTGCTTCATGTAGGGAAGCACCACCAGGGGGAGCCCTTCCTCAGGCAGCAGGATGCCCAGCAGAGACAGCACGTTGGTGTGGTGGAACCCCTTCATCAGGATACCCTCCTTCAGGAACTGCTCCACCTCCTCCACATCTGTTATTCCTGGTAACGCACATACACAACACACATGCAGTATTTGATGTGTTGTGTATGTGGATCATAGTTTAAAAACTCAAAAGGGTAACTACTGCTTCCTAAATAAGTGGTTTGGTTCATGTTTACCCAACAGTCATATAAACTAGTGTCTATATCTTAGGACACAAGCTAAAGAACATTGTAAATCATTGTCATCAGGGTGTGATATGCTCACTGTTTAATGATTTAACAGCACAGTGTATTTCTCTGTTGTTGTGGTCCGTGAAGTAGCCATGGTAAACCGTGCCAAAATGACCTGATGGGAGAGATAAAAATAACAGTGAAAAACATATCGTGATTTATAGAGACTCTTTTTTCCCCTCTGTTTTCCTCACAGCCTGCTATGGTGCTTACACGCACCCTTTCCAATGATCTGGTGATGCTGGACGATGAGCATTTCTGCCGGGATCAGCACGTCCTTCACCTCCTCCAGGAGCTCTGGCCTGAAGCTGGTGATGGAGATCTTCTCTGGGGTCATGAGGGGGGTGAGGCAGGGGTCCATGCTGCCAGCATTGTAGGCCATACTGGGAAACACCAGCGGGACTCCCAGGGGGGTGGAGGGGCTCTGAGACATCACTGGAATGACAGGGCCTAGGATTGGAACCACTCAAATGATGTGTGTTTTGTAACATTTTCAAATGGTGTCCACTTTCAATGAGATGCAATATAGTTAAAATGTAAATTATAATATTTTCTATCTTGCCAGTGTCTCACCTCTTCTGTAATCCCCTACCGGTGACAGCTCCACGCTGCTGGTTCCAGAGCGGTTAGAGTTATGGGCCAGGCGGGTCTCCACCATCGAAGCTGAGAGGTTTCACAACAGCTTTCAATCATCAACCATAGCAGAACATTTTTCCATTAGAACTAGCCTGGGCTGTGAATATATTTGTATGGTGTCTGGGTGTGTGTGTCTGTGTGTGTGTGTGTGTGTGAGTGTGTATTTGGGGGGTCGGAGGTGGTGTGTGTGTGTATGTGGGGGGGGGGGTGTTATGGATTACCTAGTTTAAAAAGCTAGTTAAGCTTACATCCTGTTTGAGGTTGAGCAAACTACTCTACCCAGAGACTGGAGAAAACCCCACCTTTCTTCTTCTTCCTCAGGTGTTTCATGACAACAAAGGCCAGCACGGCTCCTGCCACCAAGGCTCCCAGGATCCCCAGAACAATGCCTGCCATGTAGTGGTTGCTGACCAGGACAACTGACCCTACGTTGTGAACATCCCCGTTGATGCTGATCTGCAGGAGATAAGAGAGTTGGAGTCAGTTCAGCCCTGATTGCAGCCAGGAGGCCTACGGATGATGTTTCCTTTTCAACTGAAATGTCCCAATTATAGAATCATAATCTGGCAGATAGGTCATATACATTTTATGTACTGGAAATCCTTCCATGGTTATACTAACCTTTACAGCCAGTCCTTCACTAGGGATGGTCATATTTTTGGGGATCCTGCAGGTGATCTCATTGTCCAGGACTTTGGCACCACAGTCGACTCCTCCCACTGTCATGGTGATGGTCATGCAGGAACTCACAAGGTTGAGTTTTTGATGCTGTGAATAAAAATATGTAGGGGCATGCTATTTAAAGATGTATAATTCTGCCTTTAATTGTGTTGAGGTTCTGTACAATGAGAGTGCAGATTGTCAGCTTTAATTTGGGAGTTAAAGGCTTCAAAAGTCATAAACATTGTTTATCTTTTAACATCATAAAGAATAACGCAATAATACTTTGTTACCTATACTTGTCTTTAAACATTCAGCTGTGGACCAGACATCTGTTCTAAATGAGTCTTGGTATGTGAACAGTATGTGTTCTTAACTGGTTAAATGACAGAAAGTAACCAAATAAATGTGTTACTGTCCAAGAACTTATGGTGCTAACTATACCCTTGCAATAGCACTGCTGGCCTTACATGCAGTGAAACTTCATCTTGGCCAGGGAACAAACTAAGCACATGCCCCTCTGTTTCAAATGGTATGGGTTTTCCATAGGGATGATAGGAGAATTCTCTGTTCCAGAGTTGAACAGCTCCATCCATGTCAAAGGAGAGCTCCCCCTCCTCTGGCTCATCCCTGGGGAAGGCAGGGCTCGTACACTCCATCTTCGTGGGAATTGACTTGCTTTTACACTCCTGGAACAACATTAAAGTTGTAAGCATGGGATTGGAAATGTGTGTGTACTTACAATATGTGCATGTCATAGTTGATATGTTAAAACAACAACAAACAGGACGCATCCTAGGTGCAAATACCCAATGATCTCTTTCAGAGGGATTTGTGGGCTGTTGCCACGTTAAAGTAATTCCTTGCTAGCACCTAAATGGGATATCTGTGTCATATTTGTGTCAAAAAAGAGATACAGTTGTCACCGTCATCACAGGCTTCAGGTGACTCTCATTGGGTTTGAAACGGATGATGGTGCGGTAGACAGAGTCCAGGTTCTTCCCTTCAATGATTATCTTTGACCCCCTGGAGTTCACAGAACAAAGTACAAAAGGATACGGAGTATTGTGTTTAACAGCTCAACATAGAACACCCAAGTTTAGTGCTTTCCTCTTTAGCTAGTGAAGGGCAGCTTCATTAGATGGATGATTAGACCTACCTGTCAAAGCTGCAGTCTGGCAGGACAGCTGTGATCTCTGGGTTCTCCCTGTAGTAGAACACCTTGGTGGTGAGGACTGGGGACTTGTCAATGAAGACGCTGAGAGGGACGTCCCTGACCTCTGAGATGGGCTGGGACATACAGATGATGGAGGACACATTTCCTCGAGGCATGGTGAAACTGCAGATTAGTTAAGGAGAGGGGAGGTGGAAGAGGATAACTTACAGAATGAATAACATAAATAGATGTAAATCTCTAAATGTACAGTATAGCAGCGAGAGTAGACAGTGTTTATCAATGTTTAAGTGTATGTAGCCAGCACTTTTTACCCAACATGAAAAAGAATGTTTGGTATGGATTACCACACAACCATTGACAAAGAGCAGTACAGCAGGGATCTGCTCATGAAAACATGTCCATTAACAGCACCTTCTTTGACTGAAGGGTTCACTGGAAGACTGAGCAGCCTCATACTCTGTGTACAATGTCTGTGGCAACACATGTTGGGACAAGCCTGGATCTACACAGAAGCAATCTTTCCCCTTGGGACATTTTTCAAACCCTCTAATTAAATTGGTAGGGCGTGGAATATGGTAAATTATGTCATAGTAATAGCCCACCTCCTTATGGGACAGGGTTCTCCATTCAGAGTAACCTTCCTGGAACTCCCAGCGTCCAAGTGAGGACCAGTGACAGTGATGAGGGTTCCCCAACACGGGGACCATAATTAGGCTGGATCTCAGTGATGTTGGGAATCTGATAAAGGGAGCAAAGAAATCCCATTTCAACTTCAAGAAGTTGCAAAGTATGTATGTATGTATGTATGTATGTATGTATGTATGTATGTATGTATGTATGTATGTATGTATGTATGTATGTATGTATGTATGTATGTATGTATGTATGTATGTATGTATGTATGTATGTATGTATGTATGTATGTATGTATATAACAACGCTGTACCAGGTCTGTTTATGTTGTACTCTTCAAAAAGGTTGCCTTGTTTAAGGCAGTTAATTGAGTGCCAACCCCATTACCACAAATGTAAATCCTGGCATCTCCGCTTTGCCGTCAATGGAATAACGCCCCTCCACCTTGCCCTCATGTACTTCCACAGTGACGTTGACTGGCTTGGACGGCTCCATCTCCCCGGAGCGGATCTTACACACCAGGCTAAGGTTACGTGAAAGCACAAGCAAATGAAGACTGATTCAAAATAAAACCAAAAGGAATGTTAAGCCTTTTTGCTGCACTACTTATACCTGAAAGATCAAAATGCTTCCTTTAGCCAGACTATCTTTCCTAACAATAACAAGGAACTAAAATAGTCAAATCATGAAGATTAAATTAGTCCAACTCCAGAGTATCTCCATATCTCTTCCAAGTTCATCTTTGGAAAAAAATATAGCTATTGTTAAGAAAATACATTCCCAAATACATTTGATCTCAGGACCTAACCAAGGGTGTTTTGATGTGGTATCTACGGTATGACCTGTGATGTACTCACTGTGTGCTGTTGCTCTTCTGAGAAAGCACGACGCAGCCTGCCTGTCCCAGTCTCACCTGGTGGGTTCTGGAACTTATGGTAGGACGCTGGGGTGACCGGAACTCCCAGCCACAAACCGTGAGCTCGGTCTGACCATCGTGAGGTGCTGTCCTTGGGAAGAACTACTCCAGATAAATCAGAGAAGGAACTTTACTAGACAGGACCAAGAACAACATTAGAAATAAAAAAAAAACAATCCAGCACATCTCACCCCAGTGATACCCGGAGGACAGGACTCGTTCCGCCAGCGACCTCGACACTCACTCTCCCAAGAGCACTCTCCAGAGCACCAGCCGCACCCCATGAACTTGGGGGCTGTCAGGCACATGGCACAGGTAAGGAAATGCTGGCACCCTGGGCCTCGCTGAGGCACCTGGATCATCTGTCCCACAATAACACAAGAAACACATTTTTACAGTGATTGATGATTGTGCAAAATGTATGGGATGCCATGTCTTCATAACTACCAACAAATGTATACACCAATAAAAGTTATTATTTATTTTGTATTTTTATAGTTTAATATGTTGATTTTAAGACAATGCTTACCTTGTCTCCAACTACAAAGAGTAGAGATTCCGAGGAGTGGACGGCAGCAATAGAGGTCACTCTCTGGTTCTCCACCAAGGAGTAATTTGCAAAGATAATCGGGCTTGACCTCGTCAAAACGAGCTATCAAAAACACGATTGCATTGATATTAATATCGTTATTTTGGTTGTGCTACAATGCTATGCTACCAAATATTTAATCTAGGCTATCTATATTAAATTTTAAAAAAAGGGCCAAAACAGTTTCTTTTTGCTGTAGATTTTAAAGGATTTATATGAATTGTGAAATAAAGAATTGTAACCAAATACATTTGTCAATATTAACACTTTGTTTATGGTATATGTCCTCCATGCATTGGTGATGTTGTATACCTGTAGCAGACGCCCACTGGAGGTGCCAATGTGTGCCACTGTCTTATTCTCTATGATGGTGACCAGGAGAGAGGTGAGCAGGACGCCTCTCATCTGCCTGTTGAACAGGTCCACTCTGTAGTAGGGCTTAGACACCATGGTGGGCTGGTCTCTGCAAGTGGCATTGTTCTCCATGCTCTGGAAAGAGGTAAGAGCATGTATGTCTGAAGGACTGGTGACCATGGCCATTAGGATATGAAGATCAATTTTCTAAATTTGTGTCTGAACATATTATTAAACCCTTTTCTGAATACTGTCTCCAGGCACCTGTGGAGTATGTCAAAGTAGAGGCTACAGAATATACACAGCTAGCCTTGACCATTCTCCGCTAAAGCATTTGTGCCAAACATTTCACAGAAAAAAAAAAGCATCTGAGACACATTAGATGGGAACACTTCTCCAAAGAGGGTAAAGTATTCAAGATCGCACATTTACAGAAGTTCCAAAATAACTTACTTCCTAAAGCTTAAGATAGCTGCCAACGATCCTAAATTCTTCAGCTGTTCCCTTCAACAAATGGCAAATTTAAACTTTTTCCATTAAGTTGTGCGTCATCAAACAGCTTCCATATCAAGACCTTGATTAAATGTGCGGATGATTGAGGTCACTCTAATGGTATTTCTGGTATTACTCCTCCCCTTCCAGCCCAGTGTGACCTTACATGAAAATAGTGAAGAGAGGAAATCTGCCTGGTCAGAAAGGTCCCTCACAGTACTGTATTCTCCCTTGGCATGAATACCTACAATATGTGTCTGCATGTAGAAACAAATCAAGCGTTTCTTTGGTCCCTAGATTTAAGAGTCACATTTTTGCTGCTCCCGTGATAAATACAGGGAAGGTTAAGACAAAGAACAAAGACAACATAACTTGTACAAGATGTTATGATCTGTGTCTGTCAACATCCATGTCATTCCAGTAACAACACACTATGCCTTGATAACCCAACATACATGTCTCAAAAAAATTCCAGTGGCTTTCATAGTCAGGGTAAATATAAGAAAAATGTGTGTCCAGATCCAGTCACCATATCCTTTCATACAGAGTTCATTAAAATAAATGTTCTCTAAACTTCTCTCTGTCAGTGTTCATACTGGATCTACAGTATACATCATCATTACTTTAAACAACTCCCACAGTCTTCTACTACTCCTGAGCCAAACAAACAGTGCACTCTCTATTCAGCTCAAGCATAAATGCACTGCTTCACATTCATGCTGCTTATAATGTTCATATTGTTGTTAAGTATTGTTTATTTGTTTATACTGTTGTTGCTTATAATAACTTTCATTGTAAATATGATTACGTTGTTTATATGTTTATACTGTATGTTCATAGTGTTTATATACTTATATGTTCCTTGTGGTTACATTATTTGTTGATTATTTCTCAATTGTATTCAGAGATCAATAGATGGCTCCAACAAAGTCAATCCAAAGAAACCACTCTGAAGCTAAGTTATTATTGGTATTGAACTCACCTCATGGGGACAGCTTTCACAGTACTGGAAGTGGCACAATCCTCTGGACAGCTGCTCAGGGCCAGACTCACAGCAGTCATCTACCCCATCGCTGATGGCTGTGTTGATGTTATCCATGGGAAAAGCACACAGGGCTGACTCGTGCTCTGTGACACCACTGTCGTCTGTGACTGCAAACACTCCATACAAGATGTCATCTTCCTCCTCGGCACCGAGCTCCTCTGCCAGCTCCCTGCCAGCCTTGCCAAAGTGGGCCGCTTGGACGACATTGTATACCACATCCTTAAAGGCCTTACTGGCTGCGTTCCGGCGCCGACGGCGCTTGGGTTCAAAGCGGCACTCTAAAATGACCTCACGGTACCTCCTCATTTCCCACTCATTGCGTGGAAGACGACCAAGCCGTGTCTGGAGTGGTGAAAACTCCTGGTCAGGACTCTCTCTCTGAACAGAAAGAAAGTAGACAAACTCCTGGGTGAAGAAGCTGTAGGTGTACTCTATATTGTATGTTCTGCGCAGACCGGGCAGGACAGTCAGTCCTCGCACGTCGCTGTAGAATCCATCTTCAGTGGCCAACGGTCGACGCACAGATATGGACTTCCTCCCGTAGCGCTGTGTCACACTGTCATTGACAGTGGCAGCCACAAAAAAGTACACGGTCTGACCCTCCTCTACCATGGTAACCTTGGTACCAAGGGGACTGGCCAGACAGTCAGGGCAGTAGGCTGCAGAGTTGGATTCTTTTCTGAATAAGCACTTTGAAAAAGAGGGTTTTTGACCATGACTGTTAAGTTGATGGAAATGGCACACACCATATTGAGAACTCCCACAAGAGTATAAATACATGAAGAATGTATCCAACAATAGGACCTTGTTATCTGTGTTTTCTAAAAAGTTGGGGTCCTTGTCAATGTCACACAAATCACACATTTTACACTCTGGGCTGCCCACTGGTCCTGTGTGCAGCTCCCATACCTTCTCCAGACTTCTGTTCACAGCTTCAATTCTGTTCTGCGAGGCCACATACACCTCTAGATACTGTGGGTTTGTAACTATATTTTGAATTGAGTTAACAGTTTGGAAGAAGGGCATTGTGTAAACCACTGAGAAGTTAACCGGGTTGGGGGCTGTCGAGGGACATATAGCCAAGGCAGAGGCCAGGAATGTCTGGAGCCAGACACATGACACCCACAGTGTGGCCCAGTGGACCATCTCCAGTCTGGGACACAGGGAGACAGCAGCACGGTCCTCTCTGGGTTACCTCCAGGTAAGGCGGTTGGGCAATAGCATCCTTAATGGCCCGTAGATATCTGATAAGATAAGAATAACACATTAGGAGGTCACAAATTGAGTGCCAGGAACATTAGTAATCAAGGGACTCCCTAAACTCTGTAATGTACAAACAGAGGCATTATACTGTATAATTACATTTACATTTAGTCATTTAGCAGACGCTCTTATCCAGAGCGACTTACAGTAAGTACAGGGACATTCCCCCCGAGGCAAGTAGGGTAAAGTGCCTTGCCCAAGGACACAACGTCATATTGCATGACCGGGAACCGAACCAACAACCTTCTGATTAACAGCCCGACTCCCTAACCGCTCAGCCATCTGACCCCCTCATATTTGGTCCGAACTGCAGCTCAAGAGTTTAATTCCACAATGAAAAAGTACAAAAGCAGGCCAAATGATGGGGTTTATCTCAGATAAACAAATGGGTCTTTAACACAGAGATTGAGATGTATGGTCTAAAAGTGCCAGTGCCGTGAGCAATGAAAATCACCTTTAAATTCATCGCAGGTTGAGCTGAGTTCTTGGGTCAATTATTAACTGAAACCTCACAGGCAGGTGGAACTCAGGGACCTTCTCTTCTCTACTTGGCATTCCTGTCACAACCACTACGTGCCTTTGAGGGTGAAAGATGCACACAGACTGATGGGCATATATGGGCACTTATGTGTGCTTCCTTAAGTTTTAGATGAAGTGGCAAATCAAAACGTGTCTGAGAATTTTGGCCAAGCATTTTTATTATTTTTGTCCGCAAGGAATACTGCTACAAGTCTGAAATTGTACAGTTATGTACAAACTCACCTACTGATTATAAATGATACTAGGAATGACTGTAGTCTATATGCAGTAACAACATTAATAATTCATAGAACTGCACCAGTATGTTACCTTTTAACATTTGCAACTTCATGTCAAACTAACTCAAGCTTAGCGTTTAAAAGCAGTCAGGACATGAGTACACATATTCAGGACTGATTGACTTTCTTCATGTTCATGGTTAATAAAGCTAGGTTTGAATACGTTTCCATCCATTGTTATTTAAAGGTAGAGCATGCAATGCATTGTAATTTGATCTGGCTTATTTAAAAGTGATAAATGGCACCAACTAGCTATACTTCTGAAGTTTCATCTTTGTTCTTAAAGGAATTCAAATGAGTTACATTTTAGGCAAAAATAGTTACAGAATAATACTCTAGTGATACATATTTAAGCAAATGTATGGAACATAAAAATCCCCAAATTATCTTGTGAGCTCTGTTTTATCCACCACTTGCATACTGTTTACAAAATGTCATGCCAAGTAAAGGTTTACAAGCTTTCATACAGAGGTAAAAGTTATGATTGAGGTGTGTTCTTTTCACAGCCTCAAGATAAACCTACTGAAAAGTGCGTACATAGTAAATCTAGTAAATTGACACAAAGAAGAACTATGATAACTATCACTGCATTCTTTAAAAAATACAATTATACTAATAAAAATGTTATTTAACTTGACCAAAACGCGGAGTGAACTCCACATGAACTAAAGCTTCCTTGCTTACCTGTAGAACGATGTGACTAGAATAGAAATATCAATGTGTCCTCCGACATCATCAAGTGGTTGGGTTGGTTGTAAACTTCAGATACAGATTTGACCCTTTTTTACGCGTGAACTATTATGTGAATAACTGTCAAGTACAAGTAAAGTTTGGTTTGTACGGAACTTCATTGAGTCTCTTAAGAATGCATTTTGCTGTTATTGTCCGTAAAGCTTGCGCACATGCTCCTCCCCTTTGCTACACTGCAAATATAGGCTGCTGTCTCTGTTGTAGATGGGGCTGGTGCGTCTTATTGCAGTTACCACTACAGACATCTCAAAATGACGAAAAAACACGTGCAATTTCACAATTGGTCATTTACTAATATTACTATTCATTACAAGATAACAGGGCTCTCAAGTTTTATCCAAGGTTTGGCGTGAGATCACCATCACTGTCAGAGTCAAAAATTCCGGGCAACGGGGGAGGGTGGGATGAGGGGTGCTGGTGATGTTTTCTGATTGGCATTTAACTGTATAACTCAATATGATTATCTCGGCAGAAATCGTCCCTCAGTATGCCTGCGCCTCGTCCATTCATTGTATATGGCGGGCCAAGTTATCCCTAACCTCTCAGCGTGAGAAATGGTTGAAATGCGTGAGTCTCACGGCGAATGCGTGAGACTCACAGACATGGTATAATCATGGCTTGAAAGCCCTGAGATAGCGCACCATTAGGTAAGCACACATTTCAAAGGCCGTTGGGTAAGACATGAAAAGTGAGAGAAGACGCTCCATTTACTTGGAGTCTATATTTCTTAATATTGAAGCATGGAAATGCTTGCAAAACCAGACCATTTGTCAAAAAAACTACACAATAGACGACAAGTAGAAAAATCATTGTTGTATTTAATTAGAATGATTTTACATCACTATTCAGTGTTCAGATAAGAAAGACTGGAATTAGCAGGAACGTTTCTAAATGTACTGTGCACAAGTGCAATTACGCTAAAAGGACCACAGTGAATGGTCAACGGGAGATCAATCTCCTATTATTTACATAATCGTGCGAACAGTATCAGAAACATTGAAGCTCCTGACAAAAATCCCCTTTGGCATCTTGGTAAAAAAAATAGAAAATCAATCAAATAAAAAACACTTAAAGTATTATTTTCTTTTTAAAATCGATGTTATTACAGGTCTGTTTGTTTCAAGTGTAGTGATGATAAAAATAAAATAATCAATCTTTTTTTTTTTATGTTTCCAAACAGGGACAGGTCTATTTTAATTGAGACAAGAAGTAGCATCAATGATGAGACTTCCTGTTAGTTAAAATGGTTGCTGCATGGTTACTCTATCATGCAGCAACCGATCATCTATCTCAGTAAAAATGCAGTGATTTTATACTTAAAATTCATCCCTGCCATCACGGATTTAATCCTGTTCACTACTAACTGAAGGACTACAGTTCACTAATTGTATTGCCAATCTGCAGTCTGAGCATCAGACCAGAATGACTCAAGCTTTATAGTTGCAGCAGTCCAGCCTCATGAATCAGACCTTACTTTCAGTGGGGTTTCTCTTTCGCAGGTCAAATACTAGGTCAATTGGGTGAGGGCTCAGTATGTTAAGGGACTGAGGATAAAGAGTCGGTCCTCCTCCCTCCTGATCCACTTCAGAAGCTTATTAACAGCAGACACAGCCAGTACCTTGGTCCCCAAGGGACTGAAGCAGAGGTACAGTTCAAAGCCACTTGTTACCTGAGGAAGGGAAGGGTTGGAAATACTGTCAGAGCATTTACAATAGTGTGTATCTTTTAATAGCTATTATGTAATCGCCTGCCCCTGTTATTGAGAAACAGTGTAGGTATGGATCCATCAAGCCCTTTTTATCAATATCTAAATTCGGAAATCAGCCACAATTAATGTCAACGAGTGGTCCACAACTGAGACTAATTAAAATGCACAATGTATCAGTTTGAAAGAGTGGCAGCTCATAGAGATACCAAGAGATGGGTATTTCTGTAATTACACTAAACTGAAAATATGCTTTATTGTATTCTGTGTAGACACTGTTGATGTAAATGTGCCTTGCTCAATTCATTGAAAGTACATTGAATGTCCAGAGAAACTGGTCCCTCCTCAAAGCATTGGACTTACCCAGGCAAACAAGTTTTCAGTCTCTCCGCAGTGGTAGATGGAGCGGAGCGGACGAGTTGGGTGGTGCAGGTGGCTGTGCAGGTACTGGTACAGTCCCATCAACCTCTCCTGCTCCTCCTCAGATTGGTATGGCATGGGGAGCTCAGGGCTGGGGGGAAAGAGACAGAAAATAATAACTGGAACTGGTAGCAAGGAGGTGATTGATCCAGAGTTGGTGACAGTAGCATAACAGTACTGAAACGTGTAATAGTCATACTATTGTCTGTCTCACCTGGTGTAGAGACCCGAGCTCTTTGACTTATAAACAAAGTGCCTGAGTTCTGGAATCCCAACCTGGGCTGCTGAGTAGCTTGGGCTCTTCAGTGCCTCCTTCAGGGTCTGGTAGGCACTGCGTTTGCTCAGACGCTCCAGAAAGCGTTGCTTGCAGTCAGACAAATTGAAGAAGTCCTCCCTGTCCGTGGAGACCAGGATTAAGCAGAGTTCAGAAGCCGGCTCTAGGTAAGAGATGTGGGCGTGGAAGAAGCCTGCTGTGTTGAACTTGGGTAGGCAGATAGGCGTCCATCCTTCGCCTTCACGGAATGAGGTGGAAGATCCCACCAGGTTGAAAAGTAAATGCAAGTCCATGTGGTGCAGGAACTGGTCCTTTTTGCGCACCAAAGTGACCAGGCGGTCTCCCGCCAGCAGAATGGAGAAGACCAGATTCTTGGCTTTGGCGGCCTGCAGGCTGGAGGACACAACATCCCGGACGGAGCTGGCCAGTGGGAGGCATGTTACAGCGCTGAGTAGCAGGCCTGGGTCGCGTTCCAGTAGACGGAGCAGGTTATCTGTGAGGTGTTCAGAGCCGGCCAGAAGGCGGCGCAGGTCGTAGTTCTGTTTATGCTGGAAGATGTGGTTGAGCTGGGTCAGGGTGAGCAGGCTGACTATCTGGTAGTAGATGTACTGCAACTCACGGGTCAGCTCTCGGTCTGACTGACGAGTACGCGATACACCCACCAGAACCAGAGGACTCTTACGAAGGAACACCACTTTGTAACCATCTGGAAAAGCGCATTTGAATGAGAGAACAAATAGGCCAAGGCCAGCATTTATTTTTATTTTTATATATGTATATATATATATATTTTTTAGAAAAGCATTTCGGCCTGCCCTGATATATTTTTCTTACCTGCATGTATGGAACGGATGATGTTCTTCCCAGCCTCCACAAATGAGACCAGTGCCATCATGACCCCCATGGTGCTAGAGAGGGCCTCCTCTGTGCCGTAGCGCGAGTAGATGGGTTTACCAGCTTCGCTCAGCACAAACACATGCTTTCTGTGGCTACGCCATGCCTCGCTTGACACATCCTCCTCTTTAATTTTGCTTTCAGGTTGTTCCTCCTCCTTCCGTTCCTTCTGAACCTCCACACGAGGCTCCTCCTGAGCATACTCTCCTGCCAACCCGGTCTGTATCTCCTCTGCACATTCCCCGAAGTCCACCTGATCAGAGCCTTTATTGAGCTCTGTCTCAGTCTGCTCCTCACTTTCAGCAGTCAAGTCCTCAAATGACTGGGAATGGACAAACATGGCACTCTGCTGGACGGCACCTGTGGAGTTTCAGATTTTGTTGTTAACACAATCCAAATCAACAGATCTTTTATTTATTTTTACCTGACTGTGAAATAAATTGTAATTTCACTCTTGCCTAATTAGAATAGGAAAAATGTTTGTCTTGTTCCCATCCATTCAACCTTGCTGTAAAAATACATTTTCCTGATTTCAATGGGAAATTTCAAACAGAGCTAAGATTTCATGGGAGGTTGAGTATAGAGAGGTGGTATTTTTGACTGCAGATCAAGAGGTCCCAGGTCCAAATCCTCCTTGTACATTACTTTAAATAAAAGTGTCTGTTTAAATGAATACATTGTATCACTTAACTATGCCATGAGTTTAAAACAAATAATGACATTTCGCCTTGACTTTGTCACACTAATGCCATGTTTTCTCCAAAGCATATCATAATCATTAGCTTAAACATTCTTACAACTCACACCTACCCAGCAAGAAGCACATTCTAGCAGAGCAAATCAAACAAAGGCCTTTGTTGAAATACCAACACTTACCAATTGTTTTAAATCCAGAGAATACGATATGCGATGAATAAATTGTGCTATTGTGCACATTTCTGCACTCTCTGCCAACAAGAACACTGATGGTTTGTTCATCAAGAACCCTATTCACGGTGGATTCTTGGCTAAAGCTGTGTAGAAGTGGCTGCACGGAACACTGTCACATGATAACATGTAGTAACTGGCAACAGCATTGGCAATTCCAAGCGTGTCTTTCTTGGAATTTTGACAACAAGCTGTGAATTAAGTAAACTGTGTCATCAATTTGTTTCTGTCGTGTTGTGCCACGCATGATGTATTCTATTTGTACGATAAAGTTTGCTTGTGGGATAGTTTTTGATAAGTTCATAAAACTGAGGCTGTTTCCACTTATATTTGTGAGGGATGTATCCAGTTGTACATTGCTCCAAATCTTTAAAACGGAACTATGTAGTACAGCTAGCTAGTGTAGCCTACTGTTTTATGGTTGAGGGGAGGAAGTCTCTTGATTGGTCACGTCATCAAATCCATTATCATTCTAGCAATGTAATATAGCAATGTCTAGCAATCAGACGAATGTCAATCTCACCTGGTTCTGTCCCCTCCACCAGGCCCGGTGTGGGGCTGTCAGACCTCTCATTACGGAGACGGTCCACTGGAGTCAGGGAGCCATTCAAGTTATCCCATGCCACACCCTTGTTGTGGACCTCTCCAGCCATCACTGCAAGCCAATACAGGGACTTTCACCTGTAACATTTGACACCATGTCAAAGATTGTAAACATAAGGTACAAAGTTCAACAATTTACATTAGTAGTTAGCTAGCCATTTTTGAAGAAGAAAAAATTGCATGGGTTAAATGTCAAATTAACTCACTTTCTACAAAGTCTACTTTACAGCTTCGAGTACCACACCACTGGCCAAGCTAGCTACCGTAGCGCTGTTGGTGTACTAGTCTCGCTACTGCCTGGTAACCTACTCTCAATCCACAACAGTTCACATGACGTTCACATAATCACATTTCATAAAGTAAGTTTTGGCTTGCTAAATATAAAAACATAGCTAGATAGATTTGTACCATTCATAAACAGTACCGTTACCTTTCATTATTGCGAAAATTGTATTTTGGTGTTAAAATAATTCACTCATGTTTTTGCAAACGCAGGTAAAATGTCATTTGACGTCGTCTACGGACCACTATCAAATGGAATTGTGGGAAATAAGGGTGTGTTTGCAAACCCAAATTGAAACTGTGGTTCTATTCTGTTAGAAACTTTGGTTCTCCAACGGTTTCCTTAACAAAATTGCTATTACTGTAGCAATGCAACTGTGTCATTATTTTTCGTAAAATACTACGTGTGCGTATATTATCATTCTAAACTGTGAGCAGTTGCATAACTGACCAGACGTAGTTATAAAACCTTATCAATATGGTCGCGTGTTTATAGTCTTGAACGCACTCTCTTAGTTTAAACCAAGCGCGCCGTAATGGATATAGCAATCTAGTTTATGTCGCTAGCACTGCACTAAACACAAATATTCTATTTAAATGTAACTAACGTGACTAGCAAGATGCTGAATGTTGGAGACTGATGGGTTGTCTAAATATAAATGATTGAACTAGATATTATACTAAATTTTTTCGACTGAATTGCCATTTCTGTAAGTAGCTTACCTAAAAAACTCAAGCCTGCTAGGCTACTACTACTACTACTAATAATAATAATACACAGTATCTGGTTTTTGATTTTGTTGGACTAGCAAGCTTATTAGTAAACTTTCTAGGAATTGCTTTCACCAAAACATGTATGACAGAAATGCATTGCCAACAAGTGCATGTTTGGATCGTTTTATAAACCTGTTATGTTTTATTTTTATAGGCTGGCCATTAAAAAATGCCTATTCGAGCCTACTGCACCATCTGCTCGGACTTCTTTGATCACTCAAGAGATGTTGCTGCCATCCATTGTGGGCACACCTTCCACTACGGCTGGTAAGTTAAATGTCAGACACAGGTTAACCCCAGTCCGTTGCTTAATGATCACATTTGTAAATTACATTATATTTTGAAAGTCATTTGAGAGAATAGACCCCTATGTCCATATTTGATTTATATAGTCAATATATTAACTTTCTCTGATTTCAGTCTTCAACAGTGGTTTCAGACAGCCCCTCACAAGACCTGCCCCCAATGTAGAAAACAGGTATCTATCTTTATACTCATCTATTCCCCATGCAAACTGTTCTCACATCTCTCACTAAACAATCTGGCTGTCACAGCACCATTAATCTGTCTTGTTGTGTCTGTGGCTTGCCATCCCACAAAAAAGTTCTGGTTTCACCATTTGATGCCACCTAATATCAATTCTGCTGTGCATTGTGATTCTCCCATAGGTTAGCACAAGACACATTATTAATAAGCTCTTCTTTGATATTGGTGGAGAAGAAGAGAACTCATCCATAGATCCAGAGAGCTTACAGGTAATACTGAAAGTCTATGTACTAAGTATGTACAATTTACTTTCTAAATAAACCCTCATGTTTGTTAATGTTTAAAGTATTCTGTTTTATATTCTATCAAAAAATAACTTAACTCTCAGAAATGTCATTTTATTTTCCTCCTTAGAATGAACTGAGTAGATTGAAAGCTACGTTAAGTGCTAATGGTAAGTGAATGATCAAACAAAAATCCATTACCACTTTTGGCTATAGTGATGCTTGATATGAACTATTTTTTTTGATGAGTTATATAGAGGTTTAGACATTATTAACTCCACTATGTCTGATCCCTAGAGGCTCACTGGAGTGACAGATGTAAAGAGGTAAACAAATTGAAGGAGACTGTGGAGAAGCAAAAGAAAGACCTGAACAATGTCCGAAAGGAGATTGAAGAAAAAGAGATGCTCTGCTCTGCTCTCAGGGTAAATTGCCATCTGTTGAGTCTGCTAAAGTCACATGTGGAATAGTGACTAAAAGTAATTTTGCAAACCATTCCAAAATATACTTACAACAAGCGTCTTATGTGAAACAGAAACAAATGAAGTACTTGGAAACCCAGCAGAAAGAAACGCAGGCTGCCAAGGAGGAAGCTCGCAAACTCATGACCAAAATGAAAACTTATGAGAAGTACAGTATCATATAATGAACACACATTCACTGAGGCACAGGCACACTGCTCTGTACAGTGTACAATGACGCATTTATATGGTGGATAACTTTTTACTTGTATCATAATTATCCAGATTTCATAATACCCCAGTTTATTCTCTAGAATCAAATCAAATGCCAAATCTGGTTGATTTTGAACTGATTGTTCAAATGAATGAAGAATAATCCTGGTGCTCTACTAACATAATCTGTCTGACCTCTCTTTAGTCTTGATGTGTTATTGCAAGGCCAGAGAGCGGAGGTAGAATCTATGATCACAGACATGGGTGTGGGCCAGGCTGCTGTGGAACAGCTCTCCATCTACTGCATCTCTCTCAAGAAGTAAGGACCTCCATCTCACCTGCAGCCAGCAAATGAGATCACTGGACACGGGACCTGCAGTATTTCTAATTTTCCACTGCCTGTTTTTTGTTTGCCCACGTCAGGGAGTATGACAACCTTAAAGGGAGCCTCAGATCTTCAAATGAAATGTGTGAAAAACTCAAACGAGAGGTTTTTACCTCAAACAACAAGGTAGCAATAAGCCATGTGGGAATGACCTATTTTTACAAGAAAATCTTTATATTGTTGTTGACCTACAGTTGTCTATACGATTTACTGTAAAAAATGTAATTTGTGTGTCTTGAATAGTCTTGGATGAATAGTGTTTCATGTGTCTGCAGTTACAAAAAGCTACTATGGAAATGAACCGTACCAAGGAGGATATGAAGGCTGTTCAGAATGACCTAACAGGTGCTGACAAAGAGATCAGTGTAAGGCATTCTGCTGCATTTATATTTTTTATATAATAACCTGTGAATATCAGCATAATGCAAAATATGAGATGTGGTTTATTTGCTGTTTATTTTAATCGTTGGACAGAGTCTAAAAAAGAAAGTGGAAATTCTTCAAAAGACACTGAGCACACCCACGCGCACAAATGAAGCCCTGAGCCGTCTCGTCTTTGAGAGGTTTGCTGCATCTCTGAAGTATCCTCATGCCACAAGGTGTTAAGTTCATTAATGTCTAGATGTCTGTGTAAAAATCACATTTGAATGTCTTCCAGCCCTGCTCCGATGGAGCTTAAACAGCCCTATCTTCACCAGCCTGCTAACTGTGAGGACATTGACCTAAACATGACCTTTGACATTACCACCCCTGAAGCTGTGAGGCCAGCACAGGTCCCATCCAAAAAGATGCGCCTGGACCCTGGAGTGTGAGTAGGGTGTCATGAGAATCCAAAAGTCATAGTCATACTTTGTGCCTAAATAAGTTTGATAAATTTGATACGGTTCAATTGTGTTGTTTTACAGGACTTTATCTTCCAAACAGTGTGAAAGTAGCTCTTCTGGAAGCAAGGTAAGGTCATACATTTCCACCAACAGATTTCTGATCAATTTTCAAATGTTTAAAGTAAGTTTTGTGTAGATGTGTGGACATGCAATACATCAGCTGGGGTATTGGGTGTTCTACTCAGGTTAGAGACGAAGAGGATCCATTCTTCCGGAACTCTCTCCTCTTCAGGAAGAAGATGTTTGGTAGCATGTTAGATCCTCAGAGGAATAGACAAGGGGTGGTATGTGTCACACAATCAGAGGATCCTTCCTTTTACTTTTATGGTTCTCACCATCCCTATAATCATACACTCCTACCTATGTCTGTGCTATGGCCCCACTCTCACAAGAACAGTAGTTGTTGTTTTTTCTTTCAATTGTCTGTTTTGAACATTCCTCTGTGATACAATTCTATTTCAGGTGAGGAGTGGCTATGATGGTCTGGGTGGACGGACTAAGTTCATTCAACCTGTATCCTTTTACCCAATAATTTTACTTTTAAAGGGTATCTTCCAGTGTACTAGTGCAAGTGATTAGGTTTTTGCACATCTAGCTACAGGTTAATGACACATAGTGACTACATCAGGCTGTAACAGGTTATATAGCAAGACAGAAAACGATTCCGATCATCATTTGCATAAGTGCTATTTTAATTCCTTAATGCTCTGCTCCACATAAGTCTCCTTTGTCTGAGATCCGTCCACTCATCATGAAGGGCAAAAGAAAGAAGGTGTCCCGCCCCGCTCCTCCCAAGCTCCCCAGCTGCCTGACCCTAGACAGTTTCCTGGAATGAACCCTGACTAGTCTATATTCTGTTCTCAGTTTGCAAAATATCTTTGCTTCTGAACTGAATGCCTCTGAAACATTTACAAATTGAAGCGAGAAATCTTACTTTACATGGTGTTCAAAAGGGATTATCAGCATTATCATGTTGATTATATTTCCTGTACACCTGCCTCTCTATTTTGTGAAATGTTTTTTGTAGATATACTTCCATTATGAAATTGCAATTTTTTATGTTAAATAAACTATGTTTTCTAATCTTTGTAGTTTGTTGTTGGTCATACATATCAGGCTGTAAAACTTCTTTAACAATTTGCACCGTGCAGGTAATCTGGTGCCTGTGCAGTTTTTCTCCTGCAGAGGGCAATGTTTGCATAAATGTTTCACAGGATAAAAGCAAAGACCTCATCAAGCAGTACTGTTTGAAGTGTACATCATGTAAAGGTACATTTTTTCATAATGTCAGTCATAACAATAATTTAGTTTCATACACACTTTCTGAAAACCTGAGTTACATTTAATGGCAAAACAAAATATATAAAATAAACAGCAAACAAGCGTTTTGAAGTGATACCTCCACAATTAAAATATATTGTAATCCCTCCCCTTAACCTCCATAGGTAAGGAGTGTAAACACAACTGGGTTTAAATTGTTAATGAAATTTACTTAATAAAATGTTTGTATTTTAATTGTGGGGAAAAATGAAATTTCCATGTGCTTTTTATTAGTAAGAAGTTTGTCTTCCTTTGGGCAATTTTTTAAAATAAAGTTATCTACCTTCTAAGCCACACTTTAAAGACATTATTATAAACAATATGAGGAAATGCCATGCATTGTTGCCCATAGTAGTTCTGATTGGGAAGCTTTAGGGAACACTGTATCCTGCTTGTGATCACTTGTATCCTGTTTGGAGTGTTGTCAGTTGTTAGGATTGTCAGAACTGTATTCAATTATCCTTTAATTACCACAGTAGAATAGAAAAACTAGTTTCCCCAATGTAATCAGTAAAAAATAACAGTATTGTCAATACACACAACACAGACAAAACCATGCAGTGCTGTTTGACATACATAACATACTAGACACAAAATTGTAATTGCATCCATAAGAGATTCCACTAAACATCTTCCATAAGGGTAAAGGTAATTATTTGATTCACCATTTGTAATTGTCCTTGCACAAAATTGCATTATGTGATTGTTACAATCCAAGCAAAGCTGTCTAACATGTTCAAAACAGTCTGTTCAGGATGATGGAGCAGTTCAGTGTGTAGAGGTTCATGAAGAAAGTCCATCAAATCAGATCACCAGTGACATTGACAGAAAACATGTTTATGTTAATGCACAGCTCTTGTGCTGCCCAGTGTTTAGAAAATATGGTATTCTCTGTGTGAGAGACAATTCTCTTTAAAACCAATTGGCAAAGAAACCACTTCTCCATCATCTTAAGTGTCTGGATGTTCAGTCCTCTTGACCCCAAGGTTATCTGAAGTGATAGAAGACAGATAGAAGATCAATAATGCTATAATCCAAATGTAACCATTTATTTAAAATACTTCCCAACAAACCCAGGTTGTGGTGTGCATGGACATCTCCTCAGCTTTACTCACTGTGATCTGTCAGGCTCTATTTTGGACCCGTTTGGCTTGTCGTTGGACTTCTGAGACAGCTGGGTGGACACTGTGGCGGCCTGCGCTACAGCCTTGAAGCTGCGCTTGCGTTTCTGCACATTCTGCTCAGGGTGGAAGATGATGACGTATGCTTTGGGGATGTAGAGCATGCCCAAGGACACGGTGGCACTAAGGCTCATGGACACCGTCAGGGTGGTGGTCTGGATGAACATCTGCATCAGAAGGAAAACAATCCATGCTTTTTATATAGGGTTATACGTATCTATACTTCCGAGAATAGCTTCACATCATTATCAGTTCAATCAACAATCGATGAGGTTGGTCTCATGTAGGGCATCAAAATATGAGTGATGAAATATCTCTGGTATATAGAATACAGGCTTCATGCATTCATGTAATTGCGCGGAGGGTATGTTTAATGTTCAGGATTAATGATTTATGACCTTGAGTGTGCTATTCCTAGATGTCTGTTTGACATCTTAATGGTTCTGGTGGTCACACATGGATAACCACAGAACACTTTCAGTGTTCTTTACTAAAACCACTGATCCCAGGCTGTTTTGCAGTTTAGAAAAGAATAGGTGGAACCTGCATTGCTGTGCTTTAGTCAGGAAATGTATCATCTTTATCATATTTTAAACACAGATAGGAGCTAGTGTACAATACAATGCTTCACATTGTCCATAATCCCAAGTAGCAGGAATTCAATCTTCATCATCTTGTATACAGTTTAAGTAAATAATTGTATGGGAATTCAAAATAATTTCCAACTCAAAGACTCATCTGCATAATGTCTTGTAACTCAGGACATGACACATGACAGTTACATTTAACATTAATGTGATCTGACAAATCAAAGTTAATACTTGCTTAATAAAAATAATTTGTGTGTATTAAAATAGAAAATAACGAATGATTTGGTCGGACAGAAACTACTGCTATCCCTTAGTTCATTTGACCTCTTTTCCATCCTCCCCTCTTTGATTCATTTCTTTCCCATCTGGAGAGGTGAAAGAATCAAAAAGCACCAGGGGGCTGGATCATTTCAGCCTGAATGATTCCAAATACATTTCTATGAGTCAGAATATAATTCAATTTTAAAATATTCTCCCTGCCCTACTGCTTTGTTAGTTAAGAAATGACCCACTAGCTAAAGTGACCTGTGCTATTCAGTGAAGGAGATACATTATGTGACTGCCCCATCAAGCAAACATGATGTGACATACCGTACACTGTCGCACATTTGAAATGACATTTCCACATTTGTTCTTCAACACAAAATAAAGAATCTGAAATGTACTCGTTTCTTTTCATCTTATTTGAATTGGTCAGCATGAGTGAGTGCCAAACCTTCTCAGTAGATTGTGCTGTGCCAAAGAAGATAGGCACAAAAGCCAGCCAGATGATACAGGTAGTGTACATGGTGAAGCCAATGGGCTTGGCCTCATTGAAGGTCTCTGGTACTCCTCTGCTCTTGATGGCATAAACTGTGCAGGTCACCATCAGTACGATACTGTAGAGCAGGCAGCAGATCAAGGACAGGTCAGACATGTCACACTTTAAGACCCCTCTGGCAAACTCTGGATTGGGCGGTCTTTGCTCTTCATAGTCTATAATGGTGTGGGGGGGATCCACGGCAAACCAGATGAACACTCCAAGAACCTAAAGAGACAGAAGATGAAACTCATGAGCAACCATTAGCTAACTGCCTTTCATCAAGCCTTGAAACCTTGAGTATAACATGCGGGCACGCGTTCGGTTCAGTGAAAGGCAGAAAAGTGACAGAACCCCACTCACCTGCACCGAGATGAGGATGAAGGTGATGATCAGCTGAGACGTGGGGCTGATGAATTGGGGGGGCGTGACAGACTTCTTGCCCTGCTCAAAGATGCGATAGATACGATTGGTCTTGGTGAGCATGGCCGAGTAGCTGATGCACATGCCCAGTCCCAGCAGCAGCCTGCGGAAGGCACACACCGCCACACCAGGCTCGGCGATCATCAGGAAGGTGATGAGATAGATGAGGAAGATGCCCGTCAGCAGCACGTAGCTCAGCTCCCGGCCAGAGGCACGGACGATGGGGGTGTCGTTGAAGCGGATAAAGGTGATGATGACTCCAGAGGTGGCCAGGATGCCAAGGATGGCCAGGAACACAGGGATGATGGCCCAGGGGGAACTCCACTCCAGCTTGATAATGGGTGTTTGTCGGCAGCCTGTGCGGTTCTTCAGTGGCCTCATGTCGAAGGGGCAGGAGTCACAGTTTAACTCGTCCAGCTGGTACTGGTAGCCGTCACACAGCTCGCAGTGCCAGCAGCAGGGCACTCCTTTCACCATCTTCTTCCTCTCTCCAGGTTCACAGGGAAAACTACATACAGAGTCAGGGATCTGACGTTCCCCCCCAGACCACTGCATCTCCTCTGCCTGGGGCACATCACAGTTCACTCATTAACTCAATAAGCACAATATTCAGACAAACAACAGTATTGATAGAGTTCACATTACAATGCATCGGACATCGTGAAATACAAATATTTACATTGAGTCGGAGATGATTGGTCCATTGGCCAATGACTCTATAACCAGGGTTGGTGGTGTTGGAGAGTTGATATTGGAATATATCATAACGCCCAGGAGCATCCCCATTCTCATTGAACATGACCCCAGTTCCTGCACTGCCTGTTGGACAAATGAGCAAGCCTTTCAGTGCAGTGAAACAAGCAAAGTTTTTTTTTTACTGAAGGATTGATATAGAAAAGGTAATATGGGTGCAATGCACTGTCAACCGCCTTCTCTGAGTAGATGTGTACAGAACATCTTACTTGGGAGAGGCATGCAAACACAATCAACCATGGGTTTCCTGTCGGGACTTATGCAATCAAGTCAAGGCTAACAGGTTGCTTCTTGCTAAGGCTTCCTCTTTGTACATGAACACAGGCTTGCTATACTCTCTGGTTTGTTCATTCCTGGTCCCTTCAGGCATTTCAATCAGAAAGAACGCCCATACAGGTCTAGGTCACCCACCAAGAGGGAACAGTAAATAGCTTATGCTTTTCATAGAAAGCTTCTTGAACTCAAACTAGTGACAGTAAAATGGGTTTTTATGAAAGATGAGGATGAAAAGAGAGCGAGCTTTGTGTATGGAGAGAGGATGCAACCCTGGGGAGGTAAAGTGCATTGAAGAGTTGCTGTGTACTGTGTCTTGGTACATTAGCAGAGATCCCACAGCTAATGCAGAGTGCAGTCTTCAAACTGACCTACTTTCCCTTATCCTCTCACCAAACCATGAAGAGGCTTTTCTAAAACTGGTTTGCGGTTGTTTACCAATGCGAATGTGAACTACTCCAACTGCAAGTCAAATGTATGTGTCCACAGTGTCAATTCCACCCTACCATTGAAGCTGACTGAGCGTATGTACTGGAGCAGCATTCTTCCTTCTACTGGGTCCATCTTTTCACACACCCCCATGTAGCCAGGGCAGAGGTCAATGTGCATGCTGTGCAAGGCGTGGGCCATGGCATACACCGCGTCAATCACAAACTGCACCTTCCCCTCCTGCTCGTACTGAGAGTCTCGACTGATTCTTTCCTCACCTGAATGATGAGGAGAGGGTAGGAGACGTGGTAGAATAGGTAGTTTGTGATACAGGTGGAAACACAAGAGCAGCTTGAAAGATAATCTATTTCAGTGATCTACGCATACTATAAATCTACGTTTGTAATGACTAAAAGATGACCGCTGTTCTTACCTGTACATTTTCTTTTCCCAGTGTCATACTTGATACCTGGTCGAGTCAGTTTACATTTGAAATCATCCTCCCAGAATTCAGCAAACCAGATGTTCCTTCTGTTGTTTTCTAGAGATCTTGAGGAAAAGTACTGATCGAACCCTGAGGTGAGACAGAATTTGAATTATTTTTATAAAAATGCACATATTGTCTTATTCATGAAATTACGAAACAAAAAAGTACATCAGTCTGGTGTCTATATTTTAAGTGTCTAATAAATAGTTCACATTAATTGGTAATTGCATACCATCAATGGAGGCTCTTTTGGGGAGAATGGTGACAGCTCCCTCAGCCACATCCTCTTGGTCCAGGATGGGAGAGCTCTTTGCCCCCCAACTATCCGAGCCCACAAACAGGAAATGACCTGTCAGATTGGCCTTTTTTGCTGCTTCTAAGACTCGTCTGTAAGAAGAACCACCAATTTGTTTTTCCACTTGGCATTACTGTGGTTGTCATGGTTGAATTATTTTGAAGTTTATTGGTAGAAATAGGTCACTTACTTGATATCATCCTCATTTGCAAATATTATGACGCCACGAGCATTAGATGTCTCCATCATCCTCTTGATAATTTTGTCAAACTCTCCTGGTTTGGGCTCTCTGGGAATCTTAATGGATTGAGCAATACACAGCCCTCCTACATAACACATGCAGAATACACACCTTTAAGGCAGTTCCTACTTAATTGACTAGAAGCATGGATGTTGAAGAGTGTATCTGACGAGGCCTGAATACACACTTGAATACTAAGGAGATTGCTATTCCCAGGTCGATAATATTAAATTAATGCAATCTGTTTTAGACAACAGTTGGTTGTCTCAGTGGAATAATCTACATTTGCCAGACTGCTTTTGTCCAGTCTGACTGTAATGACTGAGTAATGACTGAGACTAAGTCTTAATTATTACCACGTAAAACTCTAACAACTAACTCGGTACAAACCTGCCTCTCGAGATATCTGGAGGAAGGCATCAACTCCGCTCTCTCCATAGTTCCCCTCAGAGGCTAGTGTGGACACGTAATTCCAGCCCATGGCCTTGACAATGTCCACCATGGCCTGAGCCTGGTAGGAGTCTGGAGGCACTACACGGGAGAAGAACTCATAACGGCTATTGTCACTCAGCTCAGGCGCAGTGGAGGCGTAACTGATCTGGGGGACCTGGAAGAAACAAACCATGACAAATTCAAAGTTAAACGGAAGTCAAAAACTGGATTCTAAACATGATTCATCAAACTGTCTGAACAAAAAAACCTTACAGAGTTTGTAAACCTACAACATAATACCTCTCTCTATGACAACTTGCTAAGCGTTTTGTTACCAAAACTGCACAATCATGGAAGGCGCCAAAATCCCTTGCAGAGTGAAGGCACTATTAATCCACTTGGAAAGAGTTGTTTCTACAGGGTGGAATCCAGAGCTTTACCTACTGGTTGGCAATGCAGCAAACGTCATGCAGAAATACAGATGGCACGAGCCACTGCAGTAAAAGCATTTGTTTAGAAAAAAAATGGATGAGAAGATTAATTTACTGGTGTTCTACTTCCTTAATGATACAGTTTATGTCAGTAGGATCGACTTTGACCCTGCTAATGCCCGCACATGGCTACGATCACGCCGGCGTGATCAGAGCGCTGGTCAGCTTTCGGACCACGAAGCATGTAAACAAAGACACTCAGAGGGCTGCCGTCGATTTCATGCGATAGTGCAGACCTGAAGCTACATTTGAGTGTTTGAGTTGTGTAAATCGGCCAAGTAAAACTTATCTTACGATTTTTTCAATTCCATGAAAAAAGTGCGTTAAAAAAAGCGCTCTTTTATGCGCTCGTTGCGTTTATTTGAATATTTTCATCGTTTTTTGTCCAAAAATGAAACGGAGAAAAACGAGTGATTCTGCTCACTCATAGCTATAGCGTGCACGAGAAAGCGAGAGGACAAAGAGACGTCTAAGAAAAAACGGATTAGGTTTATTATGACTAGTATTAGTCATAATAAACCTATTTTGAGTAGTTTGGGGGAGATTTTGAGTAGTTTAGGAGTACATTTGGACTTACTTTGGGTGAAATGAAGCGGACAGGATATCCTTACATGCCGTCGAGTTTGTATTTCCGCTTGAGAGCAAAAAAAAAAAACATGTTGGCCTACCAAGATTCTGTTGTTGACAGCGAGAGGTGAGAAAAACATGTATTGCTTTCGTTTATTTTATTATCTAATTCTATTCTACTTCACTATAGTACAAATTCCTTAGAACATCTTGATTTTTGAATCTTTTACATGTTTTATTGACATACAGAGAATAAAGAGAAAAAAAAAGAATTGCAACGGAGAATTACCACGGTAGTCAAAGAGAAGGTATAAATGAGCCAATTCTGACATCTAGTGGAGAAAAATTTTTTTTTTTAATTTTTTTGAATAATTTATGAAATATTATTTTGGACAGTTATTGATGGCACAATAACAGTGTATATGGATAGACCTGCTCTCTTTGTAAATATCTTGATTATATCTCAACTTTACCTTTTTATGTTCACATATACAACTTGTGCTTCAATATTAATCTTTTGAAAAGCTTTGTTGAGTATGTGTGTGTGAAATATGGTCCAAAAACCATAATTTTCCCACACGGAGCTTGTGTTTTTGTGTCTGTTTGGGTCCAGTATGTTGAAAAGTATGCCAAAGTGAAAACCCTAATTTAACAGGTCATGTAGGTGAGATTGTGCTGAAAAAAATGATACCAAACATTGGTATGATAAACATTTCTTTATGCAGCATATCAAGGCCAAATCAAAGGTACTCAAAAACGGCCAAAATAGCTCCAGACTCCAGAGAGTTAATGAGAGGTTCTTTGGAGGGACGAGGAGAGAAAGGTAGACACAAGGGGTTGTGAAGGGGGAAGGAGAGAGGGGAGAGAACCATTTCACAGATTATCTGGAAGGATTATAAGGGTTTTAGTCAAATTATGTTAAGCACAGAGAGAGAGACATAGATCAAGAGCCCAGAGGAAGGTTACCATTTCTCAGCTGTAAGCCATACAATATATTTAATTTTGATGGCCACATGTGGGACAGATTTGCTGCTTTAATTCAACCCTGTCATCTGCACCCCAAACCACCAGACATGCATGCTATATCACAGGTCACATGATGGTCCCATGGGAAAGTCAAACAAAATTACGTCAAAGCAGTAACATACTTAAATTATTAAAACTAATTGATACCTATCAATTCTAAATGTCTGGACACAAATGGTTCAACTATCAGAAGTGTTCATTCATTAATCTTCTTTCCCCTATAAAAGACCAAACACATATTCTTAAATTCCTTTTTTCTACCCGGGAGACTCTCTAATGTGTATGAGTGGTATTTTAAATAAATATAAAATATGAATCTACATCAAACCTAATTTTTTTTTACCTCTATAAGAATTTTGCGGCTAACAGATCCTGAAACCTAATGCTACCAAATCCACTAGTAATTGAGTGAAGTTTATGAGTTCAAGTAGGATCTTCAACAGATACTTTTCTAAACCATGTCTATAGTTACTAATTTTTGCTGTAAATACTATTACAAAGGCACATTTCTTAGTGTGTAAACAATGAATTCAGACGACAATGCAAAGATCAGAAGGTTACATTCTCAGGCAACTGTTGCTCTGAGGGTGCTACATTCCATGATGCATTTCTTCATGTACCTTGTTTTTGCAATGGTAGCTATGTTTGACTTTACTCTGTGTTGTTCCCTGAGCTCCAACATTAAGGTAAATTAAAGGATGGGCCATCATGTGGGCATCACACCAGGATTCTAAGCAACCATACATCAGAGAAGCACATATGGACTGAAGAAACCCAGCATTTTGTCAAATCTGTTATACACCGGTTACAATTTGTTGATATCCTAGAACCAATGCCATTTCTCTGGCCTGATGCTCCATTTTCAGCCCTAGGGTCCTGAGCTCCTGAGAGGGGCTTAATAGAAGATGGAATCTATAATTCTGTAGTTAACATCTGCCTCCATACACAAGCTGACTCCTTGGCTCGCTAATAGCCTGACCCTGTATAAAGAATACCTCAACAAGTGAGAGGCAGAAAATTAAAGACAGGGAGCTGACTTTGTGGGATCAGAGACGGCAGATTGGACACAGTTAAGAATATCGATCTTCATCATATCTAGATTACTACAGTTGTGGGTCATGTCACTAAATCACTGATTATGTGACAATCTATGGGATTTAGATGGACTCTGTGTCCCATCACTGCGATGAGCAGTGTAATCAATTATCACAGGTCAATCATTTCTAAACAATCCACAATGCATTCAATAAACACACTCAGCAAATTACAAGGATTAACTAGCTGTGTATAGAGCCATTCATCATGGATTCAACAGTATAATGATACTCCTCATAGCATGTAATTTGCTTATATATTAGAACGATAAAATGTATGTTTTCTATGCAATTTTACCCCACAAAATATTGCTTTTGACAGTTACATCTCTCCCTCTTTCTCTTAAATACTTCAACAGTGTTCTCTCCTTTCAGAATGAATCAATACTTTTCCTTTCATTCCTTTGCATTGCTTTACAATAATTATTACTACAAGACAGCAGCAAATTGACCGTAAAATTTCTGATAGCAGCACTTTGTTCCCCTTCTGGACCATGCATAAGTTAGATTTTAAGTAGACCTTAAAACAAATGTGTATCAGCCACCCTAAAATTCAGAAGCACGATCAAATGACTAACAGGATGTATTGTTGTGTGTGCGATCATGCATTGACTGGGTAAAGCGACTGATGTATAAAGACAAATGATAGAGAATTCTCACCGAAAAGAGTCTTAGTACATTAGCCACCATGATTGACACAGAGCTGCCGGAGGCCCCAATCACTCCGACCACTCTCTCTGGCTTGGCGATGATGGGTGGCTCCCCATTGGAGCAGCGCACATCTGAGTTGTCCTTCTGGATGAGAGCCTGGACAAAGGTAAGAGACTGCTCCAGGGCATAGGTGTCCCTGGAGCAGGTGTCCAGGATCCTGGCCCCCAGTGTGATGTTGGGCAGCAGGTCAGGATCACTGTTGATCTGGTCCAGGGCATACAGCATGGCCTCCATACGGTGGATCCCTTTCTCCCTCTTGATCTCCCCACATGGCACACCAGCAGGGCCCCGTGAGTGCACTGGGAACAGTCCACCCAGGGTGATGTCCCCCTCAATCTTGATGGAGTGGGGCTGGGTCCCCTGCTGTGCCCATGACCCTGGACTAAGACCCAGGAACAGCATCCATAGCAACTTCAGCCATGTTGTTGAATGACCAGATAATGTACCGTGTCGACAGTGAAGTTGAGACGTGTGGCACTGCAATGTCATGACGATGGCCACAAAGTTCCTGTGTTCAGGGTGAAAGCACCAGGCACCTTAGAATCAATTGGAGGGGAGTGGGAACAAGTGTTAAGTCAAGAGTTTTAATATTACCATAGTCTCAACTAATATGAAGGTAGGATGGGTGAGAGGTTATACAGTGAAGTACATGAAAACATCAAAGTAGTCTATTCCTTTGCAGCAGATAAGTGGCGTTCCATCTGGCTCTGTGACTTGATTTGAAGACTAAGATAGCTAAGCTAAATGCTTTTTATTGTACATTTTATATTGTTTCCTACTCAGGTAGACACTGTTCTGCAGTCAGGATCTTTACTTAGGTACAGCATTGAAAAGAAAGACAACGCAGTAATGCATTTGTCAACAGAAAATCAGGTTGAATACAATGGTTAGCAATTCCTTGTGAGTATTCTAAAAACACATAAAAAAATGATAAACTTAATTAGTTAATGGAGACTGGCAAACTTTTTTCACAAAAAGAAAGCTCAGGACATAACTCATTACATTAGTTTGAATGTATATGCTTGCAGTTGACTTGACTTATGCTGCTATTTAACTGACTCTGCAGGAGACTGGAGGTAACGACAACAGTGACTTAGTCTCAACTCTGAATAGTAGCCATCCAGCATTTCACGGTAATGTACGCATTACACATTGTATGGCAACCATACAATCAATGGCAATTTTTCAGTCTACAGCATTGATTGTGAATAACACAATGTAAGAAACAAAGAAAAACAAACAGCTACTTTACAGCAAACATACTTTCGTTATGATAACACAAAAATCACTACTGCTATAACTACATTCACATATACTCATATTTTAACATCATTATTCTTCAACTGCAAATACCAAACACCAACATGATAAAAACTCAAACTTGAATCCTGCTGCTAAAGACATTTTATAAATTAATGTAAAATTATCTTTAAAAATCTAAAAGTCCAAGGTGTGCATGCATTACTTTAAATATAGCTACCACACTGACAATGATGTGGCTGCATACATGATGCATTGCAGAAGTATGGGAACTGTCATTACCTGATCATTCCATGGTGACTGGTCTTGCTTTGCTCACTTACGTGAGCATTCCGGAACAGACCTTTCCCCATATTCAATATATGATGTTTGAAGGGCCATTAGTTTGATTCAGGCGCAAAAAGTCAATCCACTGTCAGGTCAGATACTCTCAGTCCTTTTACAATGTATGTATATTACAAAAGAATGAGAACATATTTTTTTAATTTACAAAAACAAATCGAAAATGCTGGCTTTCGAGGCTTTAGAGTACAGCATCATGGCACAATCACAGAAAAGTGAAAAAGCACAACATTACGCCAGTCAGATTCTACAAATCACTGTCAAATCCTTTAAAAGCTCTCTCACTCACTCTCTCTTTCGGTCTGTCCCTCTCTCTCTGCCACTCCCCCTCTGTTGACCCTTCTCACTCTCCCCTGCTTGTTCTGTCTCTCGCCCTCTCCCTCTCTCTCAGCTGAACACTTTTCTCTCTCTCCCTCTCAGTCAGTGCACTAATGGGCACAGATTGGGATTATAATGACTGTAGGACTATGAAGAAAGCTCTAGGTGGACTAGCCTATATTCTCCTGCAGCGCAATTTATCCCCCCCCCCCCCCTTCATGATAGAGTTCCATTACTCTGAGAGGAGATTAGATGGGCAGTGATATCATTCACATATTCTGATAAATATACCTGTTAATGGCACTGTTCAGTACAGTGAAGAACAGACTAGAACAGACTACATTCTTTATTTGATGCAAATAAGACACTTCATATCTTCAGGATCAGTTATCTTATTCCCATAGTTTACACCTCAATGGTTGTTATCAATAGTTTCCTGTGGATTTCATTAAATACATGTTGTCCCGCACCAGTGATGCAGTTCCCATCTTGGGTGAGTCTGACTACAGTGCCCTCTAGAGGCATACAGTCAACATTACTGTGTGACTAACGCACACACCAATCCAAGGGGATGAATGGGTATGGAAATCACTTCCCATCATCACTTTCCATCAGGCCTCTTATCTCTCCCTTTAATACCACTTTGTGGCGTACTAATGAGATGCGTGTTTACTCTGCAGCTTACGACAATCATTCTTTTCTTTCAGTCACAAATTCTAATCCAAACAAGTCTGTCACATTTGGGCAAAATCCTGATTGGGCTACTATTTATTAATATCAATAGCATATGACAAGCCACATACCACAATGATTACAAGTACATTTATACAGATGTCTAGTAATCATTAAGAGCAAAGAGGAATGAGAAATAGATACATGGAAAACAGAAAGAGTGGAGATACTCTTGAAGAACTCAATGGTGTTGTATGTGAAAGAGCAAGTGAGGCTTAGCTTATGCCTCTAGGTTGGCTTGAACATTCATGGCAACGAACAGGTTTCAGTACTCAGTGAAACAACCCAAAGCACTGGGTCTGTGTTCATATTTAATCAGCATTGCAATGTACATATATGAAATGTAAAGGTTTATTAGTTCAATGATAGTCGAAAGACTGCATCGTTTATATTTGCTGCTCCATTAAGTGATGGACAGAATGAAAACCACTATAGTTTTCTATTTAGGTCATGTTATGTGGTAATGCTCAAACAAATATGAGAGAATAAATTGACGGTATTAGTCCAAATAAAACAGTCAGAAAAATCCAAGACTCCATTACTGTGAAGTCTAGTCATTTAAAATAACGGAGCACAACGTTATATCTGCTCAAGGCTAAGACATAATAAGGGTACACTGATCATGACTCATTTATTTTCATTAGACAATCCCCTCTCTCTTGCCTTTCCCTTCCTTCTCTCTCATTGATGACTTGAACCAAGAGGTATAGTGAGCAAGCCCCCTGTAGCACATCACTTTTCATTGGTTAAGTGGACCCCTAGATGTATCTCTAATTGGTCCTGGGGAGACACTGGTCTGGAGAGCCAGAGGAGAGCAAAGCGTGGCAGAGTTTGGTTTAGAGAGGTTTGGCACAACCGATTGCCTTGTGGACTCCAAAGAAAATAGTACGTATCACAGTCACACTGCCTTTTTATTCAGCGAAAACGTAAAAAGAGAAGATCCATTGCACAAAGATTCTCTGGAACTCAAAACCATGCTTACTCAGAGTAGTGGTGGACAGACATGGTCCACTGAGTTTAAACCCCATTATCATTATTGGTCATCAGAGTTATTATACAGTGATAATTGCAGTGATTGTTATTTATTTGTCCAAAGTCAAAGAAACAGACTGAAAAATGATCTGATATTTCCAAATAATAATCTAATATCCAAACTTCTTAAATTGCATTTACATTAGTTTATGTTTAAGACTTTGGGTACAGCATGCTACGTGGACAGGTCCAGGGTGTCACGCAATCCTCTCAGTCATTTGACAAGGAAACGGCATCGGAAAGCATGTTCTTGCCTGTAATGCTTATACTAGATCTTCTTGTTTTCAGCTGCTACTTTCTACGATGACCCCCAAACAGCACACATGGCTGTAAGACACCATATTAAATATCAAAGTCTGTTTAGATCTTTTGCAAAGCAGACATGTGCGTGTGTCATCTGAGACATGGCCGGAGCAGACAGAGGCCTATGACAACATCCAGGGGTGTTTCAGACACTGGGCCGCAGAGGCTCTTTTCTCTGGGACAAGCTCCAGCATGGTCAGTAGAAAGGAACTGAACTGTGCTGCCTGTTCCTGTGGCCACTCATACTTGTCCAGTAGAATCTCACACAAACTCCAAGGTTTCAGTTTCGAAATGCGCCGCAACTGGCCTAGAAAAGACAAGGTTGGGAAAAGGTTGCATTTATAACCGTTTGTATAACCTCTATGTAATACTTCCACACGTTTCTATTTCTAGAAACAAATGACCAAAAGGTAAACACTGTACATAAGTTTACCTTTGTGATTAAAGTAACGCCTGGAATGTTTTCCAGAAAGGGCAAAGTGAGATGGTAGGGGTCCCAGTAGCTCAATAACGTGAGCAATGTGATCTAGTAGTACACAACAGGGTTAACACCTTGCTACTTCAACAGCAATGTATCCCATCAAGCAGATGGAGAGAGTGAGAGGGTATAAATGCAGTATGTACACAAGCCAAGAGATCTGACATACCTTCTTCTCGAGAGTAGTTCTCCCCTGATTGGGGTTCAAAAAGATATTCTCCTGTTGCCAACTCAAAAGCCTTGAAACAGTGAAAACAACCCACTCATATGCTCTGACGTCATAGTTGAAACATTATGCTAAATGTTGTCAGGTGAATTGAACCATACACCATCATCCGAAAGGAGACAACTTGCAAGGCCTTGATTTTACAACAGCCAATACAAACATGCCTAAGAAAAAGGCATCTTTATTTCAGAATGTGCTGTAAGTTGTTGATGTGGCATCCTTTGGAACTTCTCACCATGCAAGCAGTGCTCCAGAGGTCAGCTGGAGGGCCATAGTCAGCTCCTATTAGGACCTCCACAGAGCGGTACTGACACGTCTGGATGTCCTCTGTGAAGTGTTTGTGCTGGAGAACAGATCAGACTGAATGGGTTTGATCAGATGCATTGCCATGATGTTGAAAAAGCTTGTCTCCAACAACTGTATTTAGGTCGAGTCAGTGTTAAGTACTATGTCATGGGCAACTGTCAATGAATCACTCACGACCCAGCAGGCGTTTCCCAGGTCTGCGATCTTTATGAGGACCTTATCAGCATTCTGTGGTTTCAAAGGATTCACCAATACATCACTTTCACTTTGTTCTGAAATATAACCAAGAATAGATGACTGAATAAATATATACCAATAATTCTACTTACAGGTAATTATGAATAATCAACATTTAGTTTTAAATAAGCCATAACGGATATTGCATTACATAGTGTTTTACTCAGCAGTGTTTCCATATAACAACAGCTGAAACCTGAGTAGGACTGACCATGTAGCAACTGAGGTTGACAGTCATCCGTAGAATAAGGCAACAATATAGATCTAGACCCAGAAGTTGATGACTTGGTAGACCTTGCATGGGCCGAGCTGGGTGTGGGGGAGAGGGAAGGGTTCTGTTTGTTTTCCCTCTGGTGTGAAACAGATTTCCTGCTGTCAGTGTTTTCCTCGTGGAG
Source organism: Hypomesus nipponensis (assembly GCF_054491055.1). Taxonomy (NCBI): domain Eukaryota; kingdom Metazoa; phylum Chordata; class Actinopteri; order Osmeriformes; family Osmeridae; genus Hypomesus; species Hypomesus nipponensis. The sequence continues at coordinate 12,953,088 of NC_140369.1, forward strand.
CAAGGCTCCTCTGCGTGTGGTATGTACAGGACCTGGAAACTGAGGGGGAGAGATGGAACTAGGGGAGCTACAGCAAGCGTTGGTATCAGAGAATGATACGTGAGGTTTTGCCCTCCTCTGCAAGTCAGCATCACTTGCTCCCTCCTGCAGTTGTTGATGTTTCTTCTCCTTCCTTGACAGTTTTTTCCTCCGGCTGCGGGAAACCTTTCCACTCTATGAGCACCATCAGTTTGATAAGAAAAAAACGGTCAAATTTCATCATACTGAGAATCACATCTCTGAGGAAAAACGTTAATCACATTTCACAGCAACATTTCTGGTTAAGAATTGCAATTCATCATGCAGGTTAATGATGTACCTACAGTGAAACAACATTCCATTATTGAAAGAGTGAAATTTCAGACCATTATAAACCTTAATTGACACCTCAATCAGCATTCCTGCTTCTTAACACCAAACATATCAGGAAGCATTTGTAGTTGCAGTAAGTGCTAAATAAATTATGAAAAGGGGCAATGTGCAGTAAATAAACATCTAAAATGAATGGATTTATGACTCAACCATCTTACCCACACCCCAAGAGTCTGGACAACTACAGTCAACTTCCCCAACCAGTTGGACATACTCTTAACAGGCATGTCATCATAGAAAAAGTGGAAGAGACATAAATGTTAAGACAACTAAACCTGGTCGCGTCAAAGCCGCAAGTCGCCGCAGACGCATCCAGAGTGAATACAAAGAAGAGCATGCCATTTTCTGGAGACTTGATTATATAATTACAATCTGAAGTGACAAGATGATTCAGTTTCATGTTTCATACCTGTTTCTCTTTTGGACTGTTGTTCACTGGCATTCGTAGAAAAAGAACACCAGAAGGCACAAGGAAGCATAAATAAAATCTTTAAAATATATTTGTCTAATTTAGCATCTTAACACAATTTAATCTCTACAAAACAACATCTGACAAACCATATTGAAAGAGCAATGTGTGGTTGTTTGATACCTGGTTTGCAGGATATTAGAGATCAACACTAACCTAAGGAGCCGGTGTGAGTAGGAGACATGGGACGCTGCCAGAGTTTGGTGTTGGCTGCCAGCTCCTGCATGTAAATCTCATCCATTCTCAAAAGGATGTTCTCTGGCTTGATGTCTGTGTGAATGATCTTGCATTTAGTATGCATATAATCTAAACCCTGGAGAACCTGTGATACAAGACAACAATAGTTATTCACTACAACAACGTAAAACAAGAAGATAATTCCCCCCCCCCCCCCCCAACTAAACACTAATGTTCAGATGCAGGTGAGTGGGTACATAGAATAAGAACAAAACCTGTTTAAGTATGCTCTTGACACAGGGTAGAGGGAGGCCAGTGTAGTTCGATTTAATGATCCACTTCAGAAGCTGGTGACCCAGAACTTCAAGAACCATGCATATATCTAAAGAATTGTTGAATTAAGGAGATTATGTTTTCTAATCACGTTTCAGTCTTGGATTTTAATATAGTGTCTAACTTCTTGTATAGGTACATTTATTTAATAGTTTTTCAGCTCTCAATCTTGGCAGATCATTTACTTAAAAATCTCATGTAAAGGATACGCTCTCCATTTTCCCCAGAAATTCTGAAGTCATCAATGAGTCGCACAATTGTCTCTCGTTTAGGATCTGTTGGATCAGTGTCCCGGACCTACAAACAATAGGTAACTGGTAATGTATTACTCCATTACTGTCAAGTATTATTACATACTTGGAAACTTATAAGACTATCATATCAAACTCTATCCAAAAAGGTGTCCATTTACACATTTAAGGAGTTTGATTTCATCCAACGCCGTTTCTGTGAAGGTTGGAGCACTCTTCACCACCTTCAGAGCCACAAACCGCCTCTTACTACATGATGCGTAGACAATGATAAACTTTAGATTAACTTGCAAATGTCATTTGAAGAATTCAGAATCATCCAACAATGAGACCAATGCTGTGATTGTACTTACTGAATGTCCCAGCAGAGCCATACCGTGGAGAAGTGGCCCCAACCCAACTTTTTTACCACTTGGTAACGATCAATGAATATCTCTCCGATTTCCACTGAATGGTACCCACCTGTTTTGAAAAGTATAGCTTGTGCTGATAAACTGGTGTCAAAAGTATTTACTTTCTGACTTCCAATGACTGTCAATCATGATTCATTTGGTGTTATTTGTGTGTGAATTTGGGAGTGAGAAATACCGATGCAGTAATCTGATGAATTCTCTTGTTCATCGTCATCAGATTCAAAAGGCTCCGGTGAAGGAGGATATGGATCTTTAGGGGGTGGGCTTGCGGCCAAGGTTTTGCTAGAGGTAGCTATCTTGGGGGTAACTGCGTCAGGTGCAGGTTCCGGATTGAGGGATGGTTCAGGAGTAACAGGTGAATTGACAGTAAGGGCTGTTATTGCAGCCGCATATCCAGATGATGGTTGATTGGACATGGTCAAATGGATTATGGAGAATGTTGAGTATAGATGTTATGCAGAGATTGCTGGACAGGCAAGTGGCAGGGCAAAACAATGTAGATAATCCTTGAAAGACTTGGGTACAAAAAGAGACAATTAGGTAGGTATATTACAGACCAACACTTCCAGAATTTAAGCGTTGTGCTTTACACGTCTTCTAGTGTTCTATAACACTGTCTGTTATGACATTTAAATAGGACAGCCTATGTGCAAATGTTTATTTTTAGAATAAACGTTGACATGAATGGCATGTCAACGTAAATAGCTCTTCGAAGCTGGCTAAGTTTATCCAACGTTACTGACTAGCTCGTGTACTCGCCTGAATTTTTTTGTTGTCACTACTTAAACTAGTCAATAGTTTAGCTTAATTAGTCATTCATATTTAAGAGGCCCAACTAGATTTAGCACTAGGAGTATCTGTAAACGATACAGGGGTTTGGGTGGATATGGCACTTGTTCTGTCCCCAATAAGCACACGAATGGGTTTGTTAAGCTCTATATAATACAACTTATTAATAATTGTATGCTGCTGCTTGTTATCATAATTTAAAGGTCAAATATAGCGAGTGTTAGCCATCTAAAAGTACAGACAAGAATTCTGACGTTTGGCGAGGACCATGCCGTTGAAGCATACAGTAAAAGCGGTTGCATGGCTTGAAGTTTCAGCATGGTTAACTACCAATACAATAAAATTATACATGCTGATAATACCAGTGTAATACTTAAACATACTCACAATCAAATGTTGTCCTCCTATTGGTAGGCTACAGCTAGGAGATTGTTATGAGGACCCTGTCTGGACGGCGTTCTTTCACAAGTTTGTCTTCCGTGCAAGTCTGAGTGCAGCTTCGAAAAAATACATTAAACATCATTACGCATTCTTTTACGCACACAAACGCTTGCTGGACAAATAATACCATTGGCAAAGGTTATACGTTTTCAATGTAATATTTCATATTGTTTAAGACTTTGTGACCATGTTTCATAATGTTAAAAACAATTGTTTACTTGAACATTCAAAAACACCGGGCTCATAGCTTGAGTCTCTGCTCTACACTGTTCAAAACATTAACATTAAACTTTATCCATTATAGCCTTATCCAAAGCCTATACCTTTACACAAGCATGTACACGCTTATTGGGCTATTCTTATCATGTTCCCCATATCTGTGTCACAATAAATGTTAGTGTCTAAATAAGTTATGAGACAACATGCATATAAATAACTGCACCGTTCAACAATCCAATTCAACATGACTTTAATCTATAAAATGAATGCACCCCGTCCATGTTATTCACACAGCATATCCCTCACTTTAAATAGAGTGGTCACAGGCATAGAATAAAATGAGTATAGCGGTATACTTTATGAATAACGATTGACCACTTCTAATCCACCTGCCAAATTCTGCTCAAACCTAGTCCGTCATACACACTAACCAACACTAATCTCCTGCTGGTGCTGAGAACAGCATGGGATTGTCACACAGAAATACAAAAATGTATTAAGTTTATGAATATACAATATATAGTTGCAATAAATTTGCCTTTGAGCTACATTAATGTTAGTTTACTTCATAGACTTAAGTACATTACCTGAAAAATACATTTACGACCCCCAGTGCACAGCAGTTTGGTCATTGATTTCAGGTTTTACTATCTGGAAGAACCTCTCACATTAAATACAGAATATGAAAACACCAACATTTGAAACTGTACAGTACCACATTCCACAATGAGCTACATACATGAGCAGAAAAAAAACATCAGCTACTTAAATAAATCATGACATTCATGAGTCTTTTTCCATGAATTAATACAAATCAAATGATCATGGAGGTGAGGCATATGGTAGACTTCACTGCAATAATCAATCATTAGGCTGTTGCTTTCAGTAATTCCAACATGAAAAAGAATACCCTAGCCCAACATTGATGTTAAACAGATACTAGAGTAGAAAAGTAAAAAGGCAGTGATAAGATTTAGCATTTAAAGACACATTTATCAATGTAAACTAAATAAAATTGATGTGCACAAAAAAATGTTTCAGCTGGCAGGAGACCTGCTCCTGACATCTTTCCATTCTATATAGCCCTGTTCTTTTTGCACTCCTTCCATTGCTTAATGGGGAGTAAATGGAAATGTAGTATACAACTGATTCTGTTACATGATATTCCATACAGAAGGTGGTAAGTAGCCTACTTATGCTAACATTTTAACATTTGGTGTTAATTGTATTATTAATATCGAAACTACAATATATTAACTACCAAAGAAAATGTGATGCTGTATGTTATCTGTTTGAGCATTAGATACCCTGTTAGCCTTTAACTTTTACCTTAATCTCAGCCGTTTATTAGGAAAAAGAGTGAGGAACAAGCTCCCTTGTCAATACCTTTGTAACAGGGGGTAAGGCATGAAGACATGTGTGCCCCATGTGACACAGACACAATTAAGAGAATTTCATTGATAACAGCCCTCACGTATCATGCCGTACCACTATCCCTTCATTTCAGCAGCCACAAAATAGATGGTGTTTAGACCCTATGTACAATGTAGAGTACCTGCATTTAAGAGTCACAACCAATGACATCATTGATAACAACTAAATTTCATGAAGTATTTTGACCTACTTCATCTAATTGTTAATGTTTGCAATAAAAATTGTTAAACAAACTATTTAAGGGATAAGTTGTTTTTAACACTGAGACAAACATATTCCTAAACATTAATGTTACTTTACGTCCCTTTAAACAAAGAAATTGAGAAAAAAAAGCATTTATGACTCAATGGAAAGATGGATACATGACGTGTAATATCCATACATTTTGTTCAAACAAGTTTACACATTCACTAGCTTGTCTTAATACTTTTAGATGATATGATTCCATATTACATATTGTTGTATTTCACAAGACAAATGAGAAATAAATTACCTCTTTTATATAACAATAAGTATACTTTATATCTCAGATACAAAATAGCCATTTAGAATACATATACAATATTCTCATTAAAAAAGATACCTTTTTAGAGTTAATAGGAAGGATCTTGATGAGTAGATTTTGCCCAGTAATGCCATACAGTTCTTAGTGCTATGTTATAAGAATATTTTAGTACGCCAACCCAGCTCTAATGCAAATCCTCTTCAAATTTCTGGAACCTAAGTCAAACTTTGTTGGGCGTACTTAGGCATATAGCAAAATACATTTTGCTCAGCTTTTCAGACTTTATAGCTACAGTTTTGTCCATAAGTATTTTTCTATTGAGGTTAATAATGTTTTAATCTGAGGTCACTTTTTCTTCACTGTGTGTGTTTATAGGTGTGTGTGTGTGTTTCATGTGCATGTTTGATAATGTAGATCTGCTTATTTACACCAAGGTGCCTGGATCAGGACTGGGCTCCTTTGGAGTTGTGTCTTGCATCTGAGGAAGACTTGGCTCCTGATAGAGGGAGAACTCCATTGACCTACCATAAAAAGGATGAAAATCAATACAGAACCATAAAGTTCATTTCAAATCAATTAATTAAGTTGAGAAATACTCACCTTCCATGCAGTGGGTGACCATGGAAGCTTGCTGACTGGGGCATTTGAGATCTGTGAAGGTTTAGTGGATCACCTTGGATAGATGCCTGGTGCACCAATGGATGTGGGTGGGATAGGCGAGAAACACCCGCTTCATGGCCCTTTGAGGAGGCAGGGGTGAATCCTAGGGCATTCCTGAGGTACCAGTCTCTAAGCCCCTCTAGTGCAAGGGCTTTGTGCAAGCTCCGTGTTGAGTCCTCTGGGGTAGGAAGAGAGAACTGTGGGGGCCTGCGGTTGAATGTTGGGCCCGACAGATCACTCTGATAAGGGTGCAGGTTGGGGATAGAGGAGGTGGTGGAACTCGGGGCAGGGTGGGGAGACTCGTAAGCAGATAACAGGATGGTGTCCTGCTGATGTTGCTGCAATGGGATAAAAGGCCCACAGGATTTGGTCCGTGTAACTTTGACTCTTCGTTGCTCGGCATTGCAGCCACGTATCACCATGGGGCTGTAAGGAGACGCAACACTGGGAAGGTGCACCTGTGAGTGGGAGAAGCCGTTGGTGTGAGGAGGTACAGCAGCAGTTGAGGATCGTGGAGAGGAAATGTCCTGCCAGATTCTGCCTGTTGACTGATAGAGCTGGTGCTGCACTTGCATCTGCTGTTGTTTTCCCCAGATGTAATCCATCAGGAGATCATTATAACCACCTCCTGCCCCTCTGCCACCCATCGATAGGCGCATTTTGCTCTGCTCCACTAAGCCGTCCAAGTGTCTCTCTGGGCTGCCCAGGTGAATGTGGCGCAGTTTGCCATCGGTGAGGGAGTCAGAGCTCTTGTAGGGTCCTCCCCTAGAGGGCATCCCGTTCCTTGGGGCAGGGTCCTCTGGAAGGCCAGAGCGGTCTAGCAGAGCTTCAGAGCTGTTACTGCGTCGGGCACAGGCACTGTATGGGCAGCCTCTGCGCTCTGAGGCAGAACCTTCCTGGGCCAGAGGGATCATGAGTGGTACATCCAGACTGCCTGACCACTGCTTCAGAGCAATCCCCCCTGGGACATCCGATCTGTTAAAGAGATGGCAAACACATCTTTTAAGCTAAGAGCTTAAATCACAGGTCACGTACCAAATAATTGCCAAAGTGTCGACAAATAGCTTAAGCTGTCAGTATATAAAACACAATTTTTGAAAATCAAAGTGAAACAGTTTAATTATTTACACGTGCTACATTAGGCTGAAACAGTGACCAGAAAAACACAATATTACCTGACATGAACACTGATGGGAGCTGTTCGAGCCAAGAGAGGAGTGACAGGAACACTTCTGCCTTCCACATTAGATGCACTCCTTGGTAGAGAATGACTAGGGCTAGAAAACAGAGTACATTAGACAAAGAAGCAGAGCATGGACTGTGCACACATGGATAAAAAAAAAAAAAAAAAAGCAAGGCTTCTGTGTTAAACGTAACAGTACCTAACAGAGCTTGTGACTGAGTTGCGACGTGTCCTCATCTCATAGTAGATCTCCACAGGGGACAGCTTCCTACTGATCCTGTGATCAGGGCTCCCCAGTGTCAGGCGTGGGTGAGACATAGACCTGTGGTCTGCAGCCACACCAGGAGACGACTCCTCTGGGGGAGGAACACCATGGGATTTAGGCCTATGTAACTCATTCAGAGCTGAATGAGTTGATCACTGTTTTACAGAGATGAACAGGCAGTCATTTAATTCAGAAAAGTATTTTCACCCATCTCATCAACTCTGTTCTTAATGAAATGTGATCGATGTAAATTATTATTAATGGCTGCAAAATGTCCATCAATTCATTCGATTTTGGTGTGTGAAAACTCTGCTCTAAGATGACAGATCTTAATACTTTGACATTAGCTAATGTTGAGAATAGCCTCACCATTGTCATGAGATGTTGAATCTGACATGGAGCTGGTACTCTCTGACATGACAGCATCTTCTAGAAAAGTACAAAACACAAACTTGTCATAGGGAACAATGTCATAAGGTAGGCAAGCTCCTCAATGACCCGATACAGTGAAACATATTCTCATTCTCCCATTTTATGGCAGAAACTATTCAGATAGTTTTTTTGTAGGATACTTCTATCATACCTGTATGGCATCCACGATGCACAGTCCTCTTGCCGTTTGGGGCATTTTTGTCTGATTCGGAATGCTTGTACAGAGCTCCACTGAAGAGAGCCTTCATCTGTCTTTTCTGACCTGACTCATCCTACAGAAAAGAACAAGGCATTTAGCTACGTGTTGACAGCCGATAAAGATGTTATATGTGTTCTGAGTGTTTTAATACCTCTCCCTTAGAGATAGGGGCCAGACCAGTCCTGCGTTGTACCAAGGGAGGTCTCTCTCCCGTCTCCAAGGGGAAAACATGTGGAAGCTTTCCAGTTAGCTCCTGAAAAGGAATTGTATGTCAAAAGTCACATAACCACAACAGGACTTATTAAGAAGTAACTAACACACATTGATGACAGAAAAATATACAACAACATTTATAGCACCTATACATTGAAATAGCTGCATTGAGCAGTACATTAAAGTACAAAGAAAAAAATACTTTAAATTGCACTCATAATATAATTGTAGAGAAGCTGAAAGCAAACATTAAGTTTCCATGAAAGATGCAGCTCTGATTGCTGCTAAATTTAGATTTGTATTTTATTTTATACATCTTAAGCAGGTTCTGAGATGTTTCAAATGGTTTTGTCTTACATGGCTGTATTACAATATAAAATATTTAGATTGTAAATATTTTCTTTTGCTTTCACCAGTCATGTAAAATGATCAAAAGCAAAACTAACCGCTTCTAACAAACAAACTTGTTTCAGTTCTCCAACTCGACTACTCAGGAGAGCTTCGAGGGCTTGCTTCCTCTCCTGCAGTGATAAGATGTGCTCTGCTTGCAGTTTGGTGTCCTGGCAGCTTTGAAGATCTGTGAAAGAAAGACACATCAGAGATGTGTCAAATGTGTCAATAACATGTGTGTTTGAAAAACCACCTAATAAGAGGAGAGTTCCCTATCTGGGCAGTTCTTTATAGCTTCCAAAAAAGGTTTGGAAAGCAACCGGTATGTGGTAGAATAAATGTATCACTTTAGTCTTTTCCCAAACAGGCATGTACAACTATTTATAAGATTAATTACAACAGTGCTGTTAATGTTAACAGTGAATCAACAACTCGATATTGGCCTCAGCTCCCAAGAGAAGAGTACAGACTGGTTTCACACCAGTAACTGCCAAGAGACAAACCACAGATTATTTTTTATAACCTTTGGGCTTGTACAAGCACAATCCACTGATTGAAATAGATCAAATGAATAAAGGAACAGTGCCCATATTTCAGTAGGCTATTGACATGTTGAAACTCACCTGGAGTCCCCAAACCCATTGATGTGATAAGGCGTCCTTTAACCTCCATGTGATGTGATTTGTGGGGTCTTGCAACTCAAACTCCCAGCCAAAGCCTCACCTGCTGAAAGAATGTTTGGTTGAATACCTTAATTTTTACATCTGCACCAAAGGATGGCAAAGAAAATATATATACCTAACCTGACCTTAAGTGTCAGTGTGTTCTTATGCAGTTTTGATTCCAGGCTTTTATTCTTTGAGAAGGGGGGGGGGGGGAGTATATATTGTTGAGTAAGGTAACTAAACAGAGATAAAAACAATCATCTAGCAACAAATAGTGTGAGAAGAACGGCATCGATGATGTACAGGGAGAAATCTAAACCCTGTGTTTCGTTCATCAAGTGTGAAATAATAACTTTCACAAAGAGTGTGGAATAAATCTGACAAGTCTAACAATACAAGTAAGCGGCAGGATTCTGCTCCAGAAAACTGCCACCCCAACAGATTTAAATGTGGATGTTTGTTTATGTCTGGACAACAGACCCCAGTATTGTGGCCATTACTCAGCAAACAATATTTGTGTAAAAATAAATAAATAAACACCGTCACTAAAAGCGGTACCCCATTTTTACCGCCTGACCTATAGATAAATGTTAACTGAACACTTAATTTTGTCTTTCTCACTGTCAAACCAAAATGTATTTCCGCTGCAACAGAATAATTGGATAAATGGATGTTTGACCAATTTTCATATGAAAGCATGTCTCAAATATCCCCATTTAGTTAACATGAACCGCAGGCTCTGGTCTTGGAATTGGACCAAGTATGTTGTACAGGGTGTGAAAATCCCACTGTGTGACCTCCCGTTGACAAAGAGGAGACGATTAAACAAACAATTGCCACAGCAGTAATTTACTGCAGGCAACTGCTACTGTACTCAGTCACAAGGATTAACTTAAATCTAAAGATCAAATTTCTGATTAACTTCATCCGCAGTGGTTGTGTATGGATATTAAAAGATGTACCAAATCAAATCTCTAAACATAACCAAACAAACAGAGCAAAGAGAAACAGTTGTTCAGGATAAGATAGGAGACAGAAAGGAACAGCTGGTTCTGCTTGAAGGGAACTGAGAAAAGTGATGGCCAGAGCCAAAAGGTAGCCATCGCATCAACGAACAATTCTCTCCAAATCAAGAACAGAAGCACAGCTAAGAGTAGTATATCCTACTCCACAGTCTACACTATCAATCAGATCAATAAAAACACAAGGCTATGAAGGCTGGGGGCTATATTAAGCTCAGATACTCTATTTAGCACACCTGTGAGAGCAGTGTATCAGACAGTATGAGCAGGGGGTACAACTGGTGTGCAGATGTGTGTAGAAATCCAGGCACAAGAACACTGGCTCTCAAGAAACAGGGGAGGGTAAATGAATGTCATGATAAGGAGACCAAATATGCAGGTAGTGAGTGTGTTACAGTGAGTGTGTGACAGTGATATAGTGATAACGGTATCAAGTAGCCTACCATGTTGACTAAAACATGAAGTGCACTGAGACAGGGATATCCTGGTGCAGCTTGTATCCCGCAAATAGAGATCAAGGAAGGGTTCTGGAGGCTAAAACAGTCAAGGCTCTTTCTACCAACATTTCAACGTGCTTAACGTCAACAATTACTGTCTCTACCTGTATAGGCCTTCTCTGAAGTTTGACCATTGCAGGCCAAAAAATTATCCGGAGCCAAAAACCTCATAAACCCATTAATTTCATTAATAAATTGTTTCTCGTCAGTAGGCTGTCACCTGAAGCCAGTTTACTTGTTTCAAAGAAAAATGTCAAATGATTCACACGTATGTATTTCCTTCTGAATGCTCTTGCCAGTATTTCTGTTTTAACTAGATAACATGCGGAGTATAACTTTTTCTAAATAGTACCCTATTATAGTTTGGTTTTCATGCTAACAACCTGATTCTATAACTAGAAAACTAACAGAAACGCTCACATTGATTTTCTCTAAGGCTACTTGAGTAGCCTTAAGTCACTAAGGACAGGTGGCACCGCTCCTATGGTGGCGGCAGCTAGTGTTGACACAGCTGCCCCTGATAGGAACTCACTAATTCTAAGCAAATTGACTCAAATATGTACACAAAGACACACACTGCCTTAAAAATATCCAATTAAATAATATTTCGATAGTAGAACTGTTCAAAGTGTATGCTTAGACTGTGAAAAGTACTAAGACCTGTGCATCCCTGAAAGACTCATAATTAACATGATTTAAAAACACGGCTGGAAAAGCAGACATGCTTTTGCACAACTCAGTGTCCAGAACACCAATTCTGAATGAGAGCAGTACTTGCTTCCCTATCTTTACAGACCCAACAAAGGTGCGTAAGCGATATAAATATTTTGATGGCTCCACCTGGATTCTGGTGAGATGGGGGAGGAGTGAGTAATAAAGAATGGAATGTGGCCCCAACATCCATGGGGATTACTACAATTCTGCTCTCCAATCCTCTGAAACACCTGAAGCGATTTCTCTATGTATTCGAAATCCTTTCCATGTCCAGGTCATTTAAACCACTTTACACAGTGCATGTAATCCTTGCTGGTGTTGGAGGGAGTTCAAAAAACACGAAATGTGGAGCCACAGTTATAGTCATGCGCTCCCAGATGTCTCTATATAGTAATTCTGTGTACAGTGGGGTACACACGTTTCTACTCAAATAGCCTACATGACCCCCTGGTGATGCCATAAAGGCATCAGTAATCTTTGTGAATGCATGTCCGACAGACAATGTGCGTGTTTGTATCCACTTGTGTCAAGACCCAATTATACGCCCTTTGAATTTACATTTAACACTCATAATTAACCAAGGGGCCTGCTCTCTGAAAAGGAATAACATATTCATTCCAAATCAAAATCAAGGTTGGGAGAGAGCATTGAGGAAAGAGAGATGTTGCCTTGAAACTCCAACACCAATCATCCAAAGAAGGCCATTCACAAAGCTTTTTTGTATAGTATTATTTGATTGGTTGCTGTTTTCCAGACCCCATTTAATATAAATGTGAGAATGTAAAAGGCCAAAGTTAACAGCAGTCCAAAAAGAGACCAGTGCATGTAGAAAAACTGGAAAATCCCCTTCTCATAACATCAGAGCTTCCCAGACTAAAGCTGTACTAGCAGTGAATTACCCCGAGGCGCTGTCCCAGAGAATACATTGGGACCCTCGGATCTAGGCTGCCTTGTTCAAGAAGTGTTTATGCTAGTCCGGCTGGGATATAGGGTGACTTGATTCTTGATTCGATGATGTGAAAAGTTGTTGTGCATGGAGGTAAATATGTTGTAATAGATGCACAATATTGATGGGCCTGAATCTGAACACCAGCCTAATAATAGTGTATGCAGCAAAAGATACTAAACATAAGGTCATGGTTTGCCACAATATTACTCAAAAATGCTACGCCATCTACTCTTAATGTGGCAGAAATTATGTCGGGAAGATAAACATAATATAACAATATGGATTATTAGATGTGAGGTTATAAATAAACATTTGGTATGTTAACATACATTTCAATATTAACAACTGCGGACATGTGGCTGCCAGTCTCTCAATTAAGCCTCGCTAAATGGTCTGCACAGTATGCTGGCATAAGCACCTTAATATTTCAAATGACATGAAAATGCTGATACATGCTAGTCTATATAGCCTATGGCATACAGTTTTATATAGGCAGTTTGGAAACATGTTATCGTTCTCAAGAATATTACAGAGAATATGGTGCACAGCCTGCTACTTGCCTGGAATGGACGATGGTAGGTGCGGGTTTGGATCGCAAATTGACGAATATGTCAAATATAGACTAACCTACAAATGCATTTCAATATTTCCGTTGCTCTCATAGTACGACCATGACAAACGGTCCTTATGGTCGAGCACGACATATCAATTTAGAACCTTATTTCTAGGCTGGAGTGGATTGCCGATGCTTGAGGAGGTGTTCAACCCTAAACCAAGGTGAAATCATTGGTTTGAGCCATGAGAGGTAACTGGTTAAACCATGTCTTTATCAAATTTCCTAGGATACGAATTTTCCAATGGTCTTCTTCTCCAATGTATAGCCTACCCCAATCCTAATTGCAATTCATCAACTAGCCTACCTCTTCTAGCGCGTCATCAGAACTCCCCTCCCTTGCGTCGAAGTCTTGCGCATAGCCTACCTCAAGAACGTTACATCCAAAAGAAAAAACGCCGCCTTAATCTGGACATTCATCTGTTATCGTTGTGCGTAGATGTTTATAAAAGCCTACTCTACGATTCTTGTCACTGAACAGCCAGGTTAAAAGTCCAACGCTGTACATGCGCGTCAGAGACAGTAATAACATTCGGTTAGTATAACACCTGCCATTACAACGTATCAATTGCTATCGGTAGTTACGCAGTGTATAGTTGTGTGCTGCAGCCGTTAAACATAATTTGTATCTGTTCTGACTATTCCTCAAAAGCTATACACATTTACACAACAATTAAGTTCCTAATTATCAACCTGAATTGATTATCCTATAGTTATATCATTTCTTATTATTGGTCTTAAAAATGTCATAAACACTTTTTTGTAACTCTTCCCTAGAAAAAATATTGAGAGACATTTGACAAAAATACGTAGATATGTATGTAATTAAAATATAATAGTCCAGATCGTGCGCTTATGGTTACACAATAGCCTAAACAAAAAAATCATAATTTAATCAGTTGAGAAGTATTTCACAAATATGGTGTATGTCTACATTTAGATTGGCTCCAGACTACACTATCTACTAACCAATCAAGCACACAAATTAGTCAGGAAAATACTTATTTCCCATTACAAAGAGTAAATACTTTTTATATTAAAATTTTTTAATATACTTCCCAAAAAGCTATTTAGAAATTCCGTCCAACAGATATTTCACAGGAGTACATATCTTCAGGATGCAAAACAACATACATTGATAACTGGCAAAACAATATAATATACATGCCATATTATTTAAATCAAGCATGAAGATGTGCTTCGGTCAGATGAGTGATAGCAGCATTGATAGGAAGCCAACCTGGTCTGAAGCAGAACAGGTATATTAAGTGTCAGAGAGCACAAAGCATCTGATTTTTTTAATGAAAATAACTTTGAAAAAGGAAACGATGACAGCAACAAAAAAAACATTTATTTTTTCTTCATAAGGTATTTAAACTCTGTTATTAATATGACCATTCCTTTTCAAAATGAAATTGTAATTGTGTATAATTAGAAATGTATTTACAAACAATTGAAAAAGCCCCTTACCCAAGAAAATGACACAAAACAAAGCACGTTTTCTCACTCACACTCATTCACTCAAAACAAGTACTTTCGGTGTGCTTATTGGGGCACTATCAAACATCCCTTGTAGACTCCATACTGAGGGAAAGTGATGAACATCCCTCAAAATCCTTATATTGACACATTATACTGCAGTACCAATTCTCCACTACAAACAGGTTAAAGCACTACATTTCTTACAACATTCCTCATCTTTAAGAATCAGAAAGTCACAGGTGGATGCTCGCTCACAGATAAATGGTTTAGTGTTCAAAGATGGCTCCGGGTTAGGGACCCCCTGGCATACCCTGTACCTCTCAAGATCCAAGAGCAGGTTCACTACCAGGGTCACAGAGGTCATGCGGGGTGGGTGACCCTCATAGAGCGGGTGAGTAAGGAGCAGAGGCTGGCCCTGCACAGCCACCTGATAGCAGAAGCCTGGGTTGATCTGCACAACAGTGTCAGTCATGGTGGACATCTTGCTGCACTGGACAAGTTGCAGCTGTGGGCCCTCCATCATAATTGCATACCAGAGGATAGGCAGTGCTGCCTTGCGAGTGGCCTCCAGAAGTTTCAGCAGCTCGTGATCCATATTGCTCCCACACATGGATGAGGTTTCAGCCAAACTGAAGATCTGAGTTATCTATGAGAGGGTAAAGAGTTAGGGGCGGGATTGGTTGGCCTCAGGTCTCCCCACTGGAAGCCCCAGGTAGGGGGAATGGGGGAATCTATCAAATAGTGCACCTCTAACTTTGTACTGTAGTGCAATTAGTCAATCTGACACACTACGAAATGATACCAAATGAATCACAGTTCATTCATAATACTGTGAATATAGGCCTACAGTTGTACAGACATAATTAGAAATTTGTAATGGTTTGTGCGAAATTGTTAAGAATAATAAGCCATAAAACTAGTCTGCACACCCCGAAGGTGTATTGGTTTAGTCTGCACACCCCCAAGGTGTATTGGTTTAGTCTGCACACCCCCAAGGTGTATTGGTTTAGTCCGCACACCCCCAAGGTGTATTAGTTTAGTCCGCACACCCCCAAAGTGTATTGGTTTAGTCTGCACTCCCCCAAGGTGTATTGGTTTAGTCTTGACTCTTGATCGACAGTGTTGGGGGATCACATAGTAATGTTTTAATTATTTAATGGTGTTGTTCAAAATGTCCACCGCCCCTGCGGCTGACTATTCCTACATACCATAGGTGTGACCTCGTCCTCCTCCTCGTCTTCTAGCTCTTTTGAGTGCACAACTACATCTTTGTCCATCTTCTGCATTGCTCCCCTCCAGCTACTTAGTAAACTTTGGGCAGGTATGGGTGCATTTGCATATCTTTTCTGTGTGTTTGCCTATTCAAAAATGAGAAAGTACCACACACTTTACATAACAACAAACATGCAGTAGTTGAAAGGTATGGGAGCAATATTGGGTTCAATATATCTACACATACTGTATTATGAAGAGTTTAATGGTTTGGTACTGACAGTAGTCATTTAGAAAAAAACGGAATATGTAATGTTCTAATGTAGACACATACAAGTCGACATAACTAAATGTGGCATTCTCTGATAGCTAAAAGATACATAAAATGAAGTATCTAGAAAAGGGTAGAGTAAAATACTGATAGGGAGAACTCACTTCTGGTGGAAGGCATTGGTTGCTGAGAGCATCGCCACCAAAACGATGTCTTTTGGCAGTGTCCACATAGTCATGGTCAACCTGTTAATAAAGGTTAATTAACGTGAACAATCTGTAAGTGTCATTCTAACAGGTGTATGTTTACATGTGACAATGGAAGACTGGTGTAATCAAACCTGCAAAGATGGTTGGCGGTTCATTCCATAAATGTGTTTTCTTCTTTTAGTATGTTCAAAGCCATGTGCCTATTACAGCCAGCCACAAAATAGAAAGTTTGATCACAAAGAAGATTCATTAAAATGAACAAAGTCAAGTTTATATAACTCATCCTTGCTCTGCAACCCCTTGTGAAACTGGCTACTCAACTGTGTCCAACGAACAATCCTTCTTTGCATCATTAGTCATCTCTGGGTCAAATGCTGGTTTTCGCTTCCTTTGCTCCTTCTTGCAGCTGTAAGAATTGTAATGTCTTGGCCTGCCAATCTTACCCGTCCCTTCAATGGCCCCAAATTCACCCAGACCCAACTGAAAGGGCAACAAGTGTCTCTGTCAAACACATACATACACATAAGAGCGCCATTGGAAGCATTGTTAGGAGGTTGACGAATGATAGCATCATCCCTTGAGCTTGAGCAATTAGCAATGACTTAAAATTGTTTAATCCTCACCATTGCCTGCCTCTGGCACTGACGCAAGCGACACTTCTGTCTCTTCTTATTGCTACCTCCAAACTTGGGCTTGTCTACACAGAAATCACATGTACCACAGTCCTTCCTGCTAAGACAAGCCTGACACTGCCCACAAGCGCGCCGCTTACGTTTCTTGACCCATTCCTGAAAAACAACCACGGGACATCAAGAGTTATAAAAACATATTTAACCATTTACAAAAGCTACTTAGTCCAAACTTCATCTAAACAGGAAATCACTCTACACTCTACTATATTGTAAAAGGCTGGTCACCTCGTCATCGTCATCATCGTCGTCGTAATCCTCATCATCCTCGCAAAAATCATCTTCCTCACCATCAACATCCACTTCCACGGAAAAGTCTTCAGGATCACTAGTTTGATAACTGGAGCTCTGTGGAGTGCAGGCACATACAAGATTTATTTCATATTTGAACCCATAAGCGTAACTGTGTCCTGTCAACATGGTGCTGAAAATGTCCAAATTGAAAGTATCTGCTGTAGTCAGACAATGAAAGCACACAGTTGCCTTTGATTCCACAACTAAATTCTCTAGAATAGTAGTTTAGGAAGCATTCTGTGGTACAAGTTAAAGGCAATCATGTATTTATCACACAGCTTAGATGGCATGACTTAAACAATGAAACAGCATTGTATCAAATGCCTGGGATCATCCTTTTGGTTAGAAAACAAACATTGTTGTATAATGGTACCAATCAAGCAGCTTAATTCTTCTTATTTTTCCATGTGAGCCTATACCTTATGGATAGGCCATATACATTTGCGTTTCCGACAACGGACAGGTTTTCTTGAGTCAGGGAAAAGCATCCCTTGCTTGCAGCTGGCACACATCCCACAATCCACTGTGGTAAGGCAAGCCACACACTGACCACAAGGGATCCACTGCAATAATGAGGAAAAAGGAAAAATGAGAATCAGCCATTTCACCAACATTTTTTTGTTGGATAATTGTTAGAAGGCTACACTACTGTTCAAAAGTTTGGGGTCACTTAGAAATGGCCTTGTTGTCAACCCCTGCTTCTTGAACCACCTTCCACCACTTTGATAGGCTGGATGGGCACTTCTTATATATATATATATATATATAGTAAATAAAGAAAAATACAATTACCTTTCTGAAGACAATATTGCGATTGTCGACTGGCTTCTTGACTAAAAGAATACAAAGAACTGCTTCAAACCTCTACTTTTGGCATATGGGAACATCTTCAAAGCTATTCCAATGTCATTTGTTTTGTAAAATATTAAGAATACACTGTTCCTTGAGACTACTGTAATATGGCACAAACATGCGAGTAATGGTATTTATACTTTTGGTGATGACATACCCTTGCATCTGAGACAACATGATTTTTTCCCTTGTCTTTCGGACTCTGTTACTGTGTACGGCTTACCACACTTGGCACAAATGCTGAAATATATGGAAGAATATAACAATATTAACAAATAAGTATAACAGCTTGCCAGGCTCAGGTTTAACAGTTCAAAACCAAATCCTGCATGCTAAAATTCCCATTAAAATGTTGTAGGCTACATACAACAACAAAAACAATGAGTAAGGTTTTGACATAACTCTAGGAGCTTGACTCACCGGAAACAGACATTTGAAGCCTCCAGGCCATTGAGGGAGGATTTTGGTCTTGATGTAGGACTCCAGGGCAGCTTGGTTGCACTGCTCTGTATACTTTCTCCAGAGGCTGGACTCAAAGGAGCCTGAAAGGACATGGGGTCCATGTCTGGAGTTCTCATGGCACTGCAACTCAGAGGGGACAGGCTAACTCTCGAGGTTGGCCCTGGTGTCAGTCTGTGGTTCGAGATGGGACTGCTGGACTCAGAGGATGGAGATCTGTCCTTCCGCACTTTCTAACATAACATCAGAAAATAACATGTTAGGACATTTTTGTAGTGAAGGGATCTGTCGCTTTGATCAGAAAATTGCATCTCAATTACCTTCCTTCTGAAACGCGCTGGTTGGCAGTTCGAAAATGTTCCTAATTTGTATTCAAACATCGACAAGTCTATATCCAAGACTTTACCCAGTTCAACTCTGCTTCTCACACGCTCATTCTGCGGACTACAAATGAGGGAAAGCAATCAATCATTTTCAGCAAACTGAAAAGACCAAAAAAGGGCCAACATTGAATTACCATTAGCTCAGGGTCTAACATTTGCCAATGTCCAAGTCATACCTCAAATAATAAACATCCATCTGGCCCATACTGGAACCGGAACGACGAATAACTGTTTTCCGCTTCCACCCATCTCCAAGTATAGGCCAGTCTTCCCATCCCTCATCAGGCTTCACTCTTTTCCTCCGATATCTGACAGGAATAAAAGCTTAGTGTCACTAGAAGTATACAAATCCCTCAAGTGTAAATATTGAATTGCTCATCTGTTTTACTGTAACAAATTTAGTATGGAAGCATTTCTGTAAAAAAAAAAAAAAAAAGTACACAAAATGTTTTGTGTATTACGCTACATGGCTTACAGCCTTATGCTTATATTTACCAAATCCTTCACACTTAGCATCTAAAACAACTTCAGTGTCAGTTTACAATGCCATAGCACAATTGTGAATTGCCTACATTATATTTCGCAAGCATGCAAATACATTTATTAATGGAAATACACAGTAACCCTGTAAACATACATAGAGCGGGTTCTTTTGAAGTTCCATTCACTGCCGCTCCTCTCACTTTCTCCAGCCAGACTTTCCTCCTCTCCCTGTCTTCTGCCAAACATGGAGAAGTCCCAACTTGGTGCATCAGGCTCATCATTGTCTTCCTCCAGGGGCTCAAACCAGTCCACATTAACTTCTTCAACAGCTCCCCCAGGCTCTCTGTCTGATACCTTGAGGACTGCTTGAGCAGAAGGTTTAGCAATATTATCATGGCAATCGGATGGTGCCAACACCTCAAATTGATCCGTATTCTCAGAGGTCCTTCCCATACCATTTTCCATGCTTGCATTCATCTTCTTTACAAGTACAGTATTGGTTGGATTGCTAAACTCCATATTTCCATCCAATTTTTCCTTTTCAATTGGTTAACGTTCTCCAGTCCTTCCGACAGGTCACTTGTCAATTATCATATTATGTGCATGAAGTGGTCACGCTGTTTTGTAACGCTGGGGTACAGTAGTTTATCTGAATGTAATAATAGAGCAGCAGTAGTATTCGGTGTTCGGTACTAGTACTGTAGACAACTTCACTTCTTGCTGGGACTTTAGTGTGATAAATTAAGAATGTAGTAGCCTCTAATAAATGGAAGAAACGTGTGAGTACATAATCAAGAAACAACGGGGCTTTTGAAAGATGCTGGTGTACATTCAGATACGCTGCTGTCGCAAACTACCGTGTTGCTTTCTGCTGCCGGCTTCCTATCTATTTACTATCTACAATGTGTTAGTTTTTCATCTAAGAACATGAACCTTTCAAAGAACACAAGTCATTAGCTTAGTTTTGATTTATATCTTACGTACTGAACCTGCATTGTTTGTTTACGTTAGAGCAAATTGTAACACAACATGGGCTAATCTACAGTAGTTGGCTACGCCACTGTCTAGTTGCTGGTGGTAACATTCGATTCGGATAACCTAGTTTAGCTATAGACATTTATGATATTATGGACTATCGAAATTGAGTAAAATATTAAAGTACCTCCGGATTCCATTGGGACTTTCATCAGTTGGCTAATTCAAGTTTGCAGCCATTTTGCTCATGTGTTGCTTCCGGAGTATATGTGACCCGGATATACTTAAATTCAAAGGTTAAATCCTAGGACGGGTTCTGGTTATATTATATCCAGAGCCATGTGAAAAGAAAATATGTCTCTTACATGGCTCTGGTTTCGTCTCCAATATGTGACTCATGACTTCAGATTTTCCAACGACATCTTCAAAATAAAGGCGTGTAAAATAACATTTAAAATCAAACTTTTACATGCCACTTAAATATGAACAAATACGTATGATTGTTTTGAAGAAAAAACACTGCATGCTTAAACACATTTTACCTTTTGCATGTGTCTTAATTTTTAAACGAACCCTGATACTATATTGTAGCGACCATGCTCTTGGCACCCAGAATGCACTGCGGCAGGCAGAAACGCTAAGAATTATAAGGTTATAGCGTAGTTACATAAGCATTGTTTACAGTTCTATTGTTGTGTTCATTCTGTTTTGATGTGTATAACGCGTTAATCTGTGTTTTGGATAGGTTGAGTGCTTACTCTGATGATAAATGTTGGCTAGTTTGATCGCTATACGAACAGTCCAAAGTGTAGGGCCGAGTATGTTAATAAAGAGTCAAAAGCAATATTCCTTCTCCATTCTTAATTGCTAGCCGACACTACAATATCATTAGTAGACCAAACATATGATCAGGGCTGCCAACTGTGAAGGAATAATAACTATACTGATAATCAATGCTGCTATACCAATCACTACCTCAAGTTTAATGTGTATTGCTTAATACTAAAACATAAATCCAATTGTGATCAATTGATTTAAAAAAGAACAGATGGGATTATGCAACAGGATTTGTCTGGGTCTGTGTGGTGGCTTTGGTGTGTGTGTGAAAGAATGCGAGGTCAGGCAAACTGAATTGGGAGGCAAGTTTGTGACGCTCAGGGACTGGCAGAGCACCAAGGGCCTTTAAGTAAAAGTATTGGCCTGAAAGATAAGGTGGTTGGAGAATGTATCTTTTTGCTCATGCAGAACGAGTCAGACCGTCTGGTCTGATACACCTTTGGATTTACGACACTCCCCCCCCCCCCCCCCTTGGAAACCCTGCCCCACCAGCCCCTGTGTTCTTCAGACCTTGGAATGGTCTGAAACCCCCCTTCTCCTTGAGACATAGCCTCCCCCCGTCTTTCCCTGGAGATACAGCTCCCACCACCCATACATCATTTGGACCTTGAGACTCCCTGTCCTGGAAAACCCCCCCTCTTTGCCCATCACCAGACCCCTGCCGCCCGCTTCATGGAACATCATATTCCCTGAATATTGATGAAGAAACTGTTTTGTCCGTGTCTTCATAAACGGAGTGACTGGGAGAGGAAATCAGACCTCTGACAGTAAATGACAACACAAACCAGTCTTAGGTCTCAATCCTGTCTCTCTCGGCTCTGAAGGCCGGAGGACCATCTTTTGTAGGGCACAAGAATGTAGACATAGATAGTGACAGTCAGGCAGTCAACAGTCTCAGAGAAAGAGATTCACAGCTCCCAACACATGACCACTCAGACTAGAGAGTTCATAGTTGGAGTCATGACAAGGAACATCTAGCAAGTACTTTCTCCTGATCCCAAACGACTATTAACCCTGACACAGTCTACTCTTATTAATAGCAAGCTTACATGACAACATACTAACTAGTATCCAATGACTAGTTCTATTGATTAGTGAATAATGTAAGCACACAAGAAATCGCAATTTCTTCCACAATGTCTAATTGGACACTACACTCCCGCCTTATGGTTTTCGGACCAATCACCTGACAAACACCTCCCTCTCTTGGGGGTACAAGACCTGTCTCCCGAGGACAGGGAGACAGAATTTGGACTGGGCAGAACTATCTCTGATCTCTGTCACAACCACTTTCTCTGTGACTGTTTCTATGAAGCTGCATTGGCATCATCGACTGATTCACTGTAGTAAACTAAGAACATCCTGGTGTGTTGTTTTCATTGTGTATTCTTGTGATTGCATCATTACTTATAATAAACTACAAATAACTTGGTCCGGTATTTAACCTTGTATCATTCTCCACTAACCAGTTTGACACACCGTAACACAAGTCTCATGCATTGGCGATGAGACACGCATTTCAACCAGTTCACACGCTCGGACGCCACACCTTGTATTTCTCACGCTGAGAAGGCAAACGCCAACCAAGTAGTCCTGTTTATGTTGTAAACAGTAATGGAGGAGGCGCAGGAACACGGAGTGAAGCAACATAGATGCGCGAAAACCCGTGAAAGCTTTTTTATTTTAAGATAATGTACATTTATTATTCAGAGTAGAGGAAAAATATAGATTCACAAATGTCAGCACATTTTTGTGATAAAAGAATAGGCTGTTCTTTATAAAAGGATGGAAAAGAGATTATCTCTATAATAATAGTCATCTCAATAATTGTCTTCACATGTTTGAATCTCTTGCTGACTATCTGTCCTTGTTGCTTCGGAGATCAGTTGTTAGTGGGTCGTGCTGAATGGTTTGGTGCAGCATAAGAGCAAGCAGGCCTGCCCTGTTTGTCATAGCTGTCCTGACGTTGCGTTCCTGCTCAAAGAGCTCATCCAGCTTGTACCACTGTCAAACAAGAACATTCCAAAAACAAAGAGCATGGAATTTTAATTATGGAATAAGTACGGTAATAATTATTACATTGACTTGTATTGATCATTATTCTTGATGTCCTCATAAGAACAAAAATAAACTGGCACTGTGACTTGTTCCACTAACCACTCTGACTCGTTCCAGGTCCACCTCAGCTCTCCTGAGCTTCTCCCAGTTGTAATGTTTGTTGCACTTGCGTTTGGAAACTCTGCAGTACTCTCCAGTTGGTTCGAAAACATTCCGGACCAGAGGGCAACCACACACCTCATCCACAGAAACCTACTCACCAACAAAACAGACGACCACATGAGAAATAAAAATACAGATCAAACGCATTACTCTATACAATCTAAACAAAAAGGCAAATAAAAATGTGCTTCCAGTGCTGATTCTTGCTGACCTTGGGATCTCTGGAATGCTCTGGGCACAAGACCTGAAGCCTCTTACAGTAAGTCTTACTCTGGGGGTTGTACACATCACAGAAGAGTCTTGTTGCTCTGAAAACAGAAACAGTAATTGTTGTTATACTATAATCTAATTAATATGTAAATTACAGAGAATTTGAATTTATCTTCCCATCTTACCCTTCGATCCTTGTGGGGTACATGGAACCAAAAGATGTCTGGCTCTCATACTGTCAGATAAAACAATAAAAGACTTGTAGACTGCACATTTGCTTTGAATAAGGAGGATGTTAAAGAGGTATTTGCTATTTGCAAACTATTTTTACTACAAGGGTTAGGGTTAGGTTAAACATTTAGAAAATACCATTATATACTGTAGGTAGGATATTATTTCCATAAACCAAAGGGCAGAAATACATACATATTCAATAAAATCCTGGGTTGACATTGTGAGAAAATTAGTTGTTCCTCACCTTGGCATAACATCTCTCCATGTGTCTAAGTGCTACTTTTGGATTAATGGGATGACTGCAAGACACACAGAAAATCTGCAGGTCTGTGTCTTCATTATCACCTTCATTCACCTACAACACAATTAAAACAGTTTAAAATGTAAATGTAACACCCCAATTTAAGGTTAATGTGTGTGTATTAATGTGTGTGTGTTAGTGTGTGTGTGTGTGTGTAAGATGACCCACCTCCTCATCCTGCTGGACCACCTGCTGCTTGGCTTTTGCAACGATGCCTTCCAGCTCATGGAAACGTCTCTCCATGTCAGTAAGGCGGAGCCGGGCGTTCTGCTGATCCCTCCGGATGCGCTCCAGTTGCTTCTTGCCTTGTTCCTCAGCGATGCACGGACTTTGCTGCCACTGCTGGATACGCTGGGGGAGAATCTCATAGATCCGACTGAGGAGATGAGCAAGATCATTCACCATGTTTTAGGAGTGGCATTGGTTAAATGGGGCTGTGGATTCTCTACTTGCATCTCAAGTCACTCATTCACTATTAGACATCTTACTTTGCTGCCAGCTTCATGCCGCAATCCTCGGAGCAGTATTTAGAGTTAGCTCGTGCTGACTCAACACAGGTGGGCCCGAGGCACTGGCGCAACCCAGCAACCTCCCGTGCATCAACCCTGTCGGTGTGTCTCACTTTGTCCTTGTGCTTCTGCTTTTGCTTGTGGCGCCGAGATTCTTTCTAGGATTCATGGAAAAGGGAATTTCATATGCCATGCAGGAAAAGCTGTACAATGTCAATCAAAACACAAAGACTGACCACAGTTCTAATGTTATATTTTGGAGTTGAAGACAGGTTAGTATATCATTTGATAGGATAGTTTTTTTTTTGTGCAAATAGGCTGACAACACAAATGGATCCTATTTTACAGTATACATTCTGTATACTGTATACATTCTGTATATTGTATACATTCTGTTTACTGTATTCATACTGTATACTGTATCCATTCTGTATACTATGTTCATACTGTATACTGTATACATACTGTATACATACTGTATACATACTGTGTGATACAGTTTGTTTTATAATGGTGACAAAAGGCTTTCGATTCTTGATAGTTGCATAATTGCATATTCCAGTTGGGTAGCAAGCTAAACATTCTTAGCTTTTAACTGATATACAATATGCGTTTTCAAAGAATGTGTTTTACAGTATACATACAGCGGGGATGTTTTACATGTGAAATCTTTCATATCTTGACCAGCCGCAGATACACTGAGGTTTAGGTCTAAAGGTTTAAAATCAAGAAAAAATGTTTCATGTCATTTACCTTTTTGTCAAACTTCTTTTCTCTTCTCTTCACATGCTTAACTTTTACAGCTTTCTTTCTCATTACAGGACTAAAGGGAGGTCCATCATCTTCATCACTGGGCCATAGCTAGGGTTGTAAGGGGGTTATTCAAATAGCTTAAGTAAGTTTTACCATCCACATAAGCAAGAGAAATAGATGTATTTAGAATGGAAGAGTATAAACAACATGCGTTTCATGAGAATTATGTCGCATCTAATACCATGTTGTCTTCATATCCTGCTGCTTTGTACTGCTGGTAGAGTTCTATCTCACTATCATAGTCCTCTGAATATCTCCTTCGTCTGTGATACGAATTATCTCGCCTTTCACGCAGAGAAAATTCCTCATCCTTGACACGCAACATTTTCTAGACAAAATAAAGGAAGAGTCAGTCGTTTTACACGGGACACTGAAAGAACAGGATATTTTGAACTGAAACAGAAACCCACAGAAAGGCACTGGGTCAGAAAACTCACCCTTGCTCGAACGACACACTGTCTAAATCGACACTTCTGCCTTATTTTATTGGGTCCCCCAAACTTTTTCATGTCTTTGCAGAAGTCACACTGGGCACAATCCTCAGTTCTCCTGCAAGGTTCACACTCTCCACACATACGAGCAGAACGCTTTACCTAGGACACAGACAAAAGTATCGATTTCTCAGCTATCAGTGTTATCCAAAAAGACTGGTATTACCATTACAGTGGAAAATTACCAGGTTGAACAGTCAAAAAAAACCTACTCACTTTTGATCCCCGTCGTCTTTCACTCCTGTAATCTGGGGTACTGCATCGTTTATCTGGTTTCTCTATTCTCTCCATATCAGGTTCTTTCTCACGACTCTTCCTTGGACGGTATTTTATCTCCAATGAGGGGTTTTTATCTAAAAATGCACAGTAAAGGACCAGCAAGACCATTCAAGCAATGACACAAATGTATTTTACTTGAAACAAATTCTATTTTCTGCACAACCAAAAGGATGTGCAGTCTCTGCTAAGGAATTAGTTTTGATGGAGGACTATCAGGCCATGCATGGACTCACCTCGGCATGGCATACAGTACCACTCCCTGATTGCTTTAGCCATCTTCTCAGTGATGTTGATGCAGTTGCCATGAAACCATTCATTGCAGTTGTCACAACCACTAGTAATGCACAAAGGAAATGCGAGGTCCATGTTATTTATTATACATATTGCTCTGTATATGGACAGTGTAAGTCTAATCAAAATCGAAATGTTTATTTAGTAACACTACTCACATCATGAAGCAGTTGATATCTGGTTTTCGGCAGACGCAGTACAGAGGCGCATTTTCCCCTTCCATTTTGCTGAACCCCGGATAAGGATCAAAATCGGACACTTCACTATCCTGTTGTATTAAACAGATTAAACAGTGACGTGTCAGCTACTGTCAACAAGTGTAACTAGTTTCGAACCAAACATGTACAATTACACCCTATTATAAAGTTATTATGGGCTTATGGTATTTAACTAGGTTTACAATACAATCGAAATTGAGTTTAAAAGGCGCTGATCAAGATCACTTTGATCATTCTACACCATTCTGCAGTCTAGCTAGCTAGTTACCTGTTGTGCTAACTAGCACTAGCTCTAGCAGTCCTACTAGTAGAAACACGAGTAGGTTTGCTAGCCAGCTAGCTCCGACTACCCTAAGACACAATTTAGTGAACTAACTTTATATACGTGGACAATGTTAAACGGTACTGTTAATAGACTGGTTAACAACAAACACCATTTTTTTTATAACGTTGTTAGAGCTAGGGTCTAGTTACACTCTACACTAGCTAGCACTCAATGTTAGCTTGCTGTCGACGTTATAATTTGATGGGGGGAAAAAACAAGCAATAAACAATTTAGCATTTTAGGTACTTTAACTGCAAATCAAGCACAAACTTTTGTTACCATCGCCTTAATTCTTAAATCCAAACACACAGGTAAAGTCCATTTAGTAGAAGAAGCAGAAAACGGATATGTGCTTAAGGTAGCACTACTAGCTCGCAAGTTGGTCGCTTGGGTTCACCTAGTGGTAGTAGCCTATGCTTACTGTACAAAGTCCGGAAGTTTCTTTCACTTTTTTTTACCAGGGTAAACAGCAGTTTTATTTTTGGCATCTATGCGTTTTACCACGTCTGCGTTTGTGTAAAAATATGCTTAAGAGGTTTACAGTACACGGATGGTAGCTAATTGTAATATTTGTACAAGTCCTTATTGTCCTGATTTTAGTTCGTTTTTATATTTAGCTATAGGTCCATATATTATTTAGATGTATTAGATATTATTAGATTATTAGTTGACATTGTATAAACTGATCACTAATGACTATGATCTAACACTCATGAGTAATGGGCGAGCAAGGGTAATATCAGGCTGACAGAAGACTGCGCGATGAACACGTTACTGTGAACTGTGAATTAACAAACCATACATCTACTAAAATAAGGAGCCATCCGCCCAGAGCTGGTATCACCAATTGATGACAATGATTAGGTCGGCCTAGGTTACCTTCATTCTTGACGCAAAAGAAAAAAGACCCACTAAAAGAATAAGCTCAATTACACAATAATTATTGATTGATAAACCTGAGTAGGCCTGAGTAGGCCTACGACTGAAAAATTAGTAGCATAGGCTACACAGAATTTTGGATGAAAACAACTTCTTGATCTGCATACTTTAGCAGTTTGGTAGGCTACCCTACAACCTTTTAATTCTTGTCATGTTTTTAATTATGTTTGTTAGGTTTTTGATTTATGTTTAACTATTAGGTTAATAGTATCTGTTTGTAACTCTGAACTTGATGGTGCATATCTTGGCCAGGACGTTCTTGAAAAAGATATTTGTATAGGCTAATCTCAGGAGACTTTCCTGGAAGGTTAAATTAAACCAAGATTAACGCCAACACAATGTTTTGAGTTAATGACTCAGGTATGATCGTTTAATCGAAGTCAGCAAGGATTACATTTGTCATGTAAACACATGAAACATGTATTGCACATTACATTTTTTAAACACACGTATTAAAATCTTGGGAGAAAACACCAGGGAGTCACCCGTCAATCACATGTATATAGAAAAATAAATTCAGTCACATCAGAAAATAATTATCATCATACTTTTTTGTCAGATTAAGCCACTCATAATAGCACTTTTTGATTTATTTGAATAGTGACCATTTGAAGGGTTGGGGGTCAGGTGAGGATATTAAACATGCACAGTTGGTAAAAATGCTCAATAAAAACGAATTAAGTTCCAATTGAATGTCAAGAGATTTCTTTATCAAAATGTGCCATTATAAATATATCTTTGTTATTTTGCATCTAGACAAAACAATGAAATTAGTCATGCATATCACTACCAAGTTGAAAGTTAAATTAAACTTCCTTTGTGAATTTCCTGTTGACATCACAGTTGAGAAGGTAAAGTAATGCTGCAAATATATTTTGAATGTCAATAAGGAATAATATAATAGGCCTATATATTTAAGATATAAGACATTTTTTGTAAATATGTATTTAAATGGCAGAGTAGAACAGTTAGCCAGTCACTAATTCAAGGTCAAAGCTGTTGGAAGGACACACCTGGATATACATTTCCAGGACAGGGCTTCAATTGGCCGGATGTGAATTTAATTGGGAAGTCTAGCAGATGCACCTTCTTCTCTTGTTTTTTTTGTAATAACTCAAGCAAAACCCTGTCACAAGTCTTCATCCATATTTAAGCTGTTCCTGCAATGACTTGTTTTAGAGACACAATGTGACAAAGGTGATAGCAGGTTATCTGCCAGCATCTCTGGGTTCAGGGCACAACTGTCTTCCATGAGGATGTCCCCTAGGCCCACATCAGGAAACAGTACTGAAGAGGAGGGGTCATCCAATTCAGAAAAGCTCAGACTCCCCAAGTCAAGTGAATTGCTGACAGTCAAATCCACAGGTGAGTCAGAAGATGGTGGAGAGAGAAAGGAAACAGTTTGTCCCATGACTGCTACTCCAAGGCTGAGGAGGGTTTGAGAGCATGCCTCTCCAGTACTGGGCACCAGAGGCTGGCCTCTATGAGGATGTAGCTGCTGTGGATGCTGCTGCTGAAAAGTGGATTTTGAGGTCAGGCCAGAAGACTCTAAGGTTGAGAGACCATGGAGCCGAGCTTGCATTTCAAGTTCCTGCAGACAAACATTGTTAAGTGTTATTCATACTTAACTATTTCCTATTTACTTTGCACGTAAGGTATGTAAAATGATGTAACACTTCAGGAACCTATCATGGATACAATTATTTTCCAGCTCCACTGGTTCATTGGTATGCTAACCATGAACTAAAACAATGACCTGTATACGTAGCATTAGACTGTGGTTAGCATGCTCCATTTTCTTCTGACACCTCTCTATATCCTTTGCCCTCTGTTGCTCTTTCTGCATCTTCCTAATGTAATCCACAGACGCCTTCAGGATGGTTCCCTTATTCCAGCGCATCTCACTTTGAGGATGAAAAAAGAAAGGGGAAGGATACATCTTTAGAAAAGTAGTACAATTTAGCTAAATATTTTAAATAAAATGTACACCTATCATAAACCAATTTAATTGATCCAATCATACATACAATTCAGTAACTGTATCCTTAAACACATTCTAAAAGTAGTCAAATACTCACGGGTCGTTTGACCTGGGTATTAGATCCCCCAGCTCCTTTATGCGGTCATTGATGTTAAACCTTCGCCTTCTCTCAACTGTTTACAATCAGTAGCAACCATGAACAAGGAAGTGTGGTTGCTAAATAATTGGCATTGTATTATCAAAAGAGTATAGGCTACACATGTCTCATCAAATCAAGGTATCAAATCAAACACTGACTCACTGAGGTTATGATTGTCTTTCTTCTGCCTGTCCTTCATTAGAGCTTTTGCATCAGCATCTAAAGACAAAATGTAATCTGAGAGTAAGTATGTTTAATGTTGCACAAAGATGGCAGTGTCCTGATCTGAGTAACATGTGACTATAATGCATTGTGTATGTCTCCAAAACAGAAGAAAAAAAATATAAGCCAATAAAAAAAACATTATTTATGGTAGGCTACTTGATAAAAACATTTTACAATAAAAACTAGCAAAGCTACTACATTGCTGATTCACAAGACCAGAAACTGGGAAATGCACTTCTAGAGATCAACTTGAGGAATTGATAAGACCTACCATGTATTTCCCTTTTAATATTAGCAGGACAGGAATTGCTGACAGTCATGGTAGATAATGCCATTCCAGGAGTATGGTCCACATTAAGGAGGTTGCCAGAGAGCTGAAGGTGACACAATTATTTAAATAACATTAAATTACAGCTGTAACATAGTTGGACATCTCTAATGGCATATTATGATAAACTGTGGAACATAAACGCTTAACTGATTTATATCACAAATTCAATTACAACTTCCTTGTGATATTCATATAAAAATCCCTAGGAAACAGGCTCATGCTAATATAATGACACACATTGTATTGGAAATGTACATCTGATAGCCTCTGTACTAATATTAATAGTTACCTCATGAATTTTTTTTCTTCTCATGCTCCTGCACAAGCAAAATCCTCATTTTCTGACAATTGGCAAACTTCCTTAAAACCTTCGAACTTTGACTACTATAACACTTAACTACACTTAAATATTTAACATACCTTCTTGCCTTGCATGATTCCACTCCATGTAGTCCACTGGTGTCCCACCCCACCCAGAGAACACTGGCCCAATGGGTGCAATGTTTCACAAGTATATATTTACTCCACCACCAGGGAATTTCAGTTTGAGGAGTCCAACCAACAGTTTACAGTGAGGTTCTCATTCAAAGAACTCTGTAGTATTGATTCACAATTTAGTGTACACATTTATTGATAGTGCGCAAATTGTCTGATAAATTGGTTATATTTTTGCATATGAATAAGAAACACATTTCAGCACAGTTTCTACTCTTCTAATTTATAATTTGCCTCACACACCAGTGCTAGAAAGATTAACACATGAGTTGATTAATGTCATGACATCATCAAAATTTGATAAAAGACTGAATGTCATTGATAACATCATGAAACTGGAAAGATATGTCAAACAGATCGATGAATCAAGTTGACATGGGTTTAAAATCCGTTTTTGACAGACAAACACTGAAACTGTGATACAAATCCAGTAATTACTTAATTCATTATGGAAGATTATTCTAAAAGCATAAGTGTGAGGTGTTATTATCATTAAGATGCTTGTGTAGTATTTAACAGAGTACTGCGACACCAGGTCAACATGGACAAGATAACAAGAGGCATGTGGCACCAGTGAGACCTCAAAGCACAAGACAAACAAAAAGTAATGAAGAAATAGATGACCAGTGGGTTAGACATTCAAGGAAAGGTAGCCCTGCATATCTAATAAATAGCAGTGGATGACAAGCTAAGTTAACACACTACATTTGCTTTAATCCTTAAAGACTATTTTAGATAGCTATACCATTAAAATGCAAGCAAAATGATGCTAGTGAACAGTGAGGTGTAAAGATAACTAATTAAACATGGTAGCACTCACCATCCTAAACTCACTCCTACAACAGCAACCCCAGTTGGTCTCAGAGCCCAACTGTTTATCCAGTCAACAACCACAACTCCACACCCCTTCAGAATTACACCTAGGAGACAAACTCTACAATGGGTATGATTTAGTTGCTTGTGAGAGCTTTTCTCACGGAGTAACAGTAGGCTACCTTAACCAGTTAATATATTATATTAATATATAAGTGTCAAATCTCAAATGCTATTTTATTATGCTGTTAGCATGCATTCACCTCCTGGGGAAAGTAAACAAATCAGTGTAAGCAGCTACAATATTCACAGCCCATACTGCAGCCACCTCAAGAGTAAAGTAATGTGATATTCTCTATACCTCTTCTTTGTTGGATCTCAGGCTGGGTAAAGCCATCAGGCCGTCGGGAGCATTGGTGGCTATAAGGGCCAGTTTTGGGGCAGGAGATGACTGTAGCATAGGATATCCCCAGGGTCTTAATTGCCACCTTGTTGCAGGTATTGTGGTGCACCCAACGGTGACAACAAGAGTAGTTTGATGCCTTAAAGCAGACACAGAGGCCTTCCACTGAGCCTCATGCCTCTCTCCTGAGCTCTTGCGTCTGCTATTGTCAAAGTCGCCTGACCAATGAAATGGCAGGTTTGGCTATACATACGATGCTTGCCATCATCTGATCACACCTGGAAGAGCTGTAACAGCTAAAATATTAGTAGACACTGCTCAGCTCTCACAATTTATCAAGGCAAGTTTCTAAATTATTAGGGATAGCTACAGTTGTCTCTGTCAAATGCAAAACTATTATGTTTCTCATCTGGGCAATTGTTCACTGTAGTAATCCCATATTTATTCATTTAAAAATGTTTATACATAACACCGTCCTTGGAACTTCTCCATTCAAGTAGATAATTGGGAGAAATAATTTGTGTTTTTGTATCTCACTTGAGCCAGAAGAAGCTGTCAGTCAGTGTGGGTAGTGGTCATGTGTTATGGAACCAGCTGGAAAGAGGAAACCAAACACAGGTTTCGAGGTGCAAATTGACCAGTAATATCATTACCTGTTAATATAATTCGCTATACAGAAATACAGGCATAACAATGACAAACCCACTGCTAAACACTCAAATCAAATATAGAAGAACAAGTTTATTTTCTTTAATCTCATCCATCTGCAAATGCAAAGTTCATTGCAGATGTCAGGGTGTCTGAGAGTTTGGTTGCAATTTTATCTGAAAAGAAAAAGAGCATCTTAAATCAAACTGAAGTTATCACCTTAAAAATAGACACTATAAATTAGTAAATTGTATTTTACCTACAAACCTAAAATACCTACCAGATCTTTTTTGTTGCTTTTTCCTCTTCTTGCTGGCAGCCTTGAGTGCCTGACCTTGCTGCAGTGGGTCAACATTCAAGATATCCTTTAAATCCAGATCTCTGGAAGAAGCTGCATCTGCAGACCCACCAGTCTTTGACTTTTGAGTTTGTATCTGCACAGTCATAGGTCCAAACTGTAGACCAGAGTACAAATTTAGAGTCAATTTAATATGGTAAGAGCCATGAGATTCTCATGATTCTCCCAAGTTTCATGTACCTGCAGTCCCGATCCTTACCTTCAGATCCTGATCATCACCCATGGATTCAGTTTCAATTTTGGACTCAATCTCCTTTGGAGAAGCAAGTTCCATTTCCAAGTCAGAAGGTGGCGTCTCCAGATCACCCTGTGTCATCCCAGAGGTTGCCATGCAGAATCCCATTTGCACATCAGGACAAGAAGACTCTGCAAAGTAAACATCCTGTTCATACAAATGCTCGCAGTTCCCCCAAAAAACAACATCTCATGAGTCCTACCTGCTAAAACCTCCTGGTTCCCCTTATCCAGTTCATCCCAGTCAAAGGCTTTACCCATCTCAGACACAATCTCAGCACTGATATGAGTAGGAAGAGTGTGGGTCTCCGGAGGATGTGTAAAGTAGCTGATTCTACCCCTACATGACAAAATGTGTGCATAGTTGGACCATGGGATTTAGCTTGGAGGTAGTGGTGGTTCACACAATACTGAATGCAGGATGTCACCTACCCTGTCCAATCCAATAAGACACTTTTAGCAGCTTTGTCACTATCAGGCAGTCCTCCTTTCCTTAGCTTGCCTTGTCGCTGAGCCAGCAAAGCCAAAAACTCTAGAGCTGAGTGGAAATCTGGAACTCCATAGTGTTCCATGATCTGTACAAGACAGAGGGACTTGCTAGATTACACAGTGATACCAAATAAATCATACAAGGCCATTGACATCACTGTACCTGTGCCTTGTTGCACCGTCTAAGAATGGCTTCAACAGGGGGTAGGGGATCTACAAGTTGTTCAATCTTCACACAGTTCCGAAGGATCATGGCAGCATCAGTTGTTGAGGTTGCCATTACAATACCTGGGCAATCTAAAAGTTTGATGTGTTTGTCCAAGTGTATTTCCTGAAGGCACCTGAAAAATATTAAATAATCAGTTCAGCAAGAATAGGTCCGATAGCACTAGACATACTTACAATAAACAAAAGTTCTATAATAAACATAAGACTTCTACTCACTTAGTCACACCAGGTGTGGCCCCAACATTACATGCACGTGCCCGTTTCAAGCTGTTTATCAAACTGCTCTTTCCAACATTTGGAAAGCCTGAAAAAAGACAGTGTAGTTTAGCCTTTATGTCAGACATGGTGTAACTTAACATTTATTGAGGGTTTAAGAGTACCAACCGACTATTCCGACTGTAATGGCTGTCTTTATGTCTTGGTTGCGACAGTAGTTTCCAAGCAGTTTCATGAGGCAGTCAGCTCCCACACAGGCACTGCTACTGAGGAGCTCAGAGGAGGCCTGAGTCACTGGCACATTACTCCTTTTCTGCACAAAACAGGCACAAAAATAGATTCAGTTCACACATTCAAGTATGTTTTCTGAACATGCTTAAAATGATTACACTCAAATGACAGAACATTTACTAAAACAAATTAAATCATTCTCTGACCAAGTTTTTGTTCTGCTGCTGAGTTGAAGCTTTGAATGCAACAGTAGGAAATTCATTGCGAAGATACTTGATCCATTTCTCCACTATATCCTTAGAAACCAGATCTGAAGGACAATGAAACTAAAGAATACGTCTGCATGTTGACTGAATAGATTAATGTAAATCGCGTAACTTCCCATTTAACTTTTTTCACACATACTCCAACCAGAACTTTTTTAATTTGTATACGTTTCCCTCTCAGACTTACCAATTTTATTAAGTACTAATACTATTTTCTTTTCAGTACCACTCTGAATGACAGCCTGTTCCACCTGGGGACACCTGCAGCCTAGAGGGTCTCGGGCATCCAGGACCTCCAAGATCACATCAGAAGCTTCAACCACCTTCAAAGAACACAGCAGACAACTTATGAGGTATGCCTACTCTGTATATTATACTGTATAATACTTGATACCAATGTATTCTAATACTATACATGGAAACGGGTAAAGGGAAACTGAAGAAAAATTCAAACTTGTTGAAGCTAAAACTAAATATAATATAAATACTTGCCTTTTTAAATTCCCTGTAATATGCCTTTCTTGAGTTCTCATTTTCAAAGTTGACATGTTTCTCTAAACTCTGCATCTCCATTTCCTGCATCCAGATAAAAGCACACATTAGAACATAAATAAGATCTCTACAGTTTAAATTTGTTTTTATAGTCTGTTATTACTTTCTGCTCAAACTCTCTTTGACGCTTCTGAATGTCTCTCTGAAAGCTATCCAGACTTCTCCTCTTCATTTGCTCTTGTTCTCTTGACAACCTCTGTCTTTCTTGGAGTTCTTGAAGCTGAGGTGAATAAACACAATGTTGTGTTAAGGTTTCCAAATGAAACGTATGCATGAAGAGGCTAATAGCAGTTTTCACGAGTTACCCTTTTTCTTCGAATGTCTTCTGGTCTCCCATGTTCTTTCATATTTCGCACTGAAATATCTGGATTTGTATTCCTTGAAAGGTCACTCTGCGGCCCATCGTTAAGCTATTGAAGAATGATACAAAGATTAATTACGACAGGCCGCACTTCGGTGCCAGAAGAACTCGGTACCAATGTAAGCAGGCAATCAAGGATGCCTACATTTTACTAAAGTGACTTTCCACAAGCAAGATACACACATGTTAATTAATCAATATCTCCCAGGCGTATTAGCTGCCATTTGTTGTTACACTTGAACTTGCCGATTAAACTATGATAACGGCAGTGGCCTCCACATGCACAATGTCAGCTAACTGTAAGCTAACTGTAGGCTAGCCAATCAGCGAATCTTACCTTATATTTTCCCCGACAACCCAGTCGTTTCGCACGTTTTTGTTCTGTGAAGAGAAAAGTTACATAGTTAAACACAACACTGATTTGTTAATCATGTATATTTCTAAGTTGCTTGAATTAAAAACAGTAAAGTAAACATGGGGCAGCACGTACTGGCCTTTGACATGATTTCACATGTGGGTCTGGAATAAATGTCTTCTTCTAGGCTGTTTATGCTAGCGCTTGGAGACACAAATGAATACTGCCCTCCGCTGGTGAAGATGGTCTTGCAGAAAGGAAACTAACAAACCCGAGCAGAGAGATTAGAGGCCACAAACTAAGACAGCATCCCTCTCCTTCTTTAAATGTGATTGATTGAAGCATGCTGATCATGACAACATAGAGACAAATACATTAGTTTAACTAATGAGCACTGTATAAAGATCCTTCAACATGAACTGGCCTTTTCACAGGATGAAATTCCTTTCACTTCGACCAGATCAGAGCCATAGAAAAAAAAAGGCTCTGGAAATTAAATATGGTCGTAGGCAAATTTTGCGAAGCTTGCTATTTTAGCTTCTATTCCAAACGATTCAAACCAGAATAGGTTTGAATTCGGGTTATTTGCGAATTTATTTGCATGCATTTTCTCATGGGAGTTTCCTGATTGACAATTGCCCTCGCCCCTTTCTGTGACACCACACCAATATAGAGGGTTTTCACGACCCGTCATCGGACCGGAAGTCGGCTTCTTGGAGGCACTCTGCATCACAACAAAGCATTGGCACTGAAGTATATTCCGAACGTCGTCAAGGAAAATGTTGAATTATTGCCGTGTTTCAGGTTGTACCAATAGGACAGATCGAGAAAAACATTTGGTATAGTATCGACTTCCAAAAGTTATTAAAAACCAGGGAGAGGAATACCAGAGATTATCTGAGTAAAGGAGGCGGTTGTGATTGGCAAAGCTCAACCAAGATCTACGAGGGGGAAAATCTGGACAACATCATATTTGTTCGGCACATTTGTCAGGTATTGTGAAATGTTTATTTCGGTGGCTCATAACAAATGTTCTATTGTAATGATACTATTTTTAATAGTAAATAGTTTACTGCTTTTATTGTTTTTACTGGGATTATTTTACTGTAAAACTGACATTGACATAATATAATTCATATCAAACAACATGTGTATGGGTTCAGCGAGAAAACCAGGTAGAACAATATCGGGATATCCAACTGAAGGCAGAATCACCGGGTCTTCACGGATCCAAGTAGAGGGAACTAGGTTAACTGGTAGGGATCTGCAACTCCAATATAAATCATAATTTCTCAAAATATCAACCCTTTTCTTGTGGTCCAAGTCCTTCCCTAAATGCCTGTGGACCTCGGACACGCTTTGATGACCATTTCGGTCGTTTAGACATGGCTACGGTTGTACCAAAGAGTATAGAATATACGTTCTTTGGTTGTACTCCGTTCAGTTGTTTACACCGACTGCCTCCAATATGGCCGCGCATCCGGGTTACCGCCCAGAACGTGACGTCGGTGAAAACCATAGGTAAAAACCCTCTATCAAGACGTTGTTAAAACTAAAACGCTGTTCCATACGAATTCACCCTATCCTAGCCCCTCCATTTAAAGCCACTCGCACAAAACACATGAACAACCTGCCTGACTACAGTGTAGTCTAGTTGTCCACGTCAGAAAGCTTTTGAGAGAGCAGCATCGTTTTTTTCACAAATTACCATAGCGCATTCACATAAGAACACAAACAACACTATCATAATGGACCTAAACATGGTTAACATTTAGTTCTCACTACTTTTAAGCTAGCATGTTAGATTTGTGACATTCTATGATTGAGTTTTAACTATAAAATCTGGAACTGGATTTATTGCTTGTTCTTTCTCTAGAATTCTTGAGCCTGTAGCTCGGTTGTTTAAAATACCTCTGCCTAGCCTGGTGGAAAACTACAGTAACATGCATTGAGGGCAGAGTGCGCACAGGTTGGTAGGTAGACAGACAGGTAGCGCGTCCAATCATTAGTTTCGGAACGGTCTTAATATTTATTACAGTCCTGCGAGGCCAACATATGTCAGATTGATTTTATATTACCGTCAAACCTAGATGTATTGGTTGCTATCAAGATGTGAATTTTATTTCAGCAAATATGATAAAAAGTACTTCTTAACAACATTGCCCACACCCTCTCTAAGAAACTGCTGTAATTGCACTTAGGCTACACCACATGGGCTCTGACTCAGTTATGTCACATGATGCATCTATTCCTCTCTGAAGCTATACTGCACTGACATTTACTGAGGAAATCCATATAATATCGTTGGTTTGTAATATGGTTGGTTGTTAAAACTAGATTCTGCAAACTCTTCTCTCTATGATAAAAAATGATCGATGTTGAGAGTACCTACAACAGATTACATTTTAATTTGCGAGGTTGCCAGTAGGCTACTTTATTTTCATCAGAAAACAAATAACATAAATAATACAACATAAAAATTATACCAGCATTTTTTTTTATTTTCAATTTGCAGATCTTTCTAAAATAAAAATCTTATGTCAGTAATTGTACACATAAACAATAGTTTTGAACTTGCCATAAACGTATTTTTCCCTAAACACACTGTTTAAGAAAATATATCACCATTTTTGCATAGACTGTAAAAATCTATTTGAGCACATGCCATGTGCTGTATAGCTTTTTTGTTTATCCAAGAGCTATTAAAGTATCTACAAATGTGTATGTAAGCTAAAATTGTCCCCTGATCTAAACTCATTTAATTCAGAGGTTGATTTTAGCCTGTTATAGTAACTGCAATAAAAGTAATTGCATGGTGCCAAAATATATACATAAGTTTCATGTCTTTATGAGATCCCACTATTGCATGGGGGTTTCCAGACCAGTGTGATGAAAGGACAGAGTTTATGCAGGTGCAACAGAGGACACCTCAGTTTTGGATGTGGATACTTCAGAGCCATCATCCACCTTCTTTCCAAACATCTGCAGGATGCAAACACGGAACTGGGAAGAAAAGATGGGAGAAAGAGTTAGACATTGAATGTGAATTGTGTTGTATTACTTTTATTTGGATAGACAGGCGTTTCTCCATTTTAATGGATCAAAAGAGATGTTATTTGCAAACAAATGAACAAACCTGTCTGTTCATGAAGACATAGATAATTGGATTGTAGATAGTGGCGCTCTTGGCAAAGTAGGCTGGTAGTGCAGCAGCCAGAGGATGGAAGGCATATCCTGGGTTAGCCGCAGCAAAGCAAGCAAAGAATGTGTAAGGTCCCCAGCACACAATGTAAGCAAGGATCATCACAACAACCATCCTGGACACTTCCTTCTCAGCTTTCTGTGTAGACTCAGAGTCTTTCTGCTGCTGGGCCACCTGTGGTAGAAGAGAGATATCAAAGGGTTACATAAACTGACCTTAAAGTCTGCTTATGAAGCACAATGAAGCACCATTTCTTTTAATGCAAAATACTTTAGCTATACAAAGAAGATGTAATAACTTACAGCACGGATGGCCAACCACACTGCAATGTAGCAAAGGATAATGATGGCCAGAGGGAGGAAGCAGCAGGTAATCATCAGAACAACCATGTAGGACTGTACTCCAGGGTCTTCACTTCCACTGAACACATCAGGTCCACAAGAAGTCTTCAAGCCATGAGGCCAAAACCTTTTAAAATGATAGAAAAGAGAAAGGGATAGGTTAGTTAAACAGAGACATTCAGTATTGGCAATAATTCAGAATTAAAGAAATCTCAAGTCGCTAAGGGAGTATTCACCTGCTCCAGCCAAAGATGGGGGGAGCACACCATGCTGCTGACCAGACCCAGGAGAAGACAATACCGCCAATGGCCCATTTAGCATCAAACTTGACATTTCCAAAAGGCTTGCACACAACCACCCATCTCTCCCAGGAAATCACAGTTAGGGACCAAAGAGCAGCAATACCTACAAAGGAAAAATTTAAATGACCATTAAAACTGACATTCTAATTCCTCTGCAAAGCAACAAACTGATCAATGCAATGGCTAGAGGGGACTGCTGCATACTGTATATGATGCAAACTTTTTCAATGCTGTGTTCAAACTGTGGCCAAGACATAATCTTTCTTTTATTTGGAAATATAAACTAGTTTACATGTAGGATCTTCTTACCACAAGTAGAGACAGTGAAGCCCTCAAAGACACACATAGGGTGTCCCAGAATGAAATATCCGAAAAATTGATTGCAAACACTGATGGTGCTAGCCAAAAGGGTCTCTCCAATATCAGCAATAGCAAGGTTGACCAAGATCCAATTCAGAGGGTGCTGGAGCTTCTTGAATTTTGCTGTGGCCACCAATACTAGGCCATTGGTGAAGACTGATGCAATAACCACAAATATCATCCACATTGTTGAGAGATTGTACACCCATCGGGGAGCAATGTGGTAGTTAGGGCCCTCAAAGGGATCTGTAAAAAAAACAACATTATATTATAAGTTGTTTGAACCTTATCATGTTTTGAACTCATGCATACAAACATCCATATGCTGTTTGTGAAGCAATCTAGCCTGTAATCTAAGGATCACACCGCAGTACCTCAATATTTGAAGGACTCTTACACCAAACATGATCTATACAAGTTCTCACTTTACCTTTAGTATTGTTGCTGTTGGTGTAAGTGAATGAAGACTCTCTTGTTGTGTCTTCATTACGCCGTCTTGCAGCAAACACTGCATTTCCCCACTCCTCTGCCATTGCTGATGTAGTCTAAAAAGAAATCAAGTAAAAATTGAAACAACTTTGGTCAATCATTGAATTGATACAAATTATTTGCATTAAAGATTGTTACGGGTTGTTTTCTTTGCCTTTACCTTGTGGTCGGCTTTCTTCCCCTTCTCACCCCGCTGTTCTGTTAGCAACCAACAATGTGGGATGCCTGAAGTTGTGATATTTTATACCAGGAACGACGTCATCAAGATTAGCCTATATATTGGTATTTAGGCCATAGAGGGGAGGTCTCTAAGAAAGCAGGAACTGTGCTGCTTTCACTATACTATAAAGATGGATGGTTTACACTAAATCTCTATTTACTTCAAGTTTAACTTTAAGTACAAATGGCCACTCCTTCTTTCTCTCTCTCATACATTCACATACACACACAGGAGACACTAACTTGGTCAAACTGAAGCCATGACATCAGTTTAAGGTTAATCCTGCCTGGATTTGAAATGCTGTTAGTGACGTTTGTCTGCTTCAAATGAAATTGATGATACTAATTATGCTTAAAAAATAGAAATTTGCATTGGAACTTCATTACTAGTGGGTATACTAGTTGCTGCCCCCTTGGGAAGTGTGCCTCCTGAATGGCACCATTAAACCTTTAAACCTCTGCAGAAAATGTACAGGTTCTGTAGAATTTATTATGGATTTCTCCTTTTTGTACCAGCCCTTAAGATGTATATTCCCTATTTTTAAATACATTGTTTTTTTAACAACAGGCTCAAGCTTTGGTCAAGCTTAGTGATGTCCTCAGCAGATGTAGATGTGGGTAGGTAGTGCAGCCAAAGGATGGAATGCATTGCCAAAAAGCTGAATGTTCTAATGATGATCATCATCATTACAACTGTCCTTAACCCTTCCTTATTATTTGAAAGAATGCATTCCACTGAACACATTAGGTCTGTAAGAAGTCTTCAAGCCATGAGTTCATAGTTTAAAACAATTACTGTGAGGTTTTTCTTAAATCTCTTTAATATGGAGAAAGCCACCCTGACTGCCTTCCAGTTCCAGTCAAATGGAAACAACCAGTGTCCCATTTGTCATCAAACCCAACATTTCATATACACCCATCTCTCCCAGGAAATTATAGCCAGAAACCACAAATCACCACAGAACTCAAACTTTCAGATTTTCTTTATTTGTAAAAAACATAATGACCTGACAGAAACACAAACACCTATGCGATAGGCATTAAAAACGTTTACGATATGTAAACTAAGAGTATGTGCTGTTTATGCATTGTTAGTGAATATCTAAACCTCTGACCACATGAAGTGTGTCTCTGATATGATTACTTTTCATTTATTTTTAGTACAAAGTCCATCTCAGTCTTGATTATTTAATTATCACAAGAAAAGGGCAATTGGCCTTGTGGTTGTGTCATAATCCATAATAGCCTCCTAATGCCAATGTTCTAAAGGTTTAATATGGCCTGTATGACGTGGTGTTTTACCCCATGTGGAATGAAACAGTTAAATTGATAACCTTTTAAAAAGTGTTACACAGTTGTGAAGAGGGAAGAAATGTATTAATCTTGATATTGCAATACAATATCAAGATTAAGATGGATGAAATAGGAGCATTTGGATAGCAATATGAATGTTATACCGAGCATCTTCATAAATAAGAACACCCAACAGATTATTTCAAATTGGGCAGCCTGACACACCTGACTTTTTAAACTGCTTTTTAAATTAGTTACAGTGGTTTTGGGGCAAGATCCTAAGTGCTGGTAATCTTGTTTGACAGGGTTACTGTCTCACACAAGGCCACAGCAAGGATTATATGCCATAACCCTAACCCTTAGCAAGGTCTAAAAGCACTGTGCTTTGGCACATTGTAGAGTCGTACCAAATCAAGCTGTGGGTTGGTTACCATTAGCAGCAACAGAGTCAATGTCAGCATTAAATATACAAATCTAAGAATAGTATGAGGAACAAACAAATGTTGGTAGGTAATGCTGCCAGGGCACGGTTTAGTATACCACAAATATAGCACTCCTTGTAAGTATTTGTAGAAGAGTAATTGTAGATTGATTTACTTGGTAGGTAAAATAAAGTCAATACTTCAATG
The DNA here is from genome assembly GCF_054491055.1 of Hypomesus nipponensis. NCBI lineage: Eukaryota > Metazoa > Chordata > Actinopteri > Osmeriformes > Osmeridae > Hypomesus > Hypomesus nipponensis. The sequence continues at coordinate 12,996,468 of NC_140369.1, forward strand.
TCTGGGGGTATACAATGAATACAATAGTGGCCAGGTTGACAAGGACCAAATCTATTTTGCAGTATAGTCCTGTCTTCAAGAGGGGGAATACTTACAGTTCTATGATATCTAGGTAAGAGAAGGTTGACTACAAGTAAACAAGGTTTAAGATTTTCAGTTAAATGAAAGCAGCTTATTTGAACTATTGCGCTTTCACCACACTTTACCTGTGACAGTCTGATTAGTGAAGTCAGAAGCACCTTAATTCTCCTGGCTTGATGGTTCACTTTAGGCAAAGCAGGGTTCATCCAAAATCAGAACGAGGACTTAGGAATCAGGTTTCAATTAACATACTTCTGTTGTAATGTTTTTCAACGATATATATATATATATATATATATATATATATATATATATATATATATATATATATATATATATATATATATTTTGCTTCCTTCAGGTAACCCAAAGCGCTTGCTTACAACCATTTAATTGACCCAGGAGAAAGACATGGATCACACCAACCCTAAATCTTAACCTGAGTCTATTAGAAGTAAGCTACAAACTGTAGGCCCAAAACATCTTTACTCAATGCAATAGAAGGGGATTGTAAACTATTGAAAAATTTCAGTAAACAATGATGGATCTTTTTATTATAATTATTATTTTTTTGTATTTCTAACTCCAACTGTATCCTAATGTTGTTTTCTGGTAGTTTAGCAGTTTCTTCTGAAGACTGGAGTTCTAGTTGTTTGTAATTCATTGCTAATATCGACATATTAGTACATAGTTTACTAGTACATAGATATCTTTCTTAGAATCCTTTTGATTACTGTAATTAAATTGTGAAGTTAACAGGAATAAACAATTAATACATTCAAGTATGTAATCTAAATACGTTTCACTCATATTATCTGCTGATAACGTTTTGTAACTTGTGCGGGCTTGGTTGAATATACGGACTTAAGAAAAAAACACAGAGCCTCATGATCTTAATTGCATCTCAGTTAATTTATTTGAATGTCCCACCTTTAGTTAGCAAGAACAGGGGTATCATTCCTTAAAAGGCTAAATCCTGAATGTTAACACAAAGCATGTGATTGGAAAATCTCAACAGGATAGAAATGGGTGGAGTACTAAACCAAAATCTATGGCCTGAGCTATGGCTACAAAGACTCACACTCTGTGACAGTTGTAAACTTACTTTCAATCCAAACATTATTTAAAAGCATTAAATGATACCGCATGAACCTAATGAAAATGCCTTTAGTAGGGTAAGTCAATTGTGAAAAATAAATGCATTATCACATGCAAATACATTTCATGTGATATTTCTTTATAATCAATGGCATTCTGTGAAAATTTTTAATTGACATTGCACAGCATTGTAAAGAAGGATTTTGCCTTTTACTGACCTGAGGACCATTACTCATAACAAAAATGTGGTTAAGGTTGGTAACCTACCCCCTAGCTATACATCCCTGGTCATATACTGTACATTTGTTCCATCAGTTCCATCACAAGTTCCATCAGGATGATCTCCGTGGAAAGTTCATAATTTTGTTCCAAGCAGGAAAGTGTTGTTGAAGGGTTATTATGCAGGAGCCACAGATGAGACTTCTGTTTTTGATGTGGATACTTCAGAGCCATCATCTTCCTTCTTTCCAAACATCTGCAGGATGCAAACACGGAACTTGGAAAAAAAAGATGGGAGAAAGAGTTAGACATTGAATGTGAATTGTGCTGTATTACTATGACTATATTTGGATAGACAAGTGTTTCTCCATTTTAATGGATCAAAAGAGATGTTATTTGCAAACAAATTAACAAACCTGTCGGTTCATGAAGACATAGATAACTGGATTGTAGATAGTGGCGCTCTTGGCAAAGTAGGCTGGTATTGCAGCAGCCAGAGGATGGAAGGCATATCCTGGGTTAGCCGCAGCAAAGCAAGCAAAGACTGTGTAAGGTCCCCAGCACACAATGTAAGCAACGATCATCACAACAACCATCCTGGACACTTCCTTCTCAGCTTTCTGTGTAGACTCAGAGTCTTTCTGCTGCTGGGCCACCTGTGGTAGAAGAGAGATATCAAAGGGTTACATAAACTGGCCTTAGAGTCTGCTTATGAAGCACCATTTATTTTGTATGCAAAATACTTTAGCTATACAAAGAAGACGTAAGAACTTACAGCACGGATGGCCAACCACACTGCAATGTAGCAAAGGATAATGATGGCCAGAGGGAGGAAGCAGCAGGTAATCATCAGAACAATCAAGTAGGACTTTACTCCAGGGTCTTCACTTCCACTGAACACATCAGGTCCACAAGAAGTCTTCAAGCCATGAGGCCAATACCTTTTAAAATGATAGAAAAAAGAAAGGGATAGGTTAGTTAAACAGAAACGTTCAGTGTGGGCAATGAAACAGAATTGAAGAAATCCAAAGTCACGAAGGGAATATTCACCTGCTCCAGCCAAAGACAGGGGGAGCACACCATGCTGCTGACCAGACCCAGGAGAAGACAATACCGCCAATGGCCCATTTAGCATCAAACTTAACATTGCCAAAAGGTTTGCACACAACCACCCATCTCTCCCAGGAAATCACAGTTAGGGACCACAGAGCAGCAATACCTACAAAAGAAAAATGAAAATGACCATTAGAACTGACATTCTAATTTCTCTGCAGAGCAACAAACTGATCAATGCAATGGCTAGAGGGGACTGATGCATACTGTATATGATGCAAACTTTTTCAATGCAGTTTTCAAAACTGTGGCAAAGACATAATCTTACTATAGATTTGTTGAGTTTGAAAGTAAATCTAAACATAATAGTATATGATAATTATATATAATAATAGGATAGAAAATAGTATAGAAAGTAATCATTTGAAAATATGACATATATTACTTTTATACTGACTTTTGTTTTATTTGGAAATATAAACTAGTTAACATCTACGATCTTCTTACCACAAGTAGCAACAGTGAAGCCCTCAAAGACACACATAGGGTGTCCCAGAATGAAATATCCAAAAAATTGATTGCAAACACTGATGGTGCTGGCAAAAAGGGTCTCTCCAATATCAGCAATAGCAAGGTTGACCAAGATCCAGTTCAGAGGGTGCTGGAGCTTCTTGAATTTTGCTGTGGCCACCAATACTAGGCCATTGGTGAAGACTGATGCAATAACCACAAAAAACATCCACAGTGTTGAGAGATTGTACACCCATCGGGGAGCAATGTGGTAGTTAGGGCCCTCAAAGGGATCTGTAAAAAAAACAACATTATATTAAGTTGTTTGAACCTTATAATGTAATGAACTCATACAGACAAACATCCATATGCTGTTTGTGAAGCAATCTAGCCTGTAATCTAATGATCACACCACAGTGCGATCATTAGATCACCACAGACTCTTACACCAAACATGATCTATACGAGTTCTCACTTTACCTTTAGTATTGTTGCTGTTGGTGTAAGTGAATGAAGTCTCTCTTGTTGTGTCTTCATCACGCCGTCTTGCAGCAAACACTGCATTTCCCCACTCCTCTGCCATTGCTGATGTAGTCTAAAAAGAAATTAAGTAAAAATTGAAAGAACTTTGGTGAATCATTGAATTGATACAAATGATTTGCCTTAAAGATTGTTACAGGTTGTTTTCTTTGCCTTTACCTTGTGGTCGGCTTTCTCTTGCGGATGTGGTATGTGGTTGGCTTATGCTATAGATTTCCCTTCTCACCCCGCTGTTCTGTGGGCAACCAACAATGTGGGATGCCTGAAGTTGTGATATTTTATACCAGGAACAACGTCATCAAGATTAGCCTATATATATTGGTATTGACGCCAAGGGAGCAGGGAGCAGTGCCAGTCCTAGCACGTTTGGTGCCCTGGGATGCCAACAGGTGTCCACATTGCCATGCCAAAAAACCCTACCGGTTGGGAGGGTCTCTGTGCTGCTTTCAACGTATTTAGGCAGGAACTGTGCTGCTTTCACTACACTAAAAAAATGGATGGTTTACACTTAATTTATATTTAATTCAAGTTTAACTTTAAGTACAAATGGCCACTCTCTCTTTCTTTCTCTCATACACTCAAATACACACACAGAAGATATTAACATGGTCAAACTGAAGCCATGACATCAATTTAAGGTTAATCATGCCTGGATTTTTCTCTGCTTCAGATGAAATTGATTATACAAATTATGCTTAAAAAAGAGAAAGAACTTTGCATTGAAACTTCATTACTAGTGGGTATACTAGTTGAATGGTCGTGTACCAAAAACATTTGAGGAACAATTCTTGACCTTTACACATAGAGATGATTTACTTTTACTTCTTACTTGTAGCAATTTGTTCAATGAAGCAGATTAGTGAGGTGGTCTGTCTCTGCCCCCTTGGGAAGTGTGCCTCCTGAATGGCACCATTAAACCTTTAAACCTCTGCAGAAAATGTACAGGTTCTGTAGAATTTATTATAGATTTCTCCTTTTTGTACCAGCCCTTAAGATGTATATTCACTATTTTTTTATAAATAGCTTTTTAACAACAAGCTCAAGCTTTGGTCAAGCTTAGTGATGTCCTCAGCAGATGTAGATGTGGGTAGGTAGTGCAGCCAAAGGATGGAAGGCATTGCCAAAAGCTGAATGTTCTAATGATGATCATCATCATTACAACAGTCCTTAACCCTTCTGTGTCAGCTTCTATAGTGACTTATTATTTGAAAGAATGCATTCCTGTAATGCATGTCTGTAAGAAGTCTTCAAGCCATGAGTTCATAGTTTTAAAAAATTACTGTGAGTTTTTTTTTTTTTTTTCATCTCTTTTATATGGAGAAAGCCACCCTGACTGCCTTCCAGATTCAGTAAAACGGAAACAACCAGTGTCCCATTTGTCATGAAACCCAACATTTCATATACACCCATCTCTCCAAGGAAATTATAACCAGAAACCACAAATCACCACAGAACTCAAACTTTCAGATTTTCTGTATTTGTAAAAAACATAATAACCTAACAGATACACAAACACCTAAGAGATAGCCATTTCAAACATGTAAGACATGTAAACAACAGTACATGCAGTTCATGCATTGTAAGTAAATATCTAAACCTCTGACCAAATGAAGTGTATCTCTGATATGATTATTTGTCATGTATTTTTTGTACAAAGTCCAACTCAGTATTGATCATTTAATTATTCAAAGAAAAGGGCAATTGGTCTTGTAGTTGTGTCGTAATCCATAATAGCCTCCTAATGCCAATGTTCTAAAGGTTTAATATGGCCTGTATGACATGGGTTTTTACCCCATGTGGAATTAAACAATTGGTAACCTTTTAAAAAGTGTTACACAGTTGTGAAGAGGGAATACATTACTTAATCTTGATATTGCGATACAATGTCAAGATTAAGATGGATGAAATGGGAGCATTTAGATAGCAATATGAATATTATACCAGGCATCTTTATATGAATAGAACACCCAACAGATTATTTCAAATTTGGCAGCCTGACATATAAAGACTTGACTTTTTTAAACTGCTTTTTTAATTGGTTACAGTCGTTTTGGGGCAAGATCCTAAATGCTGGTAATCTTGTTTGACAGGGTTACTGTCTCACACAAGGCCACAGCAAGGATTATATGCCATAACCCTAACCCTTTGCAAGGTCTAAAAGCACTGTGCTTTGGCACATTGTAGAGTCGTTCCAAATCAAGCCATGGGTTGGTTACCATTAGAAGCAACAGAGTCAATGTCAGCATTAAAGATACAAATCTAAGAACAGTATGAGGAACGAACTTCAGTCATGAAATGTTGGTAGGTAATGCTGCCAATGCACAGTTTAGTGTACCACAAATATAGCACTCCTTGTAAGTATTTGTAGAACAGTAATTATATATTTATATATTTATTTGCTAGATAAAATAAAGTCATTACTTTAACGTCTGGGGGTATAAAATGAATACTATATTTACAAGTTGGCCAGGTTGACAATGACCAAAACTATTTTTCAGTATAGTCCTGTCCTCAAGAAGGGGAATACTTACAGTTCTATGATGTCTAGGTTAGAGAAGGTTGACTACGAGGTTTAAGATTTTCATTTAAATGAAAGCAGCTTATTGGGACTATTACGGTTTCGCCACACTTTACCTGTGAGAGTCTGATTAGTTTTGACATGAGTGAAGTCAGAAGCACCTTAATCCTCCTGGCTTGATGGTTCACTTTAGGCAAAGCAAGGTTCATCCAAAATCTCAATGAGGAAATAGGAATCAGGTTTCAATTAACATAGATCTGTCGGAATGTTTTTCAACATTATATATATATGTATATATTGCTTCTTTCAGGTAACCCAAAGCAGTTGCATACAACCATTGAGCCAGGAGAAAGACATGGATCACACCAACCCTAAATTTTAAACTCAGTCTGTTAGAAGTAAGATACAAACCTGTAGGCCCAAAACATCTTTACTCATTACAAAAGAAGGGGATTGTAAACGATTTAAAATGTCAGTACACAATGATGGATCTTTTTATTATTATTATTATTTTGTTGTATATTTTACTCCAACTGTATCCTAATGTTGTTTTCTGGTAGTTTAGCACAGTTTCTTCTGAAGACTGGCAATCTAGCTGTTTGTAATGCATTACTAATGTTGACATACTATTACATAGTTTACTAGTACATAAATATCTTTCTGAGAATCAAGATAACTTGATGACTGTGGTTAAATTGTGAATTTAACAGGAATATAGAATTAATACATTTAAGTATGTAATCTAAATATGTTTCACTCAAATTATCTGCTGATTATGTTTTGTAACTTGTGCAGGCTTGGTTGAATATAATGGCATAAAAGAAACACAGAGCCTCATGATTTTAATTGCATCTCCATTACTTTATTTGAATGTCCCACCTTTAGTTAGCAAGAACATGTGTATCATTCCTTAAAAGGCTAAATCCTGAATGTTAAAGCAAAGCATGTGATTGGAAAATCTCAACAGGATAGAAATGGGTGGAGTACCAAACCAAAATCTATGGCCTGAGCTATGGCTACATAGACTCGCACTCTGTGACAGTTGTAAACTTACTTTCAATCCAAACATCATTTAAAAGCATTAAATGATACAGCATTAATGTACCTAATGAAAATGCCTTTGGTACGGTAAGACAAAATAAAATAAAAATTGCATGTGATATTTCTTTATAATCAATGGCTTTCTGTGAAAAATCCAAATTGACATTGCACAGCATTGTACAGAACGATTTAGCCTTTTACTGACCTGAGAACCATCACTCATAACAAAAATGTAGTTTAGGTTGGTAATCTACCCCCTAGCTATACTTCCCTAGTTACTTACTGTACATTTGACAAGTTCCATCAGGATGATCTGTGTGGAAAGTTCGTAATTTTGTTCCAAGCAGGAAAGTGTTGTTGAAGGTTTATTATGCAGGAGCCACAGATGAGACTTCTGTTTTTGATGTGGATACTTCAGAGCCATCATCCACCTTCTTTCCAAACATCTGCAGGATGCAAACACGGAACTGGGAAGAAAAGATGGGAGAAGGAGTAAGACATTGAATGTGAATTGTGCTATATTACTATTATTTGGATAGACAGGTGTTTCTCCATTTTAAATTAGATGTTATTTGCAAACAAATGAACAAACCTGTCGGTTCATGAAGACATAGATAATTGGATTGTAGATAGTGGCGCTCTTGGCAAAGTAGGCTGGTAGTGCAGCAGCCAGAGGATGGAAGGCATATCCTGGGTTAGCCGCAGCAAAGCAAGCAAAGACTGTGTAAGGTCCCCAGCACACAATGTAAGCAACGATCATCACAACAACCATCCTGGACACTTCCTTCTCAGCTTTCTGTGTAGACTCAGAGTCTTTCTGCTGCTGGGCCACCTGTGGTAGAAGAGAGATATCAAAGGGTTACATAAACTGGCCTTAGAGTCTGCTTATGAAGCACCATTTATTTTGTATGCAAAATACTTTAGCTATACAAAGAAGATGTAATAACTTACAGCACGGATGGCCAACCACACTGCAATGTAGCAAAGGATAATGATGGCCAGAGGGAGGAAGCAGCAGGTAATCATCAGAACAACCATGTAGGACTGTACTCCAGGGTCTTCACTTCCACTGAACACATCAGGTCCACAAGAAGTCTTCAAGCCATGAGGCCAAAACCTTTTAAAATTATAGAAAAGAGAAAGGGATAGGTTAGTTAAACAGAGACATTCAGTATTGGCTATAAATCAGGATTAAAGAAATCCCAAGTCGTTAAGGGAATATTCACCTGCTCCAGCCAAAGATGGGGGGAGCACACCATATTGCTGACCAGACCCAGGAGAAGACAATACCGCCAATGGCCCATTTAGCATCAAACTTGACATTTCCAAAAGGCTTGCACACAACAACCCATCTCTCCCAGGAAATCACAGTTAGGGACCAAAGAGCAGCAATACCTACAAAGGAAAACATTTTTTATGACCATTAAAACTGACATTCTAATTCCTCTGCAAAACAAAGCAACAAACTGATCAATGCAATGGCTAGAGGGGACTGCTGCATACTGTATATGATGCAAACTTTTTCAATGCAGAGTTCAAACTGTGGCCAAGACATAATCTTTCTTTTATTTGGAAATATAAACTAGTTTACATGTAGGATCTTCTTACCACAAGTAGAGACAGTGAAGCCTTCAAAGACACACATAGGGTGTCCCAGAATGAAATATCCGAAAAATTGATTGCAAACACTGATGGTGCTAGCCAAAAGGGTCTCTCCAATATCAGCAATAGCAAGGTTGACCAAGATCCAATTCAGAGGGTGCTGGAGCTTCTTGAATTTTGCTGTGGCCACCAATACTAGGCCATTGGTGAAGACTGATGCAATAACCACAAATATCATCCACATTGTTGAGAGATTGTACACCCATCGGGGAGCAATGTGGTAGTTAGGGCCCTCAAAGGGATCTGTAAAAAACAACATTATATTAAGTTGTTTGAACCTTATAATGTAATGAACTTATACAGACAAACATCCATATGCTGTTTGTGAAGCAATCTAGCCTGTAATCTAATGATCACACCACAGTGCGATCATTAGATCACCACAGACTCTTACACCAAACATGATCTATACGAGTTCTCACTTTACCTTTAGTATTGTTGCTGTTGGTGTAAGTGAATGAAGACTCTCTTGTTGTGTCTTCATTGCGCCGTCTTGCAGCAAACACTGCATTTCCCCACTCCTCTGTCATCTTGAGCTGGTCAGAACTTAAGGTTGACAACTGTTGTTCTGTCTGCGATCCTATGAAACACTATTGTTGAATAAATATGTGTGTCCACCCTTGGCCTTCTTGCCTGCTTCCTTCCTATATTGCAGACCTCTCATGACTGGTTAGGCATTTATACTAGATGCACTATTGGCCTTTCAGATTAAAGATATTAAGTTAGGTCTTGACCCATTAAACGTAAGTTAATTTGAGCATGACTGACACAATCTCTGAGACAGAAATAGGGTCAATAAGTCGACTTATCAACTTTTGATAAAGGTGTTGCAGCAGATGGCATGGCACTACTTTAAAGGTATTTCAGGTGAAGACATTGGATAAACGGCGTTTGTCTTTGAGGACATTTTAAGTGACAGAGGTTAAAACCTGAATGGCCTTATGGTACTTTCTGTTACAAAGTTGATCAAATATGCATCTTTCTGCATTTCAATAGTAGTATACTTTCAAGCAGTCATGACCCTAATTTATCTAATTCATTCCATAACATTTTGTAGTCAGAGCCATTGACTGTAATATTTTGTTGACACAAATTACACAAATGAAAGGTGCTCACTTGATAAACCTGACTATGAATATTCCAAGATCATTATATACACTGTACCTTTTACTTAATTACAACATTTAGACCTAATAACTACAAAATACCAAAACAACCACCAAATGTTTAAATTTGGTAGAAAAAATACATATACAGTACCGGTCAAAAGTTTGGACACATTTTCCCATGTGTCCAAACTTTTTACTGGTACTGTACCTGCTTGCTTGCAGTTGTCCATCGAGGCTGATGATGACGTCCACTTCTGACTCAACGTTGAATTCTCTGGTGGCTGTATAGTCCTATCCTGGATCGACAGATTTTATCACAAGTGGGGCATGTGTATGTAATAGTGGTGGTACTGGCAACCTTGGTTGCGTTTCTTTTATGCCTTCTTTCCTGTCTCCTGGCTGTCCTGTCCTCCTCCAGTGTTTTCATCCTGTCTTGGCACATCTGGCGCCAGGTGTTAAGGTCAGCAGCCAAGCCCTCCAGGTCCTCAGGTCTGATTTTACACTTCTTCAGCTCTGTTTTCATTTGGTCTTGAAAGCATTTATTTTGCCCTCCAGCAGAGCGTTGGCCTTGGGCGAGCTGGCCATACAGCACTTTGTGAGGCAGCCGATTGAGGGGCATCCTTATAACCTGCCCCAGCCATTGTAGCTGATGGTGGGTGATTGTGGCCTCAATGCTTTTACAGCCTGCTCTCCTGAGGATCTCAGTGTGTGGTACACGGTCACGTCAAGTGGGTCCTAGCATGCACTGGAGACGGCCGATGTGAAAATGCTCCAGGGACTTCACATGGCGGCTGTAAGTGACCCAGGCTTCACAACTGTAGAGGAGGGTGGTGATGCAAATGGCTTGATACACAGACACTTTTGTAAGGAGATATAAGAAATACTGTACATACACACACACACAGATACACATACACACACGCACACATACAGATACACACAAATACACGTACACATACACACACAGATACACATACAGATACACACAAATACACGTACACATCCACACAGATACACATACAGATACACACACATATACACACACACACACTTGTTTTTATATATATATATATCTATATATATAGATATATATCTATATATATATCTATATATAAAAACAAGTCATAATAAATAATTAATTGTCTAATTCAGTCATAACGGAGAGATATGTTTTGTATCAATTTTATTTTTTCCTGTTTTATTTACTAATCTGTCTGTCTTTGTTATATTATTTACAGCGGTCATTTGTTGATACACCTGCAAACTTTGTGTGAATAAAATAAATACAAAACTTAACCACCTCTCATATGTTAAAATCTGGAGTTGCTGGACGGGGTCTCTACTCGATGGCTCTCACACCCCATTGTTTGACATACTGTGCCTTGCTAGTCATATGTTGATAAGTAAGGGTCAAGATTTGGTCTGATTTGTTGTTCTTGTGTATAAAAGGAATTGAATTTGCTAAGCATTGTTCTGTGGATTCTTGATCTCCTGAAACCTTCTCCTCAGCTCTGGCTTGTCCTTGTACTCCTTCTTCTTCCTCACATCTTGCTTTCTGTCTCTCTGATACAATAATCATGGTAGTGTAGGTAAGAGTTAACCTTCATTTTGATTTCATTCATTTGCAATGTTAATGTATATTCATTTACCTTACTTTGACCATTCTTGCTCTGTTTAACCCATAGAGTCAAATAACTCTAATTCTATTTGGCTTGGCATTATTTGGTTTCATGGTAATACACTGTTCAGTTTCCCATCTTCCTTTAAACCATAGGGAATAAGTTTAGGTTGTTAGGCCAATATTTAACCCCCTAGTACAGAAAATAAACAGTATAAAAAGAGATTTATGCCACTACCCCTGCAATATTATAAATAGGTCATGGCTTCTGTTGGTCCGGTTCTTTGAGTACAACAGGACACAAGCAGAGAATTTTCCAAACTAAAGCAGCTTATTTGGACATTTGGGGTTCCGGGGCAATTCTGATTAGCAGAGCCTAATTCAATTTGACATTAGTTAAATCTGAAACACCTTAATCCCTCCGGATTTGATAGTTCAGTTTAGGGGAAGGAAGGTTTATCCAAAAATCTCAGGTGAGTCCATTTTAATCCCTCACCACAGTGTTCCTTGTTTTTTTTCTCAGATTCCGTGTCTCATTTCCATTTCCTATAGGTGATGCAAAGAGAAGGTTTACCCACAGACTCGAGAATTTCTCTATGTTAAGAAGAAGTTTGGAGACAGCAACATGACGCAAAAGAACATAGTCTGTAAACTTTTCCTACTTTGTGTTTTCTTCTTCTTAATTTCTTTTATTTAAGTTTTCAAGCCTGTTTCTTTAATATTTAAATGGAAGGCAGATGATCTCCAAAAGGCTGTTCTTAATTATGTTCATAGTTTTTTGTGTGGAGTTGTCTGATAGCACAAAGTAGCCAAATTGTATCTGGGAAGTAGCCTAGGCTACTTTTAAAACCCTATTTTATTATTTAATGTGAAGAGATATGCATTGATATTGTAAATGCATTTGATATATCTGCCACTTTTTGCATACAAACCGAGTTTGATTGCACAATGGGGCCAGATTCTTGTATTTCAAAATCAATGTATAGTCTATGTGATTATAATTGTTTAAGTAGGCCTATTACGCTCACACATCTTCTCTTTTTGTGCCTAGTCCAGTTTCACAGAATGATGCTGCATTGTTTCGAGGGTAAGTCTGGAATTCCGCTAGTTCTGAACTATTCGTGTTTGGTAAAAGTTCACTACTAGCAGAACTCGGATTTGCCCCCGATTTACGACGAGGAAATCCGAGAAGCTGCGGGTCTTTCAAGTGCTAAATCATGAGTACCAAACTTTTCTGAATTTAATATGAGATAACGAATGTTAGGCAATTTAATTAGTAAAATTTGCAATAAAATTGCTTATTTTAAGTGAATAAACGTAGGCCTAAATTGTTACATTGGGTATGATACGAACACACAATTGACTTTGTTTTTGTCACATATAGTAGGACTATTTGTATTCAGGTTATAGGCTAATCTAGGGATGTATTGTGATTGGCCAAAACCAGTTATTTTACTAGTATAATCTTAATTGCTTGTCTTTCATCGCGATTGGTTTAGGCTTGGGACTGTTTAGGATGCCTATGCCATTATTTACAATTACAATAGACCCTACCATACACATTTTTTCAGGGTTGTTATTTTAAATGCATGCGCAAACAAGGTAGGCGTTATATTTGTGCTTAACCTGTTACGTGTTGTGTGGATGTATGTTTTGAAATTGCTACCAAAAATATATTTGAGTGACAAGTGATCTAACCGTTTGCTGTTTCATAGGCCTCTGATGGGAATCCAACACAGGATCATCGAACTTGCTGCATGTCCAGTTGGATAACCATTGGTTATAATCTGCAATAGCCTTCTATATGAAATGCGATATTATGGGGCGGGGTGTACGTGCTGGTTAAGGGGGTACATCATGCGTCTGGATTGCGTCCCCCGGGGGGGGGGGGGGGGGGGGGGATGCAGGTTGGGATGTTTGGATGTTTTCTGATTGGCCTTTTACTCTACTCGAGACTCGCGCCTCGTCCATTAATGCTTGAGAAATGTCTGAAATGCGTGAGTATCAGTATAAAGTGTACGGTGTGATCCTATCACGTTTGAATGCAAACCTTGTATTGTGGTGCTTTGAATACTAGGCTAGTATGCCATAGACATTAAATAAATGCAAAGTGCAAAGTTTATGCCTAGTTGCTATGCTGTGGAGGTTGGCTAAATTATCTTTTCATTGCATACTGTATATCCATTAAATATTGTCATGATTCATTTTTGATTCTACAAACAGGCCTATACAGATAGTATTAATTATAGTACAGGTGATCATACAAAGATCTGGGCATCATGGTAAGATCATCAATTTTACAGAACATCCTGATTCCTATATCTAGGTCATTCCACCAGGTCACTCCAGATCTGAAAAGCTTGATCAGCCTCTTCCACTTTCTGGTATTGTAATCCTAGCCTCTTCACTTGTGTGACCACAGTGATTGTTTTAGCCACTTAGGGAACATTTCTTGAAGTATGCTAATATTCAACGGTTGGCAGAATAAACCTTTACGAGGTGTAGGCTACCTAGAGTTTACAACCTTTTGACATGTTACCCTGTTACATTGACATGCTGCTTGTAGTACTCAACAGTCAAATGCAATAAACCAAATGATTATTCAATGGTCAGTTGACTGCACTTGAAACTGATACTTCGCTTCAGGTCTAATGTAAAGAGTCTACTTCTGATCTAAAAATATGATTTACATGTATTTATCGACAATTATTCACATTTGTAATTTCCTTTTTTCCCCAAACCCATTGATGAACTAGTATTTTACAGTATCCCATACAGTCCTTGTCATCTGTTTTCCCTTTCACACTTAACTTAACAGATCTACTACTCTTCACTCTTGTACATCCAATCTCACTCCAGTTTAGAAAAACCAATGAATTTATCAGTCCTCTTCCACTCAATCCACAGAAATCCTCATCCTTCTATGTAGAACTCAAGTCATCCAATTAAAACCTTTATTCTTCTGCAAAGTCTTTTCTGTCCTATCTTAACACTGACTTTCTTCACAGTTTGTTGCGTATGGGGCTGCACTGACCCCTGTCCACTGCTGAAAGTGCCTACAATAGGCATGTGAGCATCAGAACTGGACCAAGGAGCAATAGAAGAGGATGGCCTGGTCTGATGAATCACGTTTCCTTTAACATCACGTGGATGGCCAAGTGGATGTGCGTTGCTTACCTGGGGAGCACATGGCACCAGGATGCACTATGGAAAAAGGCAAGCTGGTGGAGGCAGTGTGCAATCTGGGAAATGTTCTACCTAAGCATTGTTGCAGACCATGTACACCTTCATGGAAATGGTATTCCTTTATGGCAGTGATATCTTTCAACAGGATTATGTAACCTGCAACAAAGCTACAATAGTTTAGGAATGGTATGAGGAACACATCAACTAGTTTCAGGTGTTGACTTGGCCTTGAAATTTCCCAGATCTCAATCCAATTGAGCATCTGTGGGATGTGCTGGACAAACAAGTACGATCCATGGAGGCTCCACCTTGCAACTTACAATGCCAGGTACCACAGCACACCTTCAGAGGTCTAGAGGATTCCATGCCTCAGTGGGTCAGGGCTGTTTTGGCTGCCAAAGGGGGAACAACACAATATTAAGCAGGTGGTCATGTTATGGCTGATTGGTATATAGATAGCCTATCAGCTTTGTTAAATGAACTTTGAATATAGGTCCTAAGATGCTTCCAATGAAAATGATCAATTCTAATAAATGTGGATATGGTATTATATAAGTTTTTTTTTTTTTTTTTGTATGCCTTTCACATGTGTTGCGATAAAATGTGTCAATGCTTCACACTGTATAACCTACTACTGTATGATAGGCTTAAAGATCCTTTTTACTTTTTCACCTTAGTCTGTTGTACAAGGCAGAGACGTGACCATTTTCATCCACTAGGTTGGGTAGTTGAGTGGGGTCTTATTGTTAGAACAAAGTCGATTAAAGTGTCCCCGCAGATTATTGATTTCTCATCTTGTTTTTGATTAATTAATTCAATTATATTAGCGTTACACATACTTCCAATGTAACAATACAAATGCTGAAATACAAATCGATTCGTTTTGCTAGATAATTTTTTTGCATGTGTCGCCATCTTTAGTAAGGGACAATATACTCTCCTACAAGCGTTATAGCTCATATCAATCTCAAGTTACTGTTTAGAATCCCGTAATTGTAATGCCCACTTACACAGAATTTTATGTCAAAACCTAATTAGCCTCAAAGAAACATTTTGTACTGACGGTGAGGTGAATTAAAAAATAGCGGCTTCATGCCAATCGCCATACTTGATTTGGGTGACGCCAAATTACTTCTCTATTCCTCCCTCTTGGTTGTCAAGAAGATGGCAGCTTCCAGGCAGGCATGAGAGGGAATACTTCTTCAAAAATTGAATGAACTTGGGCTACTGCTTTAAGATAAGACCCTCAGCGCATCTCATTAGAAATTGTGTTTCGAAAGAAGTAAGTAGAATGGCACTGTGGTTTGAAAACCAGCAAATATTAATGTTTTGTTGTGGTAAACCGCTCGGCCATTTTTCTTGATGGAGCTTAAACGTAGGCCGATTTTCTAAAAGATGGCTGCTTCCAGAGACAGCATGAAAATAACAACATTCTTAATCCATGATATGCAATTCAATTGACTGGCCTTTATGAATATGTGTATTTTTTTTTTAGCAATTTACAATATTTTGTGAAATGTATTGTTATCGTAGATAAGGTACTTGCATAAAGACGGTGCTTGGCACGTAGCTAGAAGCTACGTAGCTAGCTCTAACGTTATTCGTGTAGCTAGTTGTAGTTAGCTAGAAGCTAAACCAGCGCCGTTATAGCTGGCTAGCCCAATAACCAACCTTATAAGCAAGTTAGTGTTGACTGCTAACAGAGTTAGCAAGCTAACGCGAGCTACGTAGCTAGCTTTAGCGCAGTAAAGTTATTAGTACGTCACTTAAATTTCAAGTTATGTTTGCATTGCTATTAAATTATTTGAAAGTGTAAGTTCAACGTTTCAATAGAATGCATCTGATCAGCAGGACTGGTAGCTACAAATAATAGCCTATAGCTAGCTAGCCTTGCAGTATGTTACAATATGGCGAGTTCCAAAGAAATATGTAAATTATAACATATTTTTAAGAAACGTCTCGTTTTATTGTACTAACTTTTCTTTTCATGTCATGTTGTCACAATTAAGTTTGATCATTTTGACGTGTTTTAGCCTGGTCAACGCCGTTTTTTGTCTGTCGTTACTTTGTTTTATATACTGGGCCGCCTCACGGTGCACCAGATCCCTAGCAGTGAGGATAAAATGTGTCCGTTTATGAGTTCAGCTAACCATTGTTTTGGTCCCAAGGGGTATATCAGGCGTTGCCAATATCCCAACCGCCAATTCATTTCAATTAACCAACATATGTATCCATGAAAGTCTACGAGGAAAACACTATTTGGTTTTTAAGTACACCCCCCCCCCCCTCCCACCCGGGTTTATTGTGAAGCGTGTTCACTTGTAGATATGAAAACGAACGGACCTATTTGTTTTCTCGCCATTTTTTTTTGCCAAGCGGAGGTTTGTTTGGTTACAAGATGGTGGAAATCAATGGGTGCAACAAACAATTAACAATATGGGCTGTATGCTTCATTTGCAAAACTTGGATTGTATCGTTTGATTAAAATATTAAGTGTAATTCGAGAATGTGTGTTAATTTGATCTATTGACTTGTCTTGACTGTTTTCCACCCCAAGCAATGAAATGATGCATTTGAACAAGTTATACACTGTCTTAAATGTGTAGTTATTTAAAACTATTCAATAATAAATGGACCATTTTACACGTGCGCTGCTCTTGTAACATCGAATAATCACTTGCACGTGTAGATTGCGATGGTGCTCCATCATCTCAAACTAGGTAGCTAGCAAACAGTTAAACCACAAAGCCGGCATGCCAAAGTTATAGTTTGACAAAAATAACTTTGTTTTGTGTTTGTGAATTCTTCTTTCAGAGGTTATGTCTTCTACCGGTTCCATTGTTTCTGGGACCACTGGTGCCGTTTTGCAACCGCGATGGAAGCGAGTTCTTGGATGGTCTGGTCCTGTCCCTCGTCCCAGACATGGACACAGAGCCGTTGCAATAAAGGAATTGATGGTTGTATTTGGAGGAGGGAACGAGGGAATCGTTGACGAATTACACGTGTATAATACAGGTAAGATCTTATTTATAAACTTTGATATAAATGTTCACATTTTAAATATGTAGTTATAATAATTTGTCACCTATAGAAACGTACACTTTTGGAAGGGATACGTTACTTGAAAGTTTGTTACAATTCAGATGGAAGGAAATACTTGAAAATTTGAAATTGGCGTCCTCTAGTGGACTTGCAAGTAAACGTGCGGGTAAAAAATGGCGCGCTAAAAGAAAATGGAAGACATGGTGTTGTTAATCAGAATCAGACTAACTCTTACTGGCGCGAATGCAACTTAATGCAAGGCTCTCAAGTCTCACGCATTGCAACCATTTCTCACGCAACACCTTGTATTTCTCACGCTGAGAAGTATGTGATAACATGTCCCGCAATATAAAATGTTTTATACAATATACAAGTTTTCTGCAAAGGTGATGACTGATGAGTTATACAGAGTTAAAAGCCGCCAATCATAAGCGACCCCCGAAATTGATTTCCATTGATTACTTTTTGCTTTTGTTTTGAAAAACCAGTATACATTGATTTAAACAGTGGAAAACTTAAAACTTCTCCATTATGTTTTTATTCTAGCCACAAACCAGTGGTTCATCCCTGCAGTTCGGGGGGACATTCCCCCAGGCTGTGCTGCATACGGATTTGTTTGTGATGGCACCAGACTGTTGGTGTTTGGCGGAATGGTGGAGTATGGAAAGTACAGCAATGATCTCTTTGAGTTACAGGTAATTAACTTTTTTGCTGGTAATTCAATTTCTGATTAGGACATATTGATTGGCATCTTCTTGATTTTGATCTGGTATAAACAATGTTTGATGTGGGAAGCAGTACCTATGAATCTGACATTTATTTATTTATCTTTTTAGGATTTAAGTTTGTGCTAGTTGGCTTCAAGAATATTATTATGTCAGACTTATCATTGCCCAGTATAATATATTTCTTGGGATACATCATACTATTTACTATTTTCATTTAGGCCAGTCGATGGGAATGGAAAAAGTTGAAACCCAAGGCCCCCAAAAATGGTCCCCCACCTTGTCCTAGACTAGGCCACAGTTTTTCCTTGGTTGGGAACAAATGCTACCTATTTGGTGGACTGGCAAATGATAGCGAGGACCCGAAAAATAACATTCCCAGGTACGTTGTTTGTGGAATGAGGCTTTATTAACGGACTGTCCTTTTGTTATAGGTGCTTTACAAGTATAAACATGTTTCCATTCACGAGTCCTGATGATTTTGTGCACATTAAGGAATAGAGTATGTCCTAAAGTTGAAGTGTTGAATTTTCCAGATACCTGAATGATCTGTACACGTTGGAGCTTCGTGCTGGCTCCAGTGTGGTGGGCTGGGACATCCCCATCACATACGGCATCCTGCCGCCTCCTCGGGAGAGCCACACTGCCGTGGTGTACACAGAGAAAACCAGCAAGAAATCTCGCCTTATCATCTATGGAGGGATGAGTGGCTGTCGCCTAGGGGATTTATGGAGCCTTGACATTGGTACATTTCTCACTGTTTCAGTCAGTTCAATGAACACAAGTTCAGTTCTATGTCTGACACAAACGGAAAAGTAGTCTTTCCAATCATCTATCATAATTTTATTATCTTTCATTTGTAGAGACCCTGACCTGGACCAAACCATCAGTGAATGGGACATCCCCACTGCCCAGGAGTCTCCATTCTGCCACTACCATTACAAACAAGTGAGATGCTACTTGATATTGATCTTACAGCAATTCCATCATCACAGCATTGACGTTATAGTGTTGAATGTTACTCAGTAACTCCCTGGGTTGCTTGCCACTGATTTCCTTCTGTTTCATAGGATGTATGTGTTTGGGGGATGGGTTCCACTGGTTATGGATGATGTCAAGGTGGCCACACATGAGAAGGAATGGAAGTGCACAAACACACTGGCCTGCCTGAATCTTGGTTTGTCTTTTGAACATTGGTTCAGAATAATGACATTAGATTAGTTTGAATTGCTCATTCATGTCTGTGTGAAGTCTGAGCCACAGTTCATACATTTTGCTGTGGCATCCAATGAATAGACACTTAAGCTGTGTTTGAATCCGACTCCACCTTCACTCATTCCCTATATTTGTACTAGTAGGGCCTGCATTGGGTGAAAGTGAATGAAATAATGAATAACTTTGGGATACAATTTGTTACTTTGCAACTGATAAGACTGCATGGCTTTGTATAAACAAGTTACATATCAGCTTTCACATCCTTTAAATAACGAAGACCTTATGTTGTGCTCTTTAGGGAAGTGTTATTTTGTATCGTTCAGGTAACACTTTTGCAAAAGAGGAAAGATTGATGCTAACTAGTTTTTTGAACAGTTAAAAAGTTAGTTGAAACTACCAATGATTTGTCAAAATCTGAAAATTTACATAAAGACGGTGTGTAAATTCCACTGTTGGAAGACATTCAAATAAAATTGGCTTAATATCGATTAACTGCTATGGGGTAGGGAGTATATTCAGATACAGCTTGAGTCTCTAAACGATCATCAGCATTGTGACGGTGTATTCTAGATTGTATTGACTGTTTTCTTTCATATCTATATAGACTCCATGTATTGGGAAACAGTTGTGATGGATACTCTGGAGGACAACATCCCTCGGGCCCGCGCAGGACATTGCTCTGTGGCTATTAACTCCAGGTTGTACGTTTGGAGCGGACGAGATGGTTACCGGAAAGCATGGAACAACCAAGTTTGCTGCAAAGACCTCTGGTACCTTGAGACAGGTGAGAACGTTCTGGATTACCATTCCAAAAGTGAAAACAATATTTTCGACTGTTGTGGAGTTACAACAAAATGTCTATTCATAAAGATGTGGCAGTTCATTTCAGATGAGGAATTGAATGGAATTGCACATGTTAGATCATAAATCTAAGGATATGTGTATTCATTCATTGAATTCACTAAATTTCAGAAAAAACTATGCAAGTCTTGGATCCAATCGTTTGCACACAACCTGCATTTTAAAACGTTTCCCTGTGTATCACTCTTATTGAGGTTTACGTTCCTAGTCATTTTGTATGGAGTACCAGGCAGATAATTGACGACTGTATCATCATGCGTGTCGTGTTTCCAGAGAGGCCACACGCTCCAGCGAGGGTGCAGCTTGTTCGTGCCAACACCAACTCTCTGGAGGTCAGCTGGGGAGCAGTATCCACAGCAGACACCTACCTGCTGCAGCTCCAGAAGTATGACATCCCGTCTGCTCCAGCTGCAACGTCACCAGCTCTCAGCGCCACCCCGTCCTTGCCAGGGAGCTCTCCCAGGAGTCCAGCCCCGGCCACTGCTGCGCCGTCCGCCCAGAGCCTTCCACACGCAGGTATCACTCAGTCAGCCCAGAGCCTTCCACACGCAGGTATCACTCAGTCAGCCCAGAGCCTTCCACACGCAGGTATCACTCAGTCAGCCCAGAGCCTTCCACACGCAGGTATCACTCAGTCAGCCCAGAGCCTTCCACACGCAGGTATCACTCAGTCAGCCCAGAGCCTTCCACACGCAGGTATCACTCAGTCAGCCCAGAGCCTTCCACACGCAGGTATCACTCAGTCAGCCCAGAGCCTTCCACACGCAGGTATCACTCAGTCAGCCCAGAGCCTTCCACACGCAGGTATCACTCAGTCAGCCCAGAGCCTTCCACACGCAGGTATCACTCAGTCAGCCCAGAGCCTTCCACACGCAGGTATCACTCAGTCAGCCCAGAGCCTTCCACACGCAGGTATCACTCAGTCAGCCCAGAGCCTTCCACACGCAGGTATCACTCAGTCAGCCCAGAGCCTTCCACACGCAGGTATCACTCAGTCAGCCCAGAGCCTTCCACACGCAGGTATCACTCAGTCAGCCCAGAGCCTTCCACACGCAGGTATCACTGTCAGCCCAGAGCCTTCCACACGCAGGTATCACTCAGTCAGCCCAGAGCCTTCCACACGCAGGTATCACTCAGTCAGCCCAGAGCCTTCCACACGCAGGTATCACTCAGTCAGCCCAGAGCCTTCCACACGCAAGTATCACTGTCAGCCCAGAGCCTTCCACACGCAGGTATCACTCAGTCAGCCCAGAGCCTTCCACACGCAGGTATCACTCAGTCAGCCCAGAGCCTTCCACACGCAGGTATCACTCAGTCAGCCCAGAGCCTTCCACACGCAGGTATCACTCAGTCAGCCCAGAGCCTTCCACACGCAGGTATCACTCAGTCAGCCCAGAGCCTTCCACATGCAGGTATCACTCCGGTGGCCCAGGCTGCTTCCCCCACAGTCTCAGTCGTTCTCATCAACATGTCAGGGAGCGATCTGCCTGCTTCCATAGCAGTTAATGAGTGGAATTTCTGTATTGCTCCTTTAAAACTTGACCTTTAGTTAAAACAAATGTAATTGTGTAGATGGTGTGCAATTCCTAATAATGTGCTTTTTTATTTTTTATTACACAGCCATCTTGAAGGTTGCTGCCCCTCAGTCTAGCACTGGGGCATCTATTGTCACTGTGCGCCCAAATCAGGTTGGTAAATCGCCTGTCACTGTGACATCACTTCCTGCAGGAGTTCGCATGGTTATGCCTGCCCAAACCACCCAAGGAGCGGTATGAACAACATTTACATTTTTATTCTGGTTTATCATTTAACGCCTTACACTTGAAGAATGTTGAAGTAAAACATATTTTTTTTCTAGCCGATTGGCAGCAGCCCTCAGATGAGTGGCATGGCAGCATTAGCTGCAGCTGCAGCAGCCACTCAGAAGATCCCACCCTCATCACCAGGCACCGTGCTTGGCCTACCAGCAGGTGCCACTATTGTAAAATCAGTGGCAGTCTCTCCTGGCTCAACCACAGTCAAAATGGCATCTCCTGTCATGGTACGAGTTATCCCAAAAGAACATTGTGAGGGCAAACATGGAGATATAGATGTGTGTGTATAAATACTCATTTTAAGTTTGTGTTTTGTTTTCTGCCTCCAGGTGAGTAACCCAGCCACCCGTATGCTGAAGACTGCTGCAGCACAGGTGGGCACGTCCACTGTGTCTTCTCCCAACACAACCACACGACCCATCATCACTGTGCACAAGTCTGGCACCGTCACTGTGGCCCAGCAGGCTCAGGTGGTCACCACAGTGGTGGGAGGAGTCACCAAGACCATCACCCTGGTCAAGAGCCCCCTGACCATGGGAAGCAGCGGCACACTGGTAAGATACTAACCCTGGAGGAAAGTTGTTGCCACTGAGTGAGGAAGGCTGTGGGAGATGAATGCTTCGAGTTGTTGTTCCTTCGAGTCTGTTGATATGCATGCAAGGAATTCTGGGAACTGTATCAAATCTTGTTTTACACTTTGAGTTGGTGGAACTTTATCTTGCCTGTCATAGGACTCATATGACATGCTCCATGCCAGAACCTCTTGATTAGAATTGCTGAATCACAGTGGTGGTCAAAATGGTCCTTGTGACCGTAAGATAATGAACAGCATGTGTTCATAGGTCTGCATGACGTTAGGATCAGTTAGGTTTGGACTTGTCGAGTCGTGGAGAGCCTCAGCTTTACCTGTCAACTTGACAAGCTGAAGTCCCAACTCCTAAACCTCCACTACTGTGTTTTCTGGTGACTCATAAACTTGAGTCTTTCTCTTATGTCAGCAGATCTCCAACCTTGGCAAGATGATGTCTGTGGTGCAAACCAAGCCAGTGCAGACATCAGCTGTTACAGGCCAGGTTTCCACTAACCCTCTCACACAAATCATACAGGTCAGCTATCTGCATGAGTGCTGGAAAAGGAGGTGGCTTAACTCCATAGACAGGAATCAGACATATTTTGCTTGATGCTTTTCATGATCCACCATGTCCTTTACCAGACAAAGGGCCCTCTCCCAGCTGGCACCATCCTGAAGCTGGTGACCTCCGCAGATGGCAAGCCCACCACCATCATCACCACCTCCCAGGCAGGCACAGGGAATAAACCAACCATTCTGAACATCAGTGGTATGTCGCCAACCACAACCAAGCAGGGCACCACAATCATCAAGACCATCCCCATGTCAGCTATCATGACCCAGCCTGGAGCCACAGGTTAGAGATACATATACACACAAACAAATTCAATAGCAATTGGGATTGGAGTGGCCTTAGCTGGCAGTTGTGTTGACTGGGCACTGGATGATTTATTTTGTTAATAAATAGAAAAACCAAACAACATCAGCATAACCGTAGCCTGTTGACTTGTGGCGTTCCTGACTGACAGGTGTGACGAGCAGTGCAGGAATGAAAACGCCCATCACCATCCTCACCACCAAGATGATGACCACTGGCACTGCTGGCAAAATCATAACGGCCATGCCCAAGCTGGGATCTGCAGCTGGCCAGCAGGGACTGACTCAGGTACCTCATCCATTTGACTGGTTTGTTTAACTTCAGTGACACTTCAGTCTTCAGTCACCTGTAGAAAGTATCATTTAGTTACAACAACACCACGGTTGTTTCTTGACCTTTTTGAGATTCTTTACTTGAATCACAAACATTGAAAAATAACTCATCAGTGCCTCCTTGAATATCACCCTGGACATCCATGTCTTTCTAGGTGGTTCTGAAAGGCGCTCCAGGCCAACCTGGCACCATCCTGCGCACTGTGCCGATGGGAGGAGTCAGAGTGGTCACCCCCGGTACCGTGTCTGCCGTCAAGCCCACTGTCACTACGCTGGTCGTCAAGGGAACAACCGGTAAGGGTGTCGTGTCAGTCCAGATTAACTGTCATTTTACCTCTGGTAGGAAAATAACTGGCATGACTTGTCTGTTAAGCCTGTCCCCCTTTTCCAGGTGTCACAACTCTGGGGACCGTCACAGGCACTGTCTCCACCAGCCTGGCAGGGGGCAGTGTTGCTACTGCCAATGCCTCCCTGGCCACTCCAATCACCACATTGGGCACCATTGCCACTTTGTCCAGCCAGGTCATTAACCCCACTGCCATCACTGTGTCAGCTGCTCAGACAAGCCTGACCACAACCTCTTCTCTGCCCTCATCCACTATCACCATGCAGGTACTCTCTATTCTACTTGTCTTTTCTTGGAAGTGCAGTGTTTTTAGATGTTGGACAACCTTTCATGTTTCTCTCCTCCTGTGTCTCCCCAGTCTGTACCTCAGCCCACTCAGGTGACTCTCATTACCACCCCCAGTGGGGTAGAGGCCCAGCCAGTGCAGGACCTCCCTGTGTCCATCCTGGCCTCGCCTACCTCTGAGCAACCCAGCTCCACAGAGGCTGGATCTGGGGATGGTACCGGCACTGTCACCCTGGTCTGCTCCAACCCCCCTTGTGAGACCCACGAGACGGGCACCACCAACACGGCTACAACAGCCTCCTCAAACATGGGCGGGGTGCAGAGGGTCTGCTCCAACCCCCCCTGTGAGACACATGAGACTGGCACCACCAACACTTCTACTCAGGCCTCGTCTAGTATGGGTACTGGGCAGACTAGCACTGTGCAGAGAGTGTGTTCCAACCCGCCATGCGAGACCCACGAAACGGGGACCACCAACACCTCTTCGACAGCCACATCCAGCATGGGCGGCAATGAGACAACCACAGGAACAGGATCAGTGCAGAGGGTGTGCTCCAACCCTCCCTGTGAAACCCACGAGACAGGCACCACAAATACGGCCACCACTGCCTCTTGCAACATGGAGCCTGGCGAGGGCACAGGTATAGCACCAAAACATTCCCCTTAGTCAGAGAGCACATGGAACATTTGAGTTTACTTTGTAGCTTGTTACCTTAAATCTGTATTACACTACCGTTGTCTCTGCTGACCCCCACAGCCCAGCAGAGTGACGAAGGAGCTGGAAGTGCCACCAACACAGAGGACCCCTCCACAGCATCAGCTACCAGCGCAGAGGTCCCCTCTACCACAGCATCAGCTACCAGCGCAGCCACCACCACCCAGGGCCGGGCCATCACCACAGTGACCCAATCCACCCCGGCCCCTGGACCCTCAGTACCTGTAAGAGCACCAGCAGACCCACTCCCTACTGGTCTACTCTACTCATTTATACCACCTGTTTTATTTTCAAACCAGTTTGTCAGCAGCTGGTTGAAGAAGAATGCAAATCGTCAACTCTGTCCTTGTCTGTCCAGTCTATTTCATCCATCAGTGCGGCCGCCTCCATAGAAGAGCCCATGCAGACCGAGGATGCTGCATCGGCGGCACCTGTGCCCATGGAGGAGGGGGGCATGCACTCAGAGGCACGGAGTCCACCAGTTATTCCACGAACACCATCGTCATATCATAATCTTTCTTGCAGTGGGTTTGATTGGTGTGTCTTCCTCCAGATGGGAGCAGATGCAGCCGTGGGTCTGCCTCCAGAGCTGATGTCAGAGGGCCAGGGCGCCACCCTCATGGTGGCGGGGCTGTCCGCTGAGGAGCTGGCCGTCACTGCAGCAGCTGAGGCAGCGGCCCAGGCTGCTGCCACGGAGGAGGCCCAGGCGCTGGCCATCCAGGCTGTCCTCCAGGCTGCACAGCATGCTGTCATGAGTGAGTCCCTCTTTAGCTCCAGGCAATATACTGATACAGCAGTGCAGGAAGGTCAACATGACCTTTACAAAATGTATTGTTGTCGTCCTACTAGCGCGGGACAAAATTGCAAAAAAAAGGAATCACATTTCACTAAAAACGAACTAGAAAAGACAATGGAATTATTCAAAATCAGTATTTTTTATGTTAACAGTAAAAATGAATAACTTTTCTACAGATTGGGTAGGGCAATTTCAGCAAATGACTTTTTGGCTTGTATCTGTTTTCAACTATACAGTCACCACATCCACCATTCTCATATAGAAAGATGTCTTTTTAGCAAGTGTCTTTGAGATGACACGGGTCTTGTGCAACTCGCAGCGCCACAGTGGCCGAGTGCCTCTGGGACATGCTGGAATCAATTGTGTGTTCTTCTGGTCCCAGACGAGGGGGAATCAGGCTCAGACGGCCAGCAGTCCACCACCATCCCCATCGTGCTGACCCAGCAGGAGCTGGCCGCCCTGGTGCAGCAGCAGCAGCAGCTCCAGGAGGCCCAGGCCCAGGCTCAGGCAGCAGTACAGCAGCAAGCAGCTGCCTCCCAGGCCAGCCTGCCCACTGAGGGCCTGGCCCCAGCAGACAGCCTCAATGATCCTGCCGCCGAGAGCAACGGCCACAACGACATGGCTGCTGCTGTCACCAGCGCTGTGGCCTCGCTGCAGCCACGCACCTCTGAGAGTAGGGTTTTTTTTTTTTGTGATTAGTTCACGTACATTTATTCTTGATGTGTTTTGGGCTCTTTTGGATTAACCTGTTGTTTCCCCAACAACTCAGCTCTAGCCCCCTCGAGCACGTTTGCACTGGCAACTGTGGCCAGTCCAGCCAAGCTGCAAGCTGCTACTGCATTAACTGAGGTGGCCAATGGCATTGAGGGCGGGGTACGTTTTCAACTTTGTTTAGAATTTTAAAAGTACTGTCCTGTGGCATAAAAAAACATGTTCTGAGATATATATATTTATATATATTCTTTTTGGGTTCTTTAAAGAAACAAACCCCTCAACCTGTCCCTATGAAGAGCCTTGTAAAAAAAGAGAACCAGTGGTTTGATGTTGGAATTGTGAAGGTGACAAACATGGTGGTCACCCACTTTTATATGCCAGGAGATGACTCTCAAGTAGAGGTAAGTCCTACACAGTGTTGTGACTGGGTGGTCGCGATGAGTGACACCAGGACGGCTCTAAATATGTTTGTTTATCGTAGGATGACTCGGGCAACATGCCAGACTACACTCAGATGAAGAAAATGGAGCTGCAGTCTGGCACAGCCTACAAGTTCCGTGTTGCTGGCATCAACGCTTGTGGTCGTGGAGCTTTCTCGGAGATCTCGGCTTTCAAGACCTGCCTACCAGGCTTCCCTGGGGCACCGTGTGCCATCAAAATAAGCAAGGTAAAGGTCTTGCTAGTCTCCGGGTGTGGATTGTAGCGTTGCCATCTTGTATTGAACGAATAGCTTAAGATGTTCCCTTTGAACTGTTCATGGAGGTCAGTAGCTTACCCATTGTTTATTTTCCCACTCAGAGCCCAGATGGAGCCCACCTGACCTGGGAGCCTCCCTCTGTGACGTCAGGAAAGATTATTGAGTACTCCGTATACCTGGCCATTCAGAGCAGCCAGACAGCCGAGCCCAAGGCCTCCACCCCTGCCCAGCTGGCCTTCATGCGCGTGTACTGTGGGCCCAACCCTTCCTGCCTGGTGCAGTCCTCCAGCCTCTCCAATGCCCACATTGACTACACCACCAAGCCAGCCATCATCTTCCGCATTGCAGCCCGCAATGAAAAGGGCTACGGCCCTGCTACACAAGTCAGATGGCTGCAAGGTGAGCACACCTGCTTGTAACTACAAAAGTGTTTTAACTTTGTTTATGCTTTTTTTTTTTTTTTTTTTTTTTATACATATATGCATTGTTTTCTGTTTTAGAATCCAGCAAAGATGGCGCCTCAGCTAAACCTGCCCCAAAAAGACCGGTATCTTCACCTGATGTGTAAGTTATAGTTTTGCATGTCTTCTACAAACATATAATTGGTTGGGATCGTCTTTAACCACTCATTAAATTAAAACAAAAAACTGTCTGCCCCAGCAGTAAGGCGATTGGTCAAAAGAAAGCAAGAACGGACCAGTAAGAAAGCAAGACATCATCCCCCCACCTGCTATTTGCTCCCTCCATCTTCATCCTGAATTCACCCCAACTTTTGACCCAGGTCCAACCAGCTACACTTGCAAATCAAGAGAGAACCCACAGCATCAATCTGACATGTTTTTGCAAGAAATATCCATTTTGTAGTTCATACAATTTTTAAAGTAACACAAATGAAAAGCACATTCTAGCTTTTTCTTTTGTCCTCCCAAATCTGTCTTTATATATATATATATATATATATGTGTGTGTATATATATATATATATATATATATATATATGAATCATTTTGGCTTTGTGAGCTAGGTGCCTGCCTGAGCTTTGATACTTTTGTTTAGTTTTTTACATCTTTTGGGGATGATAACAGACAGGAGAGGATGTACAGCTGAAGGTTGATAAGGTAGGAGGAATAATCAACATTGAAAACACAAAGCACTTGTCCTCCAATAAAGGGGACAAATCCCCCCCTCCGAAGAAATTTGCTTCATCAAGAAACCAATCTGTACAGACATCATTCTGGACTCCTGGTAATGACATCACTGTGCGCTTTGACCCTGAGAGGAGGACTGATGGCAGATGCCTGGAAGTGGACAGAGGAATGAGGAAGGAGGAGTTTTGTAAAGAACAGACTTTGATAGGACTGAGACTGGCAGCACACAAAAATCTTGCAAAATCTTCCCCAAAAATGGCAGGCAATGCTAATAGCAGGAATGCTGAAGATCTTTGTGTAGTTTATTTTTGTATTTTTAAAGCTTTTCTTGTGTGTATGTGTATGTCGGTGTGCATTTTGGTTTGTTTTTTTACACTATTGTTCAACCCCATAGTTTAAGTGTTTGTGGGAGGAGGGGTGGCAGAGTTGAGGTAGCCACTGTATTTTAAATCTTGGTTCAATCAGTTGTATGTTGTTTTATCGGAGAGTATGAAAAAGAACAACTTTTTGTATTTGTTCTGACTAAGATGCAGAGGCTATGGGACTGAAGGGAACTTTAATAGACCCAGGGAGAGGAACCTTTACTTTTGTTTACTACAACTTCCAATGCTTATGTCACTTAATGTATGCCAAACCTAGATACATGGGAATATAATGAAAATGGTATCACATCAACATCTTATATTCCTCTAGCAATGTATCCCAATCATTAGAGTCTATCATTTTTAGACTCATGAATTAGTGGCTTGCCCTGCCCCCTAAAGTTATGTTAGTATATAAAAGATTATATTGGTAGAATTGCTCTCCCTATGGAGTTCAGGTAGACTGAGTAACAATTCCATTTATTATTTCATGGTCCTGTACTTGACAGCTTTCGGAACAGGTGTGCAAATCTATGGTGAAAAGAATCTTTCAATGGGATGTCATGGGCAAATGAGAAGCATAGTCGAGTTTGGTCTTACTTGTAAATTAGTTACTTCATTACACAAGAACATCTTGGCCTTTTTATATAATTACCTGTAAGAAGATGTTTTTACATGTTGGTCATCTCTCAATTGCCTTTTGTGTCTTGACTTATAAAAGAAAAATCAATATATACCGTCTCCCTGATCAATTATGTATACTCTGATTTGCTGTAGATGTCTGAACTCTACCGTCATTGAAACCATTACAACACTTAAATATACTGTATGTATATTAATCCTGAGTATAATGTATTCAGGATTGATGACTAAATACATCTTAGAGAGGACATGACTGCATATCATCAGATGGCAAAATAAGGCTTTTGTCAAAATGGAAGTTGCCAGAGATAAAAACGGAGCCCTTGGAGAACTCGCTGCCTTTCTCCAGATTGTAGTATTTACACTATGGTTTCAGTCTGTTTTCCAGATATTTCTAGAATGAAAAATCGTATTTCATAAACATTCATTATTTTATATGTGTCAGTGTGTCTGTTGAACAAAACTAGACATGCATGCAAAACTGTATTTTAGTAGTGATGCCTTAAGTTAGACCATAAGCTGAAGGATCTTTAAAAAAGAAAATTAAAAAAAGTTTGTTCCTTTCCATGTGGTATACAAATCTGTCCTTTCTTCCACAGTACCTTTATTGGGTCACTTTTCTTTTGCACCCTTACTAGGTAGGTCATCAGCAGTGCAGAGGACTCCCTGGAGCCCTCCCACACTGGGGCAGGTGCTGGTCCTAGCACTGACACTTGTCGTTGCGAGTTTCTTCCAACTGTTTGCAGGTTACCTGGAAATGTCCTGTATTTTCCAATGTGTGTTTTTTGTACTGTAGGGAGTAATGTATCTTTTATCATCAAAATAAACATGTTAAACATCCAATGTTTTACAATGATTGTCATTCTGCTACATATGCACACCATAATTTAACCGTTGTGTTATCTTCGGGTCATTGTGACCCCTCCACGTGTTGAGACAACTTGACCTCATACAAAAATAAAGTGAAGCATTTTCTTTTAACCGTCGGGCTGTCTCCACCCCCTACAGCGCAAAGGTTAAAAGAAAATGCTTTTTATTCGTTCTTGTATTCTGTAAAGTTGTCGCAGCACAACTATGGGTCGTTGTGACCCAAAGGCAGCACAAGGGTTAAACGTCAAATAATTATTGGAGAGAACTGTATGCATTACAAGCACAAACTACTGGAGTTATTTACTCACCTGATGTAATGCTGCTGTTGCAGCTTTCAAAAATGTCTGTTCCACATCAGTGTCCTCCTTAGCACTTCCTTCACAATACAGTGCCCCTATCTTTTCACACCACTGCAATGCTTGCTTGCTTGACACCTGGTGGGAAAGGCCACATGTTAGCTGCTCAACAGGTTAACACATTCACAAGTGTCAACAGATAACTATTCAGGTTTATGACATAACATGGCTAATATGTGCAATCTCATAACCCTTAGTCATCCACTTGTCTCATGTAAAGTCATGTGGAAAATGTGATGGGTGAAGGATGCATAAGAACAATGACTGACCTCTCTATTTTCCAAGTCAGTCTTGTTGCCGAGCACAAGGAATGGGAAATTGGCAGGGTCAGGGGGCTCGCCCTGAACTAAGAACTCCTTCCTCCACACCTCCAGTGCAGAGAAAGTAGTCCTGGAGGTGACATCAAACACTAGCATGCAGCAGTGAGACCCCCGGTACAAGGGTGTACCTAGAGACTGGAACCTCTCTGTGCCTGCAGTGTCCCAGATCTGATGGAGGGTAAGATGATGAAGTTATGTTTTATCAGGTCAATGGGTACTGGATGGCTTTCACTGGTCAACAAATTATGTCACGTTAGATTTAGCAGTGATCATCTAATTCCTATCTGATTAACATAAATTGGTTGAGTGATTTGATTTCTGACTGGGAATCTGGGATTAATTTGGAATGCAATTTGTATGAAAATTGGAGACAATCAGCTCAACCAATATGGTTTTACCTGTAGAACAACTGTGGAGTCACCGATGCTCAGCTCTTTGGTGAGAAAGTCAGTCCCAATAGTGGCTCGATACATATTAGTGAAGCGGTGGTTAACGTATCTGTTCATGAAGGAGGACTTTCCCACCCTTTGTACACACCGTCGATTGTAAAATAAAATGTACAGACAGAGGTAGTTACAAATGAGAAAGAATAAAGGATACCCCTCATACAAGATACAGGATACCCCCCCTCCCCCCACAAACACAAACACACGCACATAATGGGAAATCAACCTTATCCCAAACATTGAAATAATTAAGCATGAATTAGAAAGTGAAAGTCATGAATTTGAATCGGACAAATAAAAGACGGAATAAATAATTACGTTTTACTTACCCAGAGTTGCCGATAAGTATTACTTTCAAGGGAGACTTCCACTCCGTCATAATTAAAACTTTTCCCTTTCTTATTTTTCACAGGAACGGAAACGGCACAAATTCGTGGAGTGCGCAATGTATGCAATCTCGAATCACGACAGTCAAAATCTTTTGTGGAAAGCTGCGAACGCTAAATCATAACACAACAGCCTTTTTTATGGTAATAAAAATCACGGAAAGTTTGGATTTCTTGCTGTTGTAGTCTATATTCATTTGAGAACCTTTCAACCTGACCCAAGAGCGTCCCAACCTTCTTATGGTCCTTCTAATATTATGACATCCTCCTTACCACCAGGGGGTAATCATGTATCTTGAATCATAGTACACCCTGTAAAAATCAGTTTTGAAATCACCAAATCTAAAAAGAAAGACATATAATGAGATGGATATTTCAATAAAAGATATTCAAATACAAAATTAAAATATCAATTTAGGTTTTGTGTTTGTTGTTGAACCGGAAATCCTCTCAATAATTGAAAACATAGAAACATTTCAAGTTCATTTGCTTTTTCTTGGGGGGTATGAGTTGGTTATGGTTATGGGTAGTGTAGAGGTAAGAGAAAACAAAACGTAGTATGGGACTGAATTATGAGTCTCCACAAGAAAAGCAAAACAACATGCATATATGTGTGTTGTATTGAAATGTTTGTTTTAGCTATCATTGAAAGTTTGTCAGAGTGGAAGAGGCAATGTAACCAATGTTAATATTGTGTAAATGTTACATTGTTGAAAACTGAAGTCCAAATATTTGACTCTGATAAAAAAAATATAAGAGTGAGTGTGGGGGATGGGGGGATGTGTATGTTTGTAGACAAAAACAGAAAGAACTCCCGGGTGAATTTGGTGTCTGAGAATGGCTCTGTGTGGTAGAGATAAGACCACCACTTACACAGAAGTCCGTTTCTATGGAATTGGAGGTCTGACTCTACCATCCACTGACATGCCACACTTTCATGTCACTAGCTCAAACAGCAAAAAAGCAAAACTGCAGTAGACTGTGTTTATTTAATAGTTCAGTTACTTCTCAATCAAATACAAAAGCACAAAGGGGCAGAGGAGGAGGAAGAGGAAGAGAGAGAGAAAGAAACAGAGACATAAACACAGACAGAGGCAGAAACACAGAGTTAGAAACACAGACAGAAACACATGCAGAAACACATACAATAAGTGACGTCTTTTGCCTGCAAGGCCTATAATTCCTGGCCTCCTTCTACCATCTTGATAACCTCTTATCAGGGCTGAGCAGTTTTTTGTCATAGTGCCACCACACACATCTCTTTCCACTGCTTTCCTCACGCAAACCCAGCTGTCTCTGTCACTGCTTTCTATATTTACCTCTAAAACTAATTGTCTATGTGTTGGAAGAAAATTACCTCCATGTAAAACTGGCAAAAACATCAGATTTCTTCTTGTCTAAACTAGATATCTCTTGGCAACCGTGTTCAGAAATCAACAAGAAATTGTGAGATTCTGTATTGTAATCAGAAATGTTAGAGACAGAAATTAACAGTTTAGCAGTGCAATTTAAAAGGTACAGTTCAATAATACTGCTGCACTGAAATGATTCCCTTCTTCACAACACTCTCCTCATTTCCCTGAAAACTGTAAATGGACAAAGAAGGAGGAAAGTTGGGGGCTGCTTTGACTATCAAATGACTGTGACAGAGTGAGTCCTGTCTGAAGCCTCCCCGTATCCAGAACCTATCTCCATCCATGATTGCAACAGCTCTCTGGATTTGCATTCCTGTCCTCCATTCTAAGCTGGAATGGAAACCACAGAGCAATGCAGTCTTTGCATTTCATATTTGCTTTGTTTAAATTCCTGCCTCCCTGATCCATAGACTTAACCTTTATTTTTTTGTTACAGACAAAAATGACAATGTGAGCTAGTTGAATGGCTTGTAGGTAAGAGCATCAGAAGTTAAACAATTGAATGGAACTTTTACAGTTTTAGACTGAGGCTTTCGGGTCTTACTTATTAGAAAGTTGAGGATGTGCAAATGGGTCCACGATTCAAAACTCTTACATGATTAGTCAGTTAGAAATGAGAGCATAGCTTTTATGCCAGTTTCATGTAAGGACTGATTGCTGCTCGTACCCAGAAAATACTAATCATTTGGTATGGCCAGGCGACCAGGAGGTGTGTCCTACACTAAAGTTGTTCTCGACCCCTCCCTCGGCCCTTCTCCTAACCCTAACCCCAGAGAGTTGTTTGTAGGATACTAGATCTCGGTTAATATCTCCAGATATAAACCTGCACCACATTTACACAATCAAACATATACTGTACCATCTTGCTCTTCTACCTGTCTTGGAACCATCGATTGAACCTCTTGCCTCTTTGACATACACTCTTCACCTCAGGTATGTGTTGAATCTGGCTTCTTATGTCATTGCTTCTCTACCTATTGTTGATCTGGATCAGTGAATGATCACCTACATGCAGCGTACATTTGAATTCTGTGGCCATAAAGTTTGTGAATTGTTTTAGATAATTTATTTGCCTGCTACTTTGACATGTAGCAGTGAGTTGTGTCAGGTGCTAACACACAAACTTACAAAGTGTTCATCTGAACAGTTGATATAACAATAGCATAGTTTTGATGACCCTAAAACTCTTAGAATTAGTGAATAGAACATATTTAGGAGATTTAGGAGATATTTAGGAGATTGATTAAATGTATTGAATTTTCTTAAGTGAAATACTCACATGGGCGGTATTGTTTGAGACACTGGCCTGATCCAAATAATTAAATACTTTGTCATTTTTCTGTAATAATAAATTTGACTCTTTTGTTAGATTACAATACATTTCTATGAACCAAATAAGATTCAAGTAAGTGATATGTTCTATCTGTCATGGTGGATACAATAAGATTGTGGTCTATCTGATTTGCTCACACTTTATCAGACCCTATCAGCCTACTCTCTATCCTTATCACCGGTGAATAAAGATAATGGTGCAAAATTAATGTTGTCTCCTCTAACTATAGACAAGCAGAGGCAACTCTTTTATGAGTCCAATATTTTGAATAAGTTATTCAGGATTTTCAAGTAACACAAAAACATCAGTATCGTAATGACACTATGATCCTGAGTAATCTCAGAAAGACCATAACAAATTTGTTGTTGCTTCTTTCATAGGTGCTAACACATTTGTAAAACATTGTTTTTTGCCAGTGACACAATGTTCACTCAACATTTCTCACACTCTGCTTTTACTAAATTAATTTCTAAATTTAGTACAGAAAAAGCCCAATTAAGGTTACAAACTTAAAGTAAGAAAACAAGTGGACACTGTGTTTAGTACAGAAATAGGCATATTTAATTTTAGGGTTGACTTTCCGCAACCGTGAAATGAGGATCCTAGAAAAGGAAGTTTAAAGATACCTTCAGTTAAGTATCCTTGATATCTTGAAGTTACATGGGTTTGTCAAAAAAGGAAGCCATACTAATAGAACTACATCTGCCAGTCAAAAACAATATTTCACTGTAACTGGTCTTGTACCCAGGGTCTTCTGGTCAATACAAAAAAGAGAACTGCATTGTGATGTTCTTAAGATTGGCATTCAAATGAACCTCAATGTCAAAATATTTTACAACTGAAACATGAGACATGACCCTAAAACATGTGAATCATCATCTTAATATGTCTCTGCACTTTTTTTTAAAGCATTTGATGCATCGGATGCATCTGATATCCTAATATTGAGAGGGGTAGATTTCTCCTGTTCTTCTTTGTTCCAGACTTCACATATCTGACCCCGTCAACATGGAGGATTCCACTGAGCCTTCCCACTGGGTGTCCTCTGCTTTGATCAGCTCGGATCCACTGGCCAGTCTCTCAGAACCAGGTCTGCTACCGACAGGAGAGGAAGGGGAATCCTTCTTCTCTAACCCAGACACTGACTACAGCAGTCTGTCCTACTTCTCACCTCCTAACCTCAGCAGAGCCCCAGCAGCCTATAGACACAGCTCAGGTTCATTTGATTTACTTTCTGTATTAAAAATGTTCATACATCCATGTTTCAATTAATTTTAGTAGTCTCTATCTATTTTGTTGTTGTGAAGGTAGTTGTTATTATATAGGAAATTCATTTTGTACCTTTTTTGTCCTATTCTCTTACAGTTCGTCAGGTGTACACCTCACCCTCTCTCCTAAGTAACCTCCAATGGATGGATGGGTCTGGCAACCACTCTCTAAGCTCTCCTTATAACCCATCACCCCCCACCTGGACAAACAACCCTTTCACTAAGACTCCCTTGCATCCACACAGCCCAACCACTCTTTACACCTCTAGTGCCACATCCTCTTTTACCACCTCCAGAGATGGATACACTTCTCCAGGGAGGGAAGCCAAGGAGAGTCCCAGGCTTCAGGAAGCCCTGAAGGCTGAGCGTTTAAGCCCTATGGGAGGTGGTGGGGGCAGTTTTCTAAATCTGACTACTGCTGCAGGGGGTGCATACCCCTCGTCTCCCCACTCCCATCCACACATGCTGGGTCCCTACAGCTCATATGTGACCTCTACACAGGACTACAGCACAGCTGCTCTATACTCCTCCCCAGGAGCATGGATGAGTTCCTCTTCCTACTCCCCAAAACTGCGCAATAAGATGAGACTGTCTCCACCAGGTGAGCATGTGTATGCTACCAAAACCTCCATGATGACCGGTATGTCTCAACCCACTATATACTGTATCTATAGTAAAATGTTTCTCTAATTTACTGTTTAACAAAAATGTCATCATGCATTACTGTGTGTGCTTGTGTCTTGGGGCAGAGGCCAGAGAGTGTGTTAACTGTGGAGCTACTGCAACCCCCCTATGGCGTCGTGATGGGACCGGACACTATCTTTGTAATGCCTGTGGACTTTATCATAAGATGAATGGACAGAACCGACCACTGATCAGGCCCAAGAAAAGACTGGTATGAAATGACAGTATAGGTAGGATAGGATGGTCACCTATCAATGCGTACATTTGTTGGGCATAGATACTGAATTCAAATATTCCTAAACAAACTACAAATACAAAATCTACACAAATTATACACAACTAAATCAAGAAAATTAGAGGCTATAAGTTTGATGTATCACAAACCGCACATATTTTGAAGTATCTCTGTTTTAGATTGTGAGCAAGCGGGCAGGGACACTTTGTGCCAACTGTCACACCAGTACAACAACACTGTGGAGACGCAATGCAAGCGGGGAGCCAGTGTGCAATGCCTGTGGACTCTACTTCAAACTGCATAACGTGAGTCTATCAGTGTCAGTGGGACAGTGTCTGACTGGACAGAAACCCTCAAAACTCTTAATACCCTAAGATAATAACACTTTCATAAGTATGACATGAGCTTCTGCACAGGTCAACAGACCCCTAACCATGAAGAAAGATGGCATCCAGACACGGAATCGCAAAGTTTCCAACAAGAACAAGAAAGGCAAGAAAAATTGCATAATGGAGCGTTACTCTGACTTCCCCCAGCCTTCTCCCCTGGATGAGCATGGTGGGCCTTTTTCACTGGGCCCAGGGTCTTTGCTTGCTTATAGTCACACCCCTCACTTGATCCCCCCACATTCTTCCCTGCATCCATCTGCCACCTTTCCCTACTCCCACCACCCCAACACTAGCATAGTGCCAACGTTGGTCTAATACTGACAGGGACCCAGCCCATGATAAAATACACCCTCACTCAGAGGCAGAAACTTCCACACAAATCCCTTAAATAGTAACTTCTTACAAATAATTATTTATATTTGTACAGTTCAAAATGTATTTGTGTGATGTTGACAATGTACAAGTGTGGAAATTTCACTAGATCAAAAGAGACACACTTTTACTGAATATTTTGTAAGTAATTAAATTCAGTTTCATACAGTTGATACATTCATGACAGTCTTGTTGGATTTTTCTCCAGCTCTACTGTGATCATAGGTAAGGGTGATGGGACACGGATCTGTAACATTCATTTTATAAATATATTTCTGTTCCAAACTATTATTGCAATATTTTTGACAATTTTTGTAAAGCATGGTGCGATGGTATTCACTATGTAAATAATGTTTCTGTAGTATAACACATGTGAAAGGCTCCAATTACTGGCTCCACTATAGTGGCATTGTGTTCTCGATGACCAAAGTATAATCTGTCTTTGTCAATGATCTACAGACAGGTAGGGAATCTGACAGTGAAAGTGTTTTGGGTACAGAAGCCATGCAAATCTCCCATTTTGGAAAGTGGCAAAGCATTCAACTCAAATGCTGTACTTGTTCTAAAATTAGATTTGTGTCACTTCGGATAGGTCAACAACAGTCAACTGCATTCAGCCCTCCCACTCCTCCCCTCCCATGACACACACACACACACATGCAAATGAAGGGCATTATTTCCAATGGACGCCTGTATGGTGTATTTTGTGTAAAACTAAATTCTCAGGTACATTGTGTGATTTGAAAGATCATTAAAAAACTGCTTAGGAAGATGACTTGGGATGATTTAATGCTACAATACTGAAACGTAGTTCAGTCACTTTTCACTCTAAAATCTGTGCAGAGATGATCAAATAAAGTTTTTCATATATCTTTGTGAAAAACAATACTGTCCATCTAAAATCAATAGTGAAATCTCCAAAGACTACGATGACAGCTAAATGTCCAGCAAATTGTCCACCAAGTTGAGCTGAAGTGTTTTGTCCTCTAGTCAATGGTTTGGGAGTGGGACTAAGGAGTTGAACAGTACAGTGGCTGTTGGACAACTGATAACTTATCATTGCAGTCACAGACTCCAAACCACCCGCCTACCGCCAAAAAGACATACACATCCTTTCAGTCATGCTCTTGGTGGAACTGCACACAGGTACTAATTCACAAAATGCACACTGTAGATATTCATATCTTCTAAAATAAAATTTGCCAAACAATATTGTGTCTATATGATCACGTTCCTCACGTACACCAGTGCAAAAAACATTGTAGCATATCTACTTGTTAACCACTTCAAGTAAAATCCATAAAATGGAACCGATACGTTTCGTCAATTTTTCTACCTGTTTACAATCGCAGTATGTACATACAGCGAATTTATTTTCAACTACTATCGCCTGTACAGTTTATTTCTAACATGTGCTATTTCACGTTGTGTGTACCAATCCAGTAAAACCTTCATAGAGTATAACTACATGCTAACACGTATGCCTCACATTAAGAATGTAGGCTAATGGGTTCGATTCCCAAATGGGGAACAATTTGTTTGCTGCTTAGATGAGCTGCAAACTCCCGAGTCTTTCTGAATGTGGAGTCTGCATTGTTCTCCTCAAGCTCATGTATTTCTTCCGCAATAAACACCAATATAAAAACACGCAGAAGATCGCTCTCCTTTTTCGTCCCTGGCCAGGACATGGGGTGAGCACTTGGACTTGGCTCCCACCCAGCCCTGCGAGGAAGGACAGCAGGACAGGAAAAATGAGTCGAGTCACTGTGGTGTTCACTCTAGCCTCCATGTGTGTTTCACCGTTCCCTGCACGTGTGCTACTGTTGTAGGATTTCAATAAAAGGTTTTTTGTTGCATAGTTGTGTTAGCTAATCCTTGCATTATATATTATAGGTATATAGGGAGCATCTGGACATGCTATATACTCATGAGACAACTACCGAGACACATAACAGATACTGCCCAAATGTGTCCAATATTAGGATTTGTGTGTCACCATTTAATAAAAAACCCAACCTACTGATAAGAAACATGGCAAATACTGATTTCTCTCTTTATAATGGGAATTTGATCAACTGTCTTCATGCGATATCAGTGATTTCTTTTTTTTCTGTAACTAGAAGAACCATACCTCTTCAATGTTCTCCCTTGCAAACATACTGATACGGGAGAACACAACTCAGTTGACTGTTTCTAAGCTGTTCCAGAGGCAAAGAGTATGACTTCATAAAAAATAGATACAACAAAAAGCTGGTGAGTTACCATAATGAATCTTTTTGACTTTTAACATGTCTTATCTACTTATACGACCTGACATGTTCTGGGGAAACAGTAACAAAATGTCAGTGTATCTTTATCTGTATCTATCGTTTTATTCTTTGTGTTTTATGTCTGGATGTGCTGGGTTACAAATAATAAACATTCTCATGATTTGGTGATAGGGAAATAACTTATCCAATTATTGTCTGATAAGAGAAACTGTTGCCCCCCCCCAAAAATAACACTGGTTCATTCATTCTCTGCAGAATAGTTGTCTTAAGAGGGGAAAAAGGATCCCATGTGGAAATATGGATCATTGGCTCCACATAATGGAAGTATTAGAAGTTAAAATTCTCTTGCCTATTTCTTCTGCAAAAATGCATTTTATCCAATAAATCAGGCAGGATCATATAATAAAAAGATTAAAAGGTAATTCTGGACTTGAATAGGTTGGTGAAAACAATCACTCATAGGTTATACTGTGCACATCGCCCCCCAATGGAAGACCATAAGACTGCAGCAACAATAACAACAGTATCCATGTGATAAACATCTAAATCACACCTCTGTAATGCGCAACATGTCTGTATTTCTGCATCAATCAATATAATTGAAACGGCGAACCAGAAACACTCCCTATTTGTGTCTATCTGAATTATTCAAAATAAAAAAATGTCCTAATATTGTAAATTGCATTATATGCTCTCTGTCAAATTCACAATCAACCATCAAATAATTTAAAACAATAAAAACATAAATATGTTTTATTATTTAGGCATGCCCGTAATCAAGTACAGCAAGATGGAATTTAACATTAGAAAATGGCAAAATAAATCAGTTGTAGATTTGAGTGAACTTAGAGAGGCAAAGTAATTATAATCTTTTGGAATGCTGAATATAATTCAAATGTCCATTTGAAACAAATTCTTAAAATTGCTCCTCGGGTATGGTTGATAACACGCTAACATAATAAAAAGAACACAAACAGTCTCTTATCACAACCACTGTAAATATCCCACTCACTCTTAGCTTATCAGGTCCATTTACAGCATCTACTGTTTTGAGTGCAACACCACTGTCCATAAAATCAAAACAAACAAAGCAATAACAATATAGAAACAATATTATAAAATGTTATGTTACAGGTAACTTGGAAATGTGAGAAAATTGCAGGACAGGACGAA
The DNA here is from genome assembly GCF_054491055.1 of Hypomesus nipponensis. Taxonomy (NCBI): domain Eukaryota; kingdom Metazoa; phylum Chordata; class Actinopteri; order Osmeriformes; family Osmeridae; genus Hypomesus; species Hypomesus nipponensis. The sequence continues at coordinate 13,037,762 of NC_140369.1, forward strand.
TAAAGGTGAGAAGTAAAATAACTCACCAAGCTACATGTATCAACCCAAAAACTTATTCAGCCAGGGTTAGGAATCAGGATTCTGGTCAGTGCACAAGCAGACTGGGCTAATGTAAACATAAACTATTCCGTTCTATTTTAAGCCAATTTAGCGTTTAAATGTACTGGGGTTAACTGGGTGCAGCTTTTCCACTTCAATGATGTTTCTTTGCAATGAGAGAGCCAACCAACACTCCTGCAAGCAGTATCGCCCCTACTAGCAGCCATCTTCTTATGTTCTCCTGGGAACGTCGAACCTCAGCAGCAGCATCCCTGCCGAAAATGTCAGCAAATCGGTCCTGCCCAGGACATGAAATCAAAGTAATTAATAAGAGCCTACTATGGCACATCCATCGTGTCTGCATCCAATTAAGTGAAAAAAGAATTTAGCTTAACTCACCCATCCACCCTGTCTCTGTACCCATGGCTGGATGTGGTTGTCCAGGTAGGTGGTCATCCAATCTGCAATACGCGCTACCAGGTGACTCATATCCTTTTCGACACACTCAGCACAAAGAGCACCACCAAAAGCGAACAGGCCTACTACACGTCCCCAGTTGACGCCGTCCCTGAACACTTCGTTCATTACACTTTCAAAGCTATGGTATGCTGTGGCAGGGGTGATATGCAGTTGAGAAGAGAGATCATTGAAGGCTCTGGTGTAACGCAATTCAAACTCATCTGCAGAGTCTCTAAGAGCTGCTTTAACCGCCTCTATACCCCCCTGTGGAGGTGAAGATATCCCCAGACTGCCTCTGCAATTTCGGTCATTTTCAACAGATCCATTAACAGGGGATACATTGGTCTTGTCAACATTAGTCCGTTCACTGGCATCTTCCAGTCCCAACTGAGAAATAGGATAATTCCTCTGTGAAAGTTTATAGCTTATGAAAAACACCACCAGCTCACGGTTACTGTAAGACATTGTTTCCAACCTATGTGCCCTCCTCTCCCATTGACTGTCCGTCCTAACGTTTCCAGGACTCTCGTGCCATGCTTCACACTATTTTGGATGACTGAAATGTCGTCTGACTGTGTTTTCCTTGGGCTGTAGATGGAGACAATGGAAACAAAATGGTCAGCATTGCACAATTCCATAGCAGCTTTAATGTCAATGTTATTGGTTTAAAAGGTTAACAATGAAGCTTAACAATAACAAGCTTTATCACATTACAATTTCCAGTAGCTAATCAGTGCTATAATTATAAATAGAAACATACCATCTAAACAAATGGAATATGCAATTTTTTTTAACATAGATATGTTTCTTGTGCAATCAAGGAACTATAATAGCTTCCATGTACCGTCGTTTGCTATGCCAGGGCTAGTTACTGCTGGTCCTTTAGTTTAAATTATAGATGATATTTATTAGCTCGTCTTGCTAAAACAGACTGCGCATGATATTTCAATTTTGGCCTTCCTTAAAATAGTTAACCAACTTAAAGCTCCTACCAGAAATTATAACGCTTAACGTTAGCGCTAGCTAGCTATCAGTGAACATTACCATTCGCTTGTTTTGACACAGAACACCCAGAGAAAATTGAAAACTTAACATTGCAGAAACAAGTGCTACTGTGTGTGATTATCGGACGGAATACATTCGACAGAGAACTTATCTTCCAATGAATCATGCACACCTTGCTATAAAATATGGTTTAAATAGTTCAAAAGGCCATTATTAGCTAGCAAGTTGGCTAGCTAGCTTTCTGCTGTGCTGTTGACAGCTTCCTATATCGTGCAATCAGAATACTAGTTGTAGAGGCTTGCTAGCTAGCTAGCTAGCTAGTTTCCATCTCCATAGCAATTTTCATAGGATATAAGCACATACTGAAACAGTCTTTTCACAACAGTAAAAATAAATACCGTACCTACAGTCATTCAAAATAACGATACCGCATTTCTAAGATGTTGAATCTTGTGCATAAAATCGTATACAATATAGACATATTTGCACCATCGATAAGCTACATTGAGTGAGTAAAAAAGGCTAGTTTTCACGCTGGCCATTGGACGCAGCACGTAGTGGGATATACCGCCTTCAACTTAGTTCTACCAATCAAAGGTAAGGTACAACGGAAGTACAACAAATAGCGTCGACAGTCCTACCCTAACTATATGGTCCTACCGGAAAGTGAAATGTAGCCCATGAACTTAACAATCCTTGAGAATTTACAAAAACATGCATATTTTTATTTTTGATGAACCACTACCACACTTTTGCTTACGTGTTTCCGCTTGTTTTACCTTATTGATTTAGTGTTGTGTTCCATTTAAAGTTGTCTACTTTAACTGTATTGTGCTGCCAATTTGTAATTGTAATGTTTAGACATTAATTATACGATAAAAGTATAAAATAAAACTGTTTCCCGGTTATCAGTCGAGTCTAACAGTTCCCTGTTCAAATGTTATTTTTGAATTATAATAAATTATATTTAACGATTAACATTCTTCTTTGTCTGAATTGAATAACATAACCCCATAGCTTTTCTTTTATTATTATGGATTTGTAGAAATCTCACTGACACATTATATTTCCATATTATGTTTACATTAATCAAGAGGGGCCAGTTGAGGTGGCTCGGGCATCTAATTAGGATGCCTTCCGGACGCCTCCCTGGTGAGGTGTTCTGGGCATGCCCCACAGGGTAGATGGCCCCGGGGAAGACCCAGGACAAGCTGGAGGGACTATGTCTCTCGGCTGGCCTGGTAACACCTCGGGTTCCCCCAGGAAGAGCTGGTGGAAGTGGCCGGGGAGAGGGAAGTCTGGGCCTCCCTGCTTAGGTTGCTGCCCCCGTGACCCGACCCCCGGAAAAGCGGCAGATGATGGATGGATGTTTACATTCTTCACTATGGTATTATGTATTCAATGTATGTTTTGTGTCCTTGACATAAAACTTGGTAGTCAAATTGTTTTATCAAACCAATTTATTTAAACATTGACATAAGCAATTGTCATCTAATCTACAATTTCTAAATGTGAAATGACAGTATTATACAGTTCCTGCTCTCATCATTGAAGACGGAAAATTGTGAAGAGGGAAAGGTCATGTTTTTTGTTGTTGTTATTCTTCACATGAATCTTTGTGAGACACATACCAATGGGTAACAGACAATGTATGCATGATCTAAATATACAATATCACACAACCAATGTTAATTACAGACGCCATACTGTGTTGCACAGTTATTAAGCCTGGTTATACGTTTCAGCATTCTCAGTGCTGCAGAGCACAATGGTTTCTTCAAACACTGATATTAAAAGGTCCAATCTGGGGGAATTACAGTATTTTATCTCTAACCGTATCAATCCAAACTGTAAATGTCTTGGTTCCCTTGGAGGTTTTCCTCCTATTCAAGGACTCTAAGTTGAATAAATTCCTGCCCACCAAATGCTCATCTCTCGATCTGACCTGCAGACTCCTTGTGAAGCAGGAGCAGCTCTAAAGATACTAACAGAGAGTCACCCAAGCATTTGACTTTGCCTCTTGCAAGGTATTCATATCCTCCCTTGAAGGTCCATCAATGACTGCAGAGGAGTTTCCCTCCAATAGGTTTGTTTTCTCATGGGATCTGACAGCATGCTGCTTTGTGTCCATTTCCCCATTCTCAGCAGCGTTATCTTCTTGTTCTGGTTCACTGTCTGAGTCAATGGATATAGGCTGTGTGTAGGCACTCAGCTTGAGGGTACAGTTAATTGTCTCAAGTTGCTTGCTTTGGTCTGTTTTTGGTGCAGACTTGAAGCCCACGTTTGATCTTACCACTGAAGTGCCTGGTGGCTTTGTAATTTCCACAAATTTCATGTCGTGCTTGAGCTTCTTTAAGGCCTGCATGTCGAAGCCAAGTAAAACAGACACTTTTCGGGTCTCACATTCCCTCTCACAGGTCCTCCTTCTGTTGGCAAAGTGGCTGGCAATGTCCGACCTCCACAGCCACAGGCTTGCAGACAGCTTCTCTTCCTCATGTGAAGATAGGTAGGGGCGCTGGTTAAAGTAGGTGGTGAGGAAGGCTTTTCGATCTTCATAAGTCTTGTGCTCATAGCTCCTTGGATCCAACACCAGATCAACAGATTCTCCCAGCTTCCCTGCAGTGGTGGGGGAATATGCAACTTCATCATTCATCTTCATCCTCTTAGGGTCAGGTGTGGTCTGAACAGGTAGCTGACGTTTTAGAAACCCAGCCCCAGAGGAGTTCAGCGTCAAGGCAGACTTCATGCCTTGGCCCTTCTGGGACCTTCCTACAGCTCTGCATTGCACAAGGTGTAGAGTGATTGTTGAGGCCACCATGTTACTTGTGTAGACACCCAGACAGTGAATGCATTTGTATGTCATCTTTTTCTCAACCGGGTGCATTGTCTGGAGCACCTGGTGTCGTTCTCTAAGATGCTGAGCTAAAGCATCTGAGATGGGACCTTTAAGGATGGTGAAACACAGTGGGCACAAGGTTTTTCCAACCTCTTTGTTATTAGACCCAGTGGCTTGAGACATACTTCTGGAAAGTAGATCATTCTTTCTCTCAACCATCTTTGAGGGGAAATTCTTCACAGAGGCTGAGACAGGATTTGAAGCATGGGCAGCCAAAGACTGCTCCTGGGCAGATACAGGCTCCTTCATATTGAAAGTGATAACAATAAGCTGAATGTTCTTGGGCTTATCCTGTTTGATGGTGAGGTCAAAGGTTAACGGGGAAGCAGCAGGCGGTCCAACAAAGTCATCAGGATGAGTCGATCCTACATGCTCCAGCATTTTTTCCACATTGTTGAAGGATGCATGGCACTGTGGGCAGGACAGCCCGTGGATCAGCATATGATTAAGCAGTGTATCACTAGGCAGATATCGATTGCAAAGCAAACACTTGCTGGTAAAATTGTGGATCTTCATGATGTACTTGGCCATAGCCCATACCTTTTTTGCTTTATGTGCCTTTTCAAAATGAGCACTGTAGAGATTTTCTGGGAAAAGCTCATTACAAACAGTGCAGATCTTCCACTTCTGTGTTTGGGCTGTGCTTAAGCTGGTGGTAGTGACAGGTGTCTGCATTCCTGGGCCCTCTCCTAAACCGTTGCTTCCAGGAACAGTGACACGCACCTGGTGGCCAGGAATGGAGGACTGGGATGTTACATTCTTCAGTCCAGAGGGTCCTTGCTTGATATGGGACCCCATCATGTGGCTAAGCTGCTCAGATGTCAGTCCACGACCCCCTGCAGATATCATTGAACCTTTTTGTGACATCCCAGAGTATGCTTGTGATCTGGACACCACAATATTTGCATGCCCAATCATAGTTGTCACCTGAGAGCCAATCCGTTCATGATACTCTACAACGTGCTGCACTAGTGCTTCATAACTACGAGTGGAAAACTGGCATCTCTTACAAAGGATGTTGTTGCCGTTGACAGTGTTAGCACCATTTTTGAGTGATGACTCTGAAACCATGGCAACATAGGGTGAGACCACATGCTGGAAATGTTCCCTGTAGATGTGCCTTCGCACAACATTGTAAAGAGGGTCCCTGTAGGTGCACTTCTTGCAATAGTACATTGCCCTCTCTACATTGTCTCCCTGTCTGCCTTTGTCAAGCCATACTCTGTCTTTCGGTCCGGTAGGAGTTCCATGGTAGGTCCCCAGTCCTTGTCTTGGTGAACTGGGTATGTGGAAAATCTTGACGTGTGTCTCCATAGTTCTCTTGCTTGCTGTGAAGGTACAGTAAGGACAGTTGAGGAGGATACGGTTTTCAAAATTCTGTCTGTGCACATTGCGGAAGTGGTTCTTATAGCCTGAGTAGTACTTGGAAGAGAATGAACACTCGGTGCAACAGAAAGGCTTTGACCGATACTCCTGAAAGACACAACCACAGGCCAACCATTAGAAAAAAACATTTTGGCAACTGGTTGCACAAAATCTAACCAAACAAGGATTTGTATGCAACAATAGACACTATTCATGTACATGTATTGACTATGTTTGCATCATACCTGTGTCCTAGAAACTGATGGATCCCATGAACATATGTCAAGGCAAAGAGTGTTCTTAACATAGAGGTCATTTGGGCAAAACTCTTTGAAGTCCTGTGTGTAGAGAAAAGGGGAGACACTAAGTATACAAAAGAACATGTGTATTTAGCCAAGAGACGCCAACTATCATGGAAGTATGCGGTAAGTCATGTATTTTAAAGAAGCATCTTGACATTTGAATTTCACATAACATCCAAGTATACTAACCTCCACCTGTTCCTTGCAATACTCAAGTCCAATGTCGCTTAGCGCCTTCTTTACCTGCTTTCTGGCTCGCCGTAACCTAGTGAGGTTGTTAACAGGGAGCTGGTACATCCTTTCTGGTAGCAAGGGATAAATCATTGGTTAAAGTGAGTCGTTTTATCTAAAATATAAAAATACTTTTCACTTAACCTAAAGTTAAGTTGCTTTTGACAGCTGTAGACAGAACGTGGCCTTGTGATAAGGTGGCTGAAATAAGCAGACTAGCTGGTCGCAACCCCCCATTGCTAGTATTACATGCAGCTGCATTTAGCTAGCTAGGCTACCTAAAGTCAAGAAATATGAACAATCAAAAGCTAGCCAGCTGAGTTGGCATATACTTAATTTAGTGGATAAAACTAACTAGATCTTTATATGTGTGGTGTAAGGTAGAAAGGCGGAACAAGTTGGCTTGCGTGATTAAATTGGTATAAGCAAGGTACTAGTAGCTTAAACTAGCTAACCATTTGCATTTTCCATATTTGTAACTTAGCTACAGTAGCAAGCAATCTATCGTGAAACTCACCTGCCTCTTGTTTATTGTCACACAATTTGAAAAGCTACGTAGCTAGTAGATAGCAAATTGCCAGTGTAAATGTTCAATGTTGGCTGGTTTGCAATAGCTGTAACTATAAACTGTAGCCTAGCTATAAACTTAATGATGCCGTTGTCCAGACGTTGCATTCACTCCCTCGCGCTTACTGTAGCTACTAGCTAGCTAATCTAGCTAGCGTACGAGCTACTTGTACGTAGCACAGAGCCGGGTGCTGCTGGCTGCGGGCACTGCAGCTGTCTGGTTTTTCATCTGCAATTGTTTCATCCGAACGATAGCTTAGTAAAATAATCTTAGGTCGGTATAAGAGTCGGGGCATAAAGCTAAATATTGACTTAAAACCGCATCAACTGCCCGGCGTTATATGTTACAATAGACTAAGCTATAAAAGCTAGCTAGCTAGCGAACTCCCTTTTAACAACAATCAGCTTGCACCCGAACTAGCTAGCTCTGATGTGGCTAGCGCAGTGTAGTCAACATAATTCAAAATGGCGAAATGAAAAAGACGGAAGTAAGGGGGTTGCTACGAAGTTAAGGCACAGAGTATAGAAGGTATGCTCTCCATAGTTTTCAACCAGCCTCCTTTCTGATGGTCTCATTTGGTCTCATTTATTCTCATGCTATCCTTCATGGATGTGGTATCCGAGTGTATCAGTATCCACGTGTCGGTCACACAGCCATCCATTATGAAAGGCTTTATCACCCATTAAAACACAATACACCCCTAATAATTAATACATTAAAAATATATTTTATTTAAAGGGACGCAACAGTCCAGAAAGTATGCTACAGCATCAAAGGTCGGAAATGCATCGTTTACCTGTATTTCTGAGGTCAAAATCAAGGAACAAAATCAAGGAACAATTGGTATTTATTTGTTACATTGTAAAGCAGCTACGGTGAACAACAACTAAAAGAATGCTATCTCAGTTGCTTACAGTGCAACTGTAGGCTACCTACATAACTTCTCAATACTTGACTCTTAAAATAGGCTTTTATGCCCATGCCATCACAATTTTAAGCATATCACTCATTTTTAAAATAATAAAATAATGTGTTATCACCGTGGTTCCATGACCTCTAACACAACTGTTTGTGGTCCAGTCATCACAAGTCTTGAAACTGCATGGTAATCCATAGTAAGAACACTTTGTCCATTCACACGGCACACAAACTGGCGGACCTGAAAAGAGAGGCAGAATTACAGGTGAGTTTACTGAAAGATGACATGAATGTGTGTTTGTGTATTGTGTTAAAACCTCTGGGTATGTTACCTTAACTCCTGCAGCTGCTGCAGGGCTTCCTGGATCAACTGCTTGAACATAACAGGGAGCCATACCCCTGACAACAAAACCCCAACCCACTGCATCACCCATCACCTAAGGTAGTGAACACAAAAAACATGACATTCAATGGAACTATCTCAAAGTAAAGCCAGACAAAATAGAAAAAAATAGACAAACTGTGTATACTCACCGTCAACACTTTCTTGATGAAAGGTGCACCAGGAGACACCAAGTCATCACATGTCACATTGCTCCTAAGCACTGACATTATTAGAGTGTGGTTATAGTTTAAACATCGGGATATCCAGTCAATCACATTTGTAAACATCTGGTTGGTAATATTGAATGGTTACATTACCTGATTTGGGATTACATTGCATAAATGTGGTAGAGGACAGAATGGCAGGGGGTAAATATCCAGTAGGATGAAGTTGAAATGAATTCAAGCTTCCCCGGTGCACATTGTGTGTTGCATTTATCTCCATACTGTTCTGCACTACATTGGAAAGTTAAATGTATTAGACATAGAACTGGTGTGTGACAGTCAGGGTACTAATGTTGAATTCACTTACAAGATTGAAATCCACTACAGTTCTCTAGTGGGGAGTCTTTCGCAGGACAAAAGGACTGTCAGCATGGATGTCTTCCTGTGCTTGCACTGCAACCTCTTCTTCTTTCTCTCTTTCGCTTTCATTCAAGAGCTCAGACAAACGGCGGCGCCGACGAAAATTTATGCAGAATTGATACAGTAACCCACTGTCAAAGAAGTTGTGCTTCTTACACACTGGCGTTAGAATAAATGAGGGGAAAGAGAGCAAGTGACGTGAGAGAAATAAAGGGTAAGTTCAGAGAAAATAATACAATTGGCCAATATTCAATTATTTGAGGTCAAAGGTTGAGGGGCCTCTTCTGACCATGCTGAATGATGCCATGCTCCAGCAGGGCACGGCAAAGGTCCAAACCCTGGCGTCGACTCTCTGTTTCTCCATTCTGTAACAACCAGTCTATCAGCTGGCAGCCAGGAAAGGAACGCTGGTATGCTACGCCCCGTTCCTCCCGTAGTTGCAAAATGGAGTCCCTTCCTGATATTAAACTGAAATCCACACACACACATGTTCATGAATGTTTGGTTGATTTTACCTTTAATACACATGTTTTTCTTGTAGGTCATTACTTAAACTAATATATTAACTTAATTTAGAGAGCAAAGCTGTGGCTACACACAACCTTTTCCAAGTAGTGTACACAGAACACCTCAAGGACACCTGTCCCTGCCAGATAGAGAATATTGCAGGGCAATACAGAGCTCTTACTGTTCATACAGCCTTTGTCCACGCATGAACACTTTCACCTCTGTGTTAAACGGAAATGTGCCATCATCCTTACGGAAACGGTACAGCAATTTTGCATCCTTGAACATAGGACGTTTGTCACAAACTGAAGAAAACAGAGTGTAAGAAAGACCGATCAGAACAATATGTTTATGGGTGAGTAGATAAAGTGTTAAAGAATACTATAGAGGTTAAATATGTTTTGCATGACCCCTTACCATGATGTACTATGTCATGGTCCATCAGGTGTTGCATTAGACAGATAGCTGTGACTCTATCAGGAGCTTCCTTGTGGCTGACCAGCCAGTCATTTACCTCTTGGGCAACAAAGCAGTTTGGGTATGTGCGCAGGTGGTACCTCCGGTCCTTGATTAGCTTTCCATCATGCAACCTGAGCCTTGAAAATAAGTGACATTAACTCTTCAGATTGTGTGTTATAGACTGATGTTGGGTCTATTTTAAGCTTTAAATTGTTTTAAATGTGCAAAATCCTCTAAGCCATTGACTGACTAAATAACGATTAAATTTTGTCACATAACTTCACCCAACCATCTAGTCATCCCACCCTCCTAACAAACATACAATTTCATGTTAGTCTTTCTCACTTTCCTGCATACCTGAGTTGTTCTCCAGCAATCATAACTTCAGCCTTGTGTAATCTGGCCATAGCCTTTCTGTTCTTGTTAGTTCCCATTTTGTCCATGTTACTCTGACATTGGGTGTACCACTGACCGTCACCAGCCTTTTATATTTACCAAAAATACCCAGTGTATGACACCCTCTTGCGATGTGGGATAGATGTTGTGTATACACATGGGGAGGGGAGAGGGGGAGGGGGGTGTACAGACGTAATTAGGATTGTACATTGCTGCAAAACAAGTCCTCCTGGAGTTTCTTATCCAGGTTACGTTTAGAAAACTGCTATAGGTCACAAAACCTGGAGGGAGGGCTGCCACAACAACAAAGGCAAGCTGATTTGTGTCTATGAACTGCCACTTCAGGATTCATTATTATGAATTATTTTCAGAAAGCTTGCGTGATGCGTTATTTAAATCAGTAACACTGTGAACACAATGTACAACTGGAGGCATAAAAAATTAGTAAATCAAGAACTGCCTCAAATGTCAGGATCAATATTAATACAAATGCCGCCAATTAATGAACATATCCAATCGGCTACATTTGAATTAGATGGACAAACGCAAATTGTATATCTTACGCCTGTTTAGTTAACTTCCATTGACCAACTCACCATTTACTTCCATTGTAACTTTTTGTTTGGAAGGGCTGCATTCTGAACACAAGAGGTCAGCATAGAACCATAATTATTGTCTGAATAAAAAATACACGATAGCCAGTCTACGTAGCCTAATATAGATGGGGACTGGAGACTTAGAATTATGTTAATAGTGTTAATGGCATGCTTTTGCAATACAGCCTACGTTCGAGATGGATTTCCTGGCTGTGTACTGTCTTTAGTCATAGGATAAGTGTGGATGGGGTTGTTTGAACAACAATTGAAAACGGAGAGAAGGTAGTGTTAATACAAAGGCCTTTGTCTTAAATTCAGTCTAAATTTTTGTCTAATCCACATTGTTTCTATAAATTGCTGAATGATAAATATACATCTTTGTCATATGAAATGAAGAGACAATAATAGCCTACAGTGAAATAACGTGCTAAATAATCGCAGATTTTATGATAAGCCCACCATGATTGTTTACACAATGTTAAAATATGAAAACGTGTTGGAATGGCGAGTCAAACACTGTGCCAATATCGTTGCAAATCTAAAACCGTGGACACCATTTTAACCTCAGAAAAATGGTCAAATCCTGAAACTAAAACGCACACATCAGCTTTTATGCAAATCATCTTTGGCGTGTTTTTATTGGAGAGGAGCATGGAGGTGTAGTCTACACCGCGTGACATCACTGTGCTTTATGAAGAAAGTGCGCTCCTGGTAAAATAGACACAGTGCAATTTCGCACGGTGGGTCCCGTACCGTACTCAACCCGTAGTCTTCCTTATGTGGTCTAACTCGAGGATTAAAGTATCTACATTTCGGGGAATCGGTGGTTTGTTTGTTAGATAGAGGCGCTGCTGAACATTGTATGTACTTTACTCCGCACGGTCTCTGCACGTATTATTCGACTTGTGCCTTAAACTAAAAGACTGAAATACTGCATGAAAAAATATTATTTTTGTGATTATTGGATAAGGCCCACGGAACACACATTTTTGACAATATGACATCCGAGGCGCACAATTTGGAACTTCAGAAAAGCCCTATGGATTTTGTCAACGAGTTCGACTTGATTAAGTTCGACGTGAAGAAGGAGACAATGCAGGGGATCGATCGACCCTTCATTGGGCCGGGCAGCCAGCTTCAGAGACCTGACTCCGTCTCATCCACGCCAGAGAGTACACCTTGCAGTTCGGTGCCCTCATCACCAAGTCTAAACCCTGGCGAGCAGAGGAATAACACTGGTGATAATTATTGGATAGCCACCAGCGGAGGTTACGCTCAGCAAATGTATTCTCATACTTTCGGCCTGACACCCGAAGACGCTGTCGAGGCCCTCATCAGTACCACCGTGCATGGCCACCAATCCACTCCGAACGGTCACCAACAACCTCTCCAAGCGGAATTTGAAGGATATGGGTCAGCACATCACCTCAACGGCCATGGCCAGCAGTATTCTGGACTACTCCGCCAACCTGATGCCCTCTCGGGTCACCCTGAGATGCAAGATATGCAAAATACGCACTGCCAAAATCAATATCACCACGAGGGAGACATCGATACCTCATGTCCAAACTCACCACTATCTCAGCAACCTACCCACAGTGCGCACAACCTACACCATCCACATCGCCACGATAGACGTCTCAACGTAGAGAACCATTTCTCAGATGACCAGCTTGTCTCCATGTCCGTTAGGGAGTTAAACCGGCACTTAAGAGGTCTGAGCAAAGACGAAGTTATGCGTCTGAAGCAGAAGCGCAGAACCTTGAAAAACCGAGGTTACGCTCAATCATGTCGCTACAAACGTGTTCAGCAGAAGCACGTTCTGGAGCACGAGAAGACCAGTCTTGTCACACAGGTAGAGCAGCTGAAGCACGAGCTCAACCGGCTGGCACGCGAAAGGGACGCATACAAACTCAAATGCGAAAAATTGACTGGTTCAAATGGTTACCATGAAACAGGGTCTACTAGTGACAACCCTTCTTCACCAGAATATTTCATGTGAACAATTTTTTAAGATATGATGTAATTATAGGCCTACTGATTAAGTTAACTAGCCGAAGTGTTGATCTCAATGACAAATACTTTTATAACCTTACATCGGCATTAATATCATTATAAGCCTATGACATAGGCTATACTTTGTGATTAAGCTCAATAAGCAATGTAAAAGCCAGATAAAGAAAGTTACATGCATGCTGGTCATGTATGCCATTTAGAAAATGGCTTTTGACTAGATTAAGATTCAAACCTTCATTAAAATACTTTTCACTCACCCCTTTGTTTATATAGATAAACAATCGGAAATTGCTGTGGCATAAATTGGTCGTTCCGTAACCTGTTCTCTGGTATATTTTTCACGGCATCAACCGACATAATTTTAAAGTAGCCTGTTGTTTATTTTAGCCAATTACATATTTTCATCTGGTGCTCTTATCTGTTTGGCCTGATTTTCACTGAAAATATAGATTTCCCTGTTTCCCTGTAAGAATTTCTGCTGGGCAGATTAGTTTGTTCTCTATCTTTTTACAACTTTTGTGAATTGCGCAGGAAATAGAGCTTTTATATGAATGAATAGTAGCTTGCAATTGGGCATCATTGTTTGTATTTTAAGTGTTTTCATCTGCTTCAGACCAATAAAGCCATTACATCTTCTCTGCAAGTTTGTGTTTCATATGGTTTAGTTAGGACATGTATTTGCCCATCAAGGTACATATAATCAAGACATTTTATTAAACATACATACTGTATGCATACAGCTTTATGTTTTACAGAAGAAATTATAAAAAAGATTAGTAAGCGTCCTCAACTCTAGTCTACTGTTGAAATACAATTGCACAACCCCAAGTCATGGAGTGCTGTATTTATCTGAAACTTTAAACCCATTTCCTAAGGTGCTATAAAATTATGCATTATGCTCTGTCACAAATGCCTATTGTTAGAGACATTATCCCTGGTTTGCCAACATCTCTATAGCATAGCAAATTTCTGAAAGTTAACACCAGGAGTGTTCATTTTACTCGTTGAGGGTTTGATATACTGTAGGTCCACTCTCATGAGATTGACTCATATAAACACTGCTGATGTAAAATGAACACTTCTAAATTTGCTTGTGTCAAGCTTCAGGCGATTTACTGTTGGCTAATTAGTTTCCGGCACTTCTAACCAAAAGTCCAACAAAAATATTGCAACAAAAATCTTTGTTGCGTATAGCTTGATACATTGCATGTCTTTTTTGTTTGGATGTAAATGAAAGGATGAGTGGTTCTTTTTTCTTTTCTGATCTTTGACTTTCATGAAGTGCTGCTTCCTGAGGGACAGCTGCATGTGAAAGCACTGATGGCTCACTGGCTAGGCTGTGTGGCAGAGATAATATGAGTGGAAAGCAGACTTCCTCTCAATTCCCTTCCTCTGACAAACAGGTCATCTCTGTGAACATTAACTGAGGAAAAGAAAAACAACAACCACAGCAAATTATGGTGTACTCCTTTGTCATGCTGTAGAGAATGTGATTCATTAGAAATGAAACAACTTTCTATTTCTCTATAGCCTGTGAAGTGCATTAGTCATGTCAGACGGTCTCTCTTGTTTGTTCTTGTTCTCATATATACCCTTCCTAGATTACAGAAAAGCAGGTGTGCCACCAAGGACTCCAACATTAGCCTTTGTAGCAGGTTCTCCTTTCTTGACCTGCCAGTGTCGACCTTTCTCTCTGTTCAGTGTAACAGCCCTACATACAGACCACAGGTGCAAAAGCACTTTCCCTGAGAATTCACTGAAGGTCATCTGTTTTTTAAGATAAGGAATTCATAAAAATTATGTAAATCTACTACTTATATTGCACATTTTCGTGAAAAAGTAGTATGTTTTGTTCCGTATTACACTGCTATTGCATAGAATATAGCAATTGTGTATTAACTGTTTCTCGGTTCAACCCCTCTCTACCACTACTGATCCCTTACTGTTTTGCTACTAGGGAATAACTAAAGTACCCATATTAGCTACTACTGGCTCCCTAATTCTTTTCTACACTCCACCCGATTTCTACATCCCTACAGAGCAGACACAATTTGAATGTCCTTGAATTCTGTCCTGAAATAGTCTCATGGGAAAAATATTAGAACAATATACTATATAAAAAATACAAGTTATTCACCTCACAAAATCGACTTGTATGTTGTAGTAACTGTATTTGCATGTGTACATGTGTGCACGTATGTATGTTGTGTCCATCAGTCCATTTTTCTGTCTGCATGCGACAGTCACTGTGTTTAACGCATGGAGTAGATTATCAGTGGAGACAGCGGTTTGTGGTCCTGCAACACAGCTTTCTGGGTGCCATTGTAGAAACGATTAGCCAGCTCTTTTCCTCTGCATGTGATAGGCTAGTGTGCCTGATGTGAGAGCCCAGCACTTCCCCCTCCTCACGGCCACCAACACCCCCACCCCATACCGCCTCAGGCTGATTACTGAGTCAGCAGGAGGAAAAGGTGTCTGCTTCTGTAGTATTGCAGAGAGAAAATGAGAGAGAGCTAGGGAGAAATGAGAGCATAGAATTTAGAGGATAGAAAAACAGATACATTTGATTTGAGATACATTTTGGGGGGTATAAGACTAGAGAGTGAAAATGAGATAGAAATGAGAGATTGGAGAATAGAAGAGATAAATTGAGATTGTAAGAAAGTAAATAGAGAAAGGAAAGGGGAGGATCCTCTGTCACCTCTAAATCTTCTCAATTATCAATGAGAATACCTTTACAAGTCCACTGTACTGGACACTGGACACACAATGTGCATTTATTTATCTCTCTTGGATGTAACATGATCACAGTTGCTTTTTGACATTCAGAATATTAAATCCAATATGATTTATATGTCACAAAACGTTATTTTTACTGGATATTGATTGAGACTAGGGACAGGGGCAGAAAATCTGTCTTCTTGGAGCTGTGAGTTTGGCCTGTTGGTTTCTCAGACAGTGGGCACAGACAGAGGAATGTCAGAGATGTGCACCATTGTGTGAGCAGAAGCACAGGAATGCATGCCGCCACGCTGCAGTGTCACCAATGAACACAGCCAGGGGCGTCAGTGCAGGGCAGAGAGGGAAGTGTGAGGGGCAAAATGGGGCCCCTGACTCAAACTTTAAAACATTTTAGTATCACCATCTTCAAAATCATCGACATCACACTTCAGTTTGGACCCCATACTTAAAACAAATGGTTTTATGTATTTGCTGCTGTGCTACTTAGATGTTTCCTGTCAGTCAAATTTTGTATATTTTAGTAAAAAAATAAATAAAAGAAGAATAAAATGTAGCAACGATGGTCAATTATATTCATATTGGTCCACAGACATCTGACCCCACAGCAGGACTTAACCAGTCAGAGCCAGTTCCCCCCCCTCCCTCCCCCCATGCCATTGTTATTGTGCAATGGTTGAGACTGATGTGTACGACCTGTCTATATGTGTGGATTCACGTGAACAGCAGAGCAGAGGTTGGAATAGAGAATGGGATAGGGGGGCTTCCTCTTTCACTTCCTATATGAGTGCCCAGTCAAGTGACTCTTTGTGCGAGCGTTGGGTTGTGTGGTGCAGGAAAATGCAGCTCGGGCGGCTGTGGTTTCCTCCCAGAATGTCCAGTTGTATCTAGCTGTTGTCACAGTCTGATTCATGTACACACATGCACACATTTATATTGAGTCAGATTTTCCTAGATTGATGACCCTACATAGAAATTCACCTCTTCTCGGCCAGATTGAGAAATCCTAAGAGTTTCAACTGTAGTCATGTTTCCGCTAGAATAAATTACTAGCTCACATGATAGCTCCATCAGGACATAGCAAAGTGAACCCATGATCCAGATTAATGTATAGCCCCAGTGCTACAATAAACGTAGTCCGCTATCAAATTGGATGCAATAAAATACCTGAAGATGGGTGTTCAGCGTGTTTGTGCACAGGTTTTTGAAGATCAGATAAGAAATCCCTCTGACAGAGCTCCTGTCACATTTCTTTTGAGCACTATTTAAAAGGATGTGACAAAGTCCTTTCACTTAACTGACTGTGGACTTTGATGACTAAGCAAAGGTTACAAACTGCAAATGTGATAACCTCAATATCTTGAGTACAATAGAAGGTGATCACATTTGATTCCAGGTAGGGTGTAAGTATCAACTGGTAAGATTAAGATTCTGAGGTAATTACACAACAAGAAATGTGAAAGAAGTACAGTTGCTTTCCTTACATTTAAATTCCTGTTATTATCAATTTTTCTAGTTTCCTGTACACAGTTTTTTGTTCATTCGTAGAGATGCCACAGCTGTTGGATGAAGCAAGTAAATCCACAGTGCTTAAAAAACAGAGTGTAGCAGCAGTACGCTGGAGGTCAAAGAGTGTGGTCATGTGAGAAAGAGAGATAACAGATAGAGAGCAGAAGAGAAAAATGGATGGGCAGGAGTTCCTTTCCCATCTCTCTCGTTGCCTGCTAGGATTTCCTGTTCTGTTTTATGGGGGTCATGCAGCTGGCAGGCGCCCTCCTCTTTCAGTCTTTAATGATGACAGGCATCCATTAGGGTACTAGAGAAACATGAGCAACAGAGGTTAACTCAGGTTCTTCCCCCTTTCCTTTTCACAGCTCCTGGCTCCAGGGTCTTTGCTTGTTCTCTCTCTGTAGGGCATAGACATGTCTCTCAGTAGTGTTAGCAAAACACTGAGTCTGGGGCCCGTCAGATGCCAACATGTGTGACCTGTAAAGTTGAACATTCAAAAGCAAGTCCAGCACTTGTTGCTGTATTCTGTGTTTTTAATTTCATATCCAGATATCTTGGTGGAGGAGTTCAGCAGTGGCAAGAGGGCTGTTGTTGACTGACAACACTCTTTCCCCATGTCTCAAAGATAACAAACATGTAGCTGATGAGAATGTTACATTCAGAGAGAAGACAGTTTGACTGTGTGCATGTATGACTGTACCACATGAGAAAGTAATTTAAAGTAAAGGAGAGTCTGTGTATGTTTGAATAAATCACAATCCCAGAGTACAGTAAGAGGTCTTGTATGTTGAAATACCTAGTTGAGTGAATTCTTACACAGAGGGCTCGCAAGCCCTCTGTGACATGCTTGCGTGTAAAAAGGGCTATACAAATACATTTGATTTGATTTGAATTCTTACCCTTCTCAACAACGAGCACATTTTATACTATGCTACAAAGGCTATTTCAGAGCAAGCATTTGATTTGATTGAGCAAGTCCAGATCTAGGGTAAACTTCCTTAAACTAATGGTTACACAATTTCAAAGCTCACTGGAAACTTTTTTTTACCATCTATCATTGAGTGAAAAAATGCTGTTAACAACAGTAAATTGGAGATAGAATAGAAGTGCGGCCTGTTCTCCTCATAAAGTTCAGGCAATTACAAAGTAATATGCATTTGCATATATCTTGCTGTGTTTTGCAAGATGTGTTATGTTGTGACCTGGACTAGACTTCAAAATGATCTGGCATATTCTTTTACTGCTAGGGAGGACAATATGGTTTTTGGTCACTAAAAATACTGTACATCTGAACATCTTCAGTGTACATTTTATATATATAAAAAATAATATGTACTGTAACAAGGAAAATTATAAATTATTCCAGTTACTTGATTTATTTCTTCATATTAATGTGTGCATCGTGAAGAAATAGCTTATTATCTTAGTCTACATCTGAGTAAGAGGAATAAACTTTAGTTAGGATAACTAGCTTATGTAGCTTATATGAACTTGTATAACTCATTGTTTTTTATCATCAAGTTACACAACCTAATATTTTACTACAAAACTGATATAGTATTGTGTTCGAAGATGCTCCTATCTCAAGTATCTACTGCCTCAATCAACCCAAATGATCTGATATATGTTTAATTTATCTGTATAATACTATGATACTACACAGTTGCAGTTCATTGATTTGTAGTGAGTAAAGGCTCAACTAGTTATGTTCATCTAGTTTCCACATTTTTTGTAAAACTATAAAACCATAGTTTTAAAGAGAAACTACACGTGCCATAAATGCTGGGAATTGGGTGCGTCCTCTTGAAAACTATGTGTCATTTGTCTTCCCCCATGTTTCTCAGAAGAAACAAGAGGGCTTCAAGGACAGTCATGTACTACTGCTCAGCACTACATTTTCAGCAGTTTCCTACTGACCACTTACAGCTATTGCTCACACACCCACTCTCTAATCCAGTATTCTCACCATTGTTAAAGATAGAAGAACGAAAACAACTAGCAACCAAAGACTCAAATCATCTTGGTTCTGTGGTTTGTCTATAGATGGGATGTTTTAATTGGCACAGCTTCTTAAATGGATCTATTTAAGGGAATGGTGTCCCTTACACTCCAGTACACTCATGTAGTTGTTATCTTCTTTTGTGGTTGAAATGTAGAAAAGCACTTTGTTCTGGAATCGTAACACAAAAAACTAAACAGACTGTTATTTTCCCAGAGAAGCAAAAACACAGGGAGAATACCAAAACATGAATGATTGAACAAGATAATCTTTCATCCCTTTCCTACATCTTTACATTTCAGAGGCCAGTTTTATCATGTGAAATAGTGACACATCTTCACTGCTCATGCTCAACATGTCCCTGTTCAAAGATGAAAGACAATGACTACCTAGTTTGTACGGGAAGGCTAACTATCACATGTGGCTTAGGAATGGCTCTGCATCACTAACAGGCACAACGTGTTGTGCTTAAAGGTTTGATGACCTCTGACATGTAACCCTACAACCTATATGACCTAAACCTAACTGTCAGGTGTTCTTAAAACTCAAGGATGCCATTGTTGTGAGAAAGTACAAGCTGTCTGTCTCCCGTACTTTCACACAAACCGACTGACAAATGTTGAGAGAGAGAGACAGAAAGTATTTGCGAAAGTGATTTGGTGACAGATCAGTAGATCAACAGTAATTATAAAGCTTGACCAAAAAGGTCATATTACAGTTCATTTATCTGCTCTAATCATTTGTTGTTTACCATATTTCTGTTAGTATTTTGCTATGTTGGCAAAAACACCTGAAGTATTTATGTCTGGTCAAAGTCTCCTTTTGTGCGGTTGAGTAAAGGTCAAAAGGTCATGATAACTCTCTGTGACAGGGGTAATGGCATGTTGGGCTATAAATAAACTAGCAGAGGAATGGTTTTGACTCACATGTTTTTCAATAGTGACTAAGTAACAATTCATAAATATAAAAATGTCTGAATATAGCTACTGTGGGCTGAAACTATTTATTATTGTCAAACATTTTGCATTATAGCCTGATTTGTACAGGTTTTAAATTATATTTAACTGTTCAGCTTTCAAATTATTTGTTCTCCTTATTGTACTTACACCATCTGCAAAGACAACAGAGACTTTTGAAGTGGCAGTTAAAGAAATGGGTAAAGGATGGAAATCAGGAACGTTAAGCTTTCCCACAGGACCAGGGTTTGAAATAGGAGCAGCCTCTGAACTTTTTATCTCTCACTGATCTCTTGATAAACCTGTCAAAATCAGCCCGACACTTATTCCTCTGAAGGTAGCTGTGAGGCATGACACCTCACATTTCCCTTTCTTAGGAGATAAATCTCTTTAAATAATCTTAGGGGATAATCCCAATTAAATTGTTTATGCCCAGTGGACACTACCAATGTCATTGATATGTTTGCCGGAAGGTTTAATCATATACAATTTTGAATCGATATCTCCAATTCTTAGATCGGAAAGCAAAAGGTGCAAAGCCTGTAGAATTTAGACAGAGACTAAAGAGTACTTTGGCTTCTAAATTGTCACGTGTGTCCTCCTCACTCTTCATGTTTCCAAACTCCTCATAGTTCTTAGCTATTTTGACACGCACATACATACCTATCTCTGTCCCTATCTAAGTATTGCATATCTAGTGTCAGCAGTGGGCTGTGGCCAGAGCATGAGTAACTGGGTTCTCAGTCTTCAGTTCAACAGATAGGGGCTGTGAAGTCAGCTGGGACTGCCTGCATGGCTGTGTTCCACAGCCTGTGTGCATTTATCTGTGTGAGTTTGTATGTGCTTGTGAAGTGGGTAAGTGTGTGTTTGTGTGTGTGTGTGTGTTTGTTTTCGTTACTACTGGACAGGGGGCACGATGAGCTTTCCCACAGGAATGGAAACAAGTTCCAGTTCCACACGGCAGCTGACAGTATTACTTCTTGATCTACAGGAGCTGATCTGAGCCATCTAGGATTAAACAGTAGAGTGTCGAAAGATTAAAATTAATGTATAGTTATCATTCAAATAATGTGACCACAGCTATAAGCTTATGTCAGTAAGCATACCTCTTTCACAAAGATACACACGTTTTTCTGACAATGAACCGTGAGCATTACTCAGAGATTAAAATAGAGTAGCAATGGCACAAAATAATTATGACACTCATTGCCAAATATCTCAGAACTGTTGTGCTTTACCAGCACTGCATTTCATTCCCATTCTCTCTTGTCTTGAGCTTTAAGTAAGCTGTTTTCTGAACAGACAAATTGTAAACGCTCAAGGATATCTGATGTCACTAAGATGCAGCATGATAACAACAAAACACACAGGTATTGAAATCCTCTCCTGTGTTTAAATCGTCACTGAAGTACATCATTTTATTTAAGAAGATAATAAATTAACTTGATAATCCAATCATTTTAATCAGTCACAACACCTCAGGGGACTACATATACAACACAAGGCCATAGATTTAAGACAGGTCTGCACTAAACCATTTTAAAGACAAATGTTACTGCGAGAACAGTCAATAATTCAATTATCTGATGTCAGTCTCAGTTAATTAAACATTTAATTGACCATCTAAGGACTAATGATATCAATCCCATTACCCATGAATCCGTCTGAAATGGCAAATGCACCACTTGACCCTGCTGTGGATCAACTAGCCTCATAGAAGGGGTCAAAGTTTATTCCCTGCTCAGTGTTCTCTTCCTGACACACTGTTGACTACCCACAAAAAGAGATATAGTACATACAGTGTATTTGCAGTGAAGATCTGCCTTACTATTTCAGTGTAAACCAGAGTTGGCATTAGGACATGATTGTAGTTATTTTCTCTGGCTTGGTTCTTAGGATGATTGTGGTTTGTGAAATAAAAAATGCAAACCTCTTTTAAAGACACGCTCTTTCTCCCACTCCCTTCTTCTTATCTCTAAGAGCCCACCAGCGTTCTAGTGGATATATCTCCAACCTTTGGACTTCTCTACCACTCACCTTAATAGCTCAAGCTGACTGATAATTTAAAAGCCTGCTGAAACAGACAGATAGGTAATGGATTGCATAGCAAATCAATGGATGGATCAATGGAAAACATGCATCAATAAACGGATAGAGAGCTGCTGAAATAGACACCAGAGTAAGTGTCATGTGGAATGCATCCAGCAGGCTTGATACTCGTTACTTTGTCTGAAAGTAAGTCTGGCTTTCCAATTCCTTGAATAATTTAATAATAATCTCTGAGATGACCCCCCCACACACCATGACCCCCCCCCAACCCATGTAGCATGGAGACAGCAGTTGTTTGTTTACTATTTCATCTGTTGTTCTTCTTTGTCTACTGATAGTGATTTAATAGGATTAAGCACCCTGGTCACTGACAGAGGTTTTATAAAATAGAACTGAAACTAGGGACAAGACTGCAGATGCAGAATCTATAGTTGAGGTATCTACTCTAAACTATATAATTAAAGTGTTGTGAAACACATGGAATTCTAGAACAATGAGAAGACATACCGTCCTTACCATTACCGTCCGTTATAATAAAAGCACAGGAAGTATATAAGCAGTCTTTTCTACGAACAAGGACATTATAATAAAATGTCACCAATATATTATGTTCAAGTATGTCATGTTGTACAAAAATGTATATCTTAAAAACATGATATACGTCCACCTGAAGATATTATTTAAAAACAGTCCAAGTTACATCCTTCCATAAATTGCAGAGTACAAACAAATAAGAACAACAACAAAAACAAGTACAAACTGTGTGATACTCCATGTTTTTCTTGGTTTGCAAGTTATACAATTGAGGCCCACCCAGTGTAGGTTGCACTACTCTGACAAACATAGCATGTGGCACGACACTACAGCTGTTTCACGTATGCCTGTACTATAAATCACTGGTTTAAGGGAGGAGGCAGAGGAGCAGCTGGACAGGTCTAAAAATAGCAGCCATGCTGTTGGACAGAGTTTAAGTGCATGAGTATGCAGTTAGCACAGAGAAGCTATCAACAATACCCTCCACCTGCATTAGTCTACAGAGATGTGGCATCAGCATTTTAAGGCCAGAAAGTGTCACATTCATTGAGACAACATTTTGTACATGACACAATAAATAACTCAAACAAACAATGAACAACAGCATAAAACTGACTACATGTTTTAGGATCATTTCATTTTCCCATGACATGAACATTTTTTATCAATGTTTTCTGCCCTAAGGCCAAACCCTCCCTCTTCGAAGCAATGACTACCCATGCCCTCCCTCATGGAAAACAAACTAGGAATGGCAATGCAAACAAGATTAACTATGACGGGGAGGGTAGTACAACAAGTGAGATTCAGCAAACCAAGCAGGTTTTATCAGTCTTTTTACATTATAGCAAGAGAGTGAAATGTCTAAACAAATGTACGTGTGTTGGTGTGTGTATTTTTCAGTTTGTAAAAAGACTTGCTTATGGGAACAACCATAGCTCTCTATCTGGCCAATGAGGATAAAGCAATTACCCAAACTCATCGAAAAAAAAACATGTTTAGAGTAATTAAAGTGTTCACTGTCAAGAGAGCCATTTCAAACGGTGACACTAATGAATACATGCAGGCCAGTTTAAGGATACTAATAATTACAAATACAGAATAATCACTTTCAACTCAAACATTGGAACATATAGATAATGGAATTAAATGAGAATACTGCAAGGCAACTGTCTCTACTTTCTTGCTAACTCAATCATCCTCTAATCGATATAGCTGCAAATATGGGAGTCAATGCAATGGAAGCTAGCACTCAGGCATCAATTGAGTTCCTACATCCACAAGATGATAAACACAAATACAACCATCAATGGCAGTGGATATAGCTGTCTTTCTTCTCCTACTCACTGTTGTCGATGGACATGAATAAGGTGCTGTCACTGCTGACTAAGATATTTAAGCGGCTTTCGCCCTCTGTTTTGGACATTCTTTGTGCTATTATTTGAATTAAGGAATTTCCTGTACAAGTACAGAAAAACTGACACACATGTATTTGTTCTCTTTTCTTGAGACAAGACAAAATAAATATTATTATAAGACAAGGTACCAGCTAGCAGATGTGTTATGGCAAAATATTGCAATGACAGGCACGCATGTACCAGGTTTGTCAAATGAGCAATTGAAAAAAATGATTACATTTGCAAGATTTGGAGGTGGTTGTAGACCAGGCATTCACAAGGTGAAACCCCATTTCCATAATTGTGATCTATGGTAATACACAATGGCAAACACGTAGTTACAAATTAGCTTTTAATTCAATATGTGGTAGAAGACAATGTTACACCTTATTTCTGCTACTATGACAGCCAAAAGGTCTTTACCCAGCATGCACTACAATAGCTTCAGTCAGTGCACAAATGGGATCCTGGGAAATCCTTAAACAGAACATACTGTATAGTTTTAGTATTCAAAAATACAAGCAATCAAATTTGATCTAGACAAATCTGTAAATTGCTTTTGCAAAGCAGTTAATAGTTACCAGCATGCTTTTCAAAGCAATCAGTTAAAACCAAACACAAAACATTGACCAACCATTTTATTTGCTAAGGTTATGGCTCTCTCTGGTGGCAGACAAAGGGTATTGTTGCTACAGAGTCCACGAACTGATCTCTTTATCGATAGAAGCATAAACTAAACATTCGTACTTCAGTCAGGATCACAGACTGTCAAAATATTCCAAATGTGTTTGTTAGTTAAAGAAAGTAACAAAGCAAAGCATTTTACTTTATATTTTTACCTCTGTCACCTGCCATTTTATGCAAAACTATCCTTTGCATTTATTCTTCCTTTTAATTGTTCCTACTATTTCTTCATAAACTAAACTTAAATTCAATATATTGCTGTGATTGGAAGGCAGTGACAAGAAAAGCTATTGCTATGTACTATTGTAGCTGGAACATACTGTTCCTGATGGTTAAATATTACAACTAACTTCTGAGAAGAACATTTGGGAGGACACATAAATGAAACCAAGACATTGGTCTAGTTTGCTTGTTATGGGACCTTTGTCTTTAAGTAAGACTGCAGTCAAGACCTTAGACCCTGCACCTTCAATAACTCCAGTGTTATGGTGGCACAATTCCACTTTCTCACTGCATTCACAAGTTTGAAAAAGGATCCAATTTTTTTTTTTTTGTAAATAATCAAGATAGAAAAAACACATGTTCTTAAGATTATTAAGTTAAGTTTTATTGCCCTGTATCCATACATTTCAATTTAAATTCCTTTACTCTTTGGCATATCGCAATGATGCAGATGCATCATTCTGCAAATATTATGTTCATGACTGTTGTCACAAACCATGGGTTGATATATATGTGGTTACAATATTGCAGAACATCTCAAATAGTCTCATTAAAGAATCTTACCAAAATAACAATTTGTGTGTATTGATAGGTACAGCTGACTGTACTGTACATTGTAAGAAAGAGTTCAGGCAAGAGCAAAATAAGAGTGCCATTGTATAAGACAGAGTTTGTTAAAAATATAAATAATAAAGCTTTTATGGTAATAAAAAACAGTACAAAACCTCCTGGACTGAATCCTTTGAATTTCCTTTAAACTGATCAAACAATATAAAAAATGTTATAGGTCAACTAAAACCCAGAGAACCCCTGAAGAAAAAATAAATGCCAATGAAATACCTCTGTCTGTGTTCACATGAACAAATAACTGTCAGTTCATTTAAGTTGTCAAGTGTTTCCATTTCTAAATCATTTGTTTTGGCAGTCTGTATACAGCAGTGTTTTCTATCTAGTAAGATAAATAAATAGAAGAACAATGTAAAGATATACAAAATAGTTGTACCATTGTACATAACATCAGCTATTGTATCCTGTAAGGTAGCTAACAGTTACACTTACTAATGTGCCTGAATTTAATGTATTCCACTACGTTTATCAAACATCACATTGCATAATATTCATTAAAGTATTTTCGTGACTTAGCGTAAGTGAATTAAATATCACTTCCAGTGTATATAAAGCAAATGAATCAATCTTTCCCTCATATCTTCCACAAACTCAACACTGCAGCCAAGTACTTTTAGTGTAGACATCTGGCCTTTGGCCAAGTCCCCATACCATCCACCAGAAAGCCAGGGTCAAGCCTCTGCCCAAACTCTTTCTGTGCCTTCTGTGCTCTGTGCAGACCCGACCCTAAGGCCATGTTGGTGAGGTCCACCAGTTCACGGCGATGGGACAGCATGGTCACCATGTGCTCCAGCTTGGAGCGAATGGTGGAGTAGTGGTACTGCCTCTCTTTAGTCAGCTTACGGAGGCAGTCCCTCAAATTGTCATCAGGGGGCACTGTACAGTGACGGAGTACAGGAGGATAAACCACCCTATGTGGGGCGGAGAGGTGGTTACAGGAGGCAGAGCTGGTGTCAGAGGTGTCTTTCTGGATGGAGGTGATTCTGTGAGCACCAGTTGTGTTGTCGGGGGAGTGGGGTAAGTCAGTGTGCAGTGGGGAGGGCTCCAGGTCAGTCTGGACTGCAGTGTTCACCTTTACACAACTAGTCTGGGTGAAGGCATGGCATAGGGGTTTGATGGGTAATGCTACCTGATCTATTGCTGTGTTAGGTGGGGTTTCATCAGGAGATAAGCATTGTACAACATTGCCAGTTAGGACTTCCTGCATGTGCTGCTGCTCCATCCAGTTTTCACCAATGGTGGATGAGTTGGATACCGCACTGCTCTTACGTCCACCCTCTTCTGTCTGCTCACTGGGGGGCCCCAGTACTGGGACTGGGGCTCGGCTTGGTGTGCTGGTCTGACAGACAGACTCCATAGGCCTCTGCCTGGCAGGCTGAGGGGACGAGGTTATTTGGGGTCTGATGAGCAAATGATCATAGATGCCACTGTTGCGGGCACTGCGAAGGCCCTGGGTGCTGATGGGCATGGACTGGGCGTAGAGTATGCGAAACTCTTCATCAAAATTCTCTGTGATCTGGCCAGACAACTCAATGAGGTTGCTACTGTTCAGTTTTCCATCTGTCCAGTTGAACCTGCACAGAAGAATACAATTTAACTCACACTAGTACATACACAAATTCGGCAAATAATGACAGATAATGTAATATTACAGATTGCACAAAATATAGGGAATAACATATAATGTTCTGAATTGTTCCTGCATGTACAGTAAAGTTACAGTATGAATATTAATGATTTGGCTATGTCACTTTGATCTCTTATTTGACTGAGGGAAGTGGGTTCTTTACCTGTACGAGCCTGTCGCCACTCTGTTCCCATCAATCAACATGAACCGTTCATGAACTTTACCAGTAATCTTAGCCCCTGATCTCATAAAGTATGTTCCTCCAGTTATGGTTCTCACTCGCATTTGCTTTTAAGACAAGGATGAAATAATACAGTTTACAAAATAGTCACTGGTTGTTATAATGATACAAGCAAAACATGTTGTATAGGTTGATTCTCGTGATATCTTGAAATATATATTATATACAATACATTACACCCATGTCCACTTACTCGAAGCTCCTCCAATTGCACTTTGATGTTGCTGCACATTTGGAGAAACGCGGGAGCACATGACTGGTCCAGTAAGATGTACACAGGGACTCTACGTGTGGTGCATGCTTCCTGTAGATCCTTGAAAATGTCCAGGTCAGTGAGGGAGTCTGTCACTATGGCAATTACCTGTTAAGGTCAACCAAGACACCGTTAACGTTTTTTTTTAAGGTAAAAAAATAGCTAAACAAATATGGTTCTTTACTCCCATGGCATTACTCAAATCCAGCAGTCATGTCTGTTACCATAGCTATCAGCTGGAATGCTTGGTCAGCAAACACATTTCTATGAAAGACAACCAAGCACATTGTGAGGGTACCATGGGAGTTTCTGCAGAAGGTGGCCACACATTTTTTCTGAAGCAGGCAAGGAATTTTTCACTGCTTTGAGGGTTTTTCTAAAGTTCCTTAATAGTTCTCTCTGATGAGTAAAAAACGTAAACTGATCACACCTCACCTGCACTTAAACATGCAAAGCAATGTGCCAATAGTTGCCAGAAGCGTGTTTAGGCACATTCAGATGTAGGCCTAAGCAGTTAGTGCTCCAAGGTATACATTCAAACTTCAGCAACAGAAGTTCAGTTAGAAGATTTCTAATCTCCTATTGGCTGGAATGTTGACTCACCAGGATGTTAGAGAACTAGGACAACAGTTGCCAACCTGTAGTCTACACGATTATTAAGGCTTGGTTGACTCAAATAACTTGTTTGTTACACTTAGGAGGTTTATATTTTTTGCCTGCCACTATTAAGTGCCCACACTAAGTGTCCCATAGGCCTAATTGTCTTCCTTTAGCAGGCCAACAACATGTTCAATGTTAAAATGACCCTTATCACTGTATGTCTGCTATTGATGAACTATTGTAAGGATGATGTAGACAACACATTTTTGTCTTTTGTCATAGCCTACCTCTTTGGCGCTTTTTATCATTCGTCTTGCAGCTTCCTTACAACTGTAAATACATTCGCCATAGCTGGGTTGGAAATGCGCAACAGCGCGAGTGACTCCGCGGAAGGAACCCGAGGTAAAGGCTGGCCAGCCGATTTCTAATAAAGGAGGCTCAATGTCAGAAATCTCGGGGAAATAAGTGACGGAAGAACAGTCCATGGAACTGCGTACCGACTGCTCGAAAATCATCTCATCTCCGTGAATAGACATACACCGTGGGTCGACCGCCGTGCGACCAATGCCGCGTATCTCGTCATCCGACAAAAAATTGGGAATACTCTCTTTTATGAGAAATTCCTTAAAGTTGTCAACCCCTCCTGAAACGAGCTCTTCCAATGCGAGTCGGTGTCTTTCGTTATAAAATTCTTGAAGATTATGATCATTTCCTTGTTTAGAGGGCCACCTTGCAGGTGAATCGTCCAAACACTGCGATAGCGCCATAATGTTGCAATTATAGCATATGCTTCAAAAACAGCCCAGTCTACAGGTAGCAACCAACAGTCGTAAAGCAAGTTTGTATTTAGCGTCCGATTCAGCCCTACCCTTCGGATATCTGTAGGCTATTGGCTACAATTGTCACAGAAATGCATGCTCATATCTGGATATGCTTTGAGACTGCCACTCTGTAAACGCTCTACACTCATTGGCCAGACATTTGAATTTGGAGGCAAACAACCGCTTTCAGGCTTCCACTCCCACCTTTTCCGAGTCTACGTGTGTAGCCCATGCCACCAATTGGCAATTTCTTAGATTTTACATAGGCCTACTACCCATTCCAGATACACTGAAACAGGCTACATTAGGCTATATGAGATCAAAAGATATACTATAAGCCGCATTATGAAGTAGGCATATGTTACAATTAGTTCCACACAGGCTTAGCTGCTGGTTGTCTTTCCAATAATTAAGGAAAACGAAAGAAAAAAAACCTCAGCCTTAGAAGAGGTAACACAAAATGAAAGGATGGACCATTACTGAAAGAATAATGGAAATGATTCAACTTTCAGTCAAATTCAGTTTGGGAATTGAGTTAGGTGGACATTATAGTCCAGGCAATGTAGCCCAAATTATTTAATGGACATAGTTTCTATATCAATATATAAGACTGTAGACCTATATCGTATATCTTCATAGACGCTACCCGGATAGGCCTGAGAACTAACAGAACAAAAAATGTAGGAACACATGGGGGCTAATAACCTACTGTAGGCAGGGCTAAATGTGTCAAATGCTTTATTTCCTGCTATTAAGATTGTTTATAAATATTCAAATTGTGTGCACATTGGGTAATCGGTCATGTAGCATAAGGTAGTTAACCCGGTTGTCTATTTGTTTTTTGATATAGTTTCGGCTGCACTGTTGATTAGGTCTGTATAGCCCTGCCATGCCCGACATTTTCCCCAAAGCAAACTGCATCCACTGCACGACCCCCGCCTCTCCAAAAATTAGATGAAAGGGTTTTTGGAATTTTGGGTGACGCTTTGAATCACGTGTTCATAGGAAATACACCGTATCATTTTTGGCTGCCTCGTCCTGCGCTGTCGACCATAGTTGCTTTCTGTCCATGCACTAAGCAAGGAGAGGTAATGCAGCCTACCTAGTTGTGGTCACTGCCGAGTTCACGCCAGTTCACCGGGTTCACTTGAGGAGAGGTCCCACCCTCTTCTTTTTACAAAGCGCTACGAACGGAGCTATTAAAATAATATTTTCTATATTAATGTCGGATTTCATTTTCCCCTGACCAACATTCAAGGTAAGGCCACATAGGCTATTCTTTTAGGCAATCGAACAACGCGTGTGGGTGACATGACTCAAAGTTGTTTACTAAAATTGTAACTCGCTATTGAATTTTTATGTTGTGTTGTAGTAGCCAGTTTATATGAAGTCGCCAATGTATAAAATGGCGACAGTAGGTGGGGGGTGCGAGTTTGGATTTTGGGGAATATTCAAATGCTACCATGGCTACAGTATGAGCTGTGTTTTTAATAACAAGTAAACCGATGCTGTGTTTGCCAACAGGCTTCTGAAGTGAACGGGTTAACTTGTCAGTTCGTTACAGTGTCAATGAAGACTAACGTTCGTCTTTACCCCCATAGTTCGTGAACGGGCTACAATGTGACGTTTAAAAAAAATAATTGTATTGGTCGGATTTCTTCTCGTGTCAATGGTTACACTCTTTAGTTGAGGTGTTTTAATAAAAGAACATCCGGATATTAGAAATGAGTTATTTACCGGACAATATGACGTGGGTCCAGATTTTTACATCCGAAAATGTCTTCCCTCTGTTTGAATTGTTTAGTGTAATACCTCCTTCCACACACGCACAGTCACTGAATGTATTAAGGGTAGTAGGCTATAATGGAACTAAATTGCTTTCATTTTCTACCTGATCTTAATGATAGGGAATATCTTGACCCTACATTAGCTATTTAGTTGTTAAGTTATTTGTGAATTAGGCGGAAATGCTCGTAAATGCTTCATCTGAAGTGATAACTTATTTATACAAATTGCACACGTTATTGTTGCGGTCCAGTTAGTTGCTTTGGCATTGATGCATTATTCTAGTGGAATGCTGACTATCATGTGCCAGCCTGTGACACAGACATTCAGGAGGAGTCCCCGTAGGCTGGTGACTAAAGCTGCCTCAGCCACTATCGCCCTTAGTGCCTTGCAACCAATAAATTAAACAACCTAGACCGCAACATCTTAGCATTTGATGAGGGTCTCACACTGGCATTGACCTGACAGGGACATGCTCACTTTTCACTAAATATATTTAGTGAAAAGTGAACAATATTGTCATATATAGTATTTCCTAATACCTGGTCATTTATCCATACGTCAATCTGAAAGATGCCTATAACCGATATCATCAACATAGAGCTCACATATTGCTCTCTTATCAGTACTGCTTTAGTCTCTCTTTACTAGCAAATGCAAAGGTACACCACCTCTCATCACCTGGCTCCACAGTGTGCTCAGTTAAGCTGGGTCCAATGAGTGTGACGTGTGGATTGTCTCACTGTACACTGGGGAAATGGCAGTTCCCTGTGTGGATCCCTGGGAACGTTCCTCCATCTCTCTTCTTTGAACTGGTCTAATGAGGATGCCAGACATATTGCCTTTCATTCTGACTCCCTGCAATTAGGAATGGCTCACAGTTTTGGTTATGGCCATAACAGAGAGTGTTTGTATACACAGACACTCTGTAATGGGCTGACAGTCCCTACCCTCCACCAAAAAATGCTTGCATGGTTCTCCTTAGTAAGAGGCATATTCCATTAGGAGGATTATATGTTCTGATTTTTATCATCACCAGTTAAATCATTTTTTCATGTTTTCAGTTTACTAGGTTTTATATTAATCATCAGAATTCATCGGAGGAGGGTCATATGGTCATGATTTGCAGTTTTAGCTGACATCCAGTGTACATTCCGAAGTTTAGAGGGGAAAATCAGCTTACTAATACCAACCAGATCTATTTCCTACCAGGTCTGTGCAAACAAGCATATCTTGGGGGGGAAAAAAGAATACGTCCTCATCCTTACAAAAAAATCAATGCAGTTCTTGAACAGCTTTCCCCAAGTATAGGTATGCATACCATCTATACCGTTCACATTTTCCCATGCTTTTCATCCTTTCTCATAGTTCGTATCGTATTATCAAGACCCAAAGCTATCCAAAGCTTTGCTGACATAGACTGTTTACATAGTTCCAACTGCAATAAACTTCTGTCGCTGTGAGAAGAAAAGCTGGGGGCTTGTGACGACACTGCCCCTGCTTTTCTCTGTCCCATGCAAGAAAGGTTTGGTCAGCAGTAGCTGGTGTTTGCCAGACTCTGGCAGTAACATGGGACTGTGATGTCAGCCATTTTAGGTGGGACAGTATAATGTACGGTGCACCGCCATTTTTCTTCCCTTTTCTTTTTAAGTTGTCAAATCAATGCCTGTTGTCTTGGCTACAGAAATGAAAGAGTTATTCGTCAACAAGGACATGAGACTAAGGATTTTTCCACACACTGTTTGTCTTTCATTCAGTTCAGCCATAGGGACGAGATTTGTGTTTGAAAATTCTTTAGGCATTTTATTAGAAACCCGAAGAAGTAGAGCTGACATTCAGGAAGTCAAGAGAAGAAACATTCCTTCCCTCAGTCCTTAGGCCTGATGGGACATTCATATGTAAAGTGAAGTATGTGTCCTAATTTCTCTGTAGAGTTTTACAAACCCTTAATGAGAAGAGTGTACCATGAGGCAGGTACAGAATGTTGTTAATCTTTAATAGAACAAAACTCAAATTCTGACAACAGTTAAAACCCAAGCCTGACAAGGCTAAAGATGTAGAACTAACTTTTACCTGCACTGCCAGGATGTGTAATTTAACTGTCTTTTTTTGTATAAGTGTGTGCATCTGTCTGGGCGGAGAGTGTAGTGTAGTGTAGGCAAGTGACTCCTCTGTGTGGTGTGTGTGGTGGGCAAGGGGAAGAGCAGAGTTGCCATGGCAATGTTAACACATGAGTGGCACTGCCGACTGGTCTCCCAGCGGACCAGGCTGCAGTCACGGAGGTAAGGGGGGCGAGGAGGAGACGGCCTGCCAACACCTGCGTCTCAGCAGACATTCACAAACACGTACACTGTATCCAAGGCATATTTGATGGGCTTGCAAAAGGACAGACAAGATGCAGTCGACATATCTGCTGTATTCGCACTGTGCTACTGACTCTGATTAGTGATGACTCCAAAACATTTCACAGTGAGCGATGATTCAGTACCCCTAACCGATGATTACAGTTGACAAGACACAGAGCCATGCCACCAACCCAAGTCCATGCTGCCAAGCATAGATGCGAAAATCACAATAGTTACAGAAGACACTCAGACATGAATGGAACAATGGCAAGTCAACGGTCAGTCGTGTTAATGAAGCTCCCGGCACTGGATCACATTCCTCTTAAAAATAGGGCAGCATTGTTCCAAATCTATTTCCTGTTCTAGGCAGTAATTGCTGTCTGTCTCTGACTTATATTTTGGGTGTCTAGCTGATCCACTCACATGACATTAATCTATTTAATGGACATTCAGCAGAAGATGCTGAATGCTTCTAAATAGGTTTTATAATTCATATGTGTCATGAGTTGTCCTGTCTAGCCCCACCATTTTGAGTACTGGTTAATATTTCCGTAAATGTTTTATGTGAAATCCATGGAAACGGTTTAAAGTTCCTTGCAAGACACAGATAACTCTGAAGTACTGAAAATGTTTGTGATGTCTGAGTTTCAACCAACTCATTGCAGTCTGTCATCATCAATCATACACTAACCTTACCCTGACTGTCTCCCTTGTGTTTTCCCATCTCTTCATACATCCTTTCTTCTCCTTCATTTTTCATGTGACAAGCACCATTACAAATACCTGTCTTTGTTTTTAAATGTCAGTTTTTGGTGACACTGTCTGTATCTGACCCCATCTACAGCACAGCAAATGAAATGACATTTTACTTCACATTTACATTTTAAACAATGAAGAATTAAGGACTTGGATGCTTCTAAAGTCACATGTGAAGTTAAGCACACAAGGAAATACTTTCATACGTACAAGGCAAAGCTTTTGATGAGCGTGGGTGTTTACAGAGTCTGAGAGCTGTCACTTTACCTCAGTTCAGATTCTAGTCCCTAGGTCTTGTGAGATGAAAAGAGCTTCCTCTCAGCCCAATAGTCGGTGCCAGTATCAGGACATACGACACACTGGGGACAATGCTAGTCTGAGTAGTTTACCTCTGTGCTGAAACACGAAGCCCCTCTTTTTCAGAGAGCTCCATTCAATGGCTTGCTGTCTGGGAAGCCCTTGTCTAGTGTCTGATCACTCCTCTCTCCTGCCAGATAAAGCACCCAATTCTTTAGATAGGTGACCTGGATTTTATGAAATATTTTCTAACATTCTGGCCGGTCTATATATTTGTCGTGCAGGAAGTTTGTTTTGTCTGGAGGGGAGATGTCTGTGCAATGTCTGCTGTCACTACAGTCTTTTCTCAGGTGCTTCTGTCCGTTTGCTGTAGT
This sequence comes from Hypomesus nipponensis, assembly GCF_054491055.1. Lineage (NCBI taxonomy): Eukaryota > Metazoa > Chordata > Actinopteri > Osmeriformes > Osmeridae > Hypomesus > Hypomesus nipponensis. The sequence goes on from NC_140369.1 coordinate 13,072,300, forward strand.
AACACAGTTACATTGTCAGCCTGGACCCATGAGAACATTGTGTAATTTAAAGTTGACCAGTGGAGGAGGGATTTCATAGCTATCATGTTATTTTGTATAGAAAGAAGGAAACTATAAGTGGGACAATATTTTGAGACTAGAACATTTAGGTTTTAATATGACATTGTCTTAGTATACAATTACATTCTAACAACTACATTGCATCCCATCCTATTCTAAACCCTCTGTCAAGTTTTCATGCAACAGTTAACAGTTTTTTGCATTGCGTAAGAATTCACTTGGTCCAAGAAACAAACTGGTTGTTCCCACTCAGGGTTAAGCAAGTGTGCCGTCAGAGAGTATCATGACCTCTCCAGCGGCTAAACATACAGCACATGCCCACGTCTGGATGCAGTGAAGCGGGATTACTGCATAAGATGCTGATGACCTAGTTTTTTTGTTTTGTTTTTAGATGGAAGGCAGCCGTCATTAGAAGTAAAATAAAAAAGAGGCAGTTACAAAAACAACGTCACGGCCTGTCTGGGATCAGCATGTTCTGTGGGCAGTCATTTGGGGGTTTTAATTCTGGAACAGGTTCATCTTTTATTTACCAGCCAGACGGTCATGGTGAACACAAACGTGAAGGCTTTTTGATTCACTGAAGACTCAGTAGAATGTTGATTTGAATGTGACACTATTCTGTAATTGAGAGAATTACTCTGTATGGAAACGTCATGTTGTCAAGCGATTGGTGGCATTCCATGTAGGAAGAGGAAGCGATAAAGATCAAGGGAACCATGTGCAAAATGAGCATGTTTGTGCGTCAGGATCATTGAAAGGGCGGACCGTTGAGAGAAGAGCTCTGTTTTCGCTTTCATATCTTTTCTTCTGAATCTTTGTAGCATAGGGTAGAGTGCCCAGAGAAAGAAACATTATGAGATATTTAGCTACAAACTGTACAATGCGAGTAAGCGGAAAACATTGACCATGGTTGACCTATGTCCTGAAATGACTTCAAACTGGCTCATAACAGTTACATTTTTGTGTTATTGGGGAATAAAGCCAGGGAGAGTGTAGGAGACCGAGATAAATGATCTTTTATACCTAGTGTACAGTTAAATCATGTAAGTACAAATCACCAGAAATCTACCAAAATGTTATAAAATGTCATTTCAAATGTGACTTGATGACATTCATTGGCAGAATAGTGTTTCCTTCATTTGAGGCTTATGTTTAGAATACTTGATGAGAAGGATTGGGAAGTTGAAGTAGCAATTTGGAAATATGGGTAAATAAGAGGCCCATGTCTGTTGAAATGACATGTGATTCAGCATGCATGTTTATGCAATTAACTTTTCTTTCATCTCTCTCTCTCACAGGTGCCCAGTGGACTGCTCATACACATCCGTGAGCAAGTGAGATGAGTGCCAAGAAAAAAGGGCAACATGAAGCAACACTGTAATATAGCGGCTCGTCCATGACACTTAACCTAGATCAGGAGCTTTCCACTCACCACCAGCCCCCTGTTATCATACTGGACAACCAATCAGTCAATACATCTTATCATAATATCATAATGGCTAGCAAGAGGAAATCAACTGTACCTTGCATGATCCCCTCCAAAACCAAACATGTGCGGGAAGAGATTGTCCTGGGTTGTCTACCCGAGCTCCTACCCACGATCCCAGAAGACAGCATCCTCAGTATCAGTGGAGAAGCGGCAGGCCATTTCTGTCATGACTCCTCAAGACCTAAAGGTGGAGACCGATGGTATAAAGGGGGAGTATACAGTTGCCAACCCTGCTGCTTTGAGTCCAGAGATCTTAATTCCTTTTTGGACCATCTGCATATCTGCCATGCAGACTTCAGGGCTCAGCCCAGCTTCTACTGCCTGAACTGTGGAGTGTCAGTGGCTCGATTTGAGGCCCTAGCTCTGCACAATGCAAAAGCCCACCCTGGGCTGACAAGGGGATCTGTTCATGGTTCCCTTCATGTCAAAAAGAGGGACCAGATAACCACAGTGGAGCAAAGCTTGTTCATAGACAACGGGGATGTCCTTTGTGAATCTGGGATCTCCCTTACCAAAACACCTATAGCAAGGATGATGAAGGCCAAGGGGGAGCACAAGAAGATAGTGGTCTCCCACACTGTGGAAGTGCGAAGGATAGACACTGGGAAGGAGATGGACCCTAAAATGTTGACAAATGTGCCTGAACTCCAGAATGGGGCTCTCAGGGTTACCGATTCCCCTGCTGTACCGAGAACCTCTTTCACTCATGTAATAACAACAGCGCCCAGTCAACCTTTTCACAAACACACTCCCTCTCTCTATTCTTTGCCCTCTTCTGATTCCAGCAAGAACCTTCCAAAAGTGATGATCCCGCTTAGCAGCATCCCCACCTATGATGCTGCCATGGACACCAGCAGCTTTCTCAAGACCTCCTTTGGCAAGTTCCCATACCCATCCAAAGCCGAGCTCTGCTACTTGACTGTGGTCTCTGATTTTCCTGAAGAACAGATTAAACTATGGTTCACAGCTCAAAGACTGAAGCAAGGCATCAGCTGGTCCCCCGAAGAGATAGAGGAGGCCAAAAGGAAGATGTTCAACACTGTGTTCCAGACAGAAGAACCACAAAAGCATCCCTCTAAACAAAGACATGCCAATCACATAGTGAGCCATCACACTATCACTGCCCAACCTGCCCCAGTGGGACCCAACTACCAGACGGCCAATCTGCTCCATGGTAGTGTGCTAGGCAGGCAGACCAAGGTCATAGCCAGTCAGGCTGGCATGGCAGGCGGCCAACAGGTCACCAGGGTATCGTACACCACTCCCGCCACGCCGCCAACATGTCCAATAGTGGTCAGAACATCACACGTACTGACCAAGAATATTGTACCAATACTGGAGACAGACAAGAGTGTCGGCCTGGGGTTAGACATTGCTGGAAGCAGCAGTTGTGTCGTGAGCACCAGCAACCGTAGTAACAGTAGCAGCAGTAGTTGCAGTAGTAGCAGTAGCATTAGTAGTTACTTCTCCAGTAGTAGTAACGGTGGAGAACATGGCACAAGGACATCTATGAACAACAGCGGCTTAAGCAACAGCATAGTCGGCTGCTCAACTGTTGTTAGTAATACTAATAATTGCGGATCTGACAATGAAAGGAGACAAAACAGTAACGTTGACAGTATACCATCTATCTTAGAAGGTTTTAGTAGCAACAAAAGTAAAGTGGTCATCAACACCAGCAAATCTAACATCAAATGTCACAGTAATACTAGTGCCAGTAACCTGGATACGTTTCCATTAACACAGGCTGATGATGACAAAACCAACAACTGTATCCATCACAAGACCAACAATGGCAGTGTTAGCAGTGACTATTCCAGCACTAGCAATAATGGTAGCGTCCCTAACCTGAATCATGCCAGCAATGCTCAACATGACAACACCAGCACCACCGTCATTACTAAAAACAGCAGCAGCATATCTATAATAGAGGAGAGCAAGTGTATTCAGGAGTTTCCCATAAAGGGTATGTCAATTTTACAGCAGCTTATCAAAAAGGAAGACGAAGTTGAGATGGACAAGACTAGAACAGGGCTTAAAGTTGACCCGATCAAGATAAACCGGAGAAGGCTGAAGGTTAATGAGTTTGATACCACACCTGGCCTGGAGACCACAACCCCAGAGCTCAAACCTGACTGTCCTGAGACCGCCATGTCCCCCCAGCCATCCTTCTCTGCCGCATGGGGAAAGAAGAGCCCACAGCAGGTGCACCTTCTCAGACAGACGTTCTCCAGCACCCGCTGGCCCAGCAGCCAGCAGTATGAAGAGCTGAGCGTCCTGACAGGCCTGCCCAAGTCAGAGGTGGTGCGCTGGTTCAGTGATAGCCGCTACATCCACAAGAATGGTCAGCTGCAGTGGCTAGAGAGCTACCAGCGTCCACCAGCAGGCTTAAAAGAGGCCAACAGCTTCACTGACCTGGACCTTGATGCACTAAAAGACCCCCAGCCAGCTCATAAGAAACTGGCCGAAGAAGATGTGAGCAAGCAGCTTGACAAAGAGCCTGTTCAGCGAAGCACAGTGCAGAGGGGTGTCTGGCGAGACACATACACTCCACTGCTGAGTCTCGTGGACTCTGAAGAGACTGGGGACAGAGGGAGCGCTGGACAGACAGTAGAGTCAGGAGCTTTGCAGGATCACTGGGTGGAGAGCGAGGATAAGCACCAGCAGCCCGTCACTGGGCAGGCCTTTGTGGAGGCGACCGACAGCAGTCAAGACAGGTAAGTCACTTTATACTTGGAACTTTACATTTGCTGTCTTGTGGCAGTCTCTGAAAAACTCTTTACAATTGGGGACTTTCCCAGATCATCCTAAATTGCTTTGTGTTTTATAGCTATTAAAGATGTTTTATATAGAGTGTATTATAAAGAAAATTAAGAAATAAAGTAAGATCATTGTTAGTTGTTCTTATGTGATTTATAGAGAAAAGTGAAGCAAGAGAGGGTGTGGTTACTCAAACTAAGTAGCTTCTTTGAAACAATCAAAGGTCTGTGTTTTAAGAACCTATTTTTAGATGAGTCGGAGTGTGGGCCGTTAAATTATACATTGAGCAAGCACGCTAATATATGTGAATAAATCATGACAATTGTCTGGGGTGAAATGGTTTTTAAACTGGCTAGTTTTTGATTTCCTCAATGTGAATTCAAACAGTATGTACATTAACTCAAAACAATAATGAGCAGGCATTTCACATGCATGCGTGTGTGTCTGTTCCCACCCCCCACCCCCCACCCCAAGGGATCGCCTGAGGACAGAGCTGTTGGAAGTGTGACAGAATGATCCAATCATATAGCAGGAACAGGACGTTTTCGGCTAGCCAGCTTTGTGGCCAAGGTCTGTGTGTTCATTATGACAGCAGATGTGATTGTAGCTGAACCGTTGGACCGTCGTCTGTAACTGTGAATACCCCCATCTCACCCCCACCTCTTCCATCAACCATTACTTTTGACATCCTGAAATGAAAGAACTTCTCAACTTTGAGTCCTGTGATGTTAAAGCCTTTCTTCATGCTTCTTTGTGGTTGTGTGGGGTGGGTGCACAATGAGGTCAGTAAGATGGATCGGAAATAGAAAGAGGATGCACACAGACTGGATAACTGACTTGAATTGAGGGATTATGTAGAGGGAAGATACTGTTAGGGAGAGGGAGATATATATACATATATGATGGAAAATGCACTATTACGGTTTGTTTATTGACCCGACAGAAAGAAGTGTCATATAGAGTTGTTATTGTTGGCTTTGTGAGACTCTTTTAGCAACCAGTACTTCAGCACTGCCTTGAATTTTACTATTTCCTTCATTTGGTTTTTCAATTCCATTTACTCCTCTATAGTCACTGTAAGTCCAGATGCAATCAATACAAGTTTTTATTCTGCTCTGTATAAATGTTAGTGATCACTTAACAGTTCAGCTACTCACAAGAGACAATACATACAATGCACTAATGAAGACAGCAATGCTAAAATCACACTGCCCCAGAGTAAAGCTATTGACAGTTCTGTCAAGATCAATACTCTACACTGCCCTGGCTTCATCTGAAAGCTCAACAGAGAGAGCCTGTCACGCTACCGTTGCCTTACTCTGCTTTGTCCATGTGTTGATATGACGGTCCGCCCTTCACGTTGCTTTTTTAAGATGATTTGCTGTTGAGAGCAACAATGTTTCCAGTGTATTGATGGTTATTGCTGGTCTATATCTGTGAATTTGCTGCTTCTGTACACTTGGAAAAGTTCAACACTTTGCTGTAATGAAATGAAATTTCATTACTGGAAAATGTTGTTAAAATCTAAATGTTAATTTGATTTAAAGCCCTGGACACTGACAGTGCTAGCTAGAGAGCCAAATGTGGAGACGTGTTTCACTCCACTGAATTTTCATGTGTTCATATAAACGTACAAACGTAGTCACTACATGAATCCTACAAAGCTGCATCTTTGTGAAGCTGCTAAATAGCTAAGAACGGTGCTATACCATCCAAAGTGAAATTGGAGGTGACCTCCTACCAGCAGTGTATGCACTTGTCGAATGTTACCAATTTATTTTGGTTTGAGACAATAAAATAAAAAGGAATCTGGACTTACTGTGTTATGATCACGTTAACTTTTATGAAATAGTTTGATCATAAAGCACTGTTGTATCATCCTTTCTACACTTCTGAATCTTTACAGAATAAACAAAATATTCACTGATCAAGAATGTCTGTTGGTTTTATTGTCACGAAAACATAGACTTCAGCATAATTAGTGCATACATAGACAAAAGCAAAATGTATGGAATCATTATTTAATAATTTTATAAATAAATTAGGTAAGAAACATTGTCATCTGCTGGTAGAGAACTATGTTTGCACTGACAGTACCAGTCAAAAGTTTGGACACATGTTCAAGGGAAAATGCAAATCCAAAGTTTTGAGTGGTACTGTATGTACTAAAAAACAAAACATCCTTTGGCTATATACTTGTAATATGAGCATACAGATTGTAATACAACATTCAATGTGACAAATAAGTGACTGTTCATTTCTATGACAAATCTCAGATGTGTGCAATATTTACTGCCTACAAAACGGCAGGCTAGAGAACAGTTTCAGATGCTTAAGCAGCAGACTAGAGAACAGTTTCAGATGCTTAACCAACCTGTATTCAGTCTGACTGCTCAGTGCAAAACATTTTAACAGTTTACTAAGTTAACACAAAAACCAAGATGTGTTTTTCTTATTTATTGACATCTAGCAAGTGTTTATCCAATATTCAATTATACCAAATTACTAGATTTGCATCAACTGATCTGTTTTTTTTTTTTACACACAATGTGGTTCTTGAGGCACACAAAGACTCCAAAACTGCAAGCACATTTTTGGTTTTACTGTTTGGAATTGTAAAACACTTTTGCATAACACGTTCTTTACACACTGCTTAAAATGTTTAACCTGGACACACTCCTTACTGATTTCTCACATCCAGTGCTCATGTATGAAGCACCTAATTTCTTCACTTATCAAGCAGAGCGTGAGCATTATATGAATAGGCTTCAGGTGGGATTGATTGGCCTATTTATCTTCAACCATATTTTGCCTGTTACTGTTCATCCTAAAGCCTGGATGAAAATAAGTGAGAATTTTGCACTGTTTCAGAAATCCTGTCTGTTAGCAAATGTCAAAAACAAAGTCTGGTGGCTCTCCTGTAGAAGTTTACTCCAAACAAACTTGTTTGACTTCTAGGTGCCTGTAACTCAGGAATGAAACTTGATATTTTTGGGGGGTTTCAGAACATGTTTTATCCTAAACATTTCAAATGACAAATATAATCACTACAAAGAAAAATTGCATAATATTGCGTTATCAAGTGAGAAAATAATCAGACGTAACATTTAAAATGAGTTGTAGGATTTTATTATTTTCAACCTACAATGAGCATACAACCTAAAACAAAAATGATTGGAGGCTATGACAGGAGAGACGGACCAGGAAGTTGAGTTTACCACTACGAACAACTTCCCTTCTAGACAAGTGGAATAAAATTAATGAATCATTCACATTAAAACTCTTGTTATGTTTCATTTTACTCAGTCTTTACACAATTAAAAATAACTGCCTAAATTGTAACAGATTATTTTTTTGGCAAAGTTCATATCCCTCACAACCTTCTGAAAGAAAAACATTTTCCATTATCCAACTTAAAATACATTTTTAAAAAGCATTTTCTTCAAGTAACAGATAAGGGCATTTTTTTTCCTCATGAAGCAGTCATTTGAAATAATTAAGTTAAAACCAGATGGACACAATGCTATGTAGAAGGATTTAGAGGATGCTGGCAATGCAAGGGAAACAAATCATGATTGGTTCACATTTACACTGAAGTCCCTGATGAAAGCTGTAACAAAAAGAGAAAATTCAAGAAATTCACATTCTGCTTGCTTAGGCTATTGACGAAGTTTAAGTTATTTCCCTATGCCAATCCAAGCATCCTCATGTTACAATTCAATAGTCCCGTTTAAAACACTCACCCAGACACAGCTTGCATGGTTTTTTTCCCCACAACTCAAACTCACATTTCTTGTCCTCAAAAGGCGCACGGGTGTACTTAAGGAATTTATTGATTTACTTTTTTTTTTTTTTTTCTTCTATCAAAATATAGAATTCATTAATATATGGGAGGATAAAATACAGATCAAGTGAACAAATGATACAAAGCATTTTTTTGCTGTTGAATACAGTTGCTATAGGACCACAAAGTTCAAAGTTCAGACATCTTCAAGTTTTGCGTCTGAAGGGGCAGAGCCAAAAGGTAAAAATCATCCACTGGTCGGTCATCATTTGGAGCACTGCTTGACCTTCCTATGTGGGTATAGATCACTGACCTGATTTCGGATCAGATCCTAAGACTAAGCCTTCCCCCCTCCCCCTTCCGATTAGCTCATTTGTGATAGCCTTAACATTCTGACCATCATCCTCTGGCATTCAACTCATCTATACAGCCACACTTTTTGAGCACACACTCCTCACAACAGCTCGTCAGGCTGGCCATCAGGTAAAATCTGTTAAGCTAAAAATGGGTATCCAATGAAAACAAATACAGCTACTGGATTTAAAATTCATAGTCATCATCTGCCATATCGATAGCCCAGGCAAACTTCTCACGCTGTGTTTTGTTGTAAATCTTCTCAATTGGGATGTCCCACTTCTTACACCTTGGAAGACAATGGGAGATGAATGTGAAATTACATTTGAATGAATGTGAAATTACATTTTTTTTTTTACTAAAGAAGGTCAAGAAGAATTTAACTTCATTAATGGTATATATATATATATATATATATATATATATATATATATATATATATATATATATATATATATATATATATATATATATATATATATATATATATATATATATATATATATATATACATACATGTCACACACCCATTGCACTTGCTTACATATAATGCAAAATATATAAAAGTGGGGGAGAACCAGATAGATGGTGGGTTAGATGGCTGAGCGGTTAGGGAATCAGGCTGTTAATCAGAAGGTTGCTGGTTCAATTCCCTGCCGTGCAAAATGATGTGTCCTTGGGCAAGGCACGTCACCCTACTTGCCTCGGGGGAATGTCCCTGTACTTACTGTAAGTCCCTCTGGATAAGAGCGTCTGCTAAATGACTAAATGTAATGTAAGAGTGGAGTCCTGTCTCACCAGGCTACAGAGATCCGTGGGTCCAGATAGTTGAGTTTGGAGGTGCCCAGGGCAATCTGCTTGTTCTCCTCACGATCCGTCGCTTGCACCTCCAGCTTCATCAGCTGTTCCTCTATCCTCTCCACTGCCTTTTTCTTGGTCTCTACAGATCTAGGTGCAGCGGAGCATCAGGGGAGAATCATCTATCTGCACAAGCCATTTGTAGTAGCACCAGCAGAGGATACCTAATGGTGCCCTTGATCGTCCATTGCTACTTACTTTTTGGACTTCTCGTCTCTCCGTACTTTGGCATCGGCCTTGGAGCTCTTCAGTTCCCTCTTGGCGTCAGACAGCTGGTCCTTCTTGGCATCAATCTAACAACAACAAAAAACAGTATTGGAGAATAAAAGGGTGTGTTTCTACATGCCAGTTGGGATGCCGCTGTTTAAACACTCGTGTTGGAATGTTGGGCGTTGAAAAGGGTTGGGTACGGGTATGCAGTACAAATCTCGGGGCGGGGCGGGCAATTAGCATCATGTTAGGCTACTAGTCTTGCTATGCCACACATCACAATATTATATATGCTACAGCCTACATATGCTGTATACTGTACATATTTGTATATTTTAACTTTTTTGATGCAGTATACATTTGTTTAATTTCTTCTGACGCTACTGTATACATGTTGCTAGCAAAGTTATGAATTTCACTATCCTGATGACGCCATCTAAACGGTGCAATGTGCCCAAAAAAAACTTTGAACCACTTTGAACATAGGCTACATTTTATGAATTATTTTTGCATTTTTAGTCTACAATACAACACTGACAATAGTATGTTGTATCCTTTATTCATTGATATTATCAGAATATAACAGTCAGTATTCATAAAAGTGCATGAAATAAACTAACTCAACTGCATCACTGTTTATTCAAATCCTAGGGTACTGTAGACACGTAAAAAACCGTAGGCTACTAAATGTCAATTGCTGTTGTATAGACTGGAGTAGCTACGTTAGGTTTTGAGTGAGGTATGGTGGGCTGCTGTGTCCACATATCGTGAGCTAGAATAGTCCAAATGTGCATAACACATGTGCACCCCCCCCCCCTTTTTTGGGGGGGAATCATGAAAAAACAAACACTTACCTTAGTCTGAAGGTTCTGCATGGACTTCTCAAAGGTCTTGGGTGGTGCCCTCTGATGATTACAAAGGATGGCCACAGCTCTGTTGGCTCTGTTGTAGGACAGGATCTTGGCAGGAACGTTCTCATCAGCTGGAGGTAAACAAATTAGACTTCTTTTTTTTTACCCCCCTTAAGATGAGTTTTGCTCTTCACCACCCAGATTCGTCCCGTCATCCAAATGTTTTCAGGTGCACAGAGTAACACAAAGTCAGACTGGGCGTGAGTGAGTGAGAACGTGATGGCAGCTATGACTTACGGCTCGTCAGCTCCTTCAGCTGCTGCTGCAGAGTGATGGACGCATTGTAGGTACGGAACACCTTAGCCGTCAGTCCATCCATCAGTTCCTGAAGGTGCTTGTTCAGAATGGTGGTCTGGAAGAAGAGAGAGATGGCACTCATAAGGTCAAATGGGACAGATGGGGATCTGGAAGTTAGAAAATTAACATCCAACGTCATATACACTGAGATGGACATTTTAAAAATACTATTTCATATCTAGGAGAGGTCGTGTTTAAGAGACTGCGCTCGTTTAGCTTACATTAAGGCGGTCAAAGAGATCATCTTCTGGTTGCTTGCCCTCCATGAAAAGCTGGAGATTTTTGAATACCTGGGATTAAAAAAAATACAACATTAACCCTGTCCAGGAGCCGATTTAAAATGGGCAAATCAAGTTCAAGTTCGAGCTATTCCACCAAACTCCTTACCCTCTTCTCCACAGGGACTTTGTTGTAGTAGCGGATGGAGTCTTTTCCTAGGAAGTCAAACTCCACAACAAACTCCTGTCCGTCCTTCTCAGGGGACAGCACGATGTGCTCTACCCTGAGGGAGCAGCAGCCCACCGTGTCTGCAGTCTCTCCTTCCTCCTTCTCGTTACCAGCTCTCAAAGCCAGCTGGGAAAATGTAGGACACGACATGTTACAACTAGAGCGATCTCAAAATATCTACCATGAGGTAGCGAGTAACCAGTCAGTGCACGCATGTTTGTATGGAGGTAACAAACCTTGTCAATGAAGTACAGGGCCACAGCTCTCTGTCGAATCCTCATCTCCTTGGACTTCCAGTCCTCACGGTACTGGGCCCGCAACCGTTCCACACATTTCTTCAGCCGACGGGCTGTTTCATATTTCTGCCAGTCTTTCTCTCCCTGGAGGCCAACACATGAATGCAAACATTTGAACACTGAAAACACATGGGGTCAATTAGAAGTGCATGGTCACTCCAAACTTGAAATGACTAAACCTGGTAGATTATTTGGTTTGATCGGTACAAATGTAGTCTGTAACCCCATAAACATGAATCAATATGCCTTAAGGCCCCCATCAGCCCACCTTGATTCTGGAACTGGGGTTCAGCATGATGTACTTGATGGATCCCTGGATATTCTCTGTCCACGAAACCAGCCAGGTAACCTTGTTATCATGACGCAGTTCCTTCCATTTGGTGCCTGGAGGAGGTTTGGGATGATTGGAGTCCCTGGAGGAGAGGAAAAAGAGCAATGAAAGGCCAAAACCTACCAATAATTACTCCTAAACAGGATTATTGCTCTCTGCTTGGCTAATGGGGACAAACATTGATAATGTTCTCCAATCAGTTCTCTATAAGCACATAGGTGAAACAATAGAATGTTTAGTAAGCAGGAAAGAAAAGATTTGTCAGGACACTGTTTAGCCTCAACACAAACTCACTTGCTACAGTTAATGATGATGTCCTGAGGTCGGATCCTGCGTTTCAGCATGCCCATCTTGGGGTGGTCACCTCGGCCACGGAACAGACCTGGGGGCTCGATGCGGAAGTTAGCTATCCGCTCCTTGTGGTTGTCCATGATGCAGAAGCCATACTCCTGGAGGAGACGCTCATTCTCCTCTTTGATTTTCTGCAAGTAAACAGTATCTTAAGAATTAGAGCTGCTTTCATTTTCAAGATTAAAGAAGGTATGAGAAAAGTTGATGATTTGACTTACTAGTTTCTCTTCTTTTGACATCTGCTTCCTGGCTTCAGATTGAGCCTTGAAGTAGTCAGCCATTTCATTGAACTCACACTTGTTCAGGTCTGTGATCTTGGACTTCTCCTCTGAGGTCATTTCCTGTGGAGGGAATAGAAACACAGATTTGGTTAAAAGAGTCTTCATATGCATCTATTCATTCCTTGTGGTAAATTACTGCTTGTGGCAATGACAAATGTTATCCTGATATGCTAATATTATGGCAGTAAATATTCATTCAAGGATAAGAGCCAAACGATTGATCTGGAAAGTGCTCAGACTAATAAAACTGTAATTCAGTGTGCCATACCTTTCTCCAGTCTTTGAAGAAGTTTTTCCTGAAGATATCCTTGGTGGTATACTCATGATCCAGCATCTTGGCAAAGAATGTAGCTACCTCCTCTGCCTCTGGCTTAAGTTTCATGTGTTTTCCTATTTAAAAAGATTAAAACCAATTTGCAGCTACCAAATATGGTTGACATCCACCGTTGCAACAGTCTCCAACCTCATCAACAGTAAATTTAACCAGTGGAAGAAAAAACATGTTAGTCTCACCATCATAGTAAAATTTCACTTTGCTGGGAAGAGGTTCATATGCAGCGGCAAACACTGGACCTTTGTGTTCCAAAAACCTCCACTTGGAGCCGTCTGTGGATCTCTCTTCCTCCCACCTAGAGTTCCGGAGAGAACCATCACAGAGTTGAGGTGAGGAGACAGTTAACACAGAAAATTATCATTTTGTCCATCCAGTAGTCTTCTAAACCTCCACATTTCATTCATCAAATGAACTGAAAGGCACCAAATGTACAATGAGAATAGCTCCATTGTACAACACAGCTGGAGGATGTTTGAAACTAACCATTTCCACTTCTCTTCTGGCTCCTTCTTTGCTTTCTTTTTACCATTAGCGCCTTCCCCTTTCTTGTTTTTTGTCTTTTTAGGCTTGATATCCTGGAAATGAAAGAGCATCTAAAAAAGCCTGAAGATCTTTCTGTTTTGAGCATTCTGAACAACTGTTTTTCCACCAACCTCATCCTCTTGGTTCTTCTTTTTTACTTTTTTGTCCATCCTGTCATTTTCAGTCTTTACCTTCTTGGGCTTGAATTCAGAACTGAAAAGAGGCAACCTTTAAGATTATTGTATTACACTGGCGATTTCAACCATTACTTTCTAAACATTCTCAAAAGTGACAGAGCTGCTAATTACATTTAAAAAGGGGAATTAATATAAATCAGAGGACATGCTCAGCTCTACTTACTTGTCATCATCCCGCACTCTCTTCAAAGACTTTTCATGTTTGGGAGACTGGTAGAAGCCATCACTGTCAGGCTCAGATTTAATGCGAGGAGGACTGATGAAAAAACATTGGGATTCATCATAAATTCTGAAATGACACTAATTTGTATGCCACAAACGTGAAACGTAACTTACCTGGCAAAGCCATTCTCTTTCTCCTTCTTTGGTTTGCCATCAAGAACCCTTACCTGGCAACGCAAAATGTGTGTTCAGAACAAAAGTGTTCACCCTGAATGCATATTAGCCCAATTCACCTTTCCTTTGAGGAAGTGTCAAAGGAATTCTTGATAGTTCTGACATCCCAATTCCACCGTGCACAATATGGGATGACTTATGGAAAAAATATTTTGGCTCTCACTTTCTCCTCCTTCCTCTTTTCTTTGTCCTTGTGCTTGTGTCTGTCTGTGCTGCCATCTTTGTGCTTCACTCTCTCGTCTTTGTGTTTCTTGTCTGAGTCCTTATGGTCACTAAGTTCCCCCCAAAGAAAAGAACACAAATTAAAATCAGTTTGAAACTATTCCATTTAAAAACCAGTCAAAACGCATGAATAACCATTTCCGCATGCCGATGCAATACCAGTCTCCAACCGTATATGCATTTTGATAGGCATGCACACAACCCTTTTCTGATACATGCCCCAAAAATACCTGTGTTGAAAAGCTTATCTTAATACCAATAGATGTGGAGATGTATTATGTATTCCCAAACATTGGTGACTCAAACCAGTTTGATTCACCACATTCCCCCACTCAAGAGACCTGGTAGTCGAGTCATACCTGTTGCCATACTTGGATTTCTCACGCTCCTTATCCTTTTTGTGGTCCTTGTGTTTGTGTTCTTTATCCTTATATTTATCTTTATGTTTGTGAGAATCTGGGGGAAAGCAGAGTGGTAATTGAGTGTAGCAGTGTCAAAATCGACATAATGGTTTTCCTGTTCCAAAATAAACTACATTTACTTGAGGATTATCATGCATGTGCCTGTTTTTGGAATATATTGAATATAAAACCCCCAAAACATTTCAAGGTTTGGACTTAAATGACCCAAAACCTGAAAGACAACGCCCCCTAGTGCTTAAACTGATAAAGGCTTTGTTTAAAAGGTATTACACGTATAAAAGGTCATTACTTGGTATAAAAGGATACTGGTATATAAGAAAGCTTCACTCTGCATGTCACCACTTTGCTTAACATTGTCAACTAGTGAAAGTAATCTCCATCTAGCCATAACTAAATAATTTCTCTTAATTGTTGTTAACATAATGTAACAGTCAAATAGTGATGGCTGGAGAAACTTAATACTATACCATCCTCTCATGTTGGAAGGTGCATGCTAGAATTGTATATCTGGGGTTGAACAACTAGGACCCTAAGCAGTCTCAACCTCAAATAGCTGATGACATAAAACATTACAGCTCTCAAATATTCTGCTGTAATTGGAAAACATCCTACAATGGAAGTACTCGCTTCAAATTTTGTTTGAGCTAAAATTGGGATATCTGGGAAGGCCATAATGGCTATTTTGAGATTGTTGAAGCTACAGTTTTGCATAGCTTAAGTATACAGGCCTATGTATTATTTTAATGTTGATATGTGTAGCCCAAGCCTGAAACCTAGATGGCAATGAGAAAAGCTTGATTTTCATCAAGGTATTTACATAAATGCCATAATTTAATGTGAACAGGGCAGCCTAATCAACATCTATTTAAATTGTATTATGATTTAAATGGTATTATTAGAGCTTCGGCTACAGTGACACTAACAAAAATGGTTTGCAAGGGCAACTTGGCCAGAAGTATTTTACAGTAAAAAATACAAGCAACATTTCAAATAATTGTAGATTGAAGGAACAGAGTTCTTAAATGAACCACCCTGAATCTGAAAACACTACACAAAGATGTGATGGATAGAAAGATGTAAAAAGTAAATAAACAAGTGATAACAAATAATACATTTAGAATCTCTGCTCTCCCAAGTGTCCCAAATACAGTGGTAGTACAACCAGACCTAGGCACTGGACCTTCAACTGATTTGACATTTGTGTTTTGTCTGGAAGCATGTTGTAGTTGGTCAAATTTCAGTGTGTGAAGTCTTAAATTAAATTAGCATTGTTGTGCATTAACACAGTAGCCATGTAGAAAAGACCTTCCTAGCTCAAATTAGAATAATTTCTCAATAATTAGTTAAAAGATGAGAAATTTAGCAAACGTCAATTATGAAAAACCACATTCCATCTGGAAACTAAATGTTTGATCACTTTTGCACACAAACAATATCTACAACATGTAAGTAACAGTCACATAAATATCAACAACTTAAGTTATTGCTAAATATGCATAGGTGCCATCTTGATTTCACCCTTGGGAATCATGTCTGAACCAATGCTCCTCCGTGTTTCGCCTCCATATCACAGCCATCTGCACTTCAGCTATATTCTCAACATTCAGACCGCTAGACTGAAAAAGAAAATGGCGTAGAGACTAAGTCCTCAACCCCCAAACCCTTACTTTCAGACCCGGAATGTGGCACGTTAAGGCGACCGCAAACACAATTGAAGTATATATACATGTAAAACATCTACGGGTTTTTATGAATCTGCAATACAATCTACATAATACTTTTTCTAAATTCCATTTCGGAGCCAGTCTTTTGAACAATAGGCGCTTGTGAGGGAGGCAGCGGACTTAGTCTCTGGACGCCATTTCTGTCCTAGCTGAACAGAAGCATTAGCATTAAACAGAACTAGCCAGCTAGCACATGCTATCCTAACCACGAATGGTGCAGACACGTCAGTTCTGGGAAAGATTATAAGCTGGTTTAAATAACATTTGTAGTTTAACACACGTTCTTACCATTCGCCCGAGAGCCGTAGTCAATCTGCAAAACCAAGGACAAACAATGATGTTTGGTCACTTGTTACTGTAGACACTGATAACTTCTAACATTGGCTAGCGGCTAGCTCACAATAGCGCCACAAGCTGGCAAGACTAGTACACAGCATTTGAAAGCTAACATAACACATAGGCATATCATGTAAATGTCACCTTAATATAGGATACAGCTAGTGTGATCCATACAGTTGTCACTCAGCTAGATTTAGTTATTGTCAAACAGAAACAAAGGTACTAGAGATGGCTATCTAGTAGTCAGAGCTAATGTTCTGGTTCTTGCTAACTTCGATAGCTAGCTAACATTTCCTAAGTCTATCATAGCAAATTGAACAGCAACAGAGTTTTATGTTACACAGCCAAAAACATTACACAACACCAGTCCAAATTATACCTGGCTATCGTTGTGGGAATGATCTCCACTCATTTCCAATTATGTATCTGATAAAAACAAAGTGAGGAACGTGTAGGGTAAAATGCCGGCGAGGAGATGCAGGCAGAATGAAGAAAGAAACAATTGTGTAACCGACTAAGTCCGAATTTTATCAAAATGCGCATGCTCGTGTTAGTGACTGGGTGGGGAAAACGAGTTCGCCATAACCCCTCTTAAAACGTGCTCTTCCACGTCGGACAGTAGGCCTACTACTCGTGTCAGAAGATGGGCCTATGCCCTGTGTAAAAAGATAGACAATCTGAAAATGTTACTGGAAAAAATGTAGCTTGATTGTTAGCAGCAACCACAGGGTGTATCCTTACAGCTAGTCCGAAATCACATGGCATCTTAGGCTATGCATGTGAATCCACACAGAATGTTGTAGGCTTATTGCTCTTTTGTGTGGACTGACAAAATAGTTAGTCCCATTCAAAATGTAGATTTCCCTAACCCAAACCCCAAAACACAATCTGAACCCTAATCCTAGCTCCTAACCCTAATCCCAACTCTTTATCCCAACCCTTTATACTTTTAACTCTAACCCTAAATCCCCCTAAACTCCCTTTAAATATCAAGAACATATCCCCACAAGTTAAAATAGTATTTGTTTACTATTCTTGAGGGGGTCCCCATAGAGGTGGGTTGTAGGCTATCCTGTTCTTCATTGCCATAAAACCCATGTGTTAAATGTGGGATATCTGTATTTCCCAAGATAAAATAAGATGAAACACATTGAGGCTTTTAACAATTAATTCTCACCTCTGACTATACAGGTAGATATGAGTGCAGCTGTATTGTGCTAGTCTTACAGTAGGCTACTTGGTGAAGGTAACCAATGCACTACATAGGTCCCAGTTCCTAGAGTAATAAGGAGGCAGATCTATGTTCAGATCACTTTAAAACCCATTCAGATCAGTGTTTGTGTAATCTTATTAGGAGGATTAGCAGTATTGGTTGAGAAACATGAGATGATACTAGAATGTATGCTTTATTTTACAGTTCTTAAGAGTTATTTTCAAATAAAGTATTTTCTGTGTTTTTGTTTTCTATATTAAAACAGTCGCTCTGGATAAGATCGTCTGCTAAATGACTAAATGTAAAACAAGGTGCTGTGTGTGTCTGAGTGGACATTCTTGCATGTGGACGAACGGAATGGACGGAATGGACGGAATGGACGATGGAAGTGGAATACGTTGTCTTCCACAAGAGGGCAATACATGTACAGTCAACAATTTTTACAAGCCTATAGACAGACCTTGATTCAACTTTTTATGTTTAGGAATTTATGAGAAAAAAAATAAGATAATTGTGTGGTCGATGTTGTGTTATTCAGAACAATTTCAACCTCCAGAATGAGGTTTAAACAAAAAAAGTGGGTTTCTGTTAAGTGGGAATTTGTTCTGTGCAATAAAATATGCGACTAAAGTGTCAGTGTGTTTTGCAAGAGAACTGTTGTTTTATTAAACTAGGGTATTGGAAGCCAATATAATCTCACCATGTATTGTGCAATATTGCCATGCAGTGTTAGTGGAGGCCAACATAGGTCTTCTCCCATACAAGTAACTCATATATTTTATTGTTTGAGTTTTGGTTGAAATTCACTTCACAGTCTCAGAGTCCACTTCCATTTACAGTAAGTAGATTTTATTGAATATCTAAGTGTAAATATGTTTGAATTTATCTGAATTTCTCTTGTAAATCAGTATTTCCAAAAGATCATTAAAGATTAATCTAGAGAGTACAATAAAACTTGAGCCAATTTAGACTTACACATTGCTCTCTCTAACTTTACAATAATCTAAAATAAAGGCATACATGCTCATTAATTAATTTAATCGAAAAATCACTTCACTTCAGCAATTTGTCACAAATCATTACGGTCAATATAAAACAAATGTACAAAAATGTATCAAATATATATGGCAACAATAAAAAAGACGAAGAAATCTGTATTGGCATGTGAAAGAAAACATGTCCTAATCACACCTAACTACCCTTTCAGTCCTGCCAAAGTCATGTTCAAGTCAAATATCTGACTGCACATTTTCATTTTATTTATAAAAGCATTCCTTTCCAGTGGAAGTTTAGCTCTCTCCAGCTTATCAACAGTGTTTTCAGAACCTTGTAACAATGACCTACTTCAAGCATGCAGACTCAACCATCAAGGCTATTTAGGCCCTGTTGTTAGAACACCAAGTTCTTACTTGTGTGTCTCACTTTTATGCTGGCTTTATCTATGGAGCGCCATGGACTCACTTTGATATAAACACATGTAGGAGTCACAAAGTAGCCTGCGGACAGGCTCCCCTGCCTGGGAAGGGTCAGCACACACAAGCTCGTCCTCCGCCTGAGACAGGAAATCACCAACCTCCGGACAAGCTCTGATCTCTGGAATGTTATAGCCAGTCTGGTCATCACCTATAAAGAGAAATAAGAACACATATATATAAATAGGGTATAATAAAACAATGTGTTTGTCACAGCGCAATCTGACTGCCATCTGACAGTCAGGTACAGTTAAAGAGTAAGTCACATGTTGTAATTAGCACAATTTTAGTTTGCTTCATAAAACCACAAGATTTGAAGAGTTTACAATGTTGACAATATTTGCTTATACTTAATTTATTTTAAAATGCACTAGTGTAGTGATAACAGCCAATTCAATCAATCTCACCATATCTGTCAGCCATGCTGTCAAAGAACAGCCAGGAGCGAGGGTTGGGGCCATATTTCACAAAAGACACATAGTGGCTCGTGTGGATGCAAAGTACAGCAAACAGATGCATCTTATGTCTTGGAATAGGGCCATCTGCTGGTACATCTGATGGCACTGTGAGGGCTCTAGGGCAGTGGCCTTGTCTGGAGGGATGGGTGTGCACCTGAAGTAAATGTGAATATATAAGTAAATATAAGTATGGAGACAGGACTTCCTTACATTCATTAATGTTTTTTAATGAGTTAGTGTGGACTGAATGTGACAGCTAGTAAAAATCTGGTTTTAATATTTTGCACACCTGCGTTTTGCAGGTAGCACAATATTGTTTGATTCTTCCTGGTTGAAGCCTGCGGTCCTGTAAACACTGGGAACACTCATACTCTGCTAAACGGCCACACAGGAAACAATCTCTGGGTGCTGTAAAGAAATGCAGGATATAAGTCTCTCAACCTGACAATTATTGGATATGTGTCTATATAAACAGTACTCAGTTGGATTTAGAAACTACAAAAAACTGCGGTAATGGTGCAACTCACAGTTGTATAAGAGATCTGTGATGTCCAGCTCTGTTGAGGGGATGATGTGGGGAAACATCTTGTACCTATTTCCGAACCTTGGCATCTGGAGCATGAGACAAGATGGGATCTGAGGAGCATATCAAGTGGAGACACTGTAACTGCGCTGTTAAGGATGACACAACAACAAAAATGTAGGGGGACCACAAGGTATGCAGCTCTGTTGACAGAGCTCTGAATGTAAATACCAGTAGCACCCACCTCCTCAAATTTAAGATCACATGACAGGAAGGAGGTCTCCAGAAGTTGCTGCACAGTAGGTGTCTGTCCCACCTGCTCCTTTTCTAGAATTATCTGGAAGATGTAGGCATCCTGAGACACCCCCCTGCAGGACCTGAGGCCAAGAAAAAAGCACACGTTCAACAACTGCACAGCAAACTTATAATGTGTAGAAAGTCTAGAGAGAAACATTAGGTAGTCTTATAAATGCAGTTACTCCCGGAAATTAGTCTCTGCAAGTTGGGATGTCTGCACATGTATTACTTAAATTATGCCGTGTATAAAAGGGAGATGACAAAGGTAGGCAGAAGGTGGAAGACAATAAAAGAGAAGTCAATAAAAATTAGAAGAAACAAGGAGGGGTTCAGACCTGAACTTGAGCAAGGGCTCTATACAAAGCACATGTTGAAGAAGGACTGTGATGAACTCTTCAGGGTCTGAGGGAGGCAAAGTAACACTTTTAATCAACGTTATACTATACTTTGGTGCCAAATATCCACAACAACAACCAATTGTTAAATAACTAAATAAGTTACATTTCACAGCGTACCTTTCTCCTCTGTTACAAAGCTGTCACAACCAAGCTGCTTACGGAAACTCATCACGCTATCAGCAGGGACAAAGCCATGTCTGTGGACAGAGTTGGTTACCACTCTTATTTATCATTCTTATATTGGTCACAATAACAAAAACCCAGACCCTATGAATAAAGATCTGTAAGATAATACACAATACACTCAACAGAGAGACAACACTTGCATTAAGGGACTATACCTTCGTAAACGGTTCACTATGTCTTTCCTGAGAGTGTGAGATATGTGTTGTTCTGAGTCAGCAGGACTATGGCAGACACTGTCCAGGGACTTGGAGGAACTGAACAGACTGTGGGGAGATCACATATTTTTTTCAGCCTTTCAGTTATGTTTATATGTGGTAACATAACCACTTTCATTGGGTATAATTGAGGAAGGGTTCAGGATGGTTCAGGTGTACCTGAAAAGAGTGACATCTAGGTAGCAGGAGTTGAAGTGACCCTGGATTCCCTTCATCTTACCCACCAGCAAAGATTGGGCCACAGATTCAGGTATGGGTGGGGCATCCTCTTCCGTTTCCCCCAATGAAGGAACTGCAAAAAACACATGCAGAACCCTTTCAGGATCCTCTTTGTCTATTCTGTACCAATTTGAGAGAGAGAAAGAAATAAAGAGAAGCAAGAGAAAGAGAAAAAAAGAAATTGAATAAAAGAGAAGAGACCGAGAACTCAGGGCTGCCTAACCTGGGGAGATATCTGGAGACCTGAGGATATCCTTTTCAGTGGGAGAGTACAAGAACCTTCTGTCAGGGCTGCACTTTGTGAGTGGTACAAACAAAGCACTGGAGTCCTTACAAGAGAAATATTGTTGTCCCTTATACTTCCCATCAGAGCATCCATTCACCTCATAATCCTTATAGAAAAGAAAAAGTCAAAATGTTGAATGTTGTATAAATTAATAACTAAAAGTAGTTAAATACCAAATGCAGGTTGAGTATCCTTATAATGGTTTACTTACCAGTTCTATACCTGCCCAATTGCTTTTCTTCCCTTCAGGGGCCCCAATCCACCGGATCACCCCAAACACAGTGATCCCTGTGTTGGACATCACCTCTACCATGGATCCCACTTCAAATGGGATATGTGACACTTTAGGTCTTTGGCTTTGCATGACCTTGTGGTCTGTCTGGCTCTCTTTCACGTGTTGCCTACGAGACCCTATGTTAGGCATGGAGTTGATCCGTGACACAGTCTTTCCGCTCAGACCTTGGGGGGAAGGGGGGGTTGAACAGAGAAAAACATCATATGGATGTCTATGTCTTCTTGTCACTAGTCTATGCCCATGAGAATTTGAAGAATGCTGTCAATAAACGCTAAACCATGTGATGAACCCTTGATGAGCCAGTTTAACTGGATTTGTACATGTACCCTTGTGTGCTTTTGTACAAGTATGCAAGCAATCTAGTCACAGGTGTTCTCTCCATCTGTGTTTTGTTAGAAGGCGATGATAATCTCTCTATGATTTTTTACTAGAAGGAAATAATTACATAACATACCGATACATATTTGGGACTTCTATAGATTAGAGACAAGATATAGACACAAAGCATTACTTAAATAACTCTGTGATAAATGTGTATGTACAGACCATCAAATTGCACATCTTTCCATTGAAGCCCTTTGGAACAGGCAGGAACAACCTGGACAATGTCGGCTGCGCTGAAGAGGGGTAGAGGGGCAGGCTTCTTAGATGATGTCGTCTGATCAGTGTCCTGCTCAGGAGCATAGAAAACATACATTTCTAATAAAATGTGTAAGGTCCCAATTGGTGTGCTGATTAGAGTTTCACTGACTGAAAAAAGTATGGGTACTACTGTATAGTATTAAAATCACCTGCAGTATTATCAAGATCAAGGGTTACGTAAAAGCTATTTGGTTTCACTTTTTGACAGATAACAATCTGGACAATTTCAGTGGGAGAGAGGAGAGAGGCATCTTCACATTACTGTCTGCTGCTGTTTCTTCCTATAGTAAATAAATGTATGGGGTAAATGTTGCATTCACCTGACATGCAGTATATCATTATGCTTTAAAGAGTACTCACCACAAACTCAACCTCAAAGCCCAACATTAGCAGGTCTCCTTGGTTCTCCTTCCTACCAATCTGCATCAAGTTCTTAACCAGTCCTGGATGGTAAGCCTTCTTGTGCTTCAGTACCACCAGGTCATCCTGTGACAGCTGACAGATGGCAGCGAAGAGCTGCGGGTTACACAGGAGATCTAGGCGCTTGCTGGGGGGGACACAAACAGCAGTAGCTGGGCCTGGTGATGGGAAAGCAGGTAAGTGTCCTCCTTCTTCACCACACCCCGACTCTTGCTGCCCCCTCCATACACCAGTCCCATCAGCTCCCCGTGCTGGGTCTCTGCTTCCACATGGCCAATATATCCTCTGGAGAAACCTTTCCTAGCCTTCCCCCGAGTCACAATGAAAAACGTGTCCTTAACTTTTCCTTTAGTCTCCATTTAGAAACTATTTTCACTACTCAATCCTGAACTGATGAAGAATCTTTGTAAGGAACCTAAAAAATAGATTATGAAAACACACAAGTTCATCAATCTCTGTACTGTAGCAGGATAGAGCAACTAGAATATGCATATCGTTTATTAATGAATTCGACCCGTACCCATAATGAATCCGACAGAATTGTTTTATTCATTAACGCAATCTCACCAAAATCCCTTATAAGTGCTCCCTCTTTAGAAATATATATATATACTTACAGCATTTATCTAAATTATTTAAATATCCAATATTATAGATTAAAATTAAGTTTGAGTATTGAAAAACATCTTACCGTTTATTAAAGCGTCGAAACAGTAACAACCTCGACGCGCTTGGCTATCACCTGACTGCGAGATATCTCTAGCGAGTCTAACAATGAACCAGAAGTCTAGTACCAACCCAACCAACCGATGCACCTGACTTGATTGTGACCGAGACACCGCCAACTCCCACTTTATGCACCTAGTCCTCGTCACATGATGGCTAGGTGTGGTGACACTGTTACATGAGCTCTTATTATTTACTGATAATCATGTATCCTAGATTGGTTAGCTGTCTATGAATACCTTGTCAGGACTGATTATAATTGTAATCACATGACAGCATTGATCAGCTTTTCTATAAAAAGAACTATCTAAATTAACTACTTTTTATCATAATACTGTCCCCATTGATGTGTGTTTCACCATACATCTTGGTAAGATACTTGACCACTGGGATCATGTATATCCCTGTCTAGTGTGAGTTTTCAATTACATGTTTAACTCTATTAATTAGAGTTTTTTTAATTAATGGGAAGACATTGTATAAGTGTATTTGAACCAAATTACAATGTTACAGTAAATTATTTTTGGAAGTGCAAAACTTTTTTTTTGATACGGGACAATTTTCACATGGAGCTTAAAATAACAATTTGTATATATCTTTAGAAGGGAACGCTCTCTACATGTGGATTACCACAATAACAACAAAACTAATCAGGGTTATTTACTATAACCATAATTTTAAAGCAAAAATACACTTGAAGCTTTGCACTAGGGTGCCCCCTAGGGGAAAATCCGCAGTACAATGTGACTGTTCAGAATCAGAATCAGAAGGGATTTTATTCGCCATGAATGTTTGCACAAACAAGGAATTTACTTTGGCAGGGAGGTGCATACATTAAACATATAGGAATATTGAAACTTAAATATGTGGACTAACTTTACAAAAGGAGCAAAGTCTAGCTAATACTAAGGGGGGTGTAGCTAATACTAAGGGGAATAAAATAAAATATAGTAATAACTGAACACATTTTGACTGAACGTCTGAAAAATGGATAATGTACTGTATATATTTTACTCAATTGTACTTGAATATCAAGATGCTCACAATGTCTGTTACACGTCAGCAGACCCATAGCACCTAAAGAAGAACATTTGACAAATACAAAATGTTGTCCATCCATTTTATTGCTGTATGAAAAAGTTTTTTTTTTTTCAAACCTTTATTTAACCAGGCAGAATCATTTAAGAACAACATTCTTATTTCCAATGATGGCCTGGCAAAAAGCTAAAGCTTTTTGAGGGAGAGGGGAAGGGGGCTATGGAATAAAAATCAGGTTAAACACACAATGGCACACAATCAAAGCAATACAGACATACAAAAAACTAAACAAAAGCAACAACAACAGAAAACAAGCAGGTTGTACAAAGCAGGGCATTAAGAACATAGGGAGTCAGGGGGGATAAAAAATGTTAAAAGCACAAAGCAGGACAGATATTATTTACAACAACCACAATAAAGACACAGACTGACACTGGCAGGTATGAACAAAGGATACAGGCAGGAGAAAACGAAGCAGGCAACATAAGTACAACAGGAGGACAAACTAGTTGGCAACAGACAAAAGACAAACCATGGGGATGAGTAGACAACAAGGTACTAAAAGGTGAGAAAGCATTTACAGGGTTCAGTAAGGATGAGTGAAATGGTTTCTTGGAAAGCAGGGATGGAAATGAATGTGTCCAGTTTGAGGGTGTTGAGAAGGGTTGGACAGTTTGACACACACAGTATGTATATAACCTTTTGTCTGTCACCTATCCTACTGTTATTGTTCATTAGTATTTTGCATAGGCATTACACACATTTCATTAGTTTAACAACGTCATTCTTATGTCGTCAACAGTACGTTTAAAAGCTGCCAATGAACAAGTAACAATTACAAGTAACAGTTTTAAAACAGAGTATACAGACTTTGGGGTAACTTATCTACACAAGTAAACAGTAAACTTAGCTGGATTATGACTTTATTTTGAAATTCTGGAAAGTGTTGCAGATCAAAGGGAGTTGTGTACAATATGTGTGTGTTTCAACGTGTGTGTTGAAGTGATTCTCACATGTGTGAGTGTGTGTGAATGTTTGTGCAAGTGTTTTAACATGGTTAAGAATGTTGTTGATCCATCCAGGCGGTGTTGTCTCACTGACTGAAGTTGCGATGGCCTGGCTGGTGGAGGTTGGTAGTATGGGAGTGAAGGCAGTGACGCTGGCTTCGCTGGCGGACACAGTTTTGCCGCTGGATGCCGCTCCGTCCGAGATGCCGGCGCTCTGAATGCGCCTGAGCTCTCTGGACTCGGGCAATGTGAGTCACCTTGGCCAAAGGCCAGGCCTGGGACACAGAGCCACGCACAGCTCGGCTGGGTGGGCTTCTTCTTTGGACTGGGAGATCTGGTTCTGACATCCTGTGGAGGGATCACGATAGTAAACAGCCAAATGCAATAAACATGTAACAGTTTGGAATGCAAAGATATAGACCTTTCAAGAAGCAGAACCTGAATTCTCAAAGGGAGTTGTGTACAATATGTGTGTGTTTCAACGTGTGTGTTGAAGTGATTCTCACATGTGTGAGTGTGTGTGAATGTTTGTGCAAGTGTTTTAACATGGTTAAGAATGTTGTTGATCCATCCAGGCGGTGTTGTCTCACTGACTGAAGTTGCGATGGCCTGGCTGGTGGAGGTTGGTAGTATGGGAGTGAAGGCAGTGACGCTGGCTTCGCTGGCGGACACAGTTTTGCCGCTGGATGCCGCTCCGTCCGAGATGCCGGCGCTCTGAATGCGCCTGAGCTCTCTGGACTCGGGCAATGTGAGTCACCTTGGCCAAAGGCCAGGCCTGGGACACAGAGCCACGCACAGCTCGGCTGGGTGGGCTTCTTCTTTGGACTGGGAGATCTGGTTCTGACATCCTGTGGAGGGATCACGATAGTAAACAGCCAAATGCAATAAACATGTAACAGTTTGGAATGCAAAGATATAGACCTTTCAAGAAGCAGAACCTGAATTCTGATTTTGGAATTGTGGCTAAGGTGACACCCTAATTCAGCCTCCAGTATATGCTTGCATTCTTGTCAGCTTCTCTCACCTCACATCAGTTTCCAACCTTGGTTCACGCTCCTCAGTGACATGTGGGATTGATTGACACGCGTAGACGGACATGCCAGGCAGATCCACAGCCTGATCTTCAACTGTGTTCACACCGCTTACGGCTTCCATGGTGACATAAAAGGACAATGGGTTACAACACATTTCCGGCCACACAGACAGAAACTCATTTCACTGAAGAATCAGAATCAATGGAATCTCAAATATCAAGATGATCATTATGGTCACACATGCATAGCATAAAAAACTATTACAATATCATCAATGCTCAATCCTATTCATAAATAACCCTTTCTACATTATAAAACATTCTATATTAGCATCTTGAAATATCTTTCAGTAAGGACTGCATTTCCAAAGCAGTATGCAGCAACAGCATCACTAGTATACAGACCATGAAGGCTGACCAGAAGCCACCCCTCCTCGTCTATGTCTCCAGGCGTTGGTGTCCTTAGGTCCTTCGGGCTCTCCTCCTCGCTCCCAAAGAACAGGTGGGAGAGTCTTCTCAACATGTCTGGGCTCTGTTATAGTAATTGTGTGGGGTTGTTGCCTGTGCTCTCCAGTCTTTCTCCTCTCCTTTAATTTGGCAGGAGCCTCACACGTCAATGCAGCAACAGAGGCTTTTGGTGTAAATAACAGTCTTGGATGAAGAGAAGGGAAAATACACGTTCACTACTGCTCCAAACCACATAGATTCACAGTTTAAAAATCCTTGATCCTTAAAAAATTACATTCAGTCCTTGACTTAAAAACACAAATCTCCCTTGTGAATCCTTTGTGAGTGGTGTATTTATTTTAGGCCTATAGTAATTATGCACCCATGAGTCCACTGACCTCAGTGGCCATTGATTGGTCAGTTAGTAAAATGTAAGGGTTTTGAACAATCAACACACTGCACCCCCTGCAGTGTTCCTTTGTCAGGGCCCATCTGTTGTATGAGTGTATATGGGAAAGGCCATAATAATCTTCCTCTCAGTGTAACATTATTGTTCTTCCAGCAGGGCTGTACATTCTAAAGACACTTGTTCGGGGTCCACTGGAAAACTGGTATATTGTTGTTTTTTTCAGTTAACAGTTTGGTTTGTATAAATATTGTAGCAATGTACTGTAGCTCCATCTGATGTTCAAAGTTACTCTTAAAGCTGATGGCAACCATGTTGGATTGGAAGGTACATAATGTACTATCTGACCCTAAGTGTCGCATAGGTGTTTTGGGGTTAGATGGCTGAGCGGTTAGGGAATCGGGCTATAAATCAGAAAGTTGTCAGTTCGATTCCCTGCCATGTCGAATGACGTTGTGTCCTTGGGCAAGGCACTTCACCCTACTTGCCTTGGGGGGAATGTCCCTGTACTTACTGTAAGTCTCTCTGGATAAGAGCGTCTGCTAAATGTACTGTAATAAGATATGCTCCCTTCACAACTACTGACCTACACAAGTACCTTAATTGTACAGCAGAGAGAGAGATATAGTTAATAATACATGTAGAGTTTGCACAGTAAAATCCAACCACATGCAAAACACTGAGTCAATAGGTACTGTGTTTATCCTAAATACTCATTTTCCCAGCCAGTAGAAAGGACCATTATTATGAGATGAATCACTCGCTGTCCCGTGCATGTCAGGGGAGTGGCTCAAAAAACCAAACAACATCCTGGACAATTGCATGCTATAACTGACGTCACAGTATATGTAGTCCTACAATTACCACAGCCAAAGATACTCTTTGCCACAACTGAAGAAAATAGGGACAGGAAATTATGGTTATGTCATGTGACATCACTAGAGGCATAGGTTTATGGTCACAAACCTTGCTTATAATGAGAAAACAGCTAACTCGCTACTGTACATGGACTACATTGGGAGCACACAGTTGAATCCAAACAATATTGCTAGGGTGAAACTGTAGTCTTCTCCACCACCACTAGCTTTCATTGTTGTAACAGATCATTGTCATTTTAATGTCCTTTTCGTCTCAACAGTCTGAGTGAAAGGAAAACGCGATGAATTCTTACCTTGATTTAGAGCAAAGCGTATTTTTCGTATTCATTCCTATTCCTAAACCATGTTAAGACCAACATTTGCATTGTGAAACAAAATTATCATCACTATGAGGAGTCCAAATCTGAATGTGAGAGCGTTTCTTACCAGTGCCTTCCACAAAATGTAATGCTCTTCATTGGAGGCTTTGCAACTATTTCAAAATATAACACACAGCTGATTGCGGTACCACAGCAACCGTAACACCACCTCTTTCCCCACCCATTCGAGATACTTAACCAATCAGAACGGGGGTAGCAACGGCTGTAAATTGTGTAGCCTATTAGGCTACTAAACCAAATGTATCCTACAGTAATGGAGGGTCGACATTTTCCACATTTGCTACATTGTTCATATTTTGTTTTTTTTGTTTCATATTTGATCAAATACACCTAAACAGCACAATTTGGGCAAACATATAGCTAGTGCATCATATATAGCATACACTTTGTTATGTTTATAACACCAGCTATTTTCAACCAAGAACCCGCAGTTAAAGCGATACATTGGCTACATTATTGTTCTTCACAATGTTAATTTAATGTAGTCTACACTACAGCCATAGTCAAGTCAAGAAACTTTACGTTACAATTGCAAGCAGCTGCAACTAAGAGAAACAGTTGTGGTTACTTAAAAAATTTGGTTGGCTCTAAATGTGGCTTTATAAAGGCTTTGGGGTTGGCAGTCTGGTGGGGTGGTGGTGCATTACTGCATTAACGGTTTTGGCAAATGGTAAATCGACCCCCACCCTTAAATAAACTAAAAGGAGGGCGGGGCCATATTTGAAAATCGCATATTAGGACACAAACTAGAATGATCACTTGAATATGACTTTCCAGAGAGATTTAGTTTGCCTGGCAGTGGCAGATATTAATACCTCTGGATAGAACAATACTGTCTGGCTATGGAGAGCAGGTGCATGGACAAGAAAACATGCTATTGTTAAATGTGCAATCAGTACAAATACTAGCATATAACAGCTATATACCTAATTTTTCTCTCTCTCTCTCTCTCTCTCTCTCTCTCTCTCTCTCTCTCTCATTGGTACAGACTATACAAAGAGCATGGGTTCCTGACAGGGTTCTGCATGTGTTTCTCTCTCACACACAGACACAGACGTACACACACACAAAGACATTCTTTCGATTATTTTATTAGGCTATTTGGAATATACATCATTTAGGATAGTGTGAAATTATTAAATGTTTGTATGGTTAAACCGTTTGTTCTGATGTTTTATACAGGCTTTAGTAAGAACACATTAAACCGATGAGCGCTCGATGATACTGGGTATATGACACTACCAAAACATAACACGTGGTGTCGTGTTCTGACTTCTAAACCACATCAGTGCACTGTGTGCCAGGTGTAAATACAAAGTATGCTAATGTCATACATTGTCTTTCTTTATGATATACTGTATAATCCTAGTGTCATGTTTGCGTTGTGGATGTTTGCAACCCTCTTACCATAAAAAAAACAGCGGTTGACATAGTAAACATGCAATTGCATTTCCCGGTCCAAGTGTAGATACAGCCAATTGACAAATGGAGAGTTTGAACGTTTAAAACTGTTATCACAGTGCTCGCTCTTCTATTTCTGATAGCTCAAGCTTTCCATTTGCCAATATACATCTACATTTTTTATAAAACCTAAGTAAAAACATTTTGACCAGCTATCATGGAAAGTTGAAACACAAATCGGAGCTCTGGAATTACAATTGTCCTGTTCAATTGGTCTGATTTGGCAATTTAACTATGTAGTTGCATTGGTGTCTCTTTACAAATACCAAGGTGGTAGATGGCATATCAACACTCTGAGGCATTTGTTTTGTTATAGAGAGCTAACTTTGGATCCTTTCCTGTGCTCTCACCATTGATATAGGAGGTGGGGTGTGCCCTGCGGGTGTGCACACCCCTTGGTTGTGTCAGAGTATTTCAGTAGAATAGCGTTCATTAACTCATGTTGGAAACGTCGCATAGTGATTTTGCAGACAGAAGCAGAGAAACGGTGGAGTTGTCATATTTTTCTTTTCAGAAGTCGCTATTTCTTTGCGAATCTAAACAAAGTTTTCTTTAGTTTGTGACCGCTGGATACTTTTACGCACAGCCAAGGCTATACCAAAGAAGAAAAATGCCTCGATCGTTCTTGGTTAAAAAGTATTTTGCTAGTAAAAAACCAAACTACAGTGAACTGGAGTGTCAAAATGGTAAGTAGCCTTTTCAAACCATTGTTAAATTTTAAATTAAAATATAATTGCGTAAAACAATGTAGGCCACCTGTTTTATCAATTATGTTAGGGTTGATGTGAGCAGTGAAAAGTAACATTCTTCACAACAATGATGATTTCTTATTGAAACACACTTTGTATTACTGTCCTTACCTTGATCACAGTTTTCAGATTACATCTAGTCCACAAGTTATAGCTACAACACTTTCCTCCTAACTGCAACTATACAGTGCTACCATTCATGCAACCACTTGTGAATACGTGGGAGGAAATGCTCCATGAAATTGCTTGGTTTGAGTTTTAATGCTTTTGTGCATGTAGACAAATGCAAGGGAATTTTACAAGAACATCCTGCAGACATGTTTGACAGGTGTAGTTTTTGCTAATGGAGCAAAGGGAAAAAGTTTACCATGAAAACTTTTGGCTGTGCCCTTAATTTGGCTTTTGCTGTGTTTATTATTGACTTGATCTAATCAAACCTCTCATTGTTTACAGTTGCCTTATTGGATAGGTTCCCTCTAGGTGAACTTGCATCAGCAGACAATGAATCAACTTCCACCTGCTACACAACGGGACTGGTATGGGATATGAGCTTTCTTCCAACCCTCTACCTCCCCAAGTCCCCTACAGAGCCCTCCCCCACCCCTGGGCCCCTGGACCTCAGCTCCCCCTCCAGTCTCAGCAGCAGTGCCAGCAGCAGTGGGGAGGAAGACGAAGGCCGAACATCTGACCCCCCCAGCCCCGAGCCAGAAGACAGCTATCATCCCCCTCAGAGACCCAAACGTAACAGCGCCAAGAGCCATGGAGGCCCTGCCAAAGAGGAGAGAGAGGCCCCTGTCACTGCAGCCAGGCCTGCCTTCTTTTGCAAGCACTGCCCTAAAGAATACACCAGCCTGGGAGCATTGAAGATGCACATTCGCTCGCATACTTTGCCCTGTGTTTGCACCACATGTGGAAAGGCCTTCTCCAGACCCTGGCTGTTGCGTGGTCATATCCGCACACACACAGGTAAGACCTCCTAGAGCATTTCCTGCCTCCAAATAAAGTAGTTGAAGTATGGGGCACTCTACCTAATATGCATTTAATTTTCTTTGTTGAAGTAGTCTGTAGGAATTGTCATCATAGTTTGGTAGGATTGTGCATGCAAAAGCATCCATTCCACCTAGTATGTTCATCTCAACACTAGCAGTGCAGTGGATCAAAAATGCTTAATCACAAAGAGAAGCTTTGGGACTTGTTTTAATTATTACTCATTGTGTTAAACATTGCAACAACAATGACTGTCTTCAACCTATCTTATCTGTAGTGTGTCAACAGAATTGGATAACATTGTGATGAAAGGGTCAAAGAGATCTTGGAAGCACCACTCTATCAATCTGGCCACCAGCAGCAACCTGCTGGAGTGCTAATCTCATTACTCGCCACTGATTTAATCATGCTAATTCAAGTGCCCCCAGTCCTGCTAGCCTGATCTTCATTAACTTTCAAACAAGTTGAGAATTATACAATGAGGTGTCAATGAGCCCCTGTTGAAGACTGAGAGGGTAATCGTTTCACACATTTTGCTATTCAAAAGACCTCATACAAAGAAGCAGGGCAATGGTCACAATCCTGTGTGTCTTGTGATGTGCTTCTAATGTGTGCTCTCATCTCCTTCTTAGGGGAGCGTCCATTTTCCTGCCCACATTGTAACCGAGCATTTGCTGACCGCTCCAACCTGCGTGCACACCTCCAGACTCACGCAGAGGTAAAGAAGTACCAGTGTGGCGTGTGCTCTCGCACCTTCAGCCGCATGTCCCTCCTCCAGAAGCACAGTGTCTCCGGCTGCTGCTCCTCCACAGCATGAGGGCCTTGCAGAACCCATGGGGACCATGGGAGGGTTGTTGGAAGGGCGGATGGAGTGTATACCAAACCAGCCTTTAGACAACAAGACAACAGGAGCCTGCTTTAGTCTGCCTGCAGACACCATGGACCTGACTCGGTGGGAGACTTCTCCCTCTGAACAGCCTTCTCCTTACTCTGCTTGCAGTCCATTTTGAACAGAAGAGGAACAGATAACCTAATCCAAACCCATCCTTTTTCAAGCAGAACTGTGTAATCCATCCCTTGACCTAGTTCAGATTTATTATTTTATTTTTCTCAAAGACCAAAAATACTGTGGGCTCATGGGGTTTAGTGGAGCTGGTGCTCCCCTAAGTCTGTTGCGTTTCTGCCTCGGTGCCGGCAAGCTCAGGATCACAGCCCAGACACAGCTGCAGAGAGGTAGGGGTGCGTGGGTGGGTCACATCCCTCAGCATGACACAAATGTACACACACACACACGCAGCTGTCCCCATACTATGGTGCAGAGCGACAAGGTGCTAACAGGTGCAATGGCCCTGACCTTCACTGGGCTGATAACAGGTGACTTCAACCAGCCATAGTTAGTCAAGAAAAGAGGAAGCAAGTCAAAACAAAAGGATAGCGTCAGTTGGTCTGTCTGTGGGCTTTTCTCTGGTAGATTTGATTTAAACCTCTGTTTTGACGACAACAAGCCCCTTTTTAATCTGATGTCTCAGAGATTGGAAAAGCAATTTTGTCATTGAGACTGTGCTCCTACACATTGCTGTAGATTTTTTGGATGACAATTGTATCCATGCACTCTAGGTTACCACAGTGTTCATAGTTCCTGTTAAAATGGCAGGAATCTGATTTTAAATGTCAATTTGTAACATATGAACTCGTTTTTTTAAATGTATTATGTTTAAACCAAAGATGTGCCTTCTTACCTCAGTTGGTAGTTGTTGTGTTTTTAAAACATCTATTTGCAGTATTAAAACTATCAAGCGGCAAACATTCAGAAATGGTTAATGGCTGGGATCAAATAACATGTCTGAAATGTTTACATCATCAAATGCTTGGTTATCTGTAGGTCTGACCACAAAACTGACCACAGAAAATAATTTTCAAAGTTCCTAAATGTTTTATGTGTTTTTTTACCGTGCAATGTCCAGATTTAATGTAGATGGATTTCATTTTGTACTGAGTTTGTCTTCTCACTTCTATTTCATGTATTTCATAGCAGATGAATTTGCATTCAATAAACTAATTTATATGTTTATAAAAAAAGTCTTGGATGGAATTGTTTAGACTGCACTATGTAGACCATACTATTCTTTTGTCTAATATAAGGAATTTAAAGATCTCACAAATGAAATGTTATATTATGAACGTCTAAAAGTTTCTAAAGATGTTCAGAATGTAACACACAAATGGCTAAACAAAATTGCATAGTTAACACATGGCTTCCAATGAATGTTTTACTAAACTATCTGTCAACATGTGTTGTGTGGGTCGGGCTTTGATGTAGAGTGAACAGAAGACAGTTCAGTGGAGGGCAGGTGTGCAGGTGAGCACACTGAGGGATGGACAAGGGCACCTGCCTAACGTTTCCACTGGCTATACAGCTCTCCTAACTGCTGTGCAAACATTGCAGCTGTTTGTGTGTGTGTGTGTGTGTATGTATGTATGAGAAAAATTGAGAGAGAAATTGAGGGAACACGTTGAGGTGTCATCATGAAGATCAATGAAGTTAATTTTAGATTCTTGTCTGGAGCAGGCATTGTAGTTGGCAAATTGACATGAACTTGATTTAACCACGGCCCAGGTTTCCTATTCCTGTTCAGCTTGGAGGACTGTAACTCTGAGACCCTCTTCCAGCTTACTGTAGCCTAGACAGTGAGTCAGAGTCTGCCCAGCCAGTTCCCATGGCTCCTTGACTGTGCAGGTCTAGTCATTGAGCAGGGATGAGGGTGTGTGGGCCTGGGATGAGGTAAGCTGTTCCACTGAGTCTCTGCCTGCTCCAGCGGCACATTTTCAAAACTATTTCACTTTTAGCCAGGGAAATAAGGGCACAGCTTCAGATAAAGCATCTAAAGTTGTTAGTATAAGGAATACTGGACTTGTGGTTGTGCAGTTTGAAAAACTGCTGTAAGCTACGTTTTTATTTTACTATTGTGTCCTTGACAGGATGGGTTGGCACAAAATACTTCCTTTTGTATAAAATAATTGTTCAATAAATATCGTTAGCATGCCCATAGGGATGGGTAGTAACTATGAAGTAACTTTGCATATAAAGTCAATGTGACTAACCTTTAGTCCGAGTCAACTCTGATCTAGCCTGTTTTCTTGACTCACTCTACCATTGTATCAATCACAGTCTAAGAAAGACTTTTTAACTGCTGCCGCACAAATGATATGATCCAGTTTTGAAAGCAAGCCACTTGTTCATAACCTTTAATAGAACTGCGAGTTACTGAATGTATTTGTATATGTATTTTTGAAGAAATGAAAACATGACTCCTCCACTTGTTCCTTTGGGAGAGTGGAAAGCCTCAATGTGAAATCTGAGAACTTTTTCCTGCTGCTGGCTTCCCAGTGCCAGAGCACTCACTGTAATTTACCAAAAGTGGCTGCTATTTATGCCATAAAGCATGTGTTTAACATTCCAGAACCCCACTGTGTTTGTGTATACCTCTCTCTCTCTTTTTCAGACTCTCTCTTTCTCAGACTCTCTCTTCCCTCTCTCTCTCTTTACCTGTTTTGTTGTTGTTGCTGTATATCTATTTATGTATATACTGCATGTGTGTTAACAGTGAAATATCCCTGCAGAACTGCAGCACTTCTTCTTCACAGGAGGATCATCTCACCCCCTCTGAGACAGACCGACAGGAAGTAGGAGTTTACATTGGCCTACTTTACCCTGAAAAAGCAGGCTAGCTAGAGGCCAGGCAGCTCAAGTGCTGCTGCTAACCTTCACTGCCTATTGCCACTACACCATGTCCCATCCCCCCAGCCCTGTCCCACCCACGCCTGCTCTCAGGCTGATTCAGTCATAGAAGAGGGAGACACTAGCCTTCAGTGCAGCAGAAGCCAAGGCTCAGGGCCTGGGATACAGGAAGGAGCTGTCAGCCTCCCATAAACAGGACTCATCCTGCGCCTGTGACACGGTCTGCCTGGGGCCAGCTCTCCAAGGACAACCCACCATTGCAGCCCCATACTGAAACCTCAGTAGCTACAGACCTTTTCATGACAGTCCTTCAGGAGCTTGCCCATGTCTGTGTTTCCCTGCTACAGCCCCTCTCTCCGTAATATCTCAAGGGTTCTGTCATTATTTCAACACGTTGCAATGCAGGAAAGTACAACATGTGGAATGAACTAAGTCAAGCAAGTTGCCAGTGGAGATGGAAAGAGCCCCACTGTAGTATTTATGATGATATTTTAAAGAACTGACAGAAAGGGAAATGTTTTGATAGAAACAAACCTTCAGCCTCATTCATTACCCCCCTCATCATTCTCTAAGTTTATTTATATTAACCAACATCTCACTCTCAATTCCAAGACAATCAGTACTCTTTACTTGTTATAAGATATTGCTATATTGTGCTTGTCTTGTAGTTGGAACATGCTGGATTTTTTAATGCCATGGAAAACAGTCCCCACTCCTCTGTTTGCCATTAGCCAGTGGTGAGCTAGAGCATGTCTTAACTCAGAAGTAAAGATGCAACAGATTAATTCCTCTCCATCTGCAACTAGGCCATCGACAACCACTGCTTGAGGTAAACAGCAAGGCCAATAACAGTGCCACCACAAGTATGTCTAATGATGGATGTGATCAGGCTCTGGAGCTGCCAGAGGGCTGGATTGGAGAGGTGGTCGAGTGGTTGGGGGGAATGGAGTGCATATTAAAGAGTAATGAATCACACACTCAGTCACAGGGTCGCCGGGGATGAATGTGCTCTCTGTTGGTTTTCCTGGAGCCTGGAGTTTACTAACTGATGACGCAGGCTGCACTTGATCAGAGACATGTGTTGCTGAGGACTTGGTGCCAGTGAGAAGCACAGAGTGGGGGAGAGGTGGAAGAACGGATGGCGCCTAAGCCTTCTCCTCTCCCTCTCTCTCCCTTCTGGGCATTGCCTCACACGGAGGCTTGTGGGATTTGGGAGGAGGGGCGTCCAACTCTGGGAAAAATAAGCCCAGTTAGTACCCGGGGACAGGAAACAGCAGATTCTCTCAGTAAGCATCTTGATCTAACCCCTCAATTCTGTACCCTCTTCATTCCCCAGCTCTCTCCCTGCGGCCTGCTGTTGGGACACTGAAGGGTTGAGTCTTGGAAAATAAAGACCTAAAAGACTATTCCTTACATATCCCAATATTTAATAAAGAATGTACATATCTTTACATGAAGTGGGATATCCATATTTGAAATATCAACAAAACTTAATCTACCATTTGAAGGACTGACACTATCTGAATTTCAGCTTCAGAAGAAAAACACCTGTTTGCCATCCAATGAAGGAATGCACCTGAGAGTATTTTCCCAGAGAAGGTGCAGTGGTACGTTGAGCTCTTGCTGCAGGCAATCGGGGATCATTGTGAAAGGACCAATGCACATTTTTGTTCTCTTGTTAGAACTTGTCAGAGTGTGAGAGTAAATACATAGTTAAAACCATGAAACACAATAAGTCAATGACAACTCTGCAAAACCCTCACCAAAGGCAATTTCAGTTTGATTGCAGGTAGGGTTATTCATCGACAAAGTCAACTCTCCATGTCAATGTTTTTTCATTTGCCATATACATGTTTCACAGGTGCATTGGCTGTCGAGAGGTCCAAACTCCACCCAGTGTGACACAGAAAAGCTTGTAGTGTGGGAACAGGGCAACAGTTTGCCAGTGTTATGGTGAAGGTGCTGAGCACCTCCTCTCCTCATCAAAGAGTCTGGAAACAGCTGAGGGGCCGGCTACATGAACAGATGCACAGACTCTTGAACATATAGTCAAACCGACGCAAACATCAACCACCACACTTGCAGCTGCCTAAATTTGTCTAAAACTCAATCTTACACACATTCAATCCCCCAACACACAATGAACACACACACACACACATATGGCTCTGTGGGAGGCCAGCAGCTGGATGTGATGGAAAACACCCTGCACCCCCACTGACACCCCACAGGCCGTCCCTGTCACACAATGACGCACCAAGCACTGGTGCTCTGGAAGACTTGACTCTCTAAGGATCTCAAGGCTACAAGCTATTTAGAGAGTGCCCTATTAATCAGCAGGGCTGCTTTCAAACAAACTGCAGTTAGATCTGAGTGTTCTTACTCTGGGGTATGAAGAGTTACAAACAATAGACAAGACACATGTTCTGTCAAACACACACACCTACACCCACTCACACCATATACACACTCCCTCTCACACGCACGCACGCACACATACACCCACGCATGCACACACGCACACACACACTCAACACATACACGTCCATGTTGAATCCATTACCCTGTTGCTTGTTAAGTCATTACTCTGTAGCTTGTTATTTTCTCAACTCACGAGAAAGCAATCCATGGAGGAGCGTTGAGAGATTTGCCACCCGATTGCGGGGTTAGGATATGGGAAGTTACACTGACATTTGAGGAATGTGGTGAAGCACGAAGACCAGGAACATTTAGAAAACATGCTTTTAAGATGAAAGACCTTTTCTCAGATTTCTCTGACTCCTGGCTGTAGCACAGTAATGTCCATAGGGAAGACCTAGTCGTGCAGACAACACTGATGACAGTGCAGAACAGTCTTACTCCACCAATGGGATTG
This sequence comes from Hypomesus nipponensis, assembly GCF_054491055.1. Classification (NCBI taxonomy): domain Eukaryota; kingdom Metazoa; phylum Chordata; class Actinopteri; order Osmeriformes; family Osmeridae; genus Hypomesus; species Hypomesus nipponensis. The sequence goes on from NC_140369.1 coordinate 13,111,235, forward strand.
GGAGGAACTAACACGGCCCAAGAGCTCTGACGGGTTCACTTCGGATCCCAGACATCTGCATTGAATTTCCCCCTCTCTAAAGAGAGTGACTGTTGGCAAGTGAGCCTTTCAATGGTTTTGTCTGTTCAACTTCCTGTGTTATCTATTTGTATATGTACACAACCTCACTATGTTCCAAAAAGAATAATGGGAGCAAAACTAAAACAAAGAAATACAGTCAGACATGAAGCCACCCACTAACATAAGACAAATAATGACTGTTTTGTTTTGTGGATCTTTCTATCCACTCTGTGCTCTGTTCTTCTCCCTCCTCACCCCTCCCTTACACCCATAGCTAGGAGTTAGGTTTATTAGCAACACTACAACTGGCAGGTCTTTCACAACATCCTCCCCAGTCTGCCCAAACCTCTCAGAGCCTGTGAGTTCTGACTAGCCTGCCACTCTCACCAGACCACTAATGTGTGACACATGTCCCTCAGCTCCACCTCTCACACCTAAGATCAAAGCTCTGGAAGAGAAACGGTGTTTTACACTGTGGTGTCCTTCCCCCCAGCCCCCCAGCCCCTCCCCAACACCTCTTTGACATCCACATGAGATGTCTGAGGAAGCAAACTTATAAGCACCTGTCCTCTTTGACACTGGCTTTAACCTGACCAATAATGTAACACAGGGCGGCTGGATTTCAACTTAAAGCAGGTTTCCTGCTGATGTGTTCTCCATATGTGGGTGATAAGAGCTCAGATAACACTACCAAGCTAGAGTCAGCAGGAGCAACAGTATACACGAAGGAGATATGAATCAATACCATCCAAGAATAAACCATTTATCAGTATCAGTACCTGGTTTCATATGTTACCAGTGGAGCTAGGTTGCAAACATAATATCTAGACAATTTTGAGCCACGGTTCCTTGAAGTACCTAACATTATGGAATAACTGACCTCATCCATCATCATTGAAAGAAAAAAACATTGACCAGTTTCCACTAAAGGGTGCCAAGGATAGAGACATAAAGAGGGTAGAAATAAAGAGAGGGGAAGGGACAAAGGCATGAACTCCCAATGCCACATGAAGTCTGTATGGTTTGAGCAGAGCAGTTCTTTTGTGGTAATGATCACAAGCATCCTGCCACCATCTCTCACTGATCTCCACTGCCATACACTGTAGACATCATTTACATGCAACCCCTCAGAACAACACTTCTCCCCTTTTCACATTCACGCACACACGCACTCACGCACTCACGCACACTCACGCACACTCACGTACACTCGCTCTCTCTCTTTCTCTCTCCAGCAGTTCACTCATGGGCCATTACTCAGCAGTGAGGAGAGGGGGATCAAAAGCTTAAGGTTCCCCAGTGCCTCTGTAGCCAGGCCCACTGTGGTTAGGCCTTTAGACAGAGAGGCACCTCTTTTAAACAGAGCCCCCAAATGCCAAAAACACTCAAGTTTAAGAAGGAAAAAAAAACACCCAAAATATGTATGCATGATCCTGCACACACATATACACACATGCACATACACACACACACTTCCTGCCTGTTTTTCCAGCACAAAATCCTTACAGGAGGAAAGTTATCTATGGCACAGTGAAGGCTTTCTCTCTCAAGTCCTGCTCATTCTGACATACATTCCCTGGCAGTTATTCTCCAGACAGTATTCCTACTATCACTTGTTCATTGAGGGTGCACATGCTCTCCATGTGACTCCAATGATAGATGGCTTTAGAGAGACACAGTGAGATGACTCTTCTCAGTCCTCAGTCTCCTGAGTCAGTTTCCTGACTTTAGGGTGACAAACATTCCATATACCTGAATGAATCGCTGCTAAAATGGTCAAAGAAGGTCAATAAAAACGATGATACAAAATGATCAGCCCTCCCCGCCAAAAACAAAATCAAATACATATGTATGAAGAAATGTAGAAGAATGTAAATTTGATACGGAGAAACTAGGAGTTTGATTAGGTTAGATTTACTGTGTTCAGCCATGAGACCTCATGCAAAGTTTGAAAACTCCAAAATCCCCGCCAGCATTTTCCTAATGAACCGAGGCTATGGACATGGCAAGTGTGCGTACAGGGGTGGGGGTGGGCAAGGCACCTTGCAACAGCTGGTGTGAATTATCTGAGGGTCGGGGCTGGCTGGGGGGAGTGGGGGTTAGGGAGACTCCTGGCGCCAGGATCGGGCCAGCAGGTCAGGGAGGATGACGATTACCAAAATATAAGTGGGCAGCCATACCCCTGGAGAGCGGGGGTGTTCCTGGCTCAGAAAACTTCCAGCTACAGGATGGGGAGGCCCGAGGACGCTGGGAGGGGTCTGGGGGGACGCTCCTACTTCCTCTTCCTATCAGATAGCCCCTTCCTGTCCAACAGAAATGTACAAAAAGAAACATTGGACTGTGGCAAAGTGAACGTTTGCTAGAATCTACCATTTTGAGATTATTGTTAGTCACATCATTTATTAAGGAAATCGTTGAGGATAGTTCCTAGTTACAAAGCTTTTCTGCTGTTATTTCTCATCTAATATCTTTGTTAAATAGTTTGGGAGTCAGTACTGAATAGTGACAATATGTCAACTCGCGAGGCACCAAAGATCTGTTTCAGGGTCAAACTGGGGAACACTGCTGTTTGTTTATTTGTCTGTCACATGTCTGTCACCATATCATTAAGATTTCTGACCTAGTTTGACCACAGTGGTGCGTGAGTCAAGTCCTGCCTTTGTTAAATACCATGAGAGACTGATGACTTCTGCTGGTAAAAACCTAGCACTGCAGTCAGCAGTTTTTAAAAACTAGATTATGGAAGGTCCCCTCCTTAATGAACACATTTACAGATGGTTTGCTATGCATTTCATCTGAGCCTTAACATACCGTGCCCATGAAAACGGATGTTACTAAATCTTGTTAAAAGCAGCCTATCTCAACCCCGGTCCTTAAGGACCCCCTGCCCTGCACGCCTCTTCCAACACACCTAATTCAAATGAATGGGTCATTATCTGATAACGATCCATTCATTTGAATCAGGTGTATGGGAGCAGGGAAACATCAAAAATATGCAGAGTAGGGGGTCCCTGAGGACCAGGGTTGAGAAAGGCTGCCTTAAGGGATGGTTTGAACAGAACTAATTTGCTGTATGAAACTAAATTATATTTACCATGAAGATGTGTAATACAAAAGCCCTCAGTATTAAGTATTAAACATAATTCCTTGGTCTAAAAAAAACATGCATGTGTGATGATATTCATGTGACAGTTGTGTCTTTGTTCCAGTAGAGGGCAGTATTGGCGTGGAGACAATCAGGTAGGCACAGTAGGATGACAGTTCTTCTCATGGTGTACAATTTCATTGAATGACAAAATTATTGCATCTTATGAATAAAAAAATGTAGAAACGTGCCTGTTGATATCACACCACTCTCCAAACATCAATCTCATCATCAAGTAAAAATACTATTAAGTTCCTTCTACCCCATTTACATTTTTCATTTCTGCCATTCAAGAGAAAGGCTCTCTGTTGAATGTTTACAAAGCTGATAATAGTACAGCTTTGTGTGCTACATTCAGTATGGGGTGAGAATTAAAAAACATAGTGTCAGTTTTCAAGTGTCTGGCATGCTGCCAGAAAGTAGCAGTTCTCAGGATGCCATGCTTGTCCCTCTGTTCCCCCCAGCGCAGGGATCTGGAAGGAAGAGGGTGAGCGAGAGGGCTTTCCCTCTGGACTCAGCTCACCTGCTCTTAGGCACTCTGCTAGTATAGGGTTGGGGTATAGGACCACAGGGTCATCTATTGAACAAACGGGGGCTACACTTACCCTGACACAGCTGTAGCAGTCATCATGAAGCAGGCCTCTAATAAAATTGTATTCCTTTTAGAATGTTGCCATATTTTTCAAAATGGTTGCTCTTAGACTTTTCATCTTGTATCGTCTTGTAGCCTAATACGTCTGCTAATCAAGGTTTACATAAACAGCCATTTTATTAGACAAGGCAGTTCGTGTTCGACTGTGTTGCCCCCTGCTGGTCAAACTATGGCAGGAAAGGAATTCATCAAAATTGTATGTAACTTTGAACTGAATTTATCTGTATGGGTGTGTCTATCTGCACCTAATCTAATTTTTGACACTTTAACACATGCACCACTAGCTGACCAGTTGTGTCTGTGTTTGAGCAGTTGCCTTGGCAGACAGGTGCCGTGTGTGTGTTTGAATGTGTGTAGTATTTGCACCTGTGTGCTTGAACGTGTGAAGTATACATTGTATAGTGTGAGTCTATATGTGAGCATAGAGGAATATGTGAGAGACTGAATCCTGTGTAAACTGTGAAACAAACCCTGTGCACCAGTCACACATGTTCTTTATTTTATTGTGTGATACTAGCCTACTACTGGAATGTCTCTCATTGTCACTGGAGCTTTTCATATCCAAGCATAAAATGGGCCAAATTGATGCCAGAGGTCCATTGAAGCTGCCTGAATCTTGGGCCTTTTAAAGGACCCCCCAAGCAATAGAGGTATGCCTGATTGTAAATTAGGTAAATATATGTCACTGTGACAATGAGATGCTGCTGTAGGTCACTGGTGAAGGTCTCTCAAGCAGTCAGACAAACAGCCTTTCACATCTATTTAAAGTGTAGCGTGGAATAACTTCAGCCAAGTGGCACCCCAAGTGACCAGTTTAGGACTCACATGCATTACTTTGAAGTCATGTTTTGTTATTTTCCTAAATGCCGAAGAAAAGTGCCACCACTGTCCCAGGCAGCTGCTGGTATGGCAATACAAAAAAAACAAGTAAATCATTACTTGCAATGAGCCATTCATCTTCAATGTTAAAAACTCCACAGGGCCTGAGTGATGTTTGTCTGTAAGTGTGTGTTCTGCCTTGTTAACCCCTCTCCTCTTGTTGGACCTGAATGGGGGGCTGGAGCAGGGCTCTCAGTGGGATCCTGGAGTGCGTCAGATTGTCTGCGGGCCTGTGTTTGGATAAGGCAGCATGCCTATTGTCTCTGATGGGCTGGCAGGGCTGAGGTATGCCTGCATGCTCTAGAAATAGAAAGACAGCTGAGGGTGTCCATGCATACCCGGGGCTGGGCCAGCCCTGCTGCACCACAGCTCCAGACTGACTGAGAGGCAGACCATTGTTTGGAGCCAGGGGTAATAGCTGAGATATCTCACCAAAACAAGTGGCTAAAAGACTGATTAGCTCCTGTTATTGTTGCCTGTGTTGGCTTGTGGTGGCCTATGAGGGGACAGTGAAGGCATTACAGGAGCTCACATATTAAAAGCATGAGTGAGGCTTGATCCTGGGTTTGCAAAATGCGTCTCCCTGTCTCTCCCTGTCTCCCCGTCTGATGAATCGAGGCCTAAGACCCCACAGTTGCTGCAATGTTTTGCATAAAATTCCCCCAAGGTGATTACAGAGATATTTGCAAGTGCCATCTCAGGACTTACTGTTTAGGTTACCTAGAGTTAAGTGGGGTTACATAGCATATTTAGTGTAGGTTCTGTCATCGGTGAAAAAACAAAGTAAAATGAGTGGTAAAGGGATTAAGAACTAAAAGTGTATATGAGAGACAGGCAGAACATGTGTGTGTGAGAGGGTGAGAGATAGTTATAGATTTATAGATTGACGACATAAGATTATTTACATTATATTTGTTCATATATCTTTGACAGACAGACAGACAGACAGATAAATAGATAAATAGATAAATAAATAAATAGATAGATGGAGAAGCAGTCTGCACAAAGGTGTTTAGAGTGAAAATGAATACACTCGTAAATCCCAATCTCTCGCTATCTCTGTGTCTAAGCCCAAAGATATTTAGTGCATGATGATCTAAAACAACTGTGAGCCCACCAAGCATACCACTGATGATTCCTGGGATTCAGGTCTTGTCTTAGTGTCCCAAAAGATTGGCTGTACACATTCACATCAGCCCACTGTTGGACAAGCAAACTTAGGACATACTGTGGGCCTGTGACTTTGGCTCAATGCTTCATGTCAAAGGCCTGGCTTTGTGACTGAGGTCTAGTTTTTTTTAGAGCCAGTCATTTGATAAGGGAACTCTATGCTTAACAAATGACCAATAATCAAAACAGAAGCATTCAAAGGGTCTTGGCTCCATTAAACACCAAATGATTTTGGTGGGGAATGTCCAGGATGTAAAAAGAGCTGTTGCTTTGGGAACTCAGCTGTTGCCATGGACTTCAGTGTTGCAGTGCAGAGAGACGTGCTGTGGGACAACACTCCAGTACATACACTGTGTGTGTGTGTGTGTGTGTGTCCGTGTGTGGACTTATTTTAAAGCAGCACCAGGGACTTTGGGATTCATCTCCTCTCATGTGTTATCGGCATGTCAGCTTTTTTAACGGCAGGGCAAGTGACACAGTACATAACACAGCCTCCACTACTCTGAAGTGCCCCTTGCCTTAGAATAGCTCTGGACTCTATCTAACTGATGGCCAATAAAGTTTCAGCCATCATGGCAACACCTCTTGGCCTGCCATGACAGGAGATAATGCCATCAACAAAGATGGCTGCTCCTTCTTTACGCCACAGTGTCATTTAAAGAAGTGTTTTGCTTTGTTTCCATAAAACCCAAAGACTTCATAATAAAAACTAGGCTGCTTGCACCTGCTATTTTTGAATGGTACAAAGAATGCTACCAAGAAAACTATAAACAAAATTTCAAACCTCTTTCGACCATGCTTGTCCATTTCTCCTGCAGTGACAACACAGGAAACTCAACATTGCTTTAGTCCCTATCACAGTCCTTAAACAATAGATCTTCCAAACACTCAATCTTTCAATCAGGAGTACTGGACTCTGCTGGCTTTGTCTATTCTGGGAGACTCTGGATTGCCCCCCACACACCCCACACCATCGTGCTGCCCTCTTACCCTGCTCTCATACCAGGCACCAACCTCCCCTTCTGGACTGAAGGTCAGATCCACTGGGGCCAGAATTTTCAAAGGCACAGCCCTAATGCCTGTCCATGCCAGAATTACGGCAGAGACAAAATTATATCAAAGATGTTCCACGTTATCACATGTATACTAAGTGTTCTACATTTAGCATATTGCAGGCCTTCAAGTTCATATAAAGAACTCTGGATCATGGTCACAATTTAACAAAGATTATCATGACAGAAGATAAAGTAAAGAAGAAGTAAAAGAACAACAACAATAATAATTTGTAACCCAAAATCAATCCGTTTAATCCGTGTCAGGCATTTATTTTTCCTAGAGCTGTTTCTGTCATGTTCAAATTGAGAAGTGTTTCTCTATTAATATTGTGTCATGTATTAATAGTGCCATGTTTAATGTCACACTGAGGCGCTCCTGAAATAATCTCTTCTGAGGTTGCATCCTCTGTGGCCACACACAATGGCAGACACCCCTGTTGGCACTCAACAACAAAAAAGCCGCAATGCAATTACAGCGGAGACAGCATGAGCTCATGGGCATCTCAGTCACTTTTAGTAGCTCTGTGTAATACTGTACTTTTCAGGAAGAAGAAGGATATATGTAAGGATACTAATATTTCGAATAATTGATAACTGAGGCTATTTATTGACATGTTACATAACTAAATATATTTGTTGACAGTAAATGTCTATATTTCATCGGTTATTTATTGTCCCATTGACATTTTATATTTAGAATTCCCGGGTCATGATAGGAGATAACAACAAATAAGCAAACGGTCGACCAGTCAATTTGCATGGCTGTGAACCACATAGGGTTCCATTGCTGACAATTAAACTGTAGTTTTTAAAGGGCCGCTCCCACCAACGCGACTTTCTCGCCCCTCTGTGTGCATACAGTACGATAAATAACAGGGCTATAAAAATAGCCGGCTTGAGTTAGCGCAATGATAAAAAAGTTGCTTTCCTTTTGTGTCAATTGAGACACGCGGCAACAACCAATAGACTGTGGAGGTGGTGGCATATGCTAATTAGGGACAAATCTCCCCTGGCCATGACCTTGAGAAAGACAATAAAAAGGGGACACACCTCTTACACCACTTACTATCCCGTTGAGTGCGCCCAAAGGTCAGTCAACCACTTCTTATGTCTTAGTTTTTTGGGTGTTCGTCACGTAATTTACGTGAGTGCAGAATTCCCTTTCATTCAGCAGGCTAATTCTGCTGAAACTGTAATTAAAATAGCGATGAATTTGCCCTCTTTTACGCGCAAATACTTTTCAAGAATACTTGGCACACTCAGATGTTTGTCACGTCAATAATACGTAAGTTATATTTAGTGATTTACAAAAATACTAAAAGTGCGTTTTTGTGTTCTGTCCAAGGAGTTTGAGAAGTTACCTGTCTTCTTGGCGCTTCAGTCGGCCAGAGGAGTTGCCACCATGTCTCGCTTCGACATGCAAGAGTTCGGGGAGGCTGGACCTTTTTTACGCAAAACGGACTTGGAGTTATTGGCTGCGCAGACCATAGCTTTTGATGGTAGTTACGGAGAAATGTGGCATATTTAGTTAGGCTGTTTCTAACCATTGTATGGTTATTATGTGAAGTTTTTCGTTAGAGTTAAATGTTAAGCAGCGATGATTGACAAGCCCACCACATTACAAAATCATACCGATGTCCATCGAATCGACATCTTTCATTTTTGGTCTGTTGTCAGGTAAAAAGCGAGCATGGATTCCAGACGAAAAGGAGGCTTACATCGAAATTGAGATCAAGGAATTTGACGGAGACAAAGTCATCGTTGAGACCAGAGATAAGAAGGTTTGTGGGTCCTGGAATGCTGTTTTTACTTATAAGTAAATACCAACACTGCTATACTCAATACTCTATTGCATGCAACCACCTGGAATTATGATTTGCTATGTTGCATTTGGACAGTTTATAATTAAATATTGTCAGTTATTAAAGTTATTGAGACAGATCCTGGTCTCACCTGACTTACCCTTGTTATAGCTATACCTCTCTTTTGCCCACTTCCACAGACCCTAACAGTGAAGGAGGATGATATTCAGCAGATGAACCCTCCAAAGTTTGACATGATGGAGGACATGGCCATGCTTACTCACCTCAACGAGGCCTCGGTGCTCTTCAACCTGCGCAGGCGCTATGCAGCCTGGATGATCTATGTGAGTAAGCACCTGGGGAGGGACAAGACTACCAGGCCTGCACTGGGATGTTTTAAGGGCCAGATAAATCTATACAACTGGGCTTGAACAAACTGTCACATGCTGGTGTGGCACATATTAGTGTCGCTGGGGATACATCTACAACTGTATTGTAGTTCATAATGTTCTGCCTCTTTCCATAGACATACTCTGGGCTCTTCTGTGTGACAGTGAACCCGTACAAATGGCTGCCTGTCTACACCGCCCCTGTAGTTGCTGCCTACAAAGGCAAACGCCGCTCCGAGGCCCCGCCCCATATCTACTCCATAGCAGACAATGCCTACAATGACATGCTGCGTAGTAAGTCTCTCAAAGACACTTATTCTGCCCACAAAGTCTGTATTCCTCTCTGTCACACACAGACATACCGAAACTAGTAGCTGTAGCCTAATAAAGTAAAAATGACCTAATGACCTAATATTCACTAAATTCACTAAATGAATAATGAGTGAAGTAATTGATGATAGCCTTTGTTACTGTTTTTCAGACCGTGAGAATCAATCTATGCTTATTACGTAAGTAAAGTCCTGCACATATCCTGCTGATGTCCCCATGTATGTATGTTTCATATATGGATGTTTAACAAGATTTTTTTGAAGCCTTGTTACTGAATGAGCTCTTATACAATATTGTAGGCCGTTTTTTATGACAAATAATAATGTATTTTTTAGGCATTTTATTCCAAGACTCTAAATCAAAACTTTTACTCTTTTTGGCTTTTGTTTTTTGTAAAAATTTTCTATGGCATATTTTCTTGTGCTAGCAAGCAATCGATAAATCTTTTCCTGATCTATCCAAACCTTTTCTATGTATACTTTTTCCATACTCCTGTAGCGGAGAATCCGGTGCTGGCAAAACTGTCAACACGAAACGTGTCATTCAGTATTTTGCCATTGTAGCAGCTCTCGGGGAAGCAGCTGCCAAAAAAGGAGTAAGGCCACTATGGCGTTCCTTTTTGTTCAACTCCTCCTTTTTAAAACCTTTTTGGTGTTTTATTTTTTGTCATTGGCCTCCCCAGTGTTTCTTCATTATAACTTTTCCACATGTTTTGTGTCAAAACAGTGAATGTAAATTTAATTTGCATTATTACTGTCTTCTTGGTTCAAGTCTTCCATCATCTGTCTTGTGAAGCCCTCCTCTTTCCCTTGTTTACTTTGGAGTATTTTTTCTCATCTAATTTTTCTCTCATATCCTCCCGTTTTTAAACCTTATTAACAATAGTTTTGCTGTTTAGATTTTCCTTCCAGTTCGTTTTTGATTTGGTTGACCTGATCCCATTTTTCCTATACCCATAGCTCCTGTAGGCCTCACAATTTGAGTATACAAAGTGGTATATCGTATTTTACAGTAACACTTAGTTTTTGGTGCTCACCAATATTATTGTAGAAATTGCCATAAACATATTCTACTTGACTTTGATTGGACTTTTACAATATCCAACAGCAGGAAGTAATGTTTACTTCATTCTTTATTCCTTTCTTATGACAGAGTGCTGCCACAAAAATGGGGGTAAGTTCAATGTGTACTTCAATGACATGCTTTAATCAACCAATGAATGCCTGGCTCACAGTGTTACTTTTATATTGATAAATGGAAAACCACATCCCTTGTCCTAGCTTGTAATATCCTTGTATTGTCACTCTACTAGGGCACGTTGGAGGACCAAATTATTGAGGCCAACCCTGCCATGGAAGCTTTTGGCAACGCGAAAACGCTGAGGAATGATAACTCATCTCGTTTTGTGAGTATCTGCAATGTCAGACCGTGGAGAGGAATTGTGTCAGCTGTAACTACTTCTTAGATTCCCACACATTGAAGACATAATGCATATTTATTTATGTATATTTTGATGCTTATTTTTTGTTCCGTTCTCAAGGGCAAGTTTATTAGGATCCACTTTGGGCCTACAGGGAAACTAGCCTCTGCAGACATTGATATATGTGAGTGGACAGGATTACAACATTGCATTGTATAGCATATACATGATTCAGATCTGAAGTTCAAGGGTGTAAATATGCTTTATTAACTCACTGTGTTTCCCCTTTGAAGATCTTCTGGAAAAATCCAGAGTGATATTCCAGCAGCCCGGAGAGAGGAGCTACCATATCTATTACCAGATCATGTCCCAGAAGAAACCAGAACTTCTAGGTAACAAAAATGCACCATGTACCACGTTCTATAAGTGTAGATAAAGTTCAGCAAAGTCAGGCCGTATCTGAGATCTTCAGATTTTAAAAAGAGAAACTATCCTCTGGTGTCTTCCACAGACATGCTGCTGGTGTCCACCAACCCCTACGACTATCACTTCTGCTCCCAGGGGGTCACCACCGTGGAGAACATGGACGATGGACAGGAGCTGATGGCTACTGATGTAAGGGCTGGTCCTCCACCAAACAAACCATCAAACCACTTTGTATGATTGAATCAACTGTTGGTCCAACTTATTTGTGATGTCACTTCTGTCCGTTGCTTACAGCATGCTATGGACATCCTGGGCTTCAGTGCTGAAGAGAAGTACGGCTGCTATAAAATAGTGGGGGCCATCATGCACTTTGGCAATATGAAGTTCAAGCTGAAGCAGCGTGAGGAGCAAGCAGAGGCTGATGGCACTGAAAGTAAGCGATGATATTGTAGAAAAAACACCACACAGTTTTATTTATGAAGAATGGAGAATGATTATGGATTATATGATTGAAAATGAATCTCGTAATCACCTTTTTTACTTTGATGGGCTATCTTACTGAAAACCAGATGCAAAGCTGTTGGCTGAGTAGTATTGCCACTAATATGTAGAAGATATTAAGCCCAAAGTGCAAATCCGGATAATTAGGGGATGGGTGCTCGGTGTATAGGCTTCTTCCATAAGAAAACTACAAAGCCCAGCTATCATGAGGCAAATTTAGTGTTTAATGTGGGAAATGCATAATGCATCTGTGACTAACAATATTGTACCAATAGAAAAATTACAGAAATGATAAGGTTTTGATATATAAGAGGAATGTCCAGAGAAATATTTTAGTCTGATCCTGGGATCTTGCTCACGTTTGTTGGAATCTCTGTCACTCTGAATTCTAATAAACACTTAGTTTCAAACTTCGCTGAGTTTCAGTGCAGTTTCAAACTTTGGATATTGGTTGAGAACTTAGGATAATATTTTTCACGACAATATGAATCGCCTTCTACAATAGACATATGTTGTGTGTCGTCTCATTGGTCTGATATATTGGTGTATTTTTTCCCAGGTGCTGACAAAGCTTCTTACCTGATGGGAGTAAGCTCAGCTGATCTCATCAAAGGGCTCGTGCACCCCAGAGTGAAGGTGGGGAACGAATATGTGGTGAAGGGACAGAATGTCGAGCAGGTCAGTGCCCACGACAGAGAGAATGTACAATTCAACACTCATACTTGTCACATTGTTAATTTATCTCCAGCAATAAATTGATCATGTACAGTAGTGTTGATTATAAGCCATGGTATATAGTTTAAAGTTAGGTCCGTAGATGATAGACATTTAACTGGTAAATCATCGTGGATTATTATTATTTCTGCTCAGTGGTTAGCTTGCAGACAGAAAATAGCTTCTTAATCCTCTATCAATCAATACACTCAGCACTCCACTGACTCCAGAATCTTGTATCCAAGCAACTGTGGCACTCCATGTGAATGACAGCTGTGTCCCCTTTTGTGTGTGTGTGTGTGTGTGTGTGTGTGTGTGCATGTGTGTTTGTGTATGCTACGGGGGTGTGTGGGTGCTGTAGGTTAACTTTGCCGTCGGAGCTCTGGCCAAAGCCACTTACGACCGCATGTTCAAATGGCTGGTGGGACGCATTAACAGGACCCTGTACACCTCACTGCCTCGTCAGTTCTTCATAGGAGTACTGGACATCGCTGGCTTTGAGATCTTTGATGTAAGTCTATCTTTTAAACCATTTGAAGGCATTTCTTTCCACTTACTTTAACAGCAAGTACACTCTATTACAACATCATCTTTCAAGCATCAGACACTGCTTTGTGACTACAGACTGTGGGATATTCAGACCCTCCATTCTTACAATTATAGCCATTATTTCCTTTATGCTTGTTCAACACCTGTTCCTCTTTCATTGCAGCTGAACAGCTTTGAGCAGCTGTGCATCAACTTCACCAATGAGAAGCTGCAGCAGTATTTCAACCACCACATGTTCATCCTGGAGCAGGAGGAGTACAAGAGGGAGGGCATCGAGTGGACCTTCATTGACTTTGGTCTCGACCTTCAGGCTTGCATTGACCTCATCGAAAAAGTATGAGATTTGAGTATGAGCTATTCCTGTGGGAGAAAAATTATGATAATGATGATTCATTCAAAACATTATTGCCTATTACATTTACTATAATACAGGCCTTTTGAGGACCATTTAATGAGTATCAGTCTAGAAGGGTTTGTAATTTAGGATTCCCCTTTCTTCTTTTAGCCCCTGGGTATCATGTCCATCCTTGAAGAGGAGTGCATGTTCCCCAAGGCCACTGATGGCAGCTTCAAGGCTAAGATGTATGACAACCACATCGGCAAATCATCGAACTTCCAGAAGCCGAGGCCTGATAAGAAGCGCAAGTACGAGGCCCACTTTGAGCTGGTGCACTATGCTGGAGTGGTACGTCAGTCCCCATCCAAGCCTCGCCCACACTGACATAATGTTAGATTTAAAAAAGGTACTATGTGATTTCAATTGATGTATTTCCTGCTATACCAGGTCCCATACAACATTGCTGGCTGGCTGGAGAAAAACAAAGACCCTCTGAATGAAACAGTGGTGGTCTGCTTCCAGAAGTCGGCCAACAAGCTTCTAGCCTGTCTGTATGAAAACGACATTGGGTCTGATGGAGGTACCTTAGACAAGTGACTTAGTAGCTTTAAATCTAAGTCAACCAAGATGGTCTCATCTTTAATCCAAATGCTGGCTATTGTACAACAGCAGACTCCAAGATTGGGGGCAAGGAGAAGAGGAAGAAGGCTGCTTCCTTCCAGACTGTGTCTCAGCTTCATAAGGTGAATAAGGCACATTAGAAAATGAAAACATAAAGGTGTGATGTTACTAGTGAAGTTGTTGGGAAGAGTCTTAATTAGAAACAGCATCACTCCACTGCTGAGAAGGAGGCAGTTAAGACTTGCAGTGATGTTTAGCGAAATGATCACATGAACATCACTTTAAGTCTGTGCTGGCTCCTCCCTCATAAACCAACTTGTATCATCGCAGAAGACCAGTGATTAGCATCATCACAACGAGTGAGGGAAACTTATTGTAATCCACACTGGGTTTTTGCCTAATTGAGTTGTCCTGTATCATGTGTTGCTTAGTAAAGTTACTTCATGGATTCATGCCCATTAACATCCGCCTGTTCTCTGTCCATCTGTCATACTTGCAGGAGAATCTAAACAAGCTGATGACTAACCTCCGCAGCACTCAGCCCCACTTTGTCCGCTGCTTAATCCCTAATGAGACCAAGACTCCAGGTACAACACTGTAGTACACAACTACCACAGCACATCAGCTAGTTCGATAGAGCAGATAAATGACCCTTCTGGTGTTGTGCAGGGATCATGGATGCATTCATGGTGCTGCACCAGCTAAGGTGTAACGGGGTGCTAGAGGGCATCAGGATCTGCAGGAAGGGATTTCCAAACCGCATCCTGTATGCTGACTTTAAGCAGCGGTGAGCTGGATTACACAAATGTAGCCAAAACGTACATTCAGTCCATACAAACATGTTGGATTCAACCACACCCATTCACACGTTACCTGTTGCTTTTTCTCTCCCAGATATCGCATCCTGAACCCACACTCCATCCCTGATGATAAGTTTGTGGACAGCAGGAAAGCAGCCGAAAAACTCTTGAGCTCCCTGGATATTGACCACAATCAATACAAATTTGGACACACAAAGGTGTGCATTATCCTCAATAGTTAATACTTATTACATATATTATTACATATATTTTTCCTATAGTCTCTCACTTTAAATCCCTAGTTTTAGTTGTGAATGCTGCTCCCCCCTGTAGGTGTTTTTTAAGTCGGGTCTGCTGGGCCACCTGGAGGAGCTCAGGGACGAGCGCTTGGCTAAAGTCCTGACCATGCTGCAAGCCATCAGCCGCCGCAAGATCATGAGGATGGAGCTGCAGCTGATGATAGAGAGGAAGTACGTGACCAGACTGCATTTTTTTTTATTCCAAAGGGTGAATTGTAGGGAAGGGGGGGGGGAAGGGAGCAACTGTAGTTAGCTATTGGAAGTGTTTAATTTGATAAAGTAGAGTTTTTTTATGGAAAAAAAGCATAATGTTAATCTCAGAGAAAAATCCAAGAAATGCCATCTGACTCAACAATTGGGAGATGTGGTGTTTAGAGGTCAACATTTGACCAAGGAAATACATCAAGATTTAGGGACATATAGATCTATCTGATTCTGAATAAGAAAAAACGAATTAATTCAAAACACACGCTTAGTTGTTTTTAGTTTTAACCATGTACAGTGACTTTGAGTACTTTGAAAAGCGCTATATAAATAAAATGTATTATTATTATTAGTCAATTTAATTTTGTGCTGAAAAAGCTCTTAAGACTGGTGTATTGTTAAGAACACTGATTCCCACTTAAGTTAATTCCCAATTAAGACATGAATACAAAACATACTAACTCCCAGGCCAGTTGCTTTGGACAGCAGGTTCAATAGCAACATGATCAGCTGAAGCCTCTCAGTTTGTGATATATTATACCTTAGCATAAACTCCCTTTGTCCAGTATGCTTGGTATGCAAGGGCAGTGTTATCGGCATGTGTGAGGCGTGTGCTTGACCATGTATGGTTGCCATGCATGTGTGTGGCCCCAATGGTAACAAGGACCCCATCCCTTCTCCCTCACACACACACAGTCCTCTCCAGCAGTCACTGGCCTTTCCCCCCATCCATTTCCCTTAAATAAAACAATGCTGACGGTGTCCATCCAGCCAGGTGGTGACATGTGTCAAGTGGCAGCTGCTTGGGCCCACCCTAAAAATACAGCCCCCCACCACGTGCACAGAGCCCCCGGCCCCTTTTGTCCCAGGCGCCTGCATTCTAAGTGAGCACATAGATGGGATATGCGACGGGTGACAGAGGATTAAAGCCTGCCGTTTGACAGAGGGCTTTGGTTTCTAAATAAACATGAAGCCGCTCACCTCTGAAAGGCACAGAGCATGGAGTCATGTCAGAAATGCAATCAGACTCATACCACAGGCTCACACCCTCCTGTTCCTCTGTGCTGCCACACCTGACAACTACCCTGACATGTAGCACTCACACACAGGAAGTCCTTGGGCAGTCTGCAGAAGGACTCATGTTGCAGGTTCTGCATCCAACTGTGATTGTGACAGTCATGTTTCACCCATGAAACATTGGCATTGACGTGACGTCCATTCCATACCAATACGTTTGCCCAAGAGAGGGTAGCTGAATAGAAACCCATTATCTCATTCTCGTACCTCAGGTTAGATGCCTTATGATGATTCTTGATGTTTCCAGGGAAGCTCTGATGATCATCAAGTGGAACATCCGAGCCTTTAACGCTGTGAAGCACTGGCCCTGGATGAAGCTCTTCTTCAAGATAAAGCCTCTGCTGAAGAGCGCTGCCACAGAGAAGGAGATGGCCAATCTGAAGGAGGAGTACGCCAAGCTGAAGGAGGCTCTGGAGAGGTCTGAGGCCAAACGGAAGGAGCTGGAGGAGAAGCAGGTCAGCCTGTTCCAAGAGAAGAATGACCTCTCTCTGCAGCTGCAAGCTGTAAGTACCTCCACACCTCACACCCCTCAGGCGCCCTCAAACGCCTCCAGTGGCTCCTTGTGGATGATTTCACACTATGAAGTCAAAACCCTGCTTCAGAAGTCCATCGTACATAAATCTTTTATGATCCTTCTCTTCGCTTCCAGGAGCAAGATAACCTTGCAGATGCTGAGGACCGCTGCGATCTGCTCATCAAAACTAAGATTCAGCTGGAAGCCAGGGTGAAGGAGATGACAGAGAGACTGGAGGACGAGGAGGAGATGAACGCTGGCGTACTCGCCAAGAAGCGCAAGCTGGAGGATGAGTGTGCTGAGCTGAAGAAGGACATTGATGACCTGGAGATCACCCTGGCTAAGGTGGAGAAGGAGAAACACGCCACAGAGAACAAGGTGAGAGAATTTAAGAGCTGAGAGAGGACAGTCACCACAGACAGGGGGCAGTAGAGTGGCATTCATCCAGGGGTCAAACATGCCAACAAAGTATACTCTTATACCTCTATTAACCCAAACAGTATGGAATAATGAAGCTGAATAAACAAATGACGCTTTTCTCCTCATATGCCAAAATGTACGATGAACATGACCATGTCACACCCTCTTATACACAGTTGACTAAATACTTCTGAACACCATATTCCTTTGCTCTCTTCTCCAGATTAAGAATCTGATTGAAGAGATGGCAGCTCTGGATGAGATCATCCTGAAGCTGACCAAGGAAAAGAAGGCTCTGCAGGAGGCCCACCAGCAGACACTAGAAGACCTTCAGGCAGAGGAGGACAAAGTCAACACTCTGACCAAGGCAAAGGCCAAGCTGGAACAGCAAGTGGACGATGTGAGTTTACACAACTATGTCAGAACTGTTTAGACAGCAACAGTGAAGACCGAGAGTGCATTCTTTAATGACCAGACCCAACCATTTGACATTCATCTCATTTTAATCAGTTGGAGAGTTCTCTGGAGCAAGAGAAGAAGGTGCGTCTGGACATGGAACGGGCCAAGCGCAAGCTAGAGGGGGACTTGAAGCTCTCCATGGAGTCTGTCATGGACCTGGAGAATGACAAGCAGCAGCTTGAAGAAAAGCTCAAAAAGTGAGGATTATCTACAATAGATACAAAAACTAGACTCACTCACTAAATACGTCAGCATTCATTACAACGTGCTTTCTTTCAGGAAAGACTTTGAAATGGTCAACATCAGCACAAAGATTGAGGACGAACAAGCCTTAGTCATTCAGCTCCAGAAAAAGATTAAAGAATTACAGGTATTAATGGAAAACACATTAAAAACGTTACAAGGCAAAACCGTCATCTTCACACAAGGCTATACTCATTGAAAGGAGTCTAATGCAAACATCAGCAATGATGTGTCACTGAACAATAGATAAATCTGTCTTTCCATCTTGGTCCCTTCCCAGGCTCGTATTGAGGAGCTTGAAGAGGAACTGGAAACTGATAAGTCATCCAGGGCCAAGGTGGAGAAGCAGAGGATCGACGTGGCGAGGGAGCTGGAGGAGCTGAGTGAACGCCTCGAAGAGGCTGGCGGCGCTACCGTTGCCCAGATCGAGATGAACAAGAAGCGGGAGGCAGACGTCCTGAAGCTGCGGCGGGACCTGGAGGAGGCCATGCTGCACCACGAAGCCACGGCCGGCGCGCTGAGGAAAAAGCACGCCGACAGCGTGGCGGAGCTGGGCGAGCAGATTGACAGCCTGCAGCGGGTCAAGCAGAAGCTGGAGAAGGAGAGGGGCGAGGTCAAGATGGAGGCTGATGACCTGGCCTCCACCGTAGAGCATCTCTCCAAGGCCAAGGTAAAGTCCGCCAACGCATCCACCAGCACACCAACACCTGTGGGAAAACCAGAGCAGACTGACTTTTATTTGGGCTTCTATTCGTGTGTTCTGTATGCTTTGCGGTGCATCTCTCACTGGCCACCCCTCACATCCCCGCCCCCAGGCGAACACGGAGAAGATGTGCCGGCTGTATGAAGATCAGATGAACGAGGCTAAGGCCAGGGTGGAGGAGCTCCAGAGGCAGCTCAACGACGCCAACACCCAGAGAGCCCGTGCTCAGGCCGAGAGCGGTGAGGCCCCAGCTGCACACGCAGCCTCACCGCCACATCATCTAAGAGACGTAAAAAGACGTGTCACCACACATGCGGTGGTATGTGCGTCCCACTGTGTGTGACACCCAACACTCGACTGACTCTGTCCTTCCCTGTGTAGCCGAGCAGGGCCGGAAGCTGGAGGAGAAGGAAGCCCTGATCGCCCAGTTCCAGCGCACCAAGATCTCCTTCAGTCAGAATGCTGAGGAGCTCAAGAAGCAGCTGGAGGAGGAGAACAAGGTGGATCTCCATCCCATCCAGACACGGCATGGATACCACAACACTGTGTTCTGTTGGATGTTCTGAGAATGAGACCAACTTTAATCCAAAATCATTCCACGATCATTTCCAGGCTAAGAATGGCCTGGCCCATGCCCTGCAGTCCTCCAGGCATGACTGTGAACTGTTGAGGGAGCAATATGAGGAGGAACAGGAGACTAAGTCTGAACTGCAAAGGGCCTTGTCCAAGGCCAATGCAGAAGTGGCTCAGTGGAGGACCAAGTATGAGACTGATGCCATCCAGAGGACTGAGGAGCTGGAGGAGGCCAAGTAAGTGAGACAGAAGCTCTGGCTTCGCAAGGCTCTCTGACCGTTCAAGTATTCTGTGGTCTTAATTCTTTGTGTTTATGCAGGAAGAAGCTCGCGACACGGTTGCAGGAGGCTGAGGAGGCAGTTGAGGCATCCAGTGCTAAGTGCTCCTCCCTTGAGAAGACCAAGCACCGTCTGCAGACAGAGATCGAGGACCTGGTGATCGATCTGGAGCGCTCTAATGCTGCTGCCGCAGCCCTTGATAAGAAGCAACGCAACTTTGACAAGGTGAGCAGAAGGGACTGAACTTTCTGTCAGTCTGGTAATGGAATAACAAATAGGCTGGATCCAGGGCTTGAGCACAGTGCTCTTAATATTACCTTATGTTAATATTGGTTAACATCAATAAATGTTAAGTGTATACTTGGAAATTGCTGACACAGTGAGTGTATCCCAGGTGCTGGCTGAGTGGAGGCAAAAGTTTGAGGAGGGCCAGTCGGAGCTGGAGGGTTCTCAGAAGGAGTCTCGCAGCCTGAGCACAGAGCTCTTCAAGCTGAAGAATTCCTACGAGGAGGCCCTGGACCACCTGGAGACCACCAAGCGGGAGAACAAGAATCTCCAGGGTAAGATGGGATCACAGATGATGGGCTCTTGTCATCAGTCCTACGGTTTCTGCATTCCAGTATATTGCTAGCTGTGAGGTAAGCCCCAGTGAAAAACATGTAAATATATGCACGTATTTACAACGGTCTTCTACTATAGAGGAGATGGTTGACCTGTCAGACCAGATCAGCCAGGGGGCAAAGACCATCCATGAGCTGGAAAAGATCAAGAAGGGTCTGGACATGGAGAAGAGTGAGATCCAGGCTGCACTTGAAGAGGCTGAGGTAAGGCCCTACTCTCACTCTCTCTTCTTCTCTCTCTCTCTCTTTTCAATCCCTTTAAGCATCTAGTAAAGTATTTCCCATGTCTATTAGGGTACACTGGAGCATGAGGAAAGTAAGACTCTCCGCATCCAGCTGGAGCTCAACCAGATCAAGGGCGATCTTGACAGAAAGCTGGCAGAGAAGGACGAGGAAATCGACAACCTTCGGTGAGCATTACCCCCATATGATGTCAAAACAATCCAACGTTCCCCTGCCTTTTTATTTCCATGACGTCTCTGTCATCTTTTGTGTTCCCAGCCGGAACCACCAGAGAGTGGTTGAGTCAATGCAAGCCACACTGGACGCAGAGTGCAAGTCTCGCAACGAGGCTGTCCGTCTCAAGAAGAAGATGGAAGGAGACCTGAACGAGATGGAGGTGCAGCTAAACCATGCCACGAGGCAGGCAGCTGAATCCCAGAGACTACTGCGCAACCTGCAGGTTCAGCTGAAGGACACCCAGCTGGAGCTGGACGAGACGCTGCACCAGAACGAGGAGCTGAAGGAGCAGGCTGCCGTGACAGAGCGCAGGAACAACCTGCTGGCGGCCGAGGTGGAGGAGCTGCGGGCCCAGCTGGAGCAGAGCGAGCGCGCCCGAAAACTGGCGGAACACGAGCTCCTGGAGTCCACTGAGAGGGTCAACCTGCTGCACTCTCATGTGAGCATCGGGGACACTCTGTCTTGAGAGATTTTCACTGGCGGTTTGTAAATGGCGTGGTACACAAATGCTAACATGCCAGTGACTTGTGTCGGTGCTCCTCCAGAACACAGGGCTGATCAACCAGAAGAAGAAGCTGGAGAGTGATCTGTCCATGCTGTCATCGGAGGTCGAGGAGGCCGTGCAGGAGTGCCGCAACGCTGAAGAGACAGCCAAGAAAGCCATCACGGATGTAAAGAACCATACACACGCCATGAACCAATGGATTGATTCCACTGGTTGTACGGATGACTTTGATTACACCACTTTAACGGCAAACCCATTTTGATTGTGCAGGCGGCCATGATGGCAGAGGAGCTGAAGAAGGAACAGGACACGAGCTCCCACCTCGAGAGGATGAAGAAAAACATGGAGCAGACCATCAAGGACCTGCAGATGCGCCTGGACGAGGCTGAGCAGATCGCCCTGAAGGGTGGCAAAAAGCACATCCAGAAACTGGAAAACAGGGTGAGAGCCCAGAGACATTTATTATACCTCTTTCTTCATGGTCATATTGCTTGCTGAAAATGCTGTTCCCAGGTCCCATTCATTGTCATACATGCCGACAGGTGCGAGAGCTGGAGGGTGAACTGGAGACTGAGCAGAAGAAGAGTCAGGAGTTCCAGAAAGGAGTCCGCAAATATGAGAGGAGGATCAAAGAGCTCACCTACCAGGTACAGATCAAGAAAAGTCATTCTGAAAAGATTATTACCGTAGTTGACTGTATGAGGTGGTGTGTTGAGACTCTCCTGTGTCCTTGTGTTTGCCTAGACTGAGGAAGACAGGAAGAACCTAGTTCGCCTTCAGGAGCTCATAGATAAACTGCAGGCTAAGGTCAAGAGCTACAAGAGGCAAGCGGAAGAGGCGGTATGTCCAAGCTTGGTTACATGGACTACATATATCACCAGGTTATTAAAATCAAAAACTTTGTCCTCTGGAAAGCGAAGGTGACCTCGCCCTTCTCTCTGTGTTGTAGGATTCGCAGGCGAACTCCAACCTGACCAAGTTCAGGAAGATCCAGCATGAGCTGGATGACGCTGAGGAGAGGGCTGACATAGCCGAGTCGCAGGTCAATAAGCTTCGCGTCCGCACTCGGGACCAAGGTGGCAAGGTAAGGACAGTACTGAAAATACCTCACAGATAAAGGTCTCACAGCTTCCTATGTTTCGAGGCTGGAATGGCCTCAATGACTAGTGATTTTGATGGTTGTAAATAAACATGCTTTTCTTGTATATTTCAGCTCAAAGAGTAATTCTGCAAGGATGGCCACTCTATGCAGACATAAGTCTCCCTGCTGCAACAGCTGTGTGTGACTGTGTGTGCATCCAATAAAGACTACTGAGCACATACACAGAATGTCTGATTATTCAAACCATTCAAATGACTGTTTTCAGGAGAAGGTTGTTAGAATGAATGTTTATCATTTTTATTAAATTCACAAACAAGACTGTTAAATAAAGAAATTAAGTTCCAAATCAACATTAGGACAAATATGGGTGTGAAGGGGTGGGTTTGGGGTGGCGTGTGAGTTGGGGTTGGTTCAAAGTGTTAGTGTGTCTGATGAGAACACTGTGTTTCACATAGCTCAGAAGTCTAGCACACTCTTGCTGTGTCACTGGCTCCATAGATATTAATGACAAACAAGCATGACGTGACCCCCCCCCCCCCCCCACCCCACTGTACTCTATGTCAAGGCAAATGCTAAACACACAAAAGCTGGGTTTAAAAGCTTGCTGATTCATGAACTGACTCACTACTACTGCTTCTGAGTACTACATCCCAAGTGGATGCTCTGTCCCTCTCAGCGGCACAACACACATGCAGTCAAACAGCTACTTCTGGCCTGGTTTTATGCTGTGAGAAAGTCTGAAAAGCACTGATCCTATTACACACTGTGGAGGGGGGAGAGTCTACAATCAGATAGAAATCATTAATCATTAGAGGCCCAGATAAGCAAAAGAGGGCCATAAAACCAGCTCTGAAAAACTTTTGACCATAATATAAAACAAGCATTCGTTTAGCAAACAAACAAATAACTCAAATCAGTCCTCAACATTTGGACCAAGTTTGCATAAAATCCAATACAGGGTTTACACAATCTCACACAATCCAAATCTAAAAACCTTTCAAGTTCTGGTTGGCAAGTGGCAGTTCCTAGAAGAATTGTCCACTGCATTTTAGCTTAGAATCTACATGTGTCTAAAGTCAATCAAAAAGGTCTGCTTTTGGCTGTGAAATGGGTTTTAAACAAGCTGTAGCATCACTAAAAGGTAACAAATTCATACAGATCACAGCTTTAAAAAAGCCTTAAATGACATGGTGTTCTAAGAAAGTGATTGAGAGAAAAGCACTTGTATCAAGACCCCCCCCCCCCCCCCCAGTACCACCACTCACAGTACAATAACACAAGCACTTCCTAACTCTTGGTGCTTGATGATTGCATCTCAAACACAAGCGAACGTCACGCCACTGCAGTGTGTGGAGAGCACATTAGAGAACAGCCCGGAACCTACAGACTAGAGGGAGCGGGTCCACCACATCAGGAACTGATGGGTCCACCACATCAGGAACAGAAAGCTCTCATACATTCATTAGTGAACATACAAAGAGGTTTGCTCAAAACATTTGGAAAGTCATTGTACAACCTGCTATTGCGGAAAAGTGGTTAAATCAATGTGGTACTGAAAAATGAGGTAGCTCTTTCATTTTTGACATTTTCTTGGATTCACTTTCTTTTCATGGGATATGTGCAAAGTGCTCAATTTCCATGGCAACATTACATTTGAGCATTTAAAATACCCATTTACCATCCCCCAGCCATTCCATTACAAGTGAGGCCAAGCACATACCCATCACAAAAAGACAGATTCAGATTGTCAAATTCTAGGCTGTTGGTATGACTTCTGGTGTAAGGTGGCAAACAGGACACAATCAAGTGATGCATCTTATGCTGATGTTTGGTTGAAGGCTAATCATGCTGCAGTTTTAGGACCAGTGCAATACCTGGGACACAGATAGGGTTTAACTGGGACACAGATATTGGGTTTTTAACACTAGAGCCTGCATAGTTTATTCTCCTACCACTCCACCTTTCACTCCATGGATACAAAGTCTGATACAAAATGAAAACAAATTCTTAACAAATTATTTGTTAAAATACAACAAACATTTAAAACAATTCCAAAAGGTGCAATGTTTGTTTTATTCTACAACTTCTCAAGAACTAAAACCTAATGTTTGAAAAGGAGGAAAACCAAAAAACGATATCCAAAAAAAGAAAAAAGATTGAACTAGATGAAGCATTCTCTGTGAGAAAAGATGGCATGACGTGAGAGGGAGCCCAGTTAAGTATGACATATTTCAGCAGGTCCACAAGCTACCTGGACACGCTGAGAAACGGCAAAAAGCACCAGTCAACTATAGTCATCTAGGAAAGGAAACCTACTTACAGTTCAATGAAAACATTGTTTTCATTCATTCAACACCTGAACACACCCAGCATCATGTAGGACCGCCCTATAGCCAATGGTGTCCACACAGATCAACTAGGTAGTGGGATGTGGTACATGAGGCGTGTGATCTGAGGGTCAAAGTCAACACCAGCCTTAAAAGACACTGAGACTCCCACTTCCGCCTCTCATGTCCCAGTGAAAACAAACCAACATTTTCAGAATTATATATACTTTTTTGAATCATACATATATATTTTCCCCATATATTTTGTGATGCATGTCATATTTATAAAAATGTTTGCTTCCACCTAAACCACCAACATGGGTATTTCAAGGTCCATTTAATGTCTTGATTCTTCTGTAGGGGAGGGGGGGGTCTTTAAAGTCTCATCTCTTCCAATTCATACAAAAGAGTGAAGACAACCAAGTGTGTCCTTCCTGTCTCTAGTAATGGTCTCTGAGCCAGGTTATAGACAGCATACCCATGGCTCTCTGCATCCTGACACATTAAACAGAGCACTTCCGGGTCTTTGGGTGAGGAGTGACCCCTGCCCTGGCTCCGTGGAGTCATCACCAACATTAGGCGTCCATACCCCCAGTAACCCCCTCCCCCACCCCCACCCCCACCCAACCCAGCCAGGCCTCATGGCCCCTGGGGTGGGGGGGGTTAATCCTCCAGCAGGTCCCTGTCCAGGTCCATGAATGGCTCATCAATGTAGCTGGCTATGGCACACAGAGAAGTCCTGTCTGAACCCAGCAGCACTGACACGGTCTCCTTCCAGTAGCTGAAGGGGATGCAGGAGCTCTGAGAGGGAGAGACACAAGTTAGACCAACCAAGGCCAGCTCTCCAGAGTGGACAGCATGCAACGCATCGGCCTTACCGAATCAAGAAACTCAAGAGCGGGTGAGCCGAGGCTCATCTTGTTACTACAACGGAAATGGCCAGACGTGTTATCTGTATGGAGTGGGCCACACACTCACATTCTCCAAACAGGTGCTGTCCTTGTCCTTGTTGAGGTAGTGGCGCTGCCAGAAGCGCAGCAGGTTGTGGAAGTTATTGAGCAGGCAGCCGGGGTACTTCTCAGCATATTCCTTCTCTCTGAGGGCATTGAGGTAGAAGGGAAGCTTGCCCCTCCTTCTGGCCAGCATCAGGATCACCAGGCTGGTATTGAGACAGCTGACATTCTCCTGGGTCAGGACAGTGAGGAAAGGCCATGGTTAGGAGGCATGTTAGCCGGTTCATAGCACAAGTAATATTTAATTTTGTATTCAAAACATAGAAATATTTCTTCAGTTCTTTACTATAGTCAGTGAATGAAATAGAGATTAAAGAAAGATATAACGTTTGTAAAAGAGTATGTGTGTGTGTGAGTTCAGACCTGTGTGAGAGTCTGAACGTTGATGATGTTGACCAGCCTGAAGAGGAAAGCCAGTCTGTTCTCCACTCGGGCCATGTAGGACAGCAGACAGCACTCTGACAGCACCTCCACCACTGCAGGAGCACAGCAGGCAGCCACACATGCAGTCTATACACACTCTCCAAAACAGTCATCATTGAGTTTGTTCTGTCCTTCACTTTCTAGATGCACTACTTGTATGTCACTTTCGATAAAAGCGTCTGCAAAATAAATACATTATATAAATCTTTTTTTATATATGCCTTATTGTTTTTACCCTTCACGTCCTCTGTCTGGCTTTCGAAGCGATCCAGGGACAGGACAATGCAGCGCACCAGCATGTTGGAGTCCACCAGGGAACTGTTGATCTGGGTCAGGAAGGTCTGGAACTACACAGGAAGTGCGTTTTAGGAACCATTTGACCAACACACAGGGCTCCATGTATGTTCTGAGACCCTGAGGGCTAAGGGAAGACAGGGTTAGTCTTGGTGAAGGTGCCGTCTCTACCTTCTCTTCTGTGTTGACGTATTTGTTGAATCTCTTGAAGGCATCAATGTTGAACTTCATGAGCTCCCCCAGCAGGTCAAAGTAGCTCTGCAGGACATCTCTAGACTTACAGCCACTATCGATGATGCAGAATAGGATGTGCTGTGGAGGCGAACACCAACATCAACACCAACAGTAACATCAAAACATCCCTGCAGCCATTACAAAGCCGTCGCTTCCGGGCCCGACAATACAGCAACACTGGCCATCGACCTCAGATCATAGCTTGTGGGTCATGAGCATAAGATGCAGGCCAGATCCTTGAGACACAGCCAGTCTTGCTGGTGCTATAGATTTGAAGTGGTGGTATACACCACAACACCAGAGATGACATCATGCTCACCTCCAGCAGGCCTCTCTTCAAGAGGAACATCTGGTCTGCGTAGGAGGTGGCTCCTCGGAGGAAGCTCTCCACAGCCCGCGCCTGCCAGAACCTACAAACACAAGTACAGGACACTGGTTACGCTGAGAACAACTGACAAGTTCCAGCACATCACCAAGACACTCCGCCGAGTAGGCGGTGGTTGGTTGCTGGTTATTGCTTTCTGAGTTACTAGGATGGCTTTGATTTGGCCTGGAGACAGAGTGTGGCACAGTCCCGCTTCCACGTCTCAACCTTGGAGCCATGTGACGCTGACCTGAAGGAGGAGTCGGGGGGCTCCCTCTTCATGACGGTGAGCAGGCGGGTGAGGAGACCCTTCTTCCCTTCACACACCAGACTCCTGTCTGTGTTCACCAGGGCCTCCACTTCAGGGATGTTGGCCTTCAGAGAGATGGCACTCAGCTCATTCAGCTCTTGACTGTTCAGAAGCAGGTACTTGTTCCTGAAAAGAGAGGAAAAAGGTTTGTTCCTGCAACGGCGGCCACAGATCTTAAAAGTCATCATATCCGTTTGCTGAAGGTCACTTACTCGTGGTGGTCGCTAAAGCTCTGCAATAGCCTCAGGAACTGGATTTTAAAGGAGATTTCCTAAGGGAGGGACAAAATAGTAGTGTGAGAGAATATCAATTGCTACATTGTATGGTACTTGACTGGAAGGCAAGAAGGGTTCGATTTCTAGACACAGCCCAGTAGGGGAGGATAACTTACCGGACTGCAGTCACAGTTCTCATTCTGCCCATGCACCACGTGATTGGATGAGGTGTACTTCCTCCAGATCAGCTTGTCAAAGAGGTTGTTGAGGCCTGGGATCAGACGAAACTCAGCCAGCATCTTGTGCACCTGCAGAGGGCGGCGACATCAGTTAGACACGTCCCACTACCAGCTCCAGGCCTCGCCCTCCAGCCCTGCCCAGGGAGCCACCTCACCTGGTTCCTCTGGCGGCCCATAAGCAGCACACACAGCACGTAGAGCACCTCCACCTTGTACATGATCTCATGGACGATCTTCATGGACTGGGGAAGGCGATGTCTCAGAGGACTTGTGGCCAGGGAGCTCTCATCTGATGACTCTGTAGGGACAAAAACCCATAACCTACTTAATCTCCCAGGAGACAACCAAGAGGAGAAACGGTCCCAAGAAAACAAAAGGGGTTTGGGGGCATTTAAGGCTCAGCATGAAGCCATTTCTCTGGTCATACCTGTGCTGCTGTGCTCGGCCTCCTCCGTTGCCATCTGCATGAGGGCGTCCAGCACCAAGGCATTGTCCAACCATGTGTACCAGTCCTCAAGTTCCTGCAGGAAGTTGGATGTCCCCGTGGCTTCCGACACCTTCCTGGTGGCCAGCTTGCACAGGCGCTCGATGAAGCCTGGGATGTTCAGCAGAGTCACTAAGAACATGGACAGAGAAGATCAGGATCAGACAATGATCACTATCAGAGCGTTAGCCAATTCAAACCAAACATTGGACCAGTGATATGGGTCTGTCGCCTTCATGTCCGACGCTTACAGGATGCGCGTGGCCCCGTCCTACCTTGATTGACCTCTGCACGGGAGGGGCTGGCATTGCGTTTCTGCTGCGCGTTCTTTGCCAATAGGGTGTGTTTATCGTCATTGCCGACGTCGGGCTCTGAGATGGTGACGGACAGGATGCGGCAGAAGTTAGCCAGCTGCTGCTGGTCAAAGCTCTGGACCAGGCCAGACAGGTTAGGGATGCCTTCCAGCTGGATCATTTCCTGGAAATGGAGACCAACACACATTCACTGATACTGCAGATGACCGTGATTGGACAATAACGGTCCACGTCTGGGCGCCTTATGAGCCAGGTGAAACATCAGAAAGCTGAGCAAGTCTAGCCTCTGATTTATATTTTATAAACTGCTCTGACCTTCTTGACTCCTAGAATATCCTCGATTAAAGTGGCAGTCTGTAGAAAGGTCTTCTTGTTGGTCATCAGGGTGAATAGAAACAGGACAAAGTCTTCCCTTGCTGCAAGGCTTTTTGTCACCCCTTCCGTCTGTGGATACGATGAGAGTTTGTAAGGTAATATTTTTAAAGCAGTTAAAACTTACTTTTTGTATAACCCATAAAGTATTGTATCTGTGTATATGGATGACAGCATGAACAAGTGTCAAGGCATTGAAATATGACCATTCAAGTCACTGACAAGCTCTTCCTTTACCAAAAATAGTAATCAAAGCCCCACACATTTTCCAACTCTATGCTTTGCACCTAAACCTTCTCTTAAGTGGGTACTTACACATATGCAGCAGTTGTACAGCACACTAAGGCAGTCCTTGACCAAGTCGTCATTCACTACAGGGAAAATCACAGTAACAGCCAAGTGAAAAAAAGGGTTAACGTCCCCTCTGAGTACAATCATCACACTATACAATATTAAAAATATCAATGTTGCTTACTTTTCAGTTTCTTTTTCTGCATAGTGAGAGTGGGCCTCATCAAGATCTCGACAAGCAGCTTTGAGAATAAAAGGGGAAAATAAAGTACTATTAAAAACTAGGACAATCTCTGAGCTTCAAAAGACACACTGCCATCAAACTGGAAGCTCCATGTCTCAAGACCAGACAAGAGTCTACTACACAGGGCACAGCAAACCTACATCTACTCCCCCAAAGAGGTCAAAGGTGTACGTGTTGGGAAAGGTGGATTCCTGAGCTGCCTTCCTGTCCTCCGTGACAAAAGACATGGCCTCCATGGAAAGCAGGGATGATAGTTCCTGTCAACAACACAGACAAGGCATCCTTATAACAGCGCTAATATCACTGGGGACATAAGGGGTGCATTAAAAAAACCCAGAGCATTGTATGGTGATGTCCTGTAGGCTACCTTTAGTACGTTATGAGTGTGGGAGAGGTCACTATTGAGGTGGCTGCTCTCATACAGTTTCTGCAGCAGCACAGGGATTCCATGCCACTTAGCCCTCATGTCCCTCTCCTGGAGCAGGGCCTCTGGAAGCTGCAACACAATACATGATGTTATAGCAGGCATACTGTGGAATTTCAGTAGAGACCCTACAAGACTGTTGTAATACAGTACAACACTGACAACAGATGCTGAAACTGAACTACGTCTCATGGTACATTCACCACCGGTACAACATGACCTGAATTAAGCGTTATTTATCTGATAATAGTTTTGTGGATGAGGACAGAGTGGGCTCTAACTTCTTTATTTGGATAGTATTAAATTTGCAAATTAGATCAATATCTAACAGAAACTATGAGACAGGTGTACTTTTAGCCAATCTTGACCGAAATTAACCCCATTTTGATAGGTAGATTTGTAACTAAAAATACACCATGAAAATACGTTTTGAGGGTCTTAAAAAAAAGTGTCCATAGCATGCCCATACCCCCCAAGTAGACGTGTAGCCCCCGTATCCATGAATCTTTAATGACGTCCCTGCTAGCAGCTAGCAAAACTGGTATGCCATGGCTAGTGTTAGCCTACAATTTGGCTGGAAACGTGTCCTAAAATTATGAACGATTACGTTGCTATACATGTATAAAACGCTGGCTAAAGTCGTCGACTTAACCCAAATGGCACAACAGGATCGTATCCATTTAAGGCAGATAAACCATCTATCTCACATAAACGAATGCTAACTGGCAAGTCAGTCTATTTTCGTGAGGCTGGAGCTAGTATATTACGTAATCACCTCAGTGTGCGGCTGTCTTAGCTAGCTCGCTAGGTACTGTCGCTAGTGGCCTTGCGACTCAGATGTCTGAATAATAAACCTAAATTCCAAACGGTTTAATTCAATATCAGTTCGCAAGAGAATACAGTTACTAAGAGTGCTTAAATGGCTTGTAGCTTGAACCCACCTAATTTACATTAGTGAGCTAGCGTTATATAAACTATTAGTTGGTTAGCTTAGGCTAGCTAGCTCTGCTGCTAGCTCGCTATCAACAAAGACCTAGCTAGCATATTTCGGTAGCCAGGTATTGTTACAGCATTATTTACGTTAGTTCGTTTCTACGCAGATAGTGATATTATGTTATATAAATAGTCATGTGACTGTTAATCTCTTATTTTGCACGTTGCCTTTGCAGCTAGGAGACTGGTAGCTAGTAACTGGGGGTAGCATACGTTATTGGTCGCCTGGGAAACATGCACTACTGTAGTCAAGGTTCTAGCTAAAGCAAGTCCCAGGCTCGAATCGACCTACTCAGATCGTTTCATCATAAAGACATTGCGCTAATTTAGTCTTACCTGTGTTCCTCGGCTAAAACTCTGGCCTGCAATCTGACTCTGCCTGATCTTTGCAATGATATTGCCATTTAGGCTCCTTCGTTTTCCTCCAGTCCAAGGGGACTCGGACCCCAGAAGCGTCGCCATTATTACTTCTTCCTGAACTGTTCCAAGCAGGAAGTTCTTAATCTTTAATCAAATATTCTCATGCTTTTAGCGCCATCTATTGACAGAGCCACGTCATCAATTGGAAATAAGAGGCTATTTGACAACAAGCACCTCAGTAGGCATAGAATATGAATGTGTATTAGTGTAGTAAACTTTAATAGATGTTATTAACTAAAAATAAGGTTTGACAATTTCTTTACCAATAAAAAAAACAAAAACAGCAACATTCAACATGTAGCACAATCCTCTGTGTTCCTGTGTACAGTTCTGTGTAACCTTACATAATAATAATGGTTTTATAATTGTACAGCGCCTACAAGCTCCACAGAACAGCCCCCCCCCCCCACCCCCCAAAGATTTGTTTTCTTCTTCAGGGTATTAACTGGAGCTGAAGGAGGACGTAGAGGGTTCAGTACGAGCTCTGATTGCGTCAGGCTCCCCCTCTTTTCAGCCCCTTGCTGTGCTGGACAAAAACAGTGCAGTAAAATGTCCTCTGTTTCTACATGTCTACATCACTCTGTGCATCAACATCCGTTTCCTCAGGTGTTCCAACGCACAGCACAGTCTTCACAGCCAGCATCAGTTATAAAGAGGTATGAGCTTATGGCCTCCCGCAGGCCCTCGCTCACCAAAGAGTCTTGTGAGTCCACTCTTGACTTCCTGAAAATCATTGAGCTTAAAAGAGAGAGAAACACAAATTTGAGTTAGCTGTCAGCTTGATGAATCACGTTACAACAGCCACCACTAATTACACTTTTGACTGTGCACAGTATCAAATTATTTATCATAATTGACGGCTTATTTACTAATCTAGGCAGTGTTTATTGCTGTTCTAAGGAAAATTAAAATGAAATGTCCCACCTGCTCACGTCTCTCCAGTTGAGAGTGGGCCTCTTGATCATCCTTGGAAACAACCTGGTCACCTCTGAAGCACTGTCAGAACCCTCTATGAAGCAAGGCTCCTTCAAAACACAGCACAATCCATCTGCTGACTCTGGAAATAGAAACAGCAGTATACCACAATAAGAGGATGCCATTGGAAATGGACATTCGTTCAGCCCCAAGACCCAAGAACACCTTACATTGAGCAGTCCTGCTGTATCATAATATATAGTTTATAGGTCAGATTTGTATTTACACCTGTTGTTTAGCCTGTGTCCACCATGTCTAATATCAGTTGTACTCACCTGAGTAGTGTTCCACCAGGTGGTCCAGAGAGGGGAAGGTGAGACGGGGGGAAATGTAAAAGAAGCCGTTTTGTAGGCGACAGATGCGGTAGTGCTTCACCGAGTTCCGGTTTGAGCTCGTCCTCCAAAGGATAGACAGCGAGAAGAATTCTGTGGCCAAACACAGAACAGGGTTGCTTACCATCACCATCATCACTGTCTTTGTTAAATTACAAAAATGACAGTGGGTTAACCATTGACGTGAAACATAAGTTAAAAGTGCCAAATGAGATGATGGCACTTGATTTGGGAGGGTAATAGAACACTAGTTCACCATTTGAAAGTGTTCTTGAAATTTGACAGAAAGTTCAGACACCACTTACGATGCACCAAACAAAAAATGATAATAGTTGTTACCTCGTTCTGTCTCACTCTCTCGGATCATGAAAGCCCCAGTGTGGTTGTTGGGCAAGGATAACAGCTCCTCTGCCTTCATCCTGCACGTCCTAATAAACAGCCATCTGACCACAGACAGAAGGACATAGTAAAACATAAAGATTGTAAGACACAGAAAAGGAACCATACAGCCGTAATACAAAAAAAGACAAAACAAAATACAAATCAAATAATAGCACATTGATTCATTTCATTTTCCGCCTCTGACAGTCCAAATGAAACCCTGGAACTACGTCTGTCATCACTCTCCACTGGGGGAGGAGTGCTTCAGTTGAGATGTTGAAAGTTAAATCATTTAGGCAGAAATATGGAACTAATGTTCCAGAATTATTCCTACAGATGGACACCATCCACCTACATGGGCACTCCCACATATCAGTGGAGTCCCCAGATCACCCCATCATCTCCATTGGCAGTTTATGACCACACTACTGAAATGACATGAATACCTTTTGTCTGAGGTTACATGTGCAGCTTACAGAAGCTATGGTTGTTATGGAAATTGATGGTGACATAGTGACTGACCTTTTTATCACTTTGGCAGTGTAGTCACTGGGGATGTAGTATTCCTGGTCTGTTGTTGTTGATCTTACCATACAGAAATCCCCATCGCTGTAGACAGAGCAGTACCTGATCAGTCAAGAGTCCACCATGTATAGTGGGCCACTGTTAGGTCAAGCATGTTTGTAACTTACTCTGATATTACTGTGAGCCTCTCCCCTGTGTGGATGCTGTGGCCTGAGACACCATGAGATGGGTAATTATAGAGGGACACCACCATGTGATCATCTGGAAGAAAAACATGAACCATAAACCAGGAACTTCACCAGTTCATAAAGGTACTACACTACAATATGATACATTTCAAGTACAGCACATTGCTATGCAATGATACTGGTCTATAATGTTTAGAGGAGATTAAGCTGGGCTTGATTTGACACAGCTTGGACTGAAACTTACCCAATGATACAGACTCAGGTATATGCTCCAGTTGGCCTATGTTAGTTCGACATTTGATTGGGCAGGTTCCCATCTTTGCCTGGTTTTGTACAAAGAAAGGAATTATAAGAGCTATCTATCCATGATATGATATAATTAAATTGGTATTCCCTCGCCCCCCTGGTATAGTGTACATTTACTTCCAAACACCAGGCTATATAAGCAAGACATATCTTGTAAAATTGTAAGGTTAATTCCCCACTTTCCCAGTTTTGCTCTCTTAAGTCATATTCAAAACTTGGCATAAGACTAAATAAATATCTACTCACTCTGTTGAGACAGCTGGTTTTAGATCCACTTCAGAGATGCTGGTTTCTTCTTGCCAAAGTCTTATACTGATACAAAGATTATATATGTATGTCTGTCTGCATACTATGTCTGCATGGTCGTCTTCATGTGAATAAACTAAACTGGCTTCTCACACATGCCTCCTGAACAGTCCAAAAAGTGAAGATGTGTCCCTCCTCTGTTTTGTCTGTTTACGTAGCTGCGGTGGGCCTTGATGAGAAGCCAAGACAGCAACTATCTCGATGAGGGAAGGCTTGATGTCATACTCTGACTGCTTCCTGTTTTGCTATATACCTTGACACCCTCATAACAGACAAACTCTGAAGTTATTTCAGGGAACATTCCATTTAGTGATTTCTTGTTGTGTAAACACTTAAAGTGTATCAGTCAGCATACAATTCTGATCATCAGCCAAACAGAAACGTTTGACTTTGAATGTTCATGACTGCCTACAGTGCCTTGCCATAATTAGTAAAAATCATGAAGACTTGAAGGCGGCTGATATGCATGTGCTTAGCATCTGAAAACCAAAAACAAACATGTTTGGGGCAATGAGATGCTCAATCCCTTAATTGTTGCATGTATGATAAAACCTTATCTAAACACCAGTATCGCAAGACAGTGCACATTTATTTTCAGGGCAAGCTAAAAATAGCTTAGCTGACTTGCGGTTGGAAAACAAGTTTCCACAGCTATGAATTTCAAACCGAAAGAAAATAAATGCAAGCATGACATTTTTGGCCTGGAGTGATTCATGTTTTTTTTCTAGGTGTCTATGCAGTATTAACCTTGATTGCGATCACTAGGTATACTGTCCACACTTAAATTATCTTTACCTTATGTTTTGATTAACCTGTTGAAATGCACTCGGTTTGGAATAAAATGAAACAGCTATTGACATTTTCAATATTCTAGCTTTATTTAGTACTACGGTAGTATAAATGAGTTGAATCAGCAGACAGTGAGAGGCACCACCCTCTGTGAAAGGGACTAAACACATGTTCACATCAGAAGACATTTGTTAATGTTGTTACTGTGAAGGTCTACTCAACAGATGACTGAATAGGCTACAAAAACAACAATTGTGTATACAGAAAAAAGAAAACAACATTAATAACAAAATAATACAGAGATCAAAACATCTTTACGATATCGTTGTTTTGTATTTCTATTGTTGTATTATTATTATCTTTAAACAGATGCTTTGAAAGACATAAAAGGTCCTAGTTCAACCTGTATACAGTGCTATTTTTCATTCAGTGTATTTGCTAATGCAAAAAATACATTGGAATAACACATTGCAGATACAGTAAAATACTACAAATGCACACAGCTTGAGAGATAACACTACAATGTGAGCGGGGTGAAATGAGAATAACAGTGTACGTACAATACAGCATTAAAACACAACCACACAATCAATAGAGGCATGTGTTCAAAGTTCCCAACATAAAAAATATCAATTAAAAAGTGTTGCACTTATGTGTAATGACTGAAGTACAGAAGCAGAGGACCTGGGTAGTGTTGGATTTGAGATACAGTGCCCTTCAAACGCAAGACTTTAAAATGTAAGGGGGCAAACCTTCTACACATGGACACATTGTGAAAAAATAAATACAAGATGTGAGGCAATAATTGGTAACATAAGAAGGGAACAAGTATATTTAGACATGAGGCTAGATATGCCTGCATGAAACACATGCATTTGGATAGAAAATGATGAGAAGGACATGGGGTGGTTGATCTTACCATCAGACCCTTTACACACAAATATATGTATATGTTTATATATATATTTGTTTCATTGCATCAAGTTGTGACTACGTCTGATATAATAGTCAATATATCTTTGTATATATATATATATTTATATCCACATGTTCATCACATAATTCATTACATAACCTTCTGGCATTGAGTAGCAGTGTAAGAGATACAGATGGGAGACATAAGTTACGGGAGGAGAAGGAGGCGGACGTGGGCAGCATGGAGGGCTGCTTCCCGGTAATAAGTAGGTGGGCAGGTTTAGCAGGAGACCTCCATGGTCTGGGGGCCAACCTGGTTGTCCAGGGCCCCAGTGGTGTTGCCCTCCAGCAGGCTGTTGAAGTTGCGGCTGCGGCTGCTGTCCATGGAGGTGATGCTGGAGGAGGAGGTGGTACGGGAGCGGGCCAGGCGGCTCAGACCAGCTGACGGCACTAGGGCACAAGGCAGCAGCGTTAGCCTCTCTGTCATAGAGACGAGCGGAGGAAGGGATGCAGGGAGCACAGTGAGCACAGGAGTGCAGAGAGCACAATGCTTCATATGACCGTTTCTTTGGGCATACTACTATACATGTAAAACTAAAACCGACTATATTCACCATGCAAAGATACTTGTATGCAAAGCATGAAGAGGCTGCATCTCTCAACCAAAACAAACTAAATGGAAGAAGCATATACATAGAATATAGAAAACAAAACAAAACAAACCAACACTAGAATCTCATGCACCACCAACAAAGTAGAGCAGTCCGACCTAGAGATGCTCATGCTTATCAGGAAAGCCACCTGAACAAAAATGAATCTGTCAAAGTATGCAAATAGGTAGCATAACTTTAATGTAACAAGTCATTATTTCAAATACAATTTGTAAGCATCAGCTCCATGGATTTTTTTTATGCATACATTGACATTCATCTGGTGTGGGCAAGGATGACTTGTGGCTGGCGCAGCTAGTCTTAGCCTTGAAGCTGCTCAAGGACCTAATACCTGATTCGTTGCTCAGGTGACTGAGAAGTACGTAGGGAACTGTTAGCGTTGATGAACAGAGGAAGGGAAAGAAAGGAAGAGAAAGGAAAACATTGAAAGAGAGATTTTACAAGAGAGATTGAGTGAGGGGTCAAGAGGGCTTCAGGAGAGAGGTCCTCCTATCAGATAGAATGAAGAGCA
This sequence comes from Hypomesus nipponensis, assembly GCF_054491055.1. Classification (NCBI taxonomy): domain Eukaryota; kingdom Metazoa; phylum Chordata; class Actinopteri; order Osmeriformes; family Osmeridae; genus Hypomesus; species Hypomesus nipponensis. The sequence goes on from NC_140369.1 coordinate 13,148,401, forward strand.
TGTCAAACCTGGCTGGCGCAACTGGCCCTGTACGTAGCATACATACTGTAGCATATATAACCACAGTGTAGAGAATCCCATCTCACATGTCAGAATGACTTCTCTCTCCTTTTAGGTTCTACCAGTTTTTGCAGAGGCTTTCTATTTCCAATATTCTGCAAGAAAGGAGCCTTTCATCTTCTAGTCCTACAATGACATTTGCCCTACCGGCACTCGATGCTGACCTTTAGTTCCACCATGGCTGTGCTGTACTACTGACACTACAGCACATGACACTACAGTACAGCACACAGAGGGCTGCACTCACCCTGAGGTGGGATTAGACAGATAGAGATCAAAGATACAAGTATTATATTGAGACAGAGCAAGCAAACCCACACTTATAAATGTTTATCAAACATTCAATCCAGTGTTGTGCACTGTGATCAATTTGGTAAATAAATATATTCCTTGTGGATGAATGAGCAGGTGATGACCCAGCAGCCTGTTTAAGTATGCACCCTGGAAGGTCTGGGGGGGGTTGCATCTTAAACAGTTGTGATACAAAAGAAAAAGCACACAAGGCAAAACAAGAGAATCTCTCCCACGCTGAAGTGAACAGGAAGTCAATTGCTGTTCAGCACATCCTTGGTGCTAGTCTGTCATGCTAGAATCACTAATTCCTCACCTACTGAGAATTGAGATTACCACACACTGAAAAGACCAGAGAGGAAATGCATTAGGGGTAAAATGTGCCTCTCCGTAACCGGGGTGACACAAACAGTCTTTTCACCTACTTTTGGGTCCTCTCCAAACCCATTAGCAGAATGTCTGGCTAGGGCTCATGGGAAACCGTAATGAAAACAACATCCATTTACTTTCCGTTTATCATTTCACTCACGTCAACAGGACGTACAGACCTTGACAACAAACACGTCAGTTCAAGAGGACATCATGAGGCAGTTTCAAATGTAGAGGAGTCACTGTTAACTGGCTAAAGTGACCGCAAAAATGTATTTCAAAGTTCAATTACAGCATGACTGTAATACATACAAACTGAATTATAGAAATAGGAGTATGCTTACTGTAGCCCATCCCCTGCACAAAGTACTTGAATGCCTCTGCCAGTTTTCCAGGCTGTGAAAGAGACATGAATTATGAAAGTAGGTAGTACCTAGTTATGAATGAAGTGAATAATTGAATAAGTCATCAAACAGATGGAGTGTCTTAGGAACACGAGTCTCACCTGAACAACCTGGGGCAAGCCTCCACAGTCAGCCATCTGGGACAGAAACACTCGTCAGTTCTACTTCACAAATATATACACACACCCATTTATATATAGATACATTCATTTATTACACATTTAATAAATATGGCCTCACCTTAAGCAGTGTGGTCTTAGTTGGATTTAACCTGGAATTACACTCCACCTAAAGCAAGGTTGTAGAGGAGGGTCAAGGGGGTCAAACTCTTCCCTTGTCTTCACGTATAATTATATATATGGCCATATGTAAACCAACCCCAGTCTGATCTAACTCACCACAGCCTCCACAGCAGGGGAGGTGTCTCCAACCACCAGCAAAGCAGGGCACCTGGACGGCAAACACAGAGTTGGAAAATGGCAGTGAGTGAACAAAACACCAAAACAACAGCTGGAAATAGTACAAACAATACCAACTTACAACAGTGTGTTGACTGTGTCCTCATTAAGACCAATGACTGGCCTCTCAATCTCCAGATCCCGACGTCTGTCAGACAAACCCCCCCCCCAAAAAAACACATTGTTTAGGAATGTGTCCAGCCATCAGAGAGCTTTAATGAAACCCACTGAGCGCCCATGGAAGCATACCCATTGTAGGTAGCACAGAACAGGCCCAGGTTGTCCTGGTTGATGTCCTGGGCAATATGGAGGCGATAGGTTTGGACCAGCTCCTGGTTATCTGTCAACTCCTCCTGAGAACACACACACATGCACACCATGAGGATGAGAGCTCTCTTCGGATGTTAACTAGACTTTGGAGGTAAGGCCAACATGCTGTGGCATGAAGGGGGACTCACAGTGCTGAAATGATGAGCCATCACTATGTCCACCAGGTTACTGGTCCACCCAGACAGCTAAAGGGGAAAGATCAGGAGAAGGTCCATGACTATCTCCAGTCACACGGCCTTTACATTGGAGACCCCAATGGGCTCAAGTCACAATCCAACACCACCTCCTGACATTTCTCCATCCATTGTGCTGTTAGTGGAGAAGCCTGAGAAGGGTAGGAAGGCCTGGTATAGGGGATGCAAACTGACCTTGGAGGCTGCCCAATCTATCCAGCCCTCGGCACAGGGGTCCACGTCGATCAGCACCAGGCCCTCTACCAGGCTGGGGTTATTCAGCTGCAGGGGACAGGAGGGGGCAGGTCAGTCTCACACCAGGTATAGTGGGTACCCAATCTCAAAACCATAACCAGGTATAGTGGGTACCCAATCTCAAAACCATAACCAGGTGCGGCACAAAATCTATGAGCCAGAAAGCAGGCGGGTTCAGATATAGAATGTCTCGAAAAAGAGTGCTGGATTTAGAAGTGCATTGACAGACTATGTCTGTTTAGGGACCTCTCTTTGTCCAGATATCTATAACATCATGCTAATCCAGGGCAGCAACAGCTGGTACCATCCTTCCTAGCCGTCACATTTTGTTCCCCAGGAGCACATACGCCAAATGAAAGCATGTGACAATCACAATATTTCTCATTAAATCAGAATGAGAGCAGAGCCCCTGAGGAACATCCAACACTGTGATGCCTAATCCTCCATAAACGCATCCACCTTCCCCCTCCACCGTCCTCCTCTTCCTCATTAATCTTTCAGTGTTCTCTGTCCTTCCCTTCTCATTCTGTGTACTTGATTGTAGAGCTATCCTGTCTTATAAAGATATCCTGTCTTGTACAGCTATACTGTCTTGTACAGCTATATTGTATTGTACAGCTATACTGTCTTGTACAGCTATATTGTATTGTACAGCTATACTGTCTTGTACAAACATGTCTTGTCCAACTCTAATGTATTGCACAGCTATAATGCTTGTCTTATTTTAGCTCTGCAGCCAAGACAGAAAAACAGTGATGAAGAACACGAGAGAAAGAAAGCGAGATGGGGCCGGCCACAAGGTCATTTACCATCCTATGAAGGGCACGGTTCAAATGAAAGACTCATGAATTGCTGCTTGTGTAAAGATGTGAAGCATTACTATTCAGTCTGACAGATACTGTATAAAAGCATCGCCAGACCTAGCCTGGTGACTGTGGTATTAACAGACCAGACAGAGACACACAGGCGGACAGAGAAACAGACAGAGAACGAGAGGAAATGAATATTAGATCAGAGAGCAGGACTTACAGCAAACCTTGAGAGGATGTAGGCACCTGCTCCAACTCCAATCCCGATCACACTATTAACCCTGCAGGGAGCAGATGTACACATCAGCCTCCCCAACACAACTGTACACCACTGCTACTGTTGTACACATGCTAGTCACCATGTCCATCGCTTACTTTAGCTGGGTCATGACTGAGGGCAGCATCTCAGCTAGTTCATCCATGGTTGGGTACTGGTACCTGGAGACACAAAGACAGACAACCTACAGCATGAGACTAGAGTCAAACAGGGTTGTTTAGAAGTGCCTATTTACAAGCAGGCAGGCAGACGTGCACACACACACACACACATAAACACACACACATAAACACACACCCAGTAGGAAACGGGGGCGCAGCCTCCTGCTGGCCAGGGGCGTCCACATGAACAACAGCAAAGTGCTGGGTGATCTCCAGCATGTCCTCATAGTTAAACAGCGTGTTGAAGCACGACTTATCTGTAAGGAAGAAGAACAGAGACGAACATGTAAGACGATACTGTATGTACCAAATGGCACAAATTAATAGCATTAATTGTTCATTTACTCACGGTTGAGGCCAATGTCATGGTAAGTGAGGATGATTGGCCGGTTGCCCTTGGGCACACCCCTCATGGTCACATGGAGGACGCCATAGGGAGTTTCAATGTCATGCTCCTGCAGCCAATAAGAAACAGCAACAGTGAGGTCAGAGACCTGACTGAGTATCGATGATTTGAGGGCATTTGAAGCTTGAGTCATTTTCCATGAAGGCCTCCCAGATGTCTGGAGGATCCAGACATGCCTTTCAGACCTCAGAGGCCTTCAGCCCTCAGAGGCCTTCAGACCTCAGACAGGCCTTCAGCCCTCAGAGAGGCCTTCAGCCCTCAGAGAGGCCTTCAGCCCTCAGAGAGGCCTTCAGCCCTCAGAGGCCTTCAGCCCTCAGACAGGCCTTCAGCCCTCAGAGAGGCCTTCAGCCCTCAGAGAGGCCTTCAGCCCTCAGAGAGGCCTCCAGCCCTCAGAGGTCTTCAGCCCTCAGAGAGGCCTTCAGCCCTCAGAGGTCTTCAGCCCTCAGAGGCCTTCAGCCCTCAGACAGGCCTTTAGCCCTCAGAGGCCTTCAGCCCTCAGAGGCCTTCAGCCCTCAGAGAGGCCTTCAGCCCTCAGAGAGGCCTCAGCCCTCAGACAGGCCTTCAGCCCTCAGAGAGGCCTTCAGCCCTCCCCTCTGGGACTACAGACACCTGGCAGGGACAGGGACCAGCATCCAGCTGACAATTGAGCACCACACAGCTCATCACACACGGGGAAGAGACCATAAAATGTCAGACAAATCCAAAATCCAATTACAATCTCGTATGTGTGTTTGCGTGTGTGTGCGCGTACGTTGGATAATTAAGTGTGTATAAAATCTTGGAAGTAAGGTCCAATTTCCTGCCTAGATGAAACACACAGCTGACGATTGTGTCGAGAGACACTCTTTTCTTCAGAGGTCTCAAGTATACAAGACTCTCTGAGGTATGACTGCGCAAAAATCTCAGAGTCATCGCTTCTGAAAGCTACGCCCACAGGGGTGACCAGCATTTTAATTCAAAAATCTCAAAGGACCGTCTCTCCTCTCCGTGTTTGTCGCTGTGAACCCAAGAACCTCTTCTACCGAATCACAAACTCACTTCCCCTAAAATGGATGCCATCTATCCACATCCTTGTTTTAACAGTACCTAGTAGGTCAGTGCCTATAAAGATTATTCAGCAATAAATGCATCAATAAATGTTGAGCTTGTCATTTCATAAGAAGAAAATATTTTAAACAGGAGGTGATGCAAGACACAAAGGAAATGACAAAGTCATCCTTTGGCTTGTATCCAAACTTTCTTATGGCTCCTCCTACTGCTACATCTCAAGACTCGTGACAGCAGTATCTGCTTACGTCAAACAGACACACACACATTCCACAGCGCAAGGTCGCCATGACTCGGAACTGCGAATGGGACGGTGTGGGAGACACAGTGTGTGTATGTGTGTGTGTGTGTGTATCCAAGGGAGTGGTAAGTCTCAGGTCTCGAGGCACTCAGGTCATCGATAACAGAGAGGCAGAGCTTCAGTGAGGGAGACGCTCAGGTTCTGAGCCAGGAAGGGCTGGGCACACAACACTGTGCAAAGCACCATTTTCATTTCACAGCTGAGGTTGAATTAGACTGACTGATATAGGACTATTCCCTTTGGAGAAGTGAAGGTTGAACGGCCTTCTGAAGGTCACAGATTGGCTGTCTTGGCCTTCATTCTCTAGCATGAATGGTGAAAAAGCATATGACTGAAACAAAAATACAACCATCATCCCAACAACAAGAATTGAGTCTTAGACTGTTTGAATGTCAACTAGTGACAAGGCTTACTTACACAATAAACTGTTATTATTTAAAGAGATTATCTTACCTAGCCAAAGCTATTATATGGTTAGACAATTATTCTAGAATATTCAGGAAAGACGGTGTCAAGGACACTAAGTCGGTGAAGAAATGTTGCTTTAGAGAACACATACAATCCCATGCACACACACAGACACAAGTGAAAATCTGAGCCAGGAAATGAATACTTTGGGGGGGACAGATGAATTAAGAGGAATGTGGTTCAAGATATCGGACAGGTTAGTGCCACAAACAAACAAACAGATGGGTGTGATGATGCATCACCTCAAATTGGAACAGGACAGCACAAACCCTGCATCCCGCAATCCACCTCCTGCTACTCCCTCTGGCCACTATTGATCTTAGTCATCCTCTCACTATATTTCCCTTCATCTATGCCTCAACACACAGACACGCGCGCGCACACACACACACACACACACACACACACACACACACACACACACACACACACACACAACTCAGCCTTTGAGGCAAACAGACCTGGGGCGGGGCTCCTTGCATTGAGAGGGAGGGGGAGGGGGGTACTGCAATGGCTGCAATCCTTTTACCCTTTACCACAGTCTAACTATGGTGCCTTTTGGAGTAGAATACTGAGTAGAATACGGTGGATTTGATACAGTAGGTAGAGGTCGGACACTTACTGAAGCATAAATAGAGCCCAGCACAGCAGAGAAACCTTCGAAAGCTGAAACAGTGTTACAGGGCGAATAAAATGAGGGAGGGAAGGAGAGGCGGAAACAGAGAGGAGAGAATGCAGTGGGGAGGGGAAAAGACGACAGATGGGTTTAGGTAGACTTGGACATAAGGAAAAGCCAAGTAGACAATCAGAGCAGTATGTCATCATGCCTCACCGCAACCTTTCATCCCTGTCCTGTCCATCACCCTATCCTGCTCCCTCTCTCCTCCCCCACCCCAAGAGTGACAGCATCCATCACCTCGCACACACATCCAAACTGACAAACGTACACACACACACACACACACAATACACACATAATGTGATATAGTGAGTGTATTCTGAGTTTTCCAGCGGTCACAAGGCAAAACAACAGGAGGGTTCTCGTTGGGTGTGATGCACATTGCTCAGGTGGTACGTTGTTGCTATGTGGTCGAAAGATGACTTGCCCCTGAGTGTTGCAGTTCATACTGATCCAGACTCAGGGACATGGAGGAGGGGAACAAGGCCAGCCAAATGCTCACATGATTACTGATACAAATGGAAATAAAGACAATCACTCTGGTAAACACAAACGCCCAGGCAGACAAACAGCATACATGTACAAGTCATTCGGATTCTCCCCTACTCACAGCCCTGTACACAAATGCATTTTTCATGACATCCCCTTAAAATGCACCACTGCACCATTCTGCATGGACCGCACACATGGATGCATGGGCAGGCAGATGAAAACAAGAAATCCTGCAGACAAACGCTCGCCCACACCAACGCCTGTACACAGAAATGGCTCTGTCTGTCTGTGTGTGTGCGAGCCCCTTGCCAGGGGGGTCCAACAGTCACACACAGACACAGACAGATTCTCTACAAGCAGCCCTAAGAAACATTACCCAGCACGGAGGGAGCAAGGTGTGTCAGTCAGATCCACTCACCACTCCATTCCCAGAGCATGCAATCTGGTCCAGATCCAGAATGGCTGACATGTTTCCCACGCAGGAGAAAAGAGCGAGTGCCACTGGGAGCTGTCAAGATCTCCACAAGGACGGGTAGGGAGAAAGGGAGGGTAGTAGCGCAAGGGAGAGACACAGAGAGAGAGAGAGGGGGGGGATAAAGAGAGACGCACAGAGGGGACTAGCTAAAGAGCAAGGATAGAGCACCCAGAGGTAAAGGAAATGAGAGAGACAGACAGAACTCCAGATGAATAGAAGAGGGGTGGATACTTTAGAATGAGAGTGGGGGAGATGGATAAGATACAAATACAGGGAGAGTCAGAGAGAGAGAGAGAGAGAGAGAGATAGAGAGAGAGAAGAGGAGATAGAGTGTGAGAGGGGTGGGAGGCAGAAAGGGGGAGAGTGAGACTGCAGTTTGCGCTTGGTAAGCACAGTGCGTTAGTGTTTTCAGGGGCTACGTTCCGCTCATTCTAATTGGATTGCAGAGGGTCAGGTGGGCAGAAGAAGGCGGGTTTAGAGGAGAGGGGTGGGGGAGGAATGGAGGGACAGAGGGATGGAGGAGGGGTGTCTGCCTGGAAGCAGCCAGCAGCCCAGGAGACGGGCAGTGCTGCAACGTCACACACAGACAGAGGAAGTGGTGCTGGAGCACAGAACACGCAAGGGAAGCTGACTTTGACTATTGACCCCTGTCTGCATTCAGCATCACCCATACAGACAACACCAATCACAAAAGAAGTAGCAGGACCTGACATAACATGCCAACACTAAAGGATCAGCCTACTGGTTTAAGAGGTGAATATATCATCAAGCTGATGTTTGAAAAGGAAAGCAGCCGCGCTTTCCTGTCGTTGATAGCGACGACAGGTTCATCATCTTAGTAATAGCCGTTAGTTTATTACAAACAAGGCGATGCACACATTTACAATAGGTGGTAGATATGGCAGGAATCCACAGCCCCTGCTCCTCACTGTTTAACAGCAGCCGAATGTATTGTAGGCATATAAGAGCTATTCGAATAAGATTAATCAGCTGACCCTCGTCAACCCTGCGTTTGACACAACCCCCACCACCAGAGAAAAGAGAGAGAACATGCTCTCTACAATACAACATGAAGAAACGATAAAGTAGACATGCATGTTAGTTATGGGGAATTAACCGGAAATGTGTGTAGCATGCTTATCCGTCTCTAAGCCTCTCTCCCTCTCTATCTCACCTGATCCTGATAGCCTATTTTTCACATAACCTGCAGTCACAGTTAGTCCTCTCAGAGTAGCTTGCCCAAACAGCAAGATAGGTGGAGGCGGAGGGGAACTGCTTGACGACTCAGTGTTGAGTTTGACGTATACTCGTTTAGGATTGCCAGTGCCATTACTACCAGAGGCCTATAGGGGGTGCCCCATACACATGGTTCATTCTGAGGTGTGGTGTACACACTGACAGATGCGGTGCATATATTTTTGGAAATCCTATACATAGTTATACACTTTATGACAAATAGGCTACTTTAACAACAAGGGCTGACAGCCAAGCTGGCTTACAATTTACAAAAATGTAAATGTAAATGTAATGTAACCTCCAGTGTGCCACCCCAAAGTACAGTCATGATGGTAAGTGACGGTTTGAATGTCTAGAACACATGCAAGCTGGCAGGTCTACCTATGAGTCACAAGTCACACTATGAGTCAGGGGAAACGGAAGGAGCCGTACACCCATAGATGAGAAAAGTAGACAATGTATGTACGCCTAAACACACCACCCAAAGGCAAGCTGATCGTTTCTGAACAAATGATCAGGTAAACAGCGCCCTCTCCTGGACTCGATTAAACAGTGGAGGACAACGATGACTTGCAGTACTATACTGTAGACTGGAGGCAGCCATTGTTCCATGAGGAGAACAGAGAGGGGATTCTTACTACACCTAGTTTAAGTTAGGTTGGTCAAACATCCCTATTTTAACAAATAACCTCTAAACAAAAGTGGACAATGCATTGTGATAAAATGAGCTCTACCACAGACTGCAGTTTTAAAGATGGGAGCTTCCACATTCTATATTCATAGCAGAGGCAGCTGTTGTGCTGACCCTGCCTGGCTGGATTATTTTGGTGGAGATGGTGCAAATGTATCCTCTGGTAGGGAGGGAGTATCTCTGTGGCACCGAGGCGGAGGCACCACCCCCAGACCCTGTCTCCTCCTGGCCAATCACACACAGCAGCATGGTTATGACATCATCATAGCAGCACTGGAATTACTGGTGCAATGGTAGAATGACTGGCTTTACACTGCAAAAAGACACATTCGGGAAACAGACCCATTCCAGAGAGTGGGTTTGTATGAGGGTATGTATGTTTGGTCAATTTCTTTGACTCCACCAACCTCCAAACACGTGTAGGCTCTGTGTGAGGGGGTGTCATGGGGGATGGGTGCCAGACAGGACCACATGGAGGAGAGCATGAACCAGCCGTGCTCTACTGAGCATGCTTACTCTCCTACCTGCAGGAGCTATTTTTAGCCCATGATGTGATGCAGGGAGCATGAAGACTGCAAGAGCCTGGCAGAGCCACAGACATGAACCCTTCACTGGGAGAGTCACAGACATGAAGCCTTCACTGGGAGAGTCACAGACATGAACCTTTCACTGGGAGAGTCACAGACATGAACCCTTCACTGGGAGAGCCACAGACATGAACCTTTCACTGGGAGAGTCACAGACATGAAGCCTTCACTGGGAGAGCCACAGACATGAACCCTTCACTGGGAGATTCACAGACATGAAGCCTTCACTGGGAGAGTCACAGACATGAAGCCTTCACTGGGAGAACCACAGACATGAACCTTTCACTGGGAGAGTCACAGACATGAACTTTTCACTGGGAGAGTCACAGACATGAACCCTTCACTGGGAGAGTCACAGACTTGAAACCTTCACTGGGAGAGTCACAGACATGAACCCTTCACTGGGAGAGTCACAGACATGAACCTTTCACTGGGAGAAGAAGCCTCAGAAGTACCATCGCTACCATTACGTGGAAACGGAAAGACCCGAATACACGATGAAGCTAAATCAACATTGATTCAATAACCACATGAAACCAAACTCAGGTTTTGTTCTAAGCCGTCTCTGTGTTTGTGTTTGCTTTTGTGTGTGTGTGGTTTTGTCATGAGTGTGTGTGTGTGGTGTTGTTATGAGTGTGTGTGGTGTTGTTATGAGTGTGTGTGGTGTTGTTATGAGTGTGTGTGGTGTTGTTATGAGTGTGTGTGGTGTTATGAGTGTGTGTGGTGTTGTTGTGAGTGTGTGTGGTGTTCTGAGTGTGTGTGGTGTTGTTGTGAGTGTGTGTGGTGTTCTGAGTGTGTGTGTTGTTATGAGTGTGTGTGGTGTTGTTGTGAGTGTGTGTGAGTGGCCTGAATGGCTCTTACTGACTCTGGCCCCATTAGTACAATCAAGCTCAAGCAGAGATCGGGGGAGTAGTTGTAGGATTACCATCTTTGGCAAGATGGTCAAACATTTGCTATGATTGGCAATAATACTATTGTTCTCAATAATACACGTTCACATACACACAGACAAACAAACAAGGGCAATCTCACCATTATTTGACAAGTCTTGAGGGGTTTACTTGACAATATAAGTGGTAGATGCATCCTCATGTTCTTTACACTTGACATGGGCACAAACTGGGTCAAGAGTGAACACCTCATGAGGGAGAAACTCCTTTCAGATCTAGGGCACGGTCTGAGCAGCAAATGTTCATACCTCCCACCCTTCCCTGCGTCATGCCATTTCCAGGAACAGAAAAACAACAACAGTGTTTCAACTGAGGACACTCACCTGGCAGTCAAAGTCCTGGAAGTTGCGTGAGTTCTGAAAATGAGAAAGGAGCAGAGTTGTTGTGAAGCGTTCCATGTAAGACACAGATACAAAACGTCTCAATGGTATATCAGAAACCTGAGGAGTGCTGTTCAGCTGAACAGTCATTCCAAGGGAGAGGCCTACACCTATCTCTAACGCTCCTCCCATGTCCTCGCTGTCCCCGAGTCTCTCCTCTGCTCTGTCCTGCTGGCAGCTGTGTCATGTCTCTTAATGAGGTGGCCACTAGGTGGAGTGAGAGGTCAGCCAGAGACTCATTCAGTCTGATGAGATCATGTTATTTCCCCCCTGGCCTCATGACACTTAGTCTAAAAGCCTCTGCTTGAGTCAACATACTTACTCTAACCCAAAACTTTGCCTAACTGTCTGAGATATTTGCCTGAGGTCACCTGGAGCATTTACCTGGAGCACCCGACTGAGCTAACAGGGGTCATGTTCTACAGACAGGCTGACTTCATGCTCACTAACCCAGCCAAAGAAAGACTGTGTCATGGTTTCGTCAAGCTGGCTCCTTGCTGCAGTGGAGATAGTCCTTGAGGAATGGTGGGAAGAGAGCTTTGATCTGAGTTTTTTTGGGGGGTTGCTGCTCTTCCACTGGCATCTTTAAAGCTGCCAGAAAAGAGATGAGTTTCTGCCAGCTTTCCCTTTGATCTCTCCCTCCTTCCCTCTTGCATTCAAACTCCCAGCCTTCCTCTCTCGTCCCCTCTCTCTCCTTCTTCTCCTATTGACTCCAACCCCTCTCTTTTTTCCTCCTCTACTGTGAACCAGATGATATAAATAATGCACTTTGATGAACAGAGCGCTCTGTATGTACACAAACGAGTGCTGTGCACAGCTGTTGGGATACGTATGGACCTCCTTAGCATGTATCCCCCCCCTCATCAGCTAGTCCCCCCCTCATCAGCTAGTCACCCCCTCATCAGCTAGTCCCCCCCTCATCAGCTAGTCCCCCCTCATAAGCTAGTCCCCCCCTCATCAGCTAGTCCCCCCCTCATCAGCTAGTCCCCCCTCATCAGCTAGTCCCCCCCTCATCAGCTAGTCCCCCCCTTCATCAGCTAGTCCCCCCCCTCATCAGCTAGTCCCCCCCTCATCAGCTAGTCCCCCCTCATCAGCTAGTCAACTCCTCATCAGCTAGTCCCCCCTCATCAGCTAGTCCCCCCCTTCATCAGCTAGTCCCCCCCCTCATCAGCTAGTCCCCCCCCCTCATCAGCTAGTCCCCCCCTCATCAGCTAGTCCCCCCCCTCATCAGCTAGTCCCCCCCTCATCAGCTAGTCCCCCCCTCATCAGCTAGTCCCCCCCCTCATCAGCTAGTCCCCCCCCTCATCAGCTAGTCCCCCCCTCATCATCCAGTCCCCTCTCATCAGCTAGTCCCCCCTTCATCAGCTAGTCCCCCCCCCTCATCAGCTAGTCCCCCCCTCATCAGCTAGTCCCCCCCCTCATCAGCTAGTCCCCCCTTCATCAGCTAGTCCCCCCTTCATCAGCTAGTCCCCCCTTCATCAGATAGTCCCCCCCTCATCAGATAGTCCCCCCTTCATCAGATAGTCCCCCCCTCATCAGATAGTCCCCCCTCATCAGCTAGTCCCCCCCTCATCAGCTCACCTTACTGGTCAGCAGGGGCTTGATCTCAGTCAGCTGGACGTCCTGTAGCTCTTCCATCTTTCTGTCTAGTCACTCTAAGAAGAAAGGACAGGACAGTACAGATAAGCACCAAATGACACATACACCCACAAACTGGGATTGACAGTGTTGTATCGTTGTGTGAGTCAGGGCTGTGTCACAGCATAAAGTGCACTCATAAACGTGTTTGTTCATATCAATACAAGCACTCACGCACAGAACATCGCAGATTATTGAGAGACCACAGGGTCCCACAGGGTCGATAGTGTTTAGATTCATGTCATCCGCATGTGTCCAGTTATCCTGGGAGCGGTTAGCAACAGCACATCATACCGATTGATCTATTAGTATGGGATGAAGGAAGCGTCTGCTTGGGGTGCCATGGCCCTGCCCCTGTCCCCCCTGTCCCCCCCCCCAGGGACCCCCCTGCTCTCCCACACCCAGCTGTGGAACACACATGTGATGAAGCAGCAGGAGGAAGGTGGGGGTTGAAGGGCGTTCGACCTATCAACTCCATGGGAGAGGTCACACCTCTCCTCCATACTTATGAGCAGGAGAGACAAACAAACACACGACAAGGTAGAAAAGAACACTACAGCATGCCTCATTTATTTTTCCCCTTAGGCCTCTAGTTATCCCAGCAAATGATTTCAGAGAGACGTCTGTGTTTATTCCCCCTATCCCACCCCCACCCCCCCTCTCATGGCTTCCACCTCAGCCCTCATTCAAGGTGAGAACTAGGGGCAGTGTTGGGTTACCTGGTGCACCAGGAGACAAGCTCTGGTTACACTGAAAAGCATATGGATCCTAAACTGAGACAGACGTTCTCTGATTACTGAAGGTCGGAGCAAACAACCAGTTGGCAAGTCAATCGGCTATTATACTAACTACAGTGCCACTGACTGTGAGAGATACATGCTAATAATTAACTCAAATCAAGCTGAAGTACCATTGGACAGAACGGAAGCCAATAGCAGTCTGATCTGGGGCTGATGCATTCACTTCCTGTGTCAGAGTCCGCCTCTCCAATGACCTTGGGCTTCAGTATCAGATCACCTTCAGGGTTGGTTAGTGAAGTGTCTGTAACTCAACCAACCAGAGCAGCTATGCTCGGTGACATCATCCCAGTTTGAGTCAGCAGGAAGACCTTTAGGCACTCTTCATGGACCTGCTGCTAATGAATGGCAACATGCAGGCTGGGGGATGGAACACTCCTGCTGGTGACAAGATCTAACTGCTTCCTGGAAAAGACTAGAAGTTCCACTCAAAATCCATAGGAGTGACGTACTTAGACTTACAAAACTGTAACGTCCTCCGAGAGGCTATTTGTTTTATAGCACAGAATAGACACACATTGCAAACCCATCAATGTAACAAAACAACACAACAAAAACAATCATATAAGATCATCTACTGTAGCCCTCATAATATCATCACAGTCCAGGCAGACATTTAAGGTGCCTGTCAATAACTGGGTGCCAACAATTCAGAACAGTTGGCCTTTGAGTGACAACAATACCAGTACAAGAAAAATAAATTGAAAAAATCTAAAACATCAAAAGTCGGAAGTAATTACCCGGAACTGAGAGAAAATATGGAGTGGAATCCTGCTGACAAATCCGGCTCAGAAGAACTAAATAATATTTAGACAAGCTGTGAGGAGAAAAGAAAAACAAATATTCTGCATGCTTGAGCAGATTAAGCGTATTGGCCGGATCAATCCAACACTTCCTCAGGCTGTCACAGAAATTGGGACGGAGGCAAAGGCCAACTGTAATCGTAGCCTGCTAATCGGCTAATAGAGTGCCCACGGAGTGGGGTCAGGCTAGACTTACCCAAATTATAGACTGACAGGTTAATTGCAGACCTCCCCCCTACAGGGGTTACCTGGGAAACAACCCCCTGGTTGCTCCTTCAATGTCAGAGAGAGACAGACACCCCCAGAGGCTTGTTCCTCTATGTGGCCCCTTGCTGTGGGTCCAGCCACCTGTAATAACAGCAGCCTCCCACTAGACTGGCCTGTCTCTTCTCTGCACTACACAATTCTATTCTACTGTACAGTGTGTGCAGCTGTTGCCATAGAGACAAATCTGGTGATGTTTATTCTGAGCTATGAGCCCCTTGGGACAGACAAGAAACATGAAGACAAGGGGAAATCATCGCGGCTGGGATAAAAGTAGATTCTGGCCGTTCTGGAGGGAGATAGAGATTGAGAAAGGTTATGGAAAGCGTCTGTTTTTAGCAGTGATTACACCCCTATGTGGTGCAAAACAGTGTGCTACATCTACAGCAGTCTGATTCAGTGGGTCAAGCTGAAGTGTTGAGAGCTGCGCGGGCAGGAGTCAAACACAGCCGACTCTGACGGCAGCAGCATGAACGTTGTTACTAATGATATCTCCTGGCAGATATGACTGAATATGAATAATTAAGAAACACTCATTGGGGCAGACATGTATTTATAGCTTGCTAGAGCTAAATGCACATTTCAAACACACCAACACAAATATGATGCACATGCACGCACATGGCCTCTGAGCTGTTGTCTGGGTCAATTTCTGCCTCAGCATGGTGTGCCCAGGGCCGCCCCTCCTCAATGTTGAACATATTACCACACTGGGCTCAGAGAAAAACACGTCTGGAAGTCAAGTCGGAGGAAAACCACAGGAGCTCTCTCTGACGCAGCAAGGGAAAGGTCAGTCCTTCCCACTAGTGGCTTGATCTCTTCGTTGAGACCAAGACACGGGACAGATGAAACAAGGAGGATTAAACTTTTAGGTGAAAATCCTGATCCTGATTCTGAATTGCACTGCCTTGCTGGGTTGATATTAATATTACACGGGTCTTTAAAAAAGAAGACCCCACTCCCTGTGACCCACAGCCTGGGCTGGGCTGGGCTGGCTATAGGGATGGTAGAGTTGTTAGCTTAAGCTTAGTGCTGACACACACACAAACAGCAAACAAAAGGGAGTCTTGTAGCCACCTTGTCAGCAGCTGGTGTTATATGATTGATGAAGAGGCCCTTCCATTCCTGCCTCAGCCCCCATCGACCCATTGTGTCTCCATCTATCCATCCATCTCACGTCGGTGGGCCGAGCACCTCCGCCTGGGAGAGGCTCCATGATGGATCACAGCTTACTGGCCACCATGCTGACCCTCAGTTAAACTGCCTCAAACTCAGATATGAGTCTCACTGGTAACCCTGGATTAACCTAACTAAGCATCCTTTTGGTGATCCTGTCCTAAAAGATTTTATGAGTGAATACTTGGCAGCTATTTGACAGATAGTCCCAAATAAATAACTGTGTTATGTTTCTCTCTGTTTTTAGTTCAGTCCACAATACTTTTAAAAAGTACAGTCCCAATTACTGAACAGAGGGACGTCTGTGTCTGAGAGTTTTGGGGGGGTTCGCAGTCAGTCACGCATCAAAAACACAACAGAAATGGGACAAGCCAAATTCCAGAGATGCTACCTCCATGCCAACCATTCAGCAGAGCTCCCCTGCCCTGCCCGCTCCTCTCCAAGTGCCGGCCGTTGTCGTGGTTACCATGAAAAGAAAAGGATATCCCTTGTTTCAGGACGGTAACTGATGCCACTTTACCCCTAGCCTTCCTTGTAACCAGGGACATCTCACTTGAAACTCGTTCCCTCCAAACACACATTTATAGAGCTTAATCTGACTATAATCCACTCCAGAGTATAATTATGTGTTAAGGGACTATGACAGGGCTCAGTTCCAGATTATTCCGAACACTCTAACCAAGGCCGTTTGGTAAGAGAATTAGAAGAGGAAAATCTCTTCATTTTTTCATTTCCTTTCTGTCAAGGCATTAGTGTGACAACAGGAAGTGTAAGCCGTATGTTCTGGTCCAAGCCATTGCTCTGATGTTTGATCTAATGAGACAATGGGCTGAAAATAGAACATTGGGAACAAGACTGGATCTAGTCTGGAAATCTTTCTCTGTCTCAGTACTAGAAGATCCACCACAACACTAGTTACATCCTCTGACCAGAGCCATCCCCTGACCAGAGCCATGCTCTGACCAGAGCCATGCTCTGACCAGAGCCATCCCCTGACCAGAGCCATGCTCTGACCAGAGCCATGCTCTGACCAGAGCCATCCCCTGACCAGAGCCATGCTCTGACCAGAGCCATCCTCTGGGATGTTGAGAGTCCCTGGTCCTGCTTCTGCTTTCTTACAGCTCACTCCTTGACCAGGCCCCAGTCTTCACTAGATCTGTTCTCACCCAGACAAATTCCTTTAAAAAAAGGCTGTTTTGGATTGCATGGGTCTTCAGCACATGCATTCAAAGGCCGAGATAGAAGACCATACATTCATTCAATTGTCAAGTGAATGGTGTAACGATTTAATGTCACTGAGAGCACTATCTGTCAGTAATTTAGAAATCCCTCAGTGTTTACCATTCTAATAAAATAAGAAATAAAACATGCAGACTCCACTGCATGAATATTTCCAAATACAGACCATTGAATACTGTGTTATGGAGGGTTCCTGTGTGAGTGCTACTATGTAGAGAAGGGGTGGAGGGACATGACCTTGTGGCGTGTTTCTCTTACCCAATTTAATCTCTCTCTCTCTCTCTCTCTCTCTCTCTCTCTATCATGAGCATCTGTCACATGTTTTGTCTGTGGGAGAGTTTGGGGATTACGTCATATTTGGTTTTGGTCTACACTGCCAGTGTGTTTGTGTGCATGTCTGTTTGTGCATTTGTGTGCATCTGTGTGTGTGTGTCGGTATTACAGTAGAGGCTTGGTTCATTAGCAGAGTTTTTCACTGGCACAAAGCAGACACTGCACTAACCTTTCTGCCAAGAGGGAGCCCCCCCCCCTCTCCTCTCCCCAGACTGGGGACAACCCAGTGACAGAAACAAAGTCGCAAAGAGTCACAGACACATGCAAAATAAGGCTTAGGACAGTGTCACAAATAAAGGGTCCACAGATGGGCATAGCACAAACGTGCCCACATGAACAACCGCAAAGGGCCTTATTTTGATCCTCAGATGGCTTTTAAAGAATTGCTTTATCTGCTAATGGTCTTATGAGATTAAAAAAAGCATCTTCCCATATTGATTCAGGACCGCATATCTGTTGGCATCATCAGTAATATAAAAGCCTGTCTCCAAGACATCAGCCACTTGGCTTTACAGAGTGTCTTATGGCCCAAATTATTTTTTGTCAGACTTTCAGGGGATAGCTAGAAGCTGGATTTACAACACTAATACAGGGAAAACCCGCAGACTATTGTTCTCTCAAGTAGTGTTGTGTCCATCCAACTACAAACTCTATTAATATTAAATCAACCAAGGTTAAAGTACTAATCATTCATTTTTTATTAACCGTAAGGTAGGTCCACGGAGGGCAGAACATATGTGAGGCAGTTTTTCCCATGTTCATCCCACAAAAACCTACATACTCAGCCTTTCCAGCTCAGCAAGCTCTATTTTGGTCTTCATTTATAAGTCATGGAGCGGTCCAAGCACTAAGCTGCGTATCAATTTGAAGAGTGTCTTTCGGGTGATGTGATTTGATTCTTAGAAGCGCCTGTCTGCCTCTGTCGATCACCATGACATTCATAAAGACAGGATGAGCGGATTTCCTCAAAACTGTTGGTCTGCATCATGTCATTGGCCCGAATCAAAGGCTGAAATAAAAGATCTCTCATATCGGCCTCATAAAGCCACAGAGACACGGAGGAAAATATACCACTACTAAGCGAATGTCAACAAATGGACAACACCCAATAAATGTGCTGCAATCTATAACCTGGGCTCGAGAGAGGTGTGGACCCGGCTCCTCTCCTCCTGCTACAACTGCTATAAATAAGGTGGAATGGGCAGCCTGTCAGGCCTGCTCTCAGTGCTGCTAATAGAGTAGCAGCCTGTGCGCTCCCTGGCTATGCTAGCTGCCTCAGACTGGCGGCCTGTAGGGGATTCCTAACCTGGCTCACTCATGCAGGTAAGAGCAGAGCGGGGGAGCACAATGCTGGGGGAGACAAGGAGAGAGACAGAAGGAACAAGTTGACGTCAAGGAGCAGCAGGTTGGAGGGTGGGTCTGCTTCGGATGAGAGCCTTACAGGAGTCAGAGAAGTGCTGGGCCAGCAGGACACAAGGCCTGTAATGGATAAGAGGATACAAGGCCACTAGTGCTGGAGAGACAACAGGGTGGTGACAGGGGGCAGCTATCTCACCTCCAGATAGATAACAACACATTTCACATCTCTCCTTGCTCTCTCAGATATTCTATAGATAGAGACATGCCAGGTTCTTCAATTAAATACCCTCCCACCTAAATGAAAAAAGAACTGACCGAAGTGAGTGAGTAGTCCATGAACGTGTCGCAAATAGCAGTCCTCCAGGGAAACCTGGAGAAAATAGCCATACTTCCGTATGTACAGAGGTTAGTTCTGTGAGCTGCCTGTTGCACACACAGAGACGAGCTTCTTTGGATAGAGCCATCACACTGCTAGGCTGGCTGTCACACTGACTGATCGCTGACAAGTCAATCTCCGGGAGTGAGGAGGATCCTCCAAGCCAGCACAGCATAGCACAGGCACCTTCTGTTCTGGTCTCCAAGGAGGTTGGCTGTGTCCTTGGCAACCACAGGGAGCCATCACACCCCAAACCCCACCCCCTCCGTGGAGCGCCAACGCTGACGCCATGACGACCAAATGACCTTTTACCGTCATTTACATAAGGCCTCTCACTCTCATCATCCCAGCCGAGCCCAGCAGTGAGGGCGCTTTATAAGCAGCTGAAGCAGGCAGGAAAGAATGAGGGAAATCCTGAGATGGTCCCAGTCCCAGACAGGGTCATGTACGATACAAACGTACAGAGATAGGAGCAGCTGCTTAGTCTGGTCACAAGCTTCCCCCTTACAGAGATAGACACACATTTAGGGTCACAACACCTGAATCCCACACAATGTCCCTGAGCTTCCTTTACACAGTGTGACAGTTTGGAGTCTGATGCTGGCTTGCCAAGCTGCTCGTCACTAGGAAGGGCCGAGTGACTGTATGTCACCTTATTGTGTACAGATAAAAAAAATCTTACCGTTGTTAAACTTTCATTGTTAAACGTTTCTGAGTACTGGTATATGGGGTATGGTCAATGATTAATCAAGCCTGGAGACAAAAGATTATTTGAATAGTTGACACAACTATCATAGACATAATTACATTGAACCAACCATTTTGAAGTAGCGTACCTATAGTCATTGATTTATCATGCCACAGTTAAAATCTTTTTTTGTAAAATCTGGAAAAGGAATGATACAGATCTAGATAGATGGTGCTTCCAACTTCTCACCTTGTGCACAAGAATTTGTGAAAATATACCTGGCATGTATACGTTAATTAGATGGCTAAACTTGGTTCCAGACCTGTCTCTGATCTTTTTGGATTCACTGTTGATGTATCTGACATTGACTTGAGACAGACAACAGTGACTTCCCTTCATCTTCAGATGTATTGTTTGTTTTTTTACCGGGGGAGGATCCTCAGCCCCCTGGTGCAGTGGGTTTTCCATTTGCACAGCTGCAATTAAAACTGGCAAGGACTTTCATTTTCCTTGGTGTCTCTAAGCCCATTAAAACAAGTCATGGATACCATTTTTACAGTGTGTGAGATCCTCTATCCTTGGACTGTGGTGCCTAAGGAGTGAGGGAAGCTGTTGGGAACACGTGATGTACGCTGTGCATGTACTGCAGGTATTGTGCGTGTGCATATGTGAAGGCCTGTGCATGAATGTATGTATTAATTGTATGTATCACATATGCACTTTGTTATTTGTATGTTAACAGCAGATAACATAAGTGTCCAAGACACATTTCCTTTAGGACAACTAAGTTTATCTTATCTTGTAGCCAGACCATGGGTATGGATCTGTGGTGGGTGGATCAAAACAGCAAAGACAAAACATATCCTGCACAACTCTTCCTTACAACAAGGCGAAGAGGACAAGGAACCTGCCTGGGTTGAACATGTGAGTGAAATGACTGATTAATGGTGATGAACATTACTCACTTTGTTTATTCTCTGTATCAAAGTGGAGCCGCAGTGGTGAATATTTATTGTCGATCGATGCACATGTGCACGTGTAGTAGTGTGTGGGCATGTGTGTATATGTGTGCGTGTCAGTAGTGAAGGACAGCTGAGGGCATCTAAAGGTCCATCCACCTTGGACTGTGTCCATCCCTGTGGATCAACAAGCTTGCTACCTGTGCTCACTCTCTCACCACCTGCTGCTGTCATGCTGACACTGATAAAGAAATGAAACGGAATAGCTCTCTCTCCCAGGTGTGTTATCACACTGCCTGCGGTGACTGACAAGCAATCGTCTCACACAACAATTACAGGACTGTCCACACTGACGTGACACAAGGCTCAAGAGATGAGCAGAGACACGCTAACTAAATAAGGAGTGTAATATCAAGATTATTACAACATTATTACAAGGTTGGAGTGGTCTCAGCCTGACTTGTGATCCATATATAGACTATAGGAAGTTGGGGCTCGGACAGCAGCTCTCCGTTTGACAAGTTCACTTAACAGATCTTGTACACAGTCTGTCCTGTAACCTTATAAGTCTTGAATTGTACCGCTCTAAACAGCTCCATTTCAACAGCACAGCACAATGTGAGGAATAGCAGGAGAATACGTGGCACACTACCACAACAGAAGGACCTA